>NC_135237.1:156173527-156886860 GCF_051348905.1 Ranitomeya variabilis | reverse complement strand
ATCAAGATCAGCCAATGCCGGATCTCCTGGTGCCAGCGAAAAAGCCCAATCCCGAGGGTCGCCCCGTAAGAACGAAATAACAATTTTTACTTGCTGAGCAGAATCTCCAGATGAACAGGGTCTCAGGGACAAAAACAATTTACAATTATTCACGAAATTCCTAAACTTAAACCTGTCTCCGGAAAACAGTTCAGGAATCGGTATTTTAGGTTCTGACATAGGATTTCTGATAACATAGTCTTGTATGCCCTGCACACGAGTAGCCAGCTGGTCCACACTTGTAATCAAGGTCTGGACATTCATGTCTGCAGCAAGCATAGCCACTCTGAGGTAAAGGGGAAGAAGAAAAAAAAAACAAAAAAACTCAGAATCTTCTTTCTTATAATCCCTCTTCTGCAATGCATTAAACATTTAATACTGGCCTGGCAAACTGTTATGACCCCAATGGCGAGGGTCTCAGAGGAACGTGGAAGTCTGCAGAATACAAAAATCCAGCTCATAGGGCAGTGGTAACTGGGTTGACCATATATCTACTCCTAACGCCAACACTAGAAGTAGCCGGGGATCATTCCTACGTTGATTCTAGATGACACGCGCCAGCCGGAGAATCTAGCTACCCCTAGTAGAGGAAAACAAAGACCTTTCTTGCCTCCAGAGAAGGGGACCCCAAAGCTGGATAGAAGCCCCCCACAAATAATGACGGTGAGGTAAGAGGAAATGACAAACACAGAAATTAACCAGGTTTAGCACAGAGAGGCCCGCTTACTGATAGCAGAATAAAGAAAGGTAACTTATATGGTCAACAAAAACCCTATCAAAATCCACACTGGAAATTCAAGAACCCCCGAACCGTCTAACGGTCCGGGGGGAGAACACCAGCCCCCTAGAGCTTCCAGCAAAGGTCAGGATGTAGATATGGAACAAGCTGGACAAAAATACAAAACCAAAACAAATAGCAAAAAGCAAAAGGCAGACTTAGCTGATATAACTGGAACCAGGATCAGTAGACAAGAGCACAGCAGACTAGCTCTGATAACTACGTTGCCAGGCATTGAACTGAAGGTCCAGGGAGCTTATATAGCAACACCCCTAACTAACGACCCAGGTGCGGATAAAAGGAATGACAGAAAAACCAGAGTCAAAAAACTAGTAACCACTAGAGGGAGCAAAAAGCAAATTCACAACACAACTCCCAGCTAAGTTGGACTTAGTCCTTGTTTGTTTTTGCATTTTGTTCCAGTTCACAGCTGTAGTTTCGTTTCTGTGTCTGGAAAGCTCTTGTGATCTGAAATTGCCACTCTGATGTTATGAGTTAATACTAGAGTCTTAAAGTAATTTCAGGATGGTATTTTGATAGGGTTTTCAGCTGACCATGAAAGTGCCCTTTCTGTCTTCCTGCTATCTAGTAAGCGGACCTCAATTTTGCTAAACCTATTTTCATACTACGTTTGTCATTTCATCTAAAATCACCGCCAATATTTGTGGGGGCCTCTGTCTGCCTTTCGGGGAAATTTCTCTAGAGGTGAGCCAGGACTATATTTTCCTCTGCCAGGATTAGTTAGTCCTCCGGCCGGCACTGGGCGTCTAGGGATAAAACGCAGGCTACGCTACCCGGCTACTGTTAGTTGTGCGGCAGGTTTAGTTCATGGTCAGTTTAGTTTCCATCCTTCCAAGAGCTAGTTCGTATGTTTGCTGGGCTATGTTCTCTTGCCATTGAGAACCATAACAGGAAACGCAGCGGTTTACATTCCGCAGCATGTCAATTCTTTCTGCGGATTCCACAGCGGTTTTACACCTGCTCCATAATAGAAAACCGCAGGTGTAAAACAGCAGGGGAATCCGCACAAAAACCGCGGTACATCCGCGATAAATCCGCAGGAAAAACGCAGCGTTTTGGCCCTGCGGATTTATCAAATCCGCTGTGGAAAAATCCGCAGAGAACCATTCTACGTGTGCACATATCCTACCCCTACCCCTAACCCTACCCCTACCCCTAACCCTAACCCTACCCCTAACCCTAACCCTAATTGGAAAATAGAAATTCATACTTTTTTTAATTTTATTATTTTTTCCTTACTAAGAGGGTGATAAAGGGGGGGTTATTTACTATTTTTTTTATTTTGATCACTGTGATAGGATCTCACAGTGACCAAAATAAAACAAGTGGAAGAATCTTCCTCTGCCGGCCGGCAGATCATGGCGGGCGCACTGCGCATGTGCCCGCCATTTTCTTACCGGAGCAAGAAGCCGGTGGCCAGCAGAAGAAGCAGGAGGACCCAGGGACAATGGTAAGTATAACAGGGTCCCCGAATCCCCCTATTTCTCTGTCCACTGATGTGCGATCACATCAGAGGACAGAGAATGACATCGCTTTTTTTTTTTTTTTTTGCGGTCGCCGGTAAACAGTTAATTACCGGCGATCGCAAAACAGGGGTCGGTAAAAACCGACCCCGATCATGTTCTTTGGGGTCTCGGCTACCCCCGGCAGCCGAGACCCCAAAGATCTTCCGGGTGCCGGGCGGCGGGCGCACTGCGCATGCGCCCGCCATTTTTTCCCCGGAAAAAGATGGCGGCGCCCATCGGGAGCCACGAGGAGCACCGGGGGAGATAGTTGAGTATTGGGGGGCTATCGGGGGCGATCGGGGACCCCATTTCTCTGTCCTCCGATGTGCGATCACATCGGAGGACAGAGAAATTATATGGCAAATCGCGTTTTTTTTTTGTTGCGACCGCCAGTAAACGGTTAATTACCGGCGATCGCAACTCGGGGGTCGGTAAAACCCCCCCGAATCATGTTCTCTGGGGTCTCGGCTACCCTCGGCAACTGAGACCCCAGAGAAAATCCAACTCTGGGGGGCGCTATTCACTTTTTCCACAGCGCCGTTAATTAACGACGCTGTGGTTTAAGTACCCTTAGCGGCCGCCGTTAAAAGGCGTATCGGCGGTCATTAAGGGGTTAATGGTGAAAGTGTTATTGTTTTGTAAGGATCTGAGATGTGAATCCGGTGTCCTATTGGCCAGCTCCTAGTCACCTGGTCAATAGGAGGAGCCATTTTCCAGGCAAGTCTAGAATGTTCTTTAGTCTGAGGGATGCCCTCACGGAGAGCAGAACACACGTGGAGGCTGTTTTCACTACAAGATCTCCTGCAGGCCTAACAGCCTGGGTTCCCTCTAAAACCTCTACAAACATCATTCTAAAGTCTCTCTGACTGGAATCACCTCAGATTTTACATTCACCTATAAGTGACATCATTCTAAAGTCTTTCTGACTGGAATCACCTCAGTTTTTACATTCACCTATAAGTACTTGTGCACGTGCCGTGACACACTGTGGAGTTAACCCCGAGTACAGGTCTGTAACCTCTCATTGCTGCATCTACCTCCTTCTGTAAGTTATCAAATAACACTGTCCAGTGCTCTTAAAGCTCCAGACCCTAATCACATCTCAACATCTAAGTGTGAACTGTAATTGCAGTGGACTACCCATGAGAGACTGTTCATTATTTGTTTCAAGTTATAATTCCCGTTCCTGCTGAAGTAAAAGCAACTGTTATCCCCGAGACCGGTGTGTACCATAATTCCTTCGTCTGCGGACACCGTGTGGGGGTGGATAGCAGGGAATATTCGGCCTGGTCATTACACAAGGTCTCCTGATATATTCACGTAGAGTATATTTTAGCCATATGCTTATAGGATGAAAGAGTATATGCAAAGTATAGGAAACTGAAATTTAATTTAATTATGGAATGCAATTTATCTGTGCAGTTATTAGCCATACATTGTATTATACAGGTTTGCCGTACACCAAATAATGATGAAAGTGTTACACTGACATCTGCTGTTCCCTGGAGAAAACTCCCTACGTTAGAAAAACATTCTTGAACCATGTTTCATGTGTATTAAACTACATCAATATCTATGAAACATGAGAACAGATTTTCTAAGATCAGTCACACATTGCCCAATAGTACCTAACAAGGGTGAAAAGCTGTAACGCTAATACTGGCCAGTGCTCTCTGCGACACTAGCCACCAGTATTATACGTGGTACATAGAAGATGGTGGCTCTGTTGCAGATTGTGCAATGGGGTTTTAGGTCATGATTAGTGTTGAGTGATACCTTCCGATATGCAAAGGTATCGGTATCGGATTGGATCGGCCGATACCCAAAAAATATACCGATACCCGATACCAATGCATATCAATGGGACACAAAATATCGGAATGGTTCCCAGGGTCTGAAGGAGAGGAAACTCTCCTTCAGGCCCTGGGATCCATATTCATGTATAAAATAAAGAATAAAAATAAAAAATATTAATATACTCACCCCTCGGACGGCCCCTGGCTCTCACCGGTCCAAGCGTCTGCCTCCGTTCCTAAGAATGCAGAGCGAAGGACCTTCGATGACGTCGCGGCTTGTGATTGGTCGCGTGACCGCTCATGTGACCGCTCACGTGACCAATCACAAGCCGCGACGTCATCGCAGGTCCTACACTCACTGCATTCTTAGGAACGGAGGCTGCCGGTTACATCGCTAAGGTCCAGGGTCCGCCGGAGGGGTGAGTATATCCATATTTTTTATTTTTATTCTTTATTTTTTACATGAATATGGATCCCAGGGCCTGAAGGAGAGTCTCCTCTCCTCCAGACCCTGGGAACCATACACTGGGAACTTCCGATTCCGATTTCCGATATCACAAAAATATCGGAACTCGGTATCGGAATTCCGATACAGCAAATATCGTCCGATACCCGATACTTGCGGTATCGGAGTGCTCAACACTAGTCATGATAATAAATGTAGAAGTTCTTTCATCATTGTGCACAATCGGCAGGTATTGTGCACCTGTCCTATTAAATAGAAATGCAAAAAAAGGTTTTGGTATCGTGTTAGCCAGTTGAAAAAAGATTGATTGTTCTCAGTGAGAGAAACAAAATAATATTCTTGTAATTATGATAACTTTTAATTAGTGATGAGCCACCTCCCTAGTGTTCGGGTTCGGTTCGGTTCGTCGAACAGGGACGTGCTCGACGAACTGTTCGTCGAACGTTCGACGAACACCGTCGAACCCCATTGAAACCAATGGCAGGCAAACACAAACACATACAAACACATGGAAAACACATAGAAAACACCTTAAAAAGGTGTCCAAAAGCTGACAAACTGCTCAGAAGACACAACAAACACATGGAAAAGTCACAACTACATAAAGAAAAGAAAAGAGGTGGAGGAGTAAAAGGAGGAGGAGACACAGATATAGGCATGTCATGCCTTTCTAAAATCAAGAAAGGCTGGAGTAAAAATCTAAACTCACTCTACCAACACCCAGACGTCGTGACAAAAAAAATAAAAAAAGAAATATCTTTAGGTAGAATGGTGGCGGGTCCATTCAGAACACTTTCCTTAGAAGACGTAGTGGTACCCCCGTTGGGAGTTGTGCTAAAAAATGAACCCAATACATTCAGACTAATCCACCATTTGTCATATCAAAGGGGCAGGTCAGTAAACGACAACATCGACATGGAACCAAGTACAGTACTATGTACTGTACCTCCTTTGACGAGGCAATCAGGCGGGTCAAGAAGTTGGTAAGGGGCACCCTAATGGCCAAAGCAGACATTGAGGGGGCGTTCCGGTTACTACCTGTGCCTCCGAATAGTGTCCTCCCATTGGGCTGCTTATGTGAAGGAGCATACTACATAGATCGCTGTTTGCCCATGGGGTGCTCCATATCCTGCTCACTATTTGAGGCATTTAGTTGCTTCCTCGAATGTGTCGTCATGGACGTTTGTAAGGCGGCACATATTATCCATTACCTCGACGACTTCTTATGCCTGGGCCCAAAAGATTCGCCACAGTGTGAAAACACGCGGTAGTCCACCTGTGAGAAGGAGAGAGCTGGAGGGAGAGTGGACACCCCAGAGCCGAGGGGTTACATTGAGAAAGAAAGAAGGCGGTGTAGCTTGCTTCATGGGTGGGGTACTCAGCTGAGTAGCATAAATAGCTACTAGGCCCAAAAGGATTTCCTGGGCCAGATGCCATTACAAAATAGTAGTTAGGTAAACAGGCAGTGTAGCTTGCTTCATGGGTGGGGTACGCTGCTGAGTAGCACTAAATTCTACTAGGCCCAAAAGGATTTCCTGGGCTAGATGCCATTAAAAAATAGTACTTAGGTAAACAAGCGGTGTAGCTTGCTTCATGGGTGGGGTACGCTGCTGAGTAGCACCAAATTCTACTAGGCCCAAAAGGATTACCAGTGCCAGATGGCGTTACAAAATAGTAGTTAGGTAAACAGGCAGTGTAGCTGCTTCATGGGTGAAGTACGCTGCTGAGTAGCACCAAATTCTACTAGGCCCAAAAGGGTTTCCTGTGCCAGATGCCGTTACAAAATTGTACTTAGGTAAACAGGCAGTGTAGCTTGCTTCATGGGTGGGGTACGCTGCTGAGTAGCACAAAATTCTACTAGGCCCAAAAGGATTACCAGGGCCAGATGGCGTTACAAAATAGTAGTTAGGTAAACAGGCGGTGTAGCTTGCTTCATGGGTGAAGTACGCTGCTGAGTAGCACCAAATTCTACTAGGCCCAAAAGGATTTCCTGGGCCAGATGCCATTAAAAATAGTACTTAGGTAAACAGGCGGTGTAGCTTGCTTTCATGGTTGGGGTACGCTGCTGAGTAGCACCAAATTCTACTAGGCCCAAAAGGATTTCCTGGGCCAGATGCCGTTAAAAAATAGTAGTTAGGTAAACAAGCGGTGTAGCTTGCTTCATGGGTTGGGTACGCTGCTGAGTAGCACCAAATTCTACTAGGCCCAAAAGGATTTCCTGGGCCAGATGCCATTACAAAATTGTACTTAGGTAAACAGGCGGTGTAGCTTGCTTCATGGGTGGGGTACGCTGCTGAGTAGCACCAAATTCTACTAGGCCCAAAAGGATTCCCTGGGCCAGATGCCGTTAAAAATAGTAGTTAGGTAAACAGGCGGTGTAGCTTGCTTCATGGGTGAAGTACGCTGCGAGTAGCACCAAATTCTACTAGGCCCAAAAGGATTTCCTGGGCCAGATGCCGTTAAAAATAGTAGTTAGGTAAACAGGCGGTGTAGCTTGCTTCATGGGTGGGGTACGCTGCTGAGTAGCACCAAATTCTACTAGGCCCAAAAGGATTCCCTGGGCCAGATGCCGTTAAAAATAGTACTTAGGTAAACAGACAGTGTAGCTTGCTTCATGGGTGGGGTACGCTGCTGAGTAGCACTAAATTCTACTAGGCCCAAAAGGATTACCAGGGCCAGATGCCATTACAAAATAGTAGTTAGGTAAACAGGTGGTGTAGCTTGCTTCATGGGTTGGGTACGCTGCTGAGTAGCACCAAATTCTACTAGGCCCAAAAGGATTTCCCGGGCTAGATGCCGTTACAAAATAGTAGTTAGGTAAACAGGCCGTGTAGCTTGCTTCATGGGTGAAGTACGCTGCTGAGTAGCAACAAATTCTACTAGGCCCAAAAGGATTTCCTGGGCCAGATGCCATTACAAAATTGTACTTAGGTAAACAGGCGGTGTAGCTTGCTTCATGGGTGGGGTACGCTGCTGAGTTGCACTAAATTCTACTAGGCCCAAAAGGATTTCCTGGGCCAGATGGCGTTACAAAATAGTAGTTAGGTAAACAGGCGGTATAGCTTGCTTCATGGGGGAAGTACGCTGCTGAGTAGCACCAAATTCTACTAGGCCCAAGAGGATTTCCTGGGCCAGATGCTGTTAAAAATAGTACTTAGGTAAACAGGCGGTGTAGCTTGCTTCATGGGTGGGGTACGCTGCTGAGGAGCACTAAATTCTACTAGGCCCAAAAGGATTACCAGGGTCAGATGGCGTTACAAAATAGTAGTTAGGTAAACAGGCGGTATAGCTTGCTTCATGGGGGAAGTACGCTGCTGAGTAGCACCAAATTCTACTAGGCCCAAAAGGATTTCCTGGGCCAGATGCCGTTAAAAATAGTACTTAGGTAAACAGGCGGTGTAGCTTGCTTCATGGGTTGGGTACGCTGCTGAGTAGCACCAAATTCTACTAGGCCCAAAAGGATTTCCCGGGATAGATGCCGTTACAAAATAGTAGTTAGGTAAACAGGCAGTGTAGCTTGCTTCATGGGTGAAGTACACTGCTGAGTAGCATCAAATTCTACTAGGCCCAAAAGGATTTCCTGGGCCAGATGCCGTTAAAAATAGTACTTAGGTAAACAGGCGGTGTAGCTTGCTTCATGGGTGGGGTACGCTGCTGAGTAGCACTAAATTCTACTAGGCCCAAAAGGATTTCCTGGGTCAGATGCCATTAAAAAATAGTAGTTAGGTACACAGGCGGTGTAGCTTGCTTCATGGGTGGGGTAAGCTGCTGCTTAGCACTAAATTCTACTAGGCCCAAAAGGATTACCAGGGCCAGATGGTGTTACAAAATAGTAGTTAGGTAAACAGGTGGTGTAGCTTGCTTCATGGGTGAAGTACGCTGCTGAGTAGCACCAAATTCTACTAGGCCCAAAAGGATTTCCTGGGCCAGATGCCATTAAAAATAGTACTTAGATAAACAGGTGGTGTAGCTTGCTTCATGGGTGGGGTACGCTGCTGAGTAGCACTAAATTCTACAAGGCCCAAAAGGATTTCCTGGGCCAGATGCCGTTAAAAATAGTACTTAGGTAAACAGGCGGTGGGTGGCTGGGCTACTCTGCTGACTAGCAGACACTGAAGCTTTGGAGCAGACGTCTGAATCCCAGGCCATAGTATGAGTAAACAACTCTGCAGACGACCCCACCCACCTGGAATTGATGATGGCAACATCATGTAAAACTCAGCAAGGGGACTAAATAAAAGAGTCTCCATTTTTTCAAAAACTTCGGCCACAGACACCACTTAAGTGGCATCAATTTCGCCAGAGTTTTTTAAAACGGTTGATGAGGTGATTTTCAAAAATCATCAAGCTTTTAGTCTCCCCAAGATGACACAGGGGTAGAAAAGTCCTTGCGGATCCAGGATTTGTTCATCTTGATGAACGTTAGTCTGTCTACATTGTCACTGGACAGCCGCGTGCGCTTATCTGTCAGCACACTGTCAGGCACTTTATCTGGAAGGTACATACCTGGTGCTGGTGTCCTGCATCGTGATGGACAAAATAAAGCTAAGTATCGGTCTCTGATATTGTTTGAATACACTCCTAATGAACCTCCTTTGGGAGGAGAAACGCGTCGAGTTAGAGTTATGAGACTGGTTGTATTTATACCTATCCATTGAAATGTGAGTTTTGAAAATCTGCTAATCAGAGAGATCGGTCTCTTCATGATCAATAGGGGGGTCCTTGAATCTAGAAGCCGATAGACATGTCTGTTTGCTTCATGGCCCCACTGGTAAAAAAGTGTGTGAACCAGGTATTTTGGGGATCTAGTTTTGTGTATTTATGAACATTTGTATGGTGTCTGGGGATTGTCCCATTACCATTGTGGGCATTGTGCAATATACTCTATAGGCTGAGTGCCTTTATTCAGATCAGCACTCGTTTTCTTTTTTTTTTGTTTTTTTTTTCCTGGCTCACTAAGCTCTCACATTTCAGTTCCCTAAAACATTAAAAGACTTTCAAATTTTCAATAGGGTAATCTACTTTTGGGACAGCCGTCGAGGGGCGGGGGCGCCATTGCGCAGGTCTAGGGTGCCAACCTCCGCTGGCAGGTAGGGTGAATTTAAGGGACAGCATCCACCTTCGCCCACCTCTTAGGACCACACACATATACTTTTTCTTTCCTTCCCATTTAGGGGATATTAGATCAGAAGGGACAGTCGACGGTGAGCGGGGGCGCCACTGCGCAGGTCTAGGGTGCCAACCTCCGCTGGTAGGTAGGGTATTTACAAAGTGATAGGTTAATAGGGATAGGCACCTCCCTAGGTTCTTTTTCTATTTTCAAGTGTCAATTATCTGGTGATGGTTTTGTATACACTAGGTTTTTTTAATTAATTGGTTAATAAAGAGATTTTTAAGATTTTTGGGGGGTTTTCTGTGAAACTTATCTGTCAGCACACCACCAGCAGCGCTGAACACACGTTCAGAGAGAACGCTGGCTGCGGGGCACGACAAGATCTCCAAGGCGTGAGTGGCGAGCTCAGGCCATTTTTCAAGACTGGAAGCCCAAAATGAGCAAGGGTCCAGTTCCACAGTCATGGCATCGATGTTAACTTGGAGATACTCTTGTACCATCCTCTCTAGGCGTTGGCTGTGCGTCAGACTTCTTGTCTCCTGTGGCCTTGCAAAGGATGGTCTAAAAAAAATCTTGAAACGATTGGAAAAAATTGCTGTTACCACCAGATAAGATGTTACTGTTACGGTTAGAGTGATGACTCGATGGTCCCACAGTTGGCAAGTTAGAACTCAGAGATTGACTACGTGCACCACTGGTGTTTTGTGGAAAAGCAGATGTTAGATTCTATAACAGTCTCTGCTGATACTCCTGCATGCGTGAATCCCTTTCTATGGCAGGAATTATTTCGCCAAATTTGCTTTTGTACCGGGGATCTAAGAGTGTGGCAACCCAGTAGTCAGCATTACTTCGGATTCTGACAATCCGAGGGTCATGTTGCAGGTAGTGCAGCAAGAAGGCACTCATGTGTCTTGCGCATCCAGGAGGATCAAGTCCTTGTTGTCTTGGTGGTGGCGAGGTGAGAATCATGCTTCCTTCATCTGCCCTCTCCCCCCAACCTCGCACAACAGAAATATGATCAAGGTCTCCCTCATCTGATGAGTCTTCCATGCCCAGCGCCAGTTCGTCCTCCACTTCTTCCTCACCTCCTGCACCTTCTTCAACAGTTTGGCTGCTACCATGCGCCCTCGGTAATCCCTCTCCCCCAGCCTCCAATGCCATCCGTCTTGGTGCTGCCAACCTTCTTGACCTTGGAAGTATGATCCCTTCCACATACGACTCCTCCTGTTCCTCCTCCTCCTCCTCCTCTTCTTGTTCCACCACCTGACTCCGGACACTGTGTAAGGTGTGCTCCAGCATGTAAATCACCGGAATGGTCATGCTGATAATGGCATCATCAGCACTAAACATCTTCGTTGCTATTTCAAAACTGTTCAGAAGGGTGCATAGGTCCCTGATCTGAGACCACTCCTGCAGCGTGATTTGCCCCACCTCTTGATCTCGTTGGCCCAGGCTATACGTCATAACATATTGCACCAGGGCTCGTTGGTGCTGCCACAGTCGCTGCAACATGTGCAGAGTTGAATTCCACCGTGTGGGCACATCGCATTTCAGCCGGTGAACTGGCAGGGCCAACGACTTCTGTAGATATGCAAGTCGTCGAGCTGCGGGATGCGAACGGCGGAAGTGAGAACACAGCGACCGTGCCCTCTGCAGAAGCCCATCTAGTCCGGGATAGTGGGATAAAAATTGCTAGACAACCAGGTTCAAAACATGAGCCATACAAGGCACATGTGTGACATTGCCCCGGCAAAGGGCCGCACCCAGGTTTGCAGCATTGTCGCACACAGCCTTCCCTGGCTGCAGGTTGAGTGGAGACAACCATTGATGGAACTCGGTCTGCAGAGCTGACCACAACTCCTCAGCTGTGTGACTCACATTTCCCAGACATTTCAATGTAAACACTGCCTGATGCCGTTGAGCCCTGGTGACAGCATAGTGAGGAGGTGTACAGGATTCCTTCTGCGCAGTTACAATGCGGGTGGCATTACCAAACAGGCTTTGGGTGCAGGTGGAGGACCAAGAGGAGGTTGAGGAGGCAGAAGCAGTGGAGGAACTTCTAGATGCAGAGGATCGATGAGCAACTCGTGGGGACGGCAAGACTTGGACAGCAGCCCCTTCTCCTGATGTCGCCGTAGTTACCCAGTGCCCAGTCACCGACATGTAACGCCCCTGTCCATGTCTACTCATCCAAGTGTCTGTGGTGAAATGCACCCTGTCACACACAGAGTTTCTCAAGGAAGCGGTGATGTTGTGTGCGACATGCTGGTGTAGCGCAGGCACAGCTTTCTTTGAGAAGTATTGGCGACTGGGCATCTGGCAGCATTTCTGTAGCCAACAGCTTGCAGATTGAGAAATTCAACCTCTTAGCTTTGTCATGGCTAGGAGGAAATGGTCTTTTACTTGTCCACATCTGAGGGACTGAGGGCTGGCTGCCGCGCTTAGACGGAGTAGAGTAGGGTGTCCCTGGCAAACTGCTGGTCTGTGAGGAAGGTGCAGGCGGAGATGTTATGTTGCCTTGATCAAAAGGTGGTGTCGATGTCGGAGAGCGCTCAACACCAACAGGTGTTTCCACTTGCAAATGTCCTGACGACCTGCCAATCACACTGGTTGTTGCAGGTAAAGAGGTGGAAGGTCTGCATCCAAAACCAAGTGTGACTGCTGTCCCCACAGTCACAGAGGATGAAGAGAACGCGGATGCACTTGATGGAGCAGACGGTGGTTGACCCGGCCCACTAGGCCGCATTGTAGCACAGTGAGCTTCCCACTGCAACTTATGCCTCATATCCATGTGACTGTTCATGCATGAAGTACTCAAGCTAGTGATTTTTTGGCCTCTACTGAGATTTTGCTGACAAATCTTACAGACAACATGAGTTGGGTCATCCTTTGCGATGTCAAAAAATGCCCAGGCTATGCAAGGCTTAGAGCCCGTGCGACCTGAAGAGCCACCACGACTTCTGGTCTGAGGCACAGTTGGGGTTGAGGATGCAGTTGTTGACGTGCTTCCAGTACTCCATCTCTGTCCAGGAAGGCGCACCTTTACCTCGTCATCAGACTCATCACTAGCATCCTCCTCCACCTCCTCCTCTGCTGACCTCATGGACTGGCAGACTGTGGGTTGACAGTAAGTGGGGTCTACAACCTCGTCATCATCATCCTGTGTGTTCTCACACCTGTTGTCCTCAGAGCCAACCTCTTCCTGCCTCGACCGAAAAGTCAAGTTTTCGTTCCAATCAGGTATCTCAGGCTCTTCATCATCTTCCTCATTGTCTCCACCTACAGGAGTTACAGTTTGGGAACGAGGGTCTACATTATGCTCAGAACCTTCTTCATCTGGGCCTGGATCCGACTCACAAAGATTCTGGGCATCAGTGCAGATCATTTCCTCATCTGGATTCACAGAAGCTCTGGAGCAGACCTCTGATTCCCAGGCTATAGTATGCGTAAACAGCTCTACAGACTCAACCATGTGTGTTACCCCATGCTCAGACGGGCAGCTGGAGACTTGGGAGCTGTGAAGAAGCAAGTGCGATTGGGGTGACAAGTCTGAGGACTGGAGTAGTTGTGATGTTGAAGTTGACATGGAGGAAAGCACACTTTAACGAGCACTTGATATCCGTTCAAGCACCTGCTGTTTTGTGCCTCATCTGGAATTTTTGACGATGCTCGTAGCGATGGTCGTAAGAAAGGGATCATATCAGATTGTCCACGAAAAGAAGTAGTCATCTTACTTTGGCTGGAAGATGGTCTTTCTTCTGCAGATGTTACTGCTGCTTTACCACCTACCCCACGGACACAACCTTGTTTTCCCTTTCCAACATGCCTATTCCCCTTTCCACCAGCAGCAGGCCTTTTGCCACTCATTTTGGTGCTTAACTAATTGGCAACTCTGTATCTGTAGTTGTTGGCACAAAAAACGAAGGATGAAAACCGAGCAGAGCTGAATGGCCAAACTGTGGTACTAGGCCCAAAAGGATTTACTGGGTTAGATACAGTAAAAATTTAGATACACAGGGGGTGTAGTTAGCTTCACATGTGGGCTACTCTGCTGACGTGCAGACACTGCTCCTAGGCCCAAAACAATTTACTGGGTTAGATGCAGTAAAAATTTAGATACACAAGCGGTGTAGTTAGCTTCACATGCGGGCTACTCCGCTGACGTGCAGACACTACTCCTAGGCCCAAAACGCCAAAACTATTCGCTGGATTAGATGCAGTAAAAATTGAGATACAAAGGCGGTATAGTTTGTTTCACAGGCGGGCTACTCTGCTGACGTGCAGACACTGCTCCTAGGCCCCAAACCCTAAAACTATTAACTGGATTAGATGCAGTAAAAATTGAGATACACAGGCGGTATAGTTTGTTTCACATGCGGGCTACTCTGCTGACGTGCAGACACTGCTCCTAGGCCCAAAACCCCAAAACTATTAACTGGATTAGATGCAGTAAAAATTGAGATACACAGGCAGTATAGTTTGTTTCACAGGCGGGCTACTCTGCTGACGTGCAGACACTGCTCCTAGGCCCAAAACCCCCAAACTATTAACTGGATTAGATGCAGTAAAAATTGAGATACACAGGCGGTATAGTTTGTTTCACATGCGGGCTACTCTGCTGACGTGCAGACACTGCTCCTAGGCCCAAAACCCCAAAACTATTAACTGGATTAGATGCAGTAAAAATTGAGATACACAGGCAGTATAGTTTGTTTCACAGGCGGGCTACTCTGCTGACGTGCAGACACTACTCCTAGGCCCAAAACCCCAAAACTATTAACTGGATTAGATGCAGTAAAAATTGAGATACACAGGCGGTATAGTTTGTTTCACTGGCGGGCTACTCTGCTGAAGTGCAGACACTGTTCCTAGGCCCAAAACTATTAACTGGATTAGATGCAGTAAAAATTGAGATACACAGGCGGTATAGTTTGTTTCACAGACGGGATACTCTGCTGATGTGCAGACACTGCTCCTAGGCCCAAAACTATTAACTGGATTAGATGCAGTAAAAATTGAGATACACAGGCGGTATAGTTTGTTTCACAGGCGGACTACTCTGCTGATGTGCAGACACTGCTCCTAGGCCCCAAACTCCAAAACAATTTACTGGATTAGATGCAGTAAAAATTGAGATACACAGGCGGTGTAGCTAGCTTCACAGGCAGGCTACTCTGCTGATGTGCAGACACTGCTACTAAGCCCAAAACACCCAAATGATTTCCTGGGTTAGATGCAGTAAAAATTGAGATACACAGGTGGTGTAGCTAGCTTCACAGGCGGGCTACTCTGCTGACGTGCAGATACTGCTACTAAGCCCAAAACCCCAAAACGATTTACTGGGTTAGATGCAGTAAAAATTGAGATACACAGGCGGTGTAGCTAGCTTCACAGGCAGGCTACTCAGATGACTATCAGACAATGCTACTAGCCCAAAAGGATTGGCTGAGCTAGATTACACCAAATGCTGTGACTAACACTTGCACAGCACTGGCTGAGACCTGCCTGGCAAACAGTGCTATGAACTGCTGTAACCTACCCTGAAAAGGGCTGATATTACAACTAGTCCCGACTCCTCCCAACTCCCTAAACCTATCTCTCTGACAATTCGCTCCAAAAAAACACTCTTAGTCTGTATAGCGCCCACAGCAGCAGCGGTGCCGTCTAACACTAAGCTCCAGAAGTGAGGAAATGGGGCGACGGGGCAAATGGCTGGTTCTTATAGGGCAAGGACATGTGACATACACAGCCAATGACACATGCCCTTGCTTGTGTGCATCACATGCACATTGCTGTGTGTGTGCGCACTGCTGATAGGCTGAGAGACTGCACCGCCCCTCTGTAAATGCGGGAAAGAAAATTTTAAAAATGGAGATCGGCGTTATTTCAGCACAAATCTGTCCCCCGCCCACTATACACTGAAACAGTCCATTAACAATGATAAACAGTTTTAATGTGAAAATCAAGCTTGTCTTTTGGTGAACGAACAGTTATCGAACAGAAACTCGAACAGCCGAATTTTAAGCAAATTGTTCGGGTTCGTCGAAAGACTTGAACACCGCCCAAAACAGCTCGAATTTGAAATTGGCGAACAGTTCGACTCGAACACCGCTCATCTCTACTTTTAATGACTAACACAAATGAAATAAGTGATGTTACAAACAAAGCTTTCGAGACTACTTAGGTCTCTTCTTCAGCCATGGTATAATAAAGTGTCAGAAGAAACACAAATATACACTCACTGGCCACTTTATTAGGTACACCTGTCCAACTTCTTGTTAACACTTAATTTCTAATCAGCCAATCACATGGCGGCAACTCAGTGCATTTAGGCATGTAGACATGGTCAAGACAATCTCCTGCAGTTCAAACCGAGCATCAGTATGGGGAAGAAAGGTGATTTGAGTGCCTTTGAACGTGGCATGGTTGTTGGTGCCAGAAGGGCTGGTCTGAGTATTTCAGAAACTGCTGATCTACTGGGATTTTCACGCACAACCATCTCTAGGGTTTACAGAGAATGGTCCGAAAAAGAAAAAAAATCCAGTGAGCGGCAGTTCTGTGGGCGGAAATGCCTTGTTGATGCCAGAGGTCAGAGGAGAATGGGCAGACTGGTTCGAGCTGATAGAAAGGCAACAGTGACTCAAATCGCCACCCGCTACAACCAAGGTAGGCCTAAGAGCATCTCTGAACGCACAGTGCGTCGAACTTTGAGGCAGATGGGCTACAGCAGCAGAAGACCACACCGGGTACCACTCCTTTCAGCTAAGAACAGGAAACTGAGGCTACAATTTGTACAAGCTCATCGAAATTGGACAGTAGAAGATTGGAAAAACGTTGCTTGGTCTGATGAGTCTCGATTTCTGCTGCGACATTCGGATGGTAGGGTCAGAATTTGGCGTAAACAACATGAAAGCATGGATCCATCCTGCCTTGTATGGAGCATCTTTGGGATGTGCAGCCGACAAATCTGCGGCAACTGTGTGATGCCATCATGTCAATATGGACCAAAATCTCTGAGGAATGCTTCCAGCACCTTGTTGAATCTATGCCACGAAGAATTGAGGCAGTTCTGAAGGCAAAAGGGGTCCAACCCGTTACTAGCATGGTGTACCTAATAAAGTGGCCGGTGAGTGTATACAAAAAAGATCAGAGACATGACACTAGAAATGGACATTAAAAAAAACAATCAAACTGAAAATCCTTCATTAGCTTTGATAAATGGTTTGAAGGTTTTATTGTCCCAGACCTGATGCCCTCACTGTCTCTGGAGCAGATTCCTTAGATTTTATATGTAAATTGCCTAAATCCCCCGTCAGAAAGGAAGAGGACTTGAACTCTATAGTGACACCTGTTGGAAGCAGCGATCCTACAAGTCACTATACACTCTTTAACGAGCTTTGCAATATGACTTAGGATAAAAGTCAAATCATAATCTCAGTTTGCAGACATGGTGTTTTGCGGTATTGCCCCTCGTCAGTGCAAATTAAGAGATCTGACTTGGCTACAGCCACTCACCTAGCCAAATTAGTTGTCATACTTTGCACTGACGAGGAGCAATACCCCAAAACACCGTGTCTTCAAACTGAGATTATGATTTGGCTTTTATCCTAAGTCATATTGCAAGACTCATTAAAGGGGTGATAGTGACTTGTAGGATCGCTACTTCCAACAGGTGACGCTATAGAGTTCAAGTCCTCTTCCTCTCTGAAGAGGCAATTTGCATATTTAATTTCCAAGAGGAGCATCGCATGGCGAATACGTCTCCTTACATTGGCATGCCAGGGTCAGTGTGTCACTCTTCACAAGGAGAAACCTTTCTGTCCCATTTCTTAAACATAGACACCCCCAGTAGGACAAATAGTGCACACAATTAAGTACACCACTTTGGAAGAGGAACATGTGAATGTCCCATGAATCCTACAGTCCTGCTGAGAACTGTGGATATATATCTGGTCTGAGGTCATTAGAACACATGCACAACTGTCAAATTCCAAGCAATTCGCCGACGCCACATCAGCAGTGCTAATGTTTGCAATATCACACAAAACTTTGATGCTGCAGCTCTTCTACTACTATATATACCAGTTGCTGTGTTTAACACATGCTTTACATGATATTAGGGGTTGAAGCGCTGATTTGTTCCCTAACAAGTATAGAATGATTATAAACTAAAAACATAAGCAATGGGAAATAAGAAAAACTTATAGTTCATGAATCGATTACCAGGTACTGCAACTGACACATACAGTACAGACCAAAAGTTTGGACACACCTTCTCATTTAAAGATTTTTATTACTATGAAAATTGTAAATTCACACTGAAGGCATCAAAACTATGAATTAACACATGTGGAATTATAAACCTAACAAAAAAGTGTGAAACAACTGAAAATATGACTTATATTCTAGGTTCTTCAAAGTAGCCACCTTTTGCTTTGATGACTGCTTTGCACACTCTTGGCATTCTCTTGATGAGCTTCAAGAGGTAGTCACCGGGAAAGGTCTTCCAACAATCTTGAAGTAGTTCCCAGAGATGCTTAGCACTTGTTGGCCCTTTTGCCTTCACTCTGCGGTCCAGCTCACCCCAAACCATCTTGATTGGGTTCAGGTCTGGTGAAGCACCCCATCACTCTCCTTCTTGGTCAAATAGCCCTTACATAGCCTGGAGGTGTGTTTGGGGTCATTGTCCTGTTGAAAATAAATGATGGTCCAACTAAACTCAAACCGGATGGAATTACAAGCCGCTGCAAGATCCTGTGGTAGCCATGCTGGTTCAGTATGCCTTCAATTTTGAATAAATCCCGAACAGTGTCACCAGCAAAGCACCCCACACATCACACCTCCTCCTCCATGCTTCACGGTGGGAACCAGGCATGTAGAGTCCATCCGTTCACCTCTTCTGCGTCGCACAAAGACACAGTGGTTGGCACCAAAGATCTCAAATTTGGACTCATCAGACCGAAGCACAGATTTCCACTGGTCTAATGTCCATTCCTTGTGTTCTTTAGCCCAAACAAGTCTCTTCTGCTTGTTGCCTGTCCTTAGCAGTGGTTTCCTAGCAGCTATTTTACCATGAAGGCCTGCTGCACAAAGTCTCCTCTTAACAGTTGTTGTAGAGATGTGTCTGTCATGGGAGCCAGTTTCGTTGTAGTGCTTGATGGTTTTGCAACTGCACTTGGGGACACTTTCAAAGTTTTCCCAATTTTTCGGACTGACTGACCTTCATTTCTTAAAGTAATGATGGACACCCATTTTTCTTTACTTAGCTGCTTTTTTCTTGCCATAATACAAATTCTAACAGTCTATTAGTAGGACTATCAGCTGGGTTTCCACCAGACTTCTGCTCAACACAACTGATGGTCCCAACCCCATTTATAAGGCAAGAAATCCCACTTATTAAACTGACAGGGCACACCTGTGAAGTGAAAACCATTTCCGGTGGCTACCTCTTGAAGCTCATCAAGAGAATGCCAAGAGTGTGAAAAGCAGTCATCAAAGCAAAAGGTGGCTACTTTGAAGAACCTAGAATATAAGACATATTTTCAGTTGTTTCACAGTTTTTTTTGTTAAGTATATAATTCCACATGTGTTAATTCATAGTTTTGATGCCTTCAGTGTGAATTTACATTTTTCATAGTCATGAAAATACAGAAAAATCTTTAAATGAGAAGGTGTGTCCAAACTTTTGGTCTGTACTGTATATATTAAGACAAATGAGCTTGGGTGAAGAATAATCCTAGAATTCTGCCCTACACTAACAGAACAGGATTCAATTATTTGATTCATACATATATAAATGTAAACTATTATGACTGAAGTAAGGATGAGAAAAGGTTTTCATTAAGAAAGATCCAGGTAAGTAGAACAGTTAAAAGAATGTTGATATGTTTCAAGTGCTGGGTCTTTTTTTTAATAAAGAATTAAATAAATCGTTATTTTTTAATCACCATCCTGGATACTTTAGATGCTTTCTTGAATTTACTACTCATCCTTGGGGATGTAGCAGGAATTTCTCATTTTGGATGGGGATGAGTCAGTGCACACTTTTCCATTTTTCCTATCATAGGTTTTTCCGTAGACTTTAAGCAAACCTTTTGAGTTATTTTAACAGTTCAATGACAGATTCAACTCTGTAACATCTGTACACATGAACAGAATTAAAACTATTTGGAACCACAATGTTAACAGCCGTGTAATTCTATCATGACAGTGTAAATAGTGTTCACTTCTAAAGACCATGCTACAAGTCCCATCACCAACTATGCCGACATGAGTAGTCATCGGTTAATTCTAGACAAAGATTACATTTTATAGTATCTTTCGAGCAGAGATAACCACACTTAAGAGTTCAGGAACCAAGAATAAAGGTGATAGATTACATTGAGCCATATTAGAAGTTTTTTGTTTTTTTTTAAACCCTATCTATAAGGCCTCATTCACATCTGCCGCAGGATCCATCACAGAGCCTGAAAATTTTATTTGAAGAAATTACATACCGTGCTATTTTCTATCATACAGTAGAATAAAATACATGACAAAACCCCGACAGATACCACTTTAGACAACAGGTCTGTCATGCTCCATTATTCTTCTATTCTTCACATAATTAATCCATCCTTGGCGTGAGTTTTAGTAACAGAATATATCAGAATTAACTGATCTTCAGAAGAAAGGGGACGCAGCCCTCCTTTAGTTCTTTGTCTCCGTCAATGATTTATCCCTGCATAGCGGCTACCAGCTACCAGGCTGCAATTTGCAGCAGAGCCCAATTTTAATGAATGGGGCAAACTACAAAACAATTCCTTGCATAACCAGTTGGCTGATATCATCACCATGCAGTGAAATATTAAAAGCGGACAAAACACTGCACCAGAGAACAAAAAGTGATGGCATATCTGATAATATAGTAGTTTGCCTTTACGGCATGAAATAAGTAGAAACTCTTTTAAGGAATTCTTACTACATTATCTGTCACATAAGCTTCATTGGGAGCCATTTGTAAGGAGCTGTTCTTTTCTAGAATCAGTGTTTCTAGGGGAGAATTCCTTCTTACATACAGTACATTATTCATGGCTGCAAGATGTGCAGTTTCACAAAATATCACTGTTTTGTATATCTCCATATAAAACCAAAAGCATTCTTAAGGTAGAATTGTGGCCACATGCATGTCTATGTCTATAGCAGCAAAAAAGGCAAACACAGTTCTAGGATGTATTAAGAGAATCATAGATCACCTGAAGTAATTATCCCCCTCTACTCCTTTGTCCGGCCTCATCTGGAATAAGTTGTTCAATTCTGGGCACCGCATTTTAAAAAAGACATTGAGAAACTGAACCAAGTTCAGAGAAGAGCTACAAGGAATGTGAGCGGACTGCAAACTACGTCCTACGAAAAATGGTTAAAGGATCTGGGAATGTTTGCAACAAAAGGCTAAGATGATACTTAACCCCTTCCTGACGTCGGACGGGATAGTACGTCCGAGGTCAGCTCCCCTGCTTTGATGCAGGGCTCCGCGGTGAGCCCGCATCAAAGCCGGGACATGTCAGCTGTTTTGAACAGCTGACATGTGCCCGCAATAGCGGCGGGTGAAATCGCAATTCACCTGCCGCTATTAACTAGTTAAATGCCGCTGTCAAACGCAGACAGCGGCATTTAACTACCGCATCCGGCCGGGGGGCCGGAAATGACGTCATTGCCGACCCCCATCACATGATCGGGGGTCGGCGATGCTTCAGTATTGTAACCATAGAGGTCTTTGAGACCTCTATGGTTACTGATCGCCGGTAGCTGTGAGCGCCACCCTGTGGTCGGCGCTCACAGCACACCTGATTTTCTGCTGCATAGCAGCGATCTGATGATCGCTGTTATGTAGCAGAGGCGATTGAGTTGTGCCTGCTTCTAGCCTCCCATAGAGGCTATTGAAGCATGGCAAAAGTAAAAAAAATAAGTTAAAAAAAATGTGAAAAAAATAAAAAAAACATAAAAGTTTAAATCACCCCCCTTTCGCCCCAATCAAAATAAATCAATAAAAAAAAATCAAACATACACATATTTGGTATCGCCGCGTTCAGAATCACCCGATCTATCAATAAAAAAAAGCATTAACCTGATCGCTAAACGGCGTAATGAGAAAAAAATCCGAAACGCCAGAATTACGTTTTTTTTGTCGCCGTGACATTGCATTAAAATGCAATAACGGGCGATCATAAGAACGTACCTGCACCAAAATGGTATAATTAAAAACGCCAGCTCGGCACGCAAAAAATAAGCCCTCAACCGACCCCAGATCATGAAAAATGGAGATGCTACGAGTATCGGAAAATGGTGCAATTTTTTTTTCTTTTTTAGCAAAGTTTGGAATTTTTTTTCACCACTTAGGTAAAAAATAACCTAGTCATGTTAGGTGTCTATGAACTCGTAATGACCTGGAGAATCATAATGGCATGTCAGTTTTAGCATTTAGTGAACCTAGCAAAAAAGCCAAGCAAAAAACAAGTGTGGGATTGCACTTTTTTTGCAATTTCACCGCACTTGGAATTTTTTTTCCCGTTTTCTAGTACACGACATGGTAAAACCAATGATGTCGTTCAAAAGTACAACTCGTCCCGCCAAAAATAAGCCCTCACATGGCCAAATTGACGGAAAAATAAAAAAGTTATGGATCTGGGAAGGAGGGGAGTGAAAAACGAATACGGAAAAACGGAAAATCCCACGGTCATGAAGGGGTTAATAGCTATCTACAAATATCTGAAGGGATGTCACAGTGTAGAGAGATCTTCATTATTCTCATTTGCACATGGAAACACAAGAAGCAATGGGATGAAACTGAAAGGGTGAAGATACAGATTAGATATTAGAAAAAAACTTTTTGACAGTTAGGGTGATCAATGAGTGGAAAAGGCTGCCACGAGAGGTGGTGAGTTCTCTTTCTAAGGAAGTCTATAAACAGAGGCTGGACAGACATGTCTGAGATGGTTTACTGAATTATGCATTGAGCAGGGGGTTGGACACGATGACTCTGGAGGTCCTTTCCAATTCTAACATTCTATGATTCTATGGCGCCATAAGAGATGTTATCTATACTGTGTTAAATGTAGAAAAAAAACACAAAAATTGAGCTTGGTTTGAGTTGGTATACATGCAGCACATAAACGCAGGTTCACATTGGCCATAAAACATACAAAACCTACAAGAAACAAAATGAGCTAAAACCCTGCTGTATCTAAATAAGTAAAAAGCAAAAGTGCATTTAAATAACACAGGGTTCTTAGTAATACTGTTTTTGATCAAAAATAGCATAAAAGCAAAATAGCATAAAAGCCATCCCACTGTTGACAAGGTGATCCTGATTGGGACGGTCCTATGCTGTCTAATATTAAAAACCTTACCATGTGTCAAAGTTCACCTCAGTGTGTGAATAAGGGCAGACAAAAGGACCGTGCCCCGACCAGTGAACATGAACACCAGTCTGGGGAAGCCTTTAAATGTAATCCCAGCTCAGGAAGGGAAGCCATGCCCCGGCTTGCACAGAATGCAAAAATATATATATATATAAAAAAAAAATTTGACCTTGGTTTGAGTTGGTATACATGCAGCACATAAACGCAGTGTTTTTCTCATTTTAATTCTTGTAGGTTTTGTGTTAAATGTAGGTAGCGTAAAACTACAGAGGATGCTCATAATTTATCACAGTGGATCACGCTATAAGATGAACTTATTACAACTTTAGACATTTTGATCAACTTTTTGTGACCTTACTTTAGTCTAACGTTGTGTGATGTGAGATATTTTAAGCCACATAATAAGCCATGTCACTTTCCCCCAATCCTCAGGTCTAGAAAGGTGCAAAACTCCCTTACCATAGTTCTGGTGAAACACATACATTTTACGGTGCAATTTAAGATGTAATTCTTTAGCTTAAGTAATCCGTATAATAGTGTCTTCCCCAAGAGATTACAACCTTCAATTCTTTTTCATATGAAAGCAGTACCAGGGAGCAGCCACTGCTCAGTGTGCGGAGTGTGTCATTCTGTTACATGCCCTGTACACTCCCGGCTGCCTGCAGAGCTGGTAGCAGCTGATCAGCGGAGTGTCAGGTATCGGACCTCCACTAGTGTTCTATTGATAACATACCATAAGGATAGGACATCAATACAAAAGTAGGGGACAACTTAGTTTTTTTTTGTTTTTTTTATTTTCATTCCTTCAGCTATAATTTTACTACAACCTCAGAATTTCCTCCTAACATTACAGATGTCTTTCCTAGTATTAATCATGACCTATAAGATATAACACATGTTCCAGATCTTTCACATGAAAAGCTGTCAGTGTGATTCAACATAGTTATGTTTTGTTTTAAAGTAAAATGTAATTATAAAACATTGGATCAGCTCCACATTTCTGGCTCTCTGCCCAGCTTTTCAAGGCAGAAAGGTTAATATTAGTTGGAGTATAACCACAGCTGGGGTAGACATGACTTTTGCACTACAAAATGGATAGAATAACATTTGTTAGAAATTTGAAATAAATTGCTGTTTTCTGCATTTGCTACATTTTCTTAACGCTCCATTACCTTCTTCTTAACTTTGGTGGGAGACTCATGTATGGGTCCTCTGCCATCTTTGTGATGCCCGTATGAATTTTCTTTGTTAGATCTGCTTCACATACACTAATTTTGCATTTAAATTAAAAAAGCAGTCATCTCCAAAAACAAATATACTGTGTATGTGGACTTCTTAGTTTGCTGGAAACTTTTAAATAGTGTTTAACTGCAGTTGTTATGGTCCTAAAAATAACATTAAAGCGGCAACAAAAATGCCTTGAGCAACAATGTGGAACCACATACAGTCAATATCAGTTAGAACTATCTTTAGAGTAAAGAAAAACAAAGAGTCCTGGAAGTGATGATATGCCCCTCACAGAGTCCAGATCTCCATATCATGTAGTCTGCATGGGAATACATGATTAGTAATTTATATAATCAAACTGCAACATTTGTATCGGTGCCTGCCCTCCCTATTTCTGTCACTGGGTGGCACCGTGCTTTCGTTGTGGGTGATGCAGGGTGATAACATTAGTCCTGGGATCTCTGGGACTTGTCAAGGCTTGGAGTTAACCTCTGTTGGTGTTTTCTCCCAGCTGTTTAGTCTTGGCGGAGTTGCAAGCTATTTAAGCTACTTATATCCTTCCATTGACTGCCAGTTATAGCTATACTAACTTTGATGTTCTTCTGTGTATGGTTTATCTCCTGTATTTCCAGGGGGTATTCCTGTTTTCCATGTCTGTTCTGACCTCAGCTAATCTACTGAATATTCTCCTGATGATTTTTCCCCATTTGTACCTCCTGGTGCTGACCTGGCTACCTGACCATTCTTCCTTCCACCCTGCACCACCGGCAACAGCTACTCAGAGCACCTAACCCAGAGTCCCTTTATAAAGCCAAATATCTGTACTGGGGTTAAAAGGAAAAGGCAGGGCTTCTCTGTGACCTGATAGTCTGATTAGCCAGCACAAAGCCAGTCTTCTCAGAGTTGCCAGGCGACCACTAGCAATGCCCCCGTAACACCTACATCCACAGAAGATCTGTGGTTAGTTCTCCAACATGCTTGGAACAATCTCCATACCAACTTCCTCTGGAAACTATGTGCAAGTGTTCCTAGAAGAATTAATGCTTTTTGAAGGCAAATGCTGGTCACACCAAATATTGATTCAATTTAGATTTATTTTGCTCATTCACTTTTCATTTTGTTGATTGATAAAAATAATCTATTAGTATTTCTATTTTGACAGCCTTCTTACTTTACAGCACTTTTTTCACGCCTGCCTAACACTTTTGCATATTACTGTATATAAAATGAAAAATGATAGTTCTTCTTTTACAGTACTTGTAAAAATAGGTAAAACTAGGACAACCCCTTCTTAAACTAAATGTCACCTCTTGTGCTGATGCCGTTCCCGCGGTGTCAGCAATCTCTCTCTCCAGAGCTGTGATGCAGTGTTGTGACACATGACGGTGGCGTCCGATCACCTCTGGCGTCATTGTTTCCACCTTTGGACAAACTGACCATGAAGAGGAAGTCTGGGCTGCAGATGATCCTGGACTTCCTCTTCATGTTCAATTTGTCCGAAGGCAAAGACAATGACCCCAGCGCTGATAGGGTGCCGGGCATCATGTGTCATTCCACCGCATCACAAATCAGGACCACCACTGGAACGGCGCCGGCATGGGAGGTGAGTATATTCTTTATTATGCTATCAGGGACAAACATTTAGTTTAAGAAGGGGTTGTCCTAGTAGTGGACCTCTTTAATGAGAGATTGAATGAATTGCCCTCTCCTCCTGAAACCAGTATAAAATATCTTGTGTTAGAGAGATTGTATATAGCTAGAAAGAGAGGAACTATCAGTTCACTAGTTGTCAGTAGAATATTTTAAGATTTTTTTTTTGCATTATAATCTTGTCATATTAAAAACACCAAAAAAATGTTTAAGATATATTTGTAGTGCATTTAATATTTGCCTAATTACTTAAAAGCAACATCTTCTTTCAGAAAATACTGCAGGCAGATGTTTGCTTGAAGTCATTAGGGAAATATGAAATGCTTCTATGAAATGTTGCTTTTGTGCATTTTTACTATGAAAATAGGGTTTGTTGATAAATGCGGTCTAAAAAAAGTTATATTAAAATTAAATTAAAATAATATAAACTGTCTCAATTCAGTTTTGTCATTTTGTCATTCTGATGAAACTATTTCATACAGTCTTTAATAACAAACCTTATATCCAATCGAGTTCACCTTAAACCTCAAAGCGACATATTTCTTGCTATGGAATCAGTTCCATCTGCTCTACCATCATACCACAAACCTATTTCACAGCCAGCTAGACATTGTATAGCCACATTTATAAACACTGTGGGTTGGTGCATGTTAATAACACCTCTTACTTCTCTGGCAAAATAAAAGAAAAATAAATGTATGTTACAAATGAAACAAAGCTCTCACTTTGCTGGAAATCCGTGCTGCTCTATGAACATCTGTAGTGGTAAACTAGGTGCTGATTAAGCCAAGCTTCCCCCCTCTCTTATTATCTAGAGGACTAACCTTTGGCAAAACAACTCGCTACGGTCTTTCCAAAAAAGAGAAGTCCAAGCTACACAGTATAAATTGAAAATAATGACAAGTTAGAACTAAGGAGGTCTGTGTCCTTGCTGGGTGGTCTACGAAAAAAGAATAAAAATTGTCTTGTTAAGACGGAATATTCTCAATCTGTTACATGTCCATGTGAAGCATTGTTGG
This sequence comes from Ranitomeya variabilis, assembly GCF_051348905.1. Classification (NCBI taxonomy): domain Eukaryota; kingdom Metazoa; phylum Chordata; class Amphibia; order Anura; family Dendrobatidae; genus Ranitomeya; species Ranitomeya variabilis. The sequence continues at coordinate 156,859,846 of NC_135237.1, read as the reverse complement.
ATACTTACATAGACAATATAACGGCTATTTCATTCATGTTACCATAATGGTTTCATTTAGTCCTGTAGAGAGTACAGCACATTTAACAACTTTTTTCTGGGAATACACTTTGCTCGCCTATTCTTAGCATTACCCATCAATATGTGATCAGATGGAGATCGGCCCTGGCAGTAGAACAAAGGGTATATCATTTTTAAATGGGTTTTCAACCGCATAAAAAACACCTTTCAAAGCATGCTGAAAAAGTAAAAAAAATGATGCATACTCTCAGGAGACGAGCAAATTGGTTTGAGGCAAATTGAGTTTGCCTGCAATTTCACGAATTTTTGTGATTCACTTAATGTGAATCCAACTAAATGGCAGCCAGACATTATTTCAATGATTTGTAAAAGGCTGGGAAAAGTTTTAAAATTAAAAATTACTCAAGTCAATGCTCATATGACTTACTACCACAGTTCCCTACTCCATATTCATCGCAGCTCCATCCAACCTCTTCTTTTCCTTTCCTAGCACCTTCATTCTGTGATACGTAGACATTGGACAATATGACATAATGAAAACAAAATGTGCATCATGATATCAAAGGCACCAGAAGCCCCAGCAAAGAGTGAAGATGCAAATTGAATTTCTGGGCCAAATTTGAGCAAACTGACAAATTAGAATTTCGGCACATTCGCACATCTCTAATACTCACCTTAGGGATTCCCACAGCTTCTTGTCCAAAGCTGCCCATTCTCTGTGCTTCCTCTTTTGGCTGCACTGATACTTAGCAGTGCCTCTTAATAAAGCTCAAATGTGCAGTACAGTACCGGACACAGCTGCATCTATGGATAATTATTCACATTTTGGGACTTTTTTTACATAAATGCATGTATTTTTGAAATGTTGGCTTTTCCAGGCTGTTTACACATTCAAGTTTTCAAGATTAATTTTTTGAACTGGTCTGTGGTCATAAATTTGTTGAGAGGAGCTCAGAAAAAAACAGATAAGAGTTAGGACATCTACCAATCCTGAGAACTGTCTAAATGGAGCAGTAGCTTGGCATGCACAGCTCCTCTCTATGCCATTGGGACAGCTGGAAAAAGCCAAGCATTGTTCTTTTTTCTCTTAACTTTTAACCCCATCATGACAGCGACCGTACATGTATGGCATAAGTTGGAAATGGGTATATGGAGTGGTATAACGGTGCAGGTAATGGCAGCTCCATGCTCAGCAGGTAATGACTGCATGATGACACCTGTTAAATGCTGATGTTAGAATTAGGCTGGGGTCACACTTGCGAGTGCAATGTGAGAAACTCGCATCAATTCCCGGCACTGCCACTGGCACTCGGGACTAGAGCGTGCAGCAACATGTATTTCTATGCAGCTGAACGCTCGGCTCCCGAGAGCCGGCATCAGTGCCGGCAATTGATGTGAGGGACTCGTGCAAGTTTCTCAAATTGCACTCGCAAGTGTGACCCCGGCCTAATTCTGACATCAGCATTTAACAGGTGTCATCATGCTGAGACATGAGTACTTGTTCTCGATGTGCTGCTATGCCAGCAGGGGGTCTGTTGAAGACTTCTGTGCTTGTCATTATGGAGCTCATTTGAAACCCAGCCTGTGGCCAGGCTTCAAAGGGGAAAGTGATCTTTACTATATGTATATACAGTAGACAGGTGTGTGCCTTTCCAAATCAAGTCCTATCAGTTTAATTAAACACAGCTGGACTCCATTGAACAAGCAGAACCATCTTAAGGACGATCACAAGGAAATGGACAGCATGTGACATAAATATGAGTGTCTGAGCAAAGGGTCTGAATACAGTTATATGAAAAAGTTTGGGCACCCCTATTAATCTTAAGCTTAATGTTTTATAAAAATTGGGGTTTTTTTGCAACAGCTATTTCAGTTTCATATATCTAATAACCGTTGGACACAGTAATGTTTCTGCCTTGAAATGAGGTTTATTGTACTAACAGAAAATGTGCAATCTGCATTCAAACTAAATTTGACAGGTGCATAAGTATGGGCACCTCACCAGAAAAGTGACATTAATATTTAGTAGATCCTCCTTTTGCAAAAATAACAGCCTCTAGTCGCTTCCTGTAGCTTTTAATGAGTTCCTGGATCCTGGACGAAGGTATTTTTGACAATTCCTCTTTACAAAACAATTCCAGTTCAGCTAAGTTTGATGGTTGCCGAGCATGGACAGCCCTCTTCAAATGGTCCCACAGATGTTCAATGATATTCAGGTCTGCGGACTAGGATGGCCATTCCAGAACAGTGTAATTGTTCCTCTGCATGAATGCCTGAGTAGATTTGGAGCGGTGTTTTGGATAATTGTCTTGCTGAAAGATCCATCCCCTGCGTAACGTCAACTTTGTCACTGATTCATGAACATTATTGTCAAGAATCTGCAGATACTGAAAGGAATCCATGCATCCCTCAAGTTTAACAAGATTCCCGGTGCCGGCATTGGCCACACAGCCCCAAAGCATGATGGAACCTCCACCAAATTTTACTGTGGGTAGCAAGTGTTTTTCTTGGAATGCTGTGTTTTTTGCCGCCATGCATAACGCCTTTTTGTATGACCAAACAACTCAATCTTGGTTTCATCAGTCCACAGGACCTTCTTCCAAAAATAAATTGGCTTCTCCAAATGTGCTTTTGCATACCTCAGCCGACTCTGTTTGTGGCGTGCTTGCAGAAACGGCTTCTTTCGCATCACTCTTCCATACAGCTTCTCCTTGTGCAAAGTGCGTTGTATAGTTGACCGATGCACAGTGACACCATCTGCAGCAAGTTGATGCTGCAGCTCTCTGGAGGTGGTCTGAGGATTGTCCTTGACTGATCTCACCATTCTTCTTCTCTGCCTTTCTGATGTTTTTCTTGGCCTGCCTCTTCTGGCCTTAACAAGAACTGTACCTGTGTTCTTCCATTTTCTTACTATGTTCCTCACAGTGGAAATTGACAGGTCAAATCTCTGAGACAGCTTTTTGTATCCTACCCCTGAACAACTATGTTGAATAATCTTTGTTTTCAGATCATTTGACAGTTGTTTTGAGGAGCCCATGATGCCATTCTTCAGAGGAGATTCAAACAGGAGAACAACTTGCAAGTGGCCACTTTAAGTAGCTTTTCTCATGATTGCATACACCTGGCTATGAAGTTCAAAGCTCAATGAGGTTACAAAACCAAAAAAAGTGCTTTAGTAAGTCAGTAAAAAGTAGGTAGGAGTATTTAAAACAAGAAAATGATAAGGGTGCCCATACTTATGCACCTGTCAAATTTTGTTTGAATGCAGATTGCACATTTTCTGTTAGTACAATAAACCTCATTTCAAGGCAGAAACATTACTGTGTCCAACAGTTATTAGATATATGAAACTGAAATAGCTGTTGCAAAAAAAACAATTTTTATAAAACATTAAGCCTAAGATTAATAGGGGTGCCCAAACTTTTTCATATAACTGTACTTATGACCATGTGATATTTCAGTTTTTCTTTTTTTAATTAATTTGCAAAAAAATTCTACAGCTCTGTTTTTTTTCAGTCAAGATGGGGTGCAGGGTGTACATTAATGAGAAAAAAAAGAACTCTGTTGAATTTACCAAATGGCTGCAATGAAACAAAGAGTGAAAAATGTAAAGGGGTCTAAATGCTTTCCATACCCACTGTACTATAGTGTGTGTGTGTATATATATATATATATACACTCACCGGCCACTTTATTAGGTACACCATGCTAGTAACGGGTTGGACCCCCTTTTGCCTTCAGAACTGCCTCAATTCTTCGTGGCATAGATTCAACAAGGTGCTGGAAGCATTCCTCAGAGATTTTGGTCCATATTGACATGATGGCATCACACAGTTGCCGCAGATTTGTCGGCTGCACATCCCAAAGATGCTCCATACAAGGCAGGATGGATCCATGCTTTCATGTTGTTTACGCCAAATTCTGACCCTACCATCCGAATGTCGCAGCAGAAATCGAGACTCATCAGACCAAGCAACGTTTTTCCAATCTTCTACTGTCCAATTTCGATGAGCTTGTACAAATTGTAGCCTCAGTTTCCTGTTCTTAGCTGAAAGGAGTGGTACCCGGTGTGGTCTTCTGCTGCTGTAGCCCATCTGCCTCAAAGTTCGACACACTGTGCGTTCAGAGATGCTCTTAGGCCTACCTTGGTTGTAACGGGTGGCGATTTGAGTCACTGTTGCCTTTCTATCAGCTCAAACCAGTCTGCCCATTCTCCTCTGACCTCTGGCATCAACAAGGCATTTCCGCCCACAGAACTGCCGCTCACTGGATTTTTTTTCTTTTTCGGACCATTCTCTGTAAACCCTAGAGATGGTTGTGCGTGAAAATCCCAGTAGATCAGCAGTTTCTGAAATACTCAGACCAGCCCTTCTGGCACCAACAACCATGCCACGTTCAAAGGCACTCAAATCACCTTTCTTCCCCATACTGATGCTCGGTTTGAACTGCAGGAGATTGTCTTGACCATGTCTACATGCCTAAATGCACTGAGTTGCCGCCATGTGATTGGCTGATTAGAAATTAAGTGTTAACAAGAAGTTGGACAGGTGTACCTAATAAAGTGGCCGGTGAGTGTATATATATATATATATATATATATACTAGATTGTGGGCGATTCTAACGCATCGGGTATTCTAGAATATGCATGTCCCCGTAGTATATGGACAATGATGATTCCAGAATTCGCGGCAGACTGTGCCCGTCGCTGATTGGTCGAGGCAACCTTTATGACATCATCGTCACCATGGCAACCATTATGACATCTACGTCGATAATGTGCCCGTCGCTGATTGATCGAGGCCTGGCGGCCTCGACCAATCAGAGACGCGGGATTTCCAGGACAGACAGACAAACAGACAGACAGAAAAACCCTTAGACAATTATATATATAGATATATAGATAGATATACTAGCTGAAGAGCCCGGCGTTGCCTGGGCAGAGTAAATATCTGTGGTTAGTTATAGCACCTCACTTCTCTTATTTTCCCATCACGCCTCTCATTTTCCCCCTCACATCTCTCATTTTCTCCCTCACACCTCTCATTTTCCCACTCACTCCTCTCATTCCCCCTCACTCCTCTCATTCCCCCAACACTTGTCATTTCGACCTCACATCTGTCATTTTCCGATCACTCCACTATTTTCCCTCACTCCTCTCATTTTGCACTCACACCTTTTCATTTTCACCTCACACCTCTCATTTTCCCCTCAGTATATACATGTTTGTCATCTCCCTTATCTATAGTATACACCTGTATGTCATCTCCTGTATATGGATTATAGTAATAGGTGGTTTAGTAGTGGAGCACCAGGAGGTAGACCCAGAGAGGGGAGAGAGAAGAAAAGGTGCAGAGTCCCTCGTAGCTTCCCGCTGAACACCTCCAGTGGAGGACGCAAAAGCAGGGAAAATGAATATCGGTCTCAGGAGTGCAGAAAGAAGACTCGGACACCCGGTTGTATTTGAACCACAACGCGTTTCAACGGATAACACCCGTTGAAAGGCGATGTGGTTCAAATACGACCGGGTGTCAGAGTCTTCTTTCTGCGCTCCTGAGACCGATCTTCATTTTCCCTGCTATCTCCTGTATATAGTATATACCTGTAGGTCATCTCCCCTGTATATAGTATATACCTGTATGTCATCTCCCCTGTAAATAGTATATACCTGCTGTATGTCATCTCCTCCTGTATATTGTATATACCTGTATGTCATCTCTTCTATATATAGTATATACCTGTATGTCATCTCCTCCTATATATAGTATATACCTGTATGTCATCTCCTGTATATAGTATATACCTGTATGTCATCTTCCCTGTATATAGTATATACCTGCTGTATGTCATCTCCTCCTGTATATTGTATATACCTATGTGTCATCTCCTCCTGCATATAGTATATACCTGTATGTCATCTCCTCCTGTATATAGTATATACTTGTGTGTCATCTGCTCCTGCATATGGTATATACCTGTATGTCATCTCCCCTGTATATAGTATGTACGTATGTCATCTCCCCTTTATATAGTATGCGCCTGTATGTCATCTCCTCCTGTATTAGACCTCGTTCACACGTTATTTGCTCAGTATTTTTACCTCAGTATTTGTAAGCTAAATTGGAAGCCTGATAAATCCCCAGCCAACAGGAAACCCTCCCCCCTGGCAGTATATATTAGTGCACACATACACATAATAGACAGGTCATGTGACTGACAGCTGCCGTATTACCTATACGGTACATTTGTTGCTCTTGTAGTTTGTCTGCTTATTAATCAGATTTTTATTTTTGAAGGATAATACCAGACTTGTGTGTGTGTTTTAGGGTGAGTTTCATGTGTCAAGTTGTGTGTTGAATTGTGTGTGGCAACATGCATGTAGCAAATTTTGTGAGATGAGTTTTGTGTGGCGACATGCGTGTAGCAATTTTTTATGTGTCGAGTTGCATGTGACAGGTTAGTGTAGCAAGTTGTGTGCAGCAAGTTTTGCGCATGGCGAGTTTTGCGCGTGGCGAGTTTTATGTGTGGTGCGTTTTGAGTATGTGCAAGTTTTGTGTGAGGCAACTTTTGCATGTGTTGGAACTTTTGTGCATGTGGCAATTTTTCCACGTGTGCAAGTTTTGCATGTTGCGAGTTTTCCATGAGGTGAATTTTGCACATTTGGCTAGTTTTGCGTGAGCCTAGTTTTGCATGTGGCGAGTTTTGCATGTGGCAAATTTTGTGCGTGGCAAGTTTTGAGCGGTGGCTTTTGTGTTTCGACTTTTATGTGGCGAGGTTGGTGTATGTGTGGTGAAATGTGTGCTGAGGGTGGTATATGTGTTCAAGCACGTGGTAGTGTGTGGTGCATCTTGTGTGTGTGTTCATATCCCCGTGTGTGGTGAGTATCCCATGTCGGGGCCCCACCTATACTCTTTGGCGCCATCGCTCTCACTCTTTAAGTCCCCCTTGTTCACATCTGGCAGCTGTCAATTTGCCTCCAACGCTTTTCCTTTCACTTTTTCCCCATTATGTAGATAGGGGCAAAATTGTTTGGGGAATTGGAACGCGCGGGGTTAAAATTTTGCCTCACAACATGGCCTATGACACTCTCGGGGTCCAGACGTGTGACTGTGCAAAATTTTGTGGCTGTAGCTGCGACGGTGCAGATGCCAATCCCGGACATACACACACACACATACACAAATACACACACACATTCAGCTTTATATATTAGATATATATATATATATATATATATATATATATATATATATATATACATACAGTATATATATATATATATATATATATATATATATATATATATATATATATATATACTTTGGCATTGCTGTGCATAGCACAAGCGATCAGATGATCACAGCTTCAGGTTCCCTAAGGGGACTAATAAGAACAGTCAAAAATATGTTAAAAAAAATTGTTAAAAAAACTAAAAATTCAAATAACTCCTCTTCCCCCCCCCCTTAAAAATAAAAATAATAAAAAATGTAAAAAATACACATGAATAGTGTCGTCGTGTTCAGAAAAATCCAATGTATCAAAATATAAAAATAATTAACCCGATCGGTAAACACTGTAAATGAAAAAAATAAAGAACGTCAAAATTTATTTTTTGGGGTCAGTAACAACTAACAAGCGATCACAACGCCATATTTATCCCAAAATGGTATCAGTAAAAACGTCTTGTCCTGCAACAAATAAGCCAACACAGAGCACCATTGACTGAAAAATGAAAATGTTGACACATTTCCAACATTTTCTTTCAAACTTCTAAAATAATAAAAAACAGGACATGCTTAGTATCACCGTAATTGTACTAATGAAGAGAATCATATTGCAAGGAAAGTTTTACATCAAAATGCACACCATTAAAGCAATTCCCAAAAAACTATGTCAGAATTCCTTTTTTTTTTTTTACAATTTATCCCCACTTGTAGAATTAATTGTGTCATTCAAAAGTTCAACTCATCCCACAAAAGACAAGCCTCATATGTCTATGTGCACAGAAAAATAAAAAAAAGTTAGGGTTCTGGGAAGAAGGTGAGGAAAAATCGAAAACGCAAAAACGAAAATTGACTGCATTATCAAGAGCTTAAAGGTAGGAATAGTGCTTAAAAAGGGCCACAGTGCGCACTGGAATCTCACAGCCTCTCTATTTAAATATTTGGCTATCCAATGGTAAGATATCCAGTTATCATACAAATAGGCACAAAGGTATGTTGTAGGAAACCCCTTGGTCAAAATAGTCATAAAAAGCACAAATCTTTGTTGCTTCGTTTTAGTGATCAATAAATGAAAGCGAATCACTGGAATTAAGCAAGAAAGATATATGAAACTCAACTGAGGTTTGAAATTAGTATATTCCGAACAAAGTCTCCTTATGTGCTTGTTAAACATACACTATAACAGATGTCTAACAGTGAAATTGATCACCCATAAACTATATTTGTAGGCTATAATGTAATCCACTTAACAGATGTCCCCTAGACTTTCATGTTAAAAAAGAAAACATTTAGCATATTTTAGGGGAGTATTAAATTATAATTAGGAATTAAAGGGGTTTTTAACATCATAAATTGATATCATCAGCACTTGTATGGATGGGGCTAAGGAGAATATTCTAATAAAAAAAATATATACCGTATATATAAAACTTTTAAAAAAATAATGTAAAAATTTGCATCACCCCCATTTTTCTAGCATTAAAGATAAAAAAAATAGATAAAGGTGATAAAGGTGAAAAAGATCTAACAGCCCAAATTGTGGAGTTTTAAGCACCACATCACTCTCAAAAATGCCACAAAAAGTCATACGTATCCCAAATTTGTATTAACAAAACCATCAGCTCCCACACAAAAAAAAATAGCCAGCACACAGCTTAATTACGGAAAACATAACAATGTTACAGTTCTTCGAATGTGGTGACGACATAAAACAAATTTTTTTTTACAAACTTCTGGAAATGTTGTTTTACATACGTCAAGTATGCGATGCAGTATGATGATGTGCTGTAGCACAGCAGACCTGAGTGTGATTAACTGACACTTCTAGTAGCTCTCCTCTCATGCTCTTGAGCGTTATCTTAGCTGGTCATCAAAAATAGAGGGGTCCTCACACCATTTTTTTTTAGTATTTAAATAAATAATTAAAAAAACAGCAGGAGGTCCCCACCACCTCATTTTCAACAACCAGCCAAGCTAAAACAGACAGCAGGGCTGGAATTCTCAGACTGGAAAGGACCAGGGATATTGGCACTCTCGAGCCTAAAAATAGCAGCCCGCAGCCGTCCCAGAAAAAGCGCATCTATTAAATCCGCCAATTCTGGCACTTTGCTCTTCCCACTTGCCCTAATGTGGTGGCAAGTGGGATAATATTTGTGCCGTTGATGTCATCATTATAAGACACACCCATTACTATCCCATAGTCAAATGTAATAAAACCACAGATATAGAGAAAAGTCCTTTATTTCAAATAAAAATACAGACTCCTTTATTTGAAAGACACACTCTCCACCCTCGTTCACCCTTTTACTAATGTACAATTAAAAATCATAAAACATTATATTTCTCACCTTTCTGATAATAATCCATATATCCCACAACGTGCTCCAACCATGGGAGCCTGCAACGCCCATCGGATCAGGGCCGCACCGGACCGCCCCTGGGTGAGTATAATCTAAAAAAAAAAAAAAAAACAGATACCAACGGAATCCAAGACTCCTTGCATCATTTGGACGGTCAATTCCCCCTGATGAACCCCCGGTTTTCCCACGGGGGGGAAACGCGTTGGGTACTATAAGGGATGTTATCCTACATGGAGATGCTTGTCGGTGGCTGGACTGATATCCGCAGCGCTACTATAGGACTTCTATGAATCAGATGAGTAAAGTGCTTGATGTGGCTCAGTGACTGTTCTAGCTGCATAGGATATGGCCATCTAAATGACTATTTGTTGCATTATATATATATCTCCCTGGGATAAGTTTTGCATTATACTCTGGGGTTTCCACTCCATGAAATGATCTTATTGTGAATAGGAATTAGCCAGTATATTAAGGTGGGCTTTTTGTATCTAGCTTTGGCTGACTTCACCATTGTGTGATAATCCTACGGTAGTATTACTGTCATTTGAGTGGTTCCCCATAACTGAGTCCTTTGCATAAATGGGACACTATTATTTTCCCTCTCTGTCCACCCAAAAAGACATAATCTGTTTGAGTACCCTATTAAGGGTCTCTAGGCTGTTGCTCAAAAAGATATAATTTATATGAGTACCCTATTAAGGGTCTCCAGGCTGTTGGTTATCAAACCACTTTTCAGTTTTTTTGCTTAGTTTGTTTTTTCTGATTTTTTCTATTTTGTTTTTCATACTATCTTTTTGCTAATTTTTTATATTAATTTTGTTTTTTTTTGGGTATATTGGTATGCCACTGAAACTATCATGTGTGGCACTGGAGTTTCCACTCTATGATTTTATGGCTGACTTCACTGTTGTGGGATAAGTCTATGTCAGTATGTATGTTATTTGAGTGGTCTCCTTAATTGAGTTGGTCTGTATAATTGGGATATTGATATTTCCCCTTTTTCTATACCCAAAAAATGGTACATTGTATATAAGTACCTGGAGCGCCCCCACTGCCGCAGGGCCGAGGGGTACCCGGTACCGGGCCTCTGAGTCTCTGCTCTGGGGTTGTCACGGTGGCTAGGCCCGATCCGTGACCCTGCCGAGGGGCGCACAGTGAATGATGTGACGGATGTAGATGGTGCAGTGCAGTAAATAACGAGGACACCAAGTTGCAGTCTCTTTACCTCTTTACTGAAGGTTTTAAAGTCCTCAGTCCAGAGCGCTGTTACCAGGGCTGTCAGAGACCGGCCGGTCTAAAGACACATCAGGAGTTCTCTTTACAGGTGGAAATCAGTGTCTACCTTCTAGCGCTGGGTGTTGTAGTTCTTCCCTGCTGAGCTCCCGGGATAGTCCTCACAACTGGTTCTGTCTATCTCTGATGTTCGTTCTCTCCGTCCTCCAGGTGATATGGTAGGACGCACCCGTATGACAGGGTAGGCCTGGAGTTCTTCCAGGACCCTAGAGTCGCCCCTCTCCCACAGCTGCCTCCGTTGTCTGCTTAGGTGTTAAGTGAGACAGCCAACCTGTAATTGGCTGTCCTGCCGTGGTTTGCAGTAGTACTTAAAGTCTCTTACTTGCTCGGCATTCCGGCCACCGACTGTTTGCGCCTCAGAAGGATGTTGCCTCGGTCTAACAGCACGACTCCTTCTGGTCCCAATTCCTCTTCACTGTATTCCCGTTGTGCACTGGTTAGTTCTGCTCCGAGGAGTCTGTCAGGATCCCATCCCTGACAGGTCCTCTCACTAGCTCTTCCCAGCTACTTCTCCCTGTCCTGTCCAACCCCCAGTTTTACCAGAGTGTGAGGAGTGGCCTACTAGATAGGACCACCCCCCCTGGTGGCCGGAGTGTGAAGTGTAGTGAGGTGTTACCTGATCAGAGAAACTCCTTTAGTGCAATCAGACGTACCATAGCTCCACATAGTGGCGGAGCCACAGTACTGCAACGACCAGGACTCTGGGGCACTGCACTCCCCCCCGGTTAAATCCAGTACTCCGGGACTGGGAAAACAAGAACAACAATACATGTTAACAGGGAACACACAACATTTTGAAATAGCATAAACAATTAAACATAACAGTGCTTCCCTTTTATGGGAGGTGAGAACTCTTGAACGTTGCGAAAATTAGGTCATGCACAGTTTATGACTCTCAGTTCAGTGGTTGAAACAGCGGGGACCCCGGGTAAACAAAGGGGTCCCCCTTTTTGAAAGTTTTTGAGCAATTCACCGTCCATTACTCTATTGTCCATTTTATAACCTGTAACAAAAATATGTACACAAACATTTTCAATTAGATAGCAGACCTTATCAATACCTCCAAGTTTTGTAGCGGAGGGGAGTTTGGTTCTGAGTGCTGCGTGTGGACCTTCGCAGCGCAGGGGTGGCTATTGGCCTAACAGGGCCCGCTATGCTTGCTACCGCTGGTGTAGTGCACTGTCTTCTAGCTACACTTCTAGTGAGTCTGGGTAGCACTGGCAGGTTGGGGCTCTCAGAGCTGCTGCTATCAACAGTGGGTACAGCAGGTTCACCGACAGCAGAGGGAGGATTTGCCGGTTCAACGGTCGGCATGGCATCTTCAGGTAAGGCTTGTTGAGGTTGCAGGGCCGGATGATCTGGTACCACCATTGTTTCTGGTGGGTCCGGCTGTTGAAACATTAGAACAGGTACCACGATGGCTTGATTTATCTGAGTCCAGGACTGGGGAAAGTCACCAAGGACGGTATGGATCATCTTCTCCTTTTCCACTGGCGGGGAGATTTCCGGGGCCATGTCCCTCTCTCTCAACTTATCGGGGCAGACCTTAAGGTGATCCCTGGATACCGCTGTCGAAGTCTCCCCTCTGTCCTTGCTGATGAGACAGACCTTCGTGTTATCGAAGTCGGATGGCAGGATGGTATAAGGTTCCGCTTCCCATTGGTCATCGAGCTTGTGTAATCTCCTCTTTCGTTTAAGTACTTGTTCACCAGGGGACAGGGGAATCGCAGGAGCGTGTTGGTTGTAGTCCCTTTCTTGTTTCTGCCTAGCCTGGGCGAGACTTCTTTCTACACACTCCTGTACCTCGCGGTACCTTCGCTGCCTTTCTGCATCCCAGTCGGCATCCGGCGAGGTATCTTCGGGTACTAGGACCCCCATGTCCAAATCAACGGGTAACCGACTAGATCTTCCTCGCATCAGGTACGCTGGGGTACAGTTGGTGGAACTTACTGGGATGTGATTGTACATATCCACCAAGTCAGGCAACTTTATTGGCCACAGGTTCCGTTCCTCCACAGGCAGGGTCTTCAATAAATCGATTACCACTTGGTTCATCTTCTCACACATCCCGTTGGTTTGAGGATGGTACGGTGTGGTTCTGATCTTCTTACACCCGTACAGTTGACAGAATTCTTGGAACACTTCCGCTTCGAATGCAGGTCCCTGATCAGTCAGTACCTTCTCTGGGTAGCCATGGGGCCTACAAAAGTGCTGCTGGAAGGCCCTGGCTGCAGTCCTGGCCGTTAGATCCTTGACAGGTACAACCACCAAAAACCTGGAGTAGTGGTCCACGATGGTAAGGGCGTAGATATAGCCCGATCGGCTAGGTGTCAGCTTCACATGATCCAGCGCGACCAGTTCAAGCGGCCGTTTGGTGATGATAGGCCGCAGGGGAGCCCGTTGACTGTCACGGTCCTTCCTGCGCAGACTACATGGACCACACTCCCGACACCACTTCTCAATGGTTCTCTTCCTGCCAATCCAATAGAACCTCCCTCGGAGTAGCCTTTCTAGCTTCCTCCATCCGAAGTGTCCGGCTCCATCATGGTAGGCTCCCAGAACCATGGGCGTATCTCGCCTTGGCACCACTATCTGCCACACCAATTCATGAGTACGTGGATCGATGCTCCTCCTGCACAACTTGCCATCATGGATAAACAGTTTGCTTCTCCCCTTCCACAGCTGTTGGGTCTCTTGTGGGTCATCTGGGCCAGGGTGCGACCCTGCCTGCGTCAAGAGCTCTTTCACCCGACGGACCGCGGGGTCACCATCCTGGGTTTCCGCCCACCCGTGATGGGGCAGGGGATTCAGCGTGTCATCCGGTTGGTTCTTGTGCCTGTTCTTCACACGATGAGAGCTCTGAGTGGCTTTGGGGCGATGGAATGCAGGCAGCTCCACCTCTTCAAGTGCCTCCGGGTCTTCTCCCGCTTCTGGCAAATTGGGCATTCGGGACAAGGCATCGGCATTGGCATTCTCGCGCCCCGCCCGGTACTTGATGGTGTAATCGTAGTTGGACAGCCGTGCCATCCATCGCTGTTCCAAAGCCCCGAGTTTGGCAGTATCCAGATGCGTTAGCGGATTGTTGTCCGTGAAGATGGTGAATTTCGCGGAGGCCAGGTAGTGTTTGAACCTCTCTGTCACTGCCCAGACAACGGCAAGGAATTCCAGTTTAAAGGAACTGTAGTTGTCAGGGTTCCTTTCCGTGGGACGGAGTTTCCTGCTGGCGTAAGCGATCACCCTTTCTTTGCCTTTCTGGACCTGAGACAGCACGGCTCCTAATCCCACATTACTGGCATCTGTGTACAGCACAAACGGTTGGTCGTATTCGGGGTAAGCCAGTACCTCTTCTCCCGTCAGTGCCGACTTCAAACAGGTGAAGGATTCCTCCAGCTCCTTGTTCCAATCAAAGGGGGTGTTCCTCCCCTTGGTCTTCTTTGGTTGGCCCACCAACAGGTTTTGCAAGGGCGCGGCCTTCTTGGTGAAGTCCTTAATGAACCTTCGGTAATAGCCTACCAGCCCGAGGAACTGCCGGACTTCGTGGAGGTCACTGGGCTTTGGCCAGTCCTTGATCACTGTGACCTTGTTGGGGTCTGGGGCCACTCCTTCAGTGCTCACCACATGGCCCAGGTACTGCACTTTAGGTTTCAGCAGATGACACTTGGACGGTTTCACCTTTAAGCCGAAGTTGGACAGGGCTTCAAACACCTCGGCCAGGTGCTTCAGATGGTCTTCGTAGGTCTTAGAGAAGACAATGACATCATCCAAATACAGCAGCACAGTTTCAAAGTTCATGTGTCCTAGGCAGCACTCCATCATCCTCTGGAACGTCCCGGGAGCATTGCACAATCCGAAGGGCATGTAGTTGAACTCGCAGAGACCCATTGGTGTCGTGAAGGCCGTCTTCTCTTTGTCCGCCTCCGCTACAGGAACCTGCCAGTACCCACTGGTGAGATCTAAGGTAGAGAAGTAGTTAGCAGATTTTAAGGCAGCCAGAGACTCCTCTATCCTGGGCAGTGGGTATGCGTCCTTATGTGTAATGCGATTCAACTGCCTGTAATCAACACACATCCTCATGGTACCATCTTTCTTTTTAACGAGGACTAACGGAGCTGCCCAGGGGCTACAGCTGTCTCTCACCACCCCAGCCTCCTTCATTTCCCGCAGCATGTCCTTGGCACACTGGTAATGAGCTGGGGGTACAGGGCGATATCTTTCTTTTATGGGTCGGTGATCTCCCGTGGGGATGTGATGTTGGATCCCTTTCACCTGCCCAAAATCTAAGGGGTGTTTGCTGAATACCTGCTCGTACTCGTGTACCACCCTGTAGGCCCCCTGTTTTTGATGGGATGGGGTAGAGTCAGTGCCCACATGCAATTCCCGACACCAGTCTTTCAAGTGCTCTGCAGAACCTTTGTTCTCTGCCACGTTTGACGGGACCAAGGGCTCAGGTGTCTGTATCACACTATTATTGACAGTGAACAGCTTGGCGAGCGTGGTGTACTTGGTGAGGTGAACCTCTTCCTCCCCACAATTGAGGACACATACGGGCACTCTCCCCTGGCGGACGTCGACCACCCCCCGGGCTGTCAGAACAGTAGGCCTATTGTCTGAATATACGGGTTCTACCAAGGCCTGGTAGTCCTTACCCCTGAGGCCTATGGCTGCCCGACACCATATTAACATCTCACTCCTGGGGGGTATCGCGATGGGGTTTGAATCACTCACAGTGACACGACCAATCTCACCACCAGTCAGCTCTACCTGCTGTCTCTGCATCAGAGCTCTGATTTCCTTCTGCAGGGCCCGTTGCTCGCTGTGGCCAGCGGTTTCTGCTACCTGTTGCAACAAAACAATAACTTCTGCAAGACAATTTTCTATAACATTAGTACCAAGAGTCATCATGGGATTACATTCTCGACGATCAGTATCAACAATCACAATCCCTTGGGCTTTCAATTCCACCCGCCCCACCTTGATGGTGACCTCCTTATACCCTACTTGTGGCAACGGCTGACCATTACTGGCTATTATGGTGAAATCATCGTCAGAGCCACGAGTAATATCAGCGTCCTCCCAATACCGTTTATAAAGCACGTAAGGTATAGTCGTCACCTGAGAACCGGTGTCCAGCAAAGCGTTCAAGGGGATTCCATCAACCACTACAGGGAGAACTGGTCGTCCTCCAATATACTTGGTTCTCCAATGCTGCGGGCCTGACCGTCCTACTCCTGGGGGTTGGCCCTTTGCCCCAGGGGTTGCTCGTTTAAAGGACAGTACCGTGCAAGGTGGCCCACCTGGTGGCATCGGCGGCAGATGGGTCGTCCGTCCTGATGGAAGCGATCGCTGTCCCGGCCTCTGGTCGGTGGGGTCCTCTTCTGTCGCGTCCAGGGGACATCTTCTGGTCCGGACGCTAGCTGGATCTTTTCCTTGGGGGCCTCCTGTAGGGACTGCACCGTCCGGGCTAGGGCAGCAACGCTCTTGGTTAGCTCTTGCATCTGGAGGCGAAGTCCTGCAGGGGAGTCGTCCTCGAAGCTCTGGGCGTCGGCCTCCGCGGCAACTGGGGTATCCGATGCCACCTCCTGGTGGTATGTGAGAGCGGGGCGCCTGGGTGGGATTGTGCGGCTGGGCTGTCGCTCCTGCAATGCCTGGATAGCCTTATCTTTGAATTGCGCAAAAGTCAAGTCTGGATTTTGCATGGCCAGGAAGTACAATTGGCCCCGCTGGTGACTGCACAGGAGCCCCTCAATGAACCGCTCCTTCAGAAGTTTATCCTCATCTTGCATGCTGCCGGGGTCACTCTGCTTAATGGCCCTCATCGCCTCTTGGAGATTAAGGGCATAGTCCCGTAAGCTATCCTGCGGTCTTTGTTTGCATCCATAGAAAGTCAGTTTAATTTCTGTAGCAGTGCGAGTATCGAAGGTGGCTTTAAGCTTTGCAAAAATCTGTTGTGCAGTTCCCTTATCCTCGGCGGGCCAGGACTTCAATTCTCTCAGAGCCGCCCCAAAGAGTTGGCCGGTTATCATATGAACCTTCTGAGGCTCTGTCAGGGGATAGAACTCGAGCAGGCTGCAGAGCCCTTCTTTAAAGTCAGTGAATGTATGCGACTCCCCAGAGTATCGTGGGAGCCAGGCCGCTCCGGGCAGGTACGGCATGGAGAAGGGCATTATGGCTTTTGTGTTAGCGGCAGTGTCCGACTGGCTGAGGGGGACAGCGGGTTCTGCGGCAACTGGTGGTGGTATTAGGGCCGCGGCTTCACTCGCTGCGGGGACCGGAGCTGCCCCTGCGTCCGCGGCTGCGGCTGCCACCTCCCCTCCTCCCGACTCGGACATGGCTGTCCCTTCCTCCCACTAACCTGCTGGAGGTCGGAGTTCCTCTTCCGGGATTGGCGCCTTACTGCGCTTTCCGTTCCACGCTTCTTTTGGCTGGTTCCGCCCACGAAGCTAAGGCTCCTCCCTCCGTGCGCGGCAATGGCGAATTTTGGCGGTAAATGGCAATACACAGTCCAAGCACAATAAATCACAGTTCCAAGGCACACATGACCTGATTCTTCAGGCTTAAGTAAATCCTGTTCGTGACGCCAAGTTGGAGCGCCCCCACTGCCACAGGGCCGAGGGGTACCCGGTACCGGGCCTCTGAGTCTCTGCTCTGGGGTTGTCACGGTGGCTAGGCCCGATCCGTGACCCTGCCGAGGGGCGCACAGTGAATGATGTGACGGATGTAGATGGTGCAGTGCAGTAAATAACGAGGACACCAAGTTGCAGTCTCTTTACCTCTTTACTGAAGGTTTTAAAGTCCTCAGTCCAGAGCGCTGTTACCAGGGCTGTCAGAGACCGGCCGGTCTAAAGACACATCAGGAGTTCTCTTTACAGGTGAAAATCAGTGTCTACCTTCTAGCGCTGGGTGTTGTAGTTCTTCCCTGCTGAGCTCCCGGGATAGTCCTCACAACTGGTTCTGTCTATCTCTGATGTTCGTTCTCTCCGTCCTCCAGGTGATATGGTAGGACGCACCCGTATGACGGGGTAGGCCTGGAGTTCTTCCGGGACCCTAGAGTCGCCCCTCTCCCACAGCTGCCTCCGTTGTCTGCTTAGGTGTTAAGTGAGACAGCCAACCTGTAATTGGCTGTCCTGCCGTGGTTTGCAGTAGTACTTAAAGTCTCTTACTTGCTCGGCGTTCCGGCCACCGACTGTTTGCGCCTCAGAAGGATGTTGCCTCGGTCTAACAGCACGACTCCTTCTGGTCCCAATTCCTCTTCACTGTATTCCCGTTGTGCACTGGTTAGTTCTGCTCCGAGGAGTCTGTCAGGATCCCATCCCTGACAGGTCCTCTCACTAGCTCTTCCCAGCTACTTCTCCCTGTCTTCCTGTCCAACCCCCAGTTTTACCAGAGTGTGAGGAGTGGCCTACTAGATAGGACCACCCCCCCTGGTGGCCGGAGTGTGAAGTGTAGTGAGGTGTTACCTGATCAGAGAAACTCCTTTAGTGCAATCAGACGTACCATAGCTCCCCATAGTGGCGGAGCCACAGTACTGCAACGACCAGGACTCTGGGGCGCTGCATACCCTATTTAGGGTTTTCAGCCTGTTGGCTATATAACTACTTTTTGAGTTTTTTTGTTAAGTTTGTTTTTTCTAATTTTTTCTTTTTCTATCTTTTATACAAACTGTCTTGCTAATTTTTTATATTACTTTTGGTTTTTGGGCTATTGGCATCTGTGTCACTACCTATTAGGGACTATAGGGAATTTGTAGGGCCATCAGGGCCAGCCTTCGTGGAGCGGGGGCGCCAACCGCAGTAACTTAGGGTGCCAACCTCCGCAAATAGGTAGTGGACAGGAGTAGGGTATTTGATAGGGGTCAGTTATTCCCCATGATGGTTATTTATTTAATTTTCATTATTTTGTCCTCAATTTTAGAACTGTGTGGTTTTAACTTTATACATTAAAAGTTATATTTTAGGAATCCTTGTGGTCTGGTTGGTTGAGTATAATCTAACTTATTTTTCTTATCTTTCAGGTTACATCAGGGGCTTATCTACAGCATTACAGAATGCTGTAGATAAGCTCCTGATGGCGGTGGCCACAGCTTATAGCTGCAAAATGAGGTGACAGATTCCCTTTAAATCTCGTTATCAATTATGTTGATTTATATGATCAGGTGAAATATACATTTGCACAAAGCACTTTTTCATAATATTTGTGGTAGACTGTATGTATTTTCCAGCTGTTTGCAGTATTTACACTAGATGTGATGAGTTTTGTATATATTTGAATACATTTGTGATTTATGTTTGACATCCACAGTTATTGTCAAGACCATCCCCCTCCCCCCTGTTATTTTAACCTCCCCCTTTTTTTATTTGGTTTTATTTTTTATTGCACAATAAAATTTGTCATTTGATTAACATATTATCTTTGCCTAATTTTTGTAACTAATTTTGTAGGTTTTTGGTTGATATTAGTGATGAGCGAATATACTCGTTACTCAAGATTTCCCGAGCACGCTCGCGTGTCCTCCGAGTATTTTTTAGTGTTCGGACATTTAGTTTTCTTTGCCGCAGCTGGATGATTTACAGCTACTAACCTGCTTGATTACATGTGGGGATTCCCTAGCAACCAGGCAACCCCCACATGTACTTAGCCTGGCTAATAGCTGTAAATCATTCAGCTGAGGCGATGAAAACTAAATCTCCGAGCACTAAAAAATACTCGGAGGACACCCGAGTGTGCTCGGGAAATCTCGAGTAACGAGTATATTCGCTCTTCACTAGTTGGTATGTTCATAGGTATGGTATGTTCATAGGTATTCAATAGTTTTGCTATTTTTGTTATTTCCTTCTATGTAGGTTTGTATAACCAATTCCTCCTGACCTGTACCTGTCATTGGACCTTCGCAATCACTATCAGCAACCATGTCCACTTTATTGTCACAGCACGTGTTCAGCTGTCCCTACCACAGGACTTTGAGTGATGCTGAAATACGCATCCACCCACCAATATGCCCAAACACTAAACGGACACATTTCCAGACTGCTTGCAGTGGATATGTTGCCATTTGGCTTGTGCAAACAGAGACTTTCCACATCATCATGTTGGTCGCTGTCCCTCTGTACTCACTCCCCGCCTGCCACTTTTTCTCCCAGTGCTTGTGGCCAGGGATGCTACATTACTCATGGCACACTGGGTGAACCTAGCTCAAGCTGGAAGCACTGCAACACTGCCTCGGTGCAGCAGCAACAGGCTCTGCTGAAACTAATTTGTATTGGTAACAAACAGCACACCGGCACCTAGTTGTTGAAAAAACTAACAGACCAGGCAGACCTGCGGCTCTCGCCGCTGAATCTATAATCAGGCATCGTCCTGTGTGATAATAGCTGTAACCTGGTTGCGACTCTGAAGCTTGGCAACCTCGTACACGTACCATACCTGGCCCACATGCTCAACTTAGTGGTTCAGATTTGCATGAGCTACTAGTGAAGGTGCACTGTGTGTGCGCCCATTTCTGCAAGTCAGAAACAGCTGCCGCCGGTCTGGCAGTGTGGTAGCAGAACTAGCAAGTGCCAGCTCACTGACTGGTGTGCGGCACGACTGCATTGTGTATGTTGGCAAGGCTGTTATGACCCCAATGGCGAGGGTCTCAGAGGAACAAGTAAGTCTGCGACGTACAAAAATCCAGCTCATAGGGCAGTGGTAACTGGGTTGACCATATAACTACTCCTAACGCCAACACTAGAAGTAGCCGGGGAACATGCCTACGTTGGTCGCTAGATGTCTCGCGCCAGCCGGAGGACTAACTACCCCTAGAAGAGGAAAACAAAGACCTCTCTTGCCTCCAGAGAATAGACCCCAAAAGTCGGATACAAGCCCCCCACAAATAATAACGGTGAGGTAAGAGGAAATGACAAACACAGAGATGAACTAGGTTTAGCAAAGAGAGGCCCACTTACTAATAGCAGAATGTAGTAAGATAACTTATATGGTCAACAAAAACCCTAACAAAATTCCACACTGGAGATACAAGAACCCCCGAACCATCTAACGGCCCGGGGGGAGAACTCCAGCCTCCCTAGAGCTTCCAGCAAGGTTAGGATACAGATTATGTACAAGCTGGACAAAAATGCAAACAAAAACAAATAGCAAAAAGCAAGAAAGCAGACTTAGCTTAATTTAGCAGGAACCAGGATCAGTAGACAAGAGCACAACAGATTAGCTCTGATTACAACGTTGCCAGGCATTGAACTGAAGGTCCAGGGAGCTTATATAGCAACACCCCTGACCTAACGACCCAGGTGAGCATACAAGGGATGAATGACATACCCAGAGTCAAATCACTAGTAACCACTAGAGGGAGCCAAAAGGTAAATTCACAACAGTACCCCCCCCCTTAGTGAGGGGTCACCGAACCCTCACCAAGACCACCAGGGCGATTAGGATGAGCGGCGTGAAAGGCACGAACTAAATCGGCCGCATGCACATCAGAGGCGACCACCCAGGAATTATCCTCCTGACCATAGCCCTTCCACTTGACCAGGTACTGAAGCCTCCGCCTGGAGAGACGAGAATCTAAGATCTTCTCCACCACGTACTCCAACTCGCCCTCAACCAACACCGGAGCAGGAGGCTCAGCAGAAGGAACCACAGGCACAACGTACCGCCGCAACAAGGACCTATGAAATACGTTGTGAATGGCAAACGACACCGGAAGATCCAGGCGAAAGGATACAGGATTAATGATTTCCAATATCTTGTAAGGACCAATGAAGCGAGGCTTAAATTTGGGAGAGGAGACCTTCATAGGAACAAATCGAGAAGACAGCCATACCAAATCCCCAACGCGAAGTCGGGGACCCACACCGCGGCGGCGGTTGGCAAAACGCTGAGCCTTCTCCTGTGACAACTTCAAGTTGTCCACCACATGACTCCAGATCCGCTGCAACCTATCCACCACGGAATCCACCCCAGGACAGTCAGAAGGCTCCACATGTCCCGAGGAAAAACGAGGATGGAAACCAGAGTTGCAGAAAAATGGCGAAACCAAGGTGGCGGAACTAGCCCGATTATTAAGGGCAAATTCAGCCAACGGCAAGAAGGTCACCCAATCATCCTGATCAGAAGAGACAAAACACCTCAAATAAGCCTCCAGAGTCTGATTAGTTCGCTCCGTTTGTCCGTTAGTCTGGGGATGGAAAGCGGACGAAAACGACAAATCAATGCCCATCCTACCACAAAAGGATCGCCAGAACCTGGAAACAAACTGGGATCCTCTGTCCGACACAATATTCTCAGGAATGCCGTGCAAACGAACCACGTTCTGGAAGAACACAGGAACCAGATCAGAAGAGGAAGGCAGCTTAGGCAAAGGAACCAGATGGACCATCTTGGAGAAACGATCACATATCACCCAGATGACAGACATGCCCTGAGACACCGGAAGATCCGAAATGAAATCCATAGAGATGTGTGTCCAAGGTCTCTTCGGGACAGGCAAGGGCAAGAGCAACCCGCTGGCACGAGAGCAACAAGGCTTAGCTCGGGCACAAGTACCACAGGACTGCACAAATGACCGCACATCCCTTGACAAGGAAGGCCACCAAAAGGACCTGGCCACCAGATCTCTGGTGCCAAAAATTCCCGGGTGCCCTGCCAACACCAAGGAATGAACCTCGGAAATGACTCTGCTGGTCCATCTAGCAGGCACAAACAATCTGTCAGGTGGACAAGAGTCAGGCCTACCAGCCTGAAATCTCTGCAACACACGTCGCAGATCTGGAGAAATAGCAGACACGATAACTCCTTCCTTAAGAATACCCACAGGTTCAGCGACTCCAGGAGCATCAGGCACAAAGCTCCTAGACAGAGCATCGGCCTTCACATTCTTAGAACCTGGTAAATACGAGACCACAAAGTCAAAACGGGAGAAAAACAATGACCAGCGGGCCTGTCTAGGATTCAGGCGTTTAGCAGACTCGAGATACATCAGATTTTTGTGATCAGTCAAGACCACCACACGATGCTTAGCACCCTCGAGCCAATGACGCCACTCCTCAAATGCCCACTTCATGGCCAACAACTCCCGATTGCCCACATCATAATTTCGCTCTGCCGGCGAAAACTTCCTAGAGAAAAAGGCACAAGGCCTCATAGTAGAGCAACCAGGGCCTCTCTGCGACAAAACGGCCCCTGCCCCAATCTCCGAAGCATCCACCTCAACCTGAAAGGGAAGTGAGGCGTCAGGCTGGCACAAAACAGGCGCCGAAGTAAATCGGCGTTTCAACTCCTGGAAAGCCTCCACGGCAGCAGGAGCCCAGTTAGCTACATCAGAGCCTTTCTTGGTCATATCCGTCAGCGGTTTAACAACGCTAGAGAAATTTGCGATAAAACGACGGTAGAAGTTAGCAAAACCCAAGAACTTCTGAAGACTCTTAACTGACGAGGGTTGAGTCCAATCATGAATAGCTCGGACCTTGACTGGATCCATCTCCACAGCAGAAGGGGAAAAAATGAACCCCAAAAAGGGAACCTTCTGTACACCAAAGAGACACTTTGAGCCTTTTACAAACAAAGAATTTTCACGCAGAATCTCAAAAACCATCCTGACCTGCTCCACATGCGAGTCCCAATCATCAGAAAAAACCAGAATATCATCCAGATAAACAATCAAAAATTTATCCAGATACTTCCGGAAAATGTCATGCATGAAGGACTGAAAAACTGAAGGGGCATTAGAGAGCCCAAATGGCATCACCAAGTACTCAAAATGACCTTCGGGCGTATTGAATGCGGTTTTCCATTCATCGCCTTGCTTAATGCGCACAAGGTTGTACGCACCACGAAGGTCTATCTTGGTGAACCACTTGGCACCTTTAATCTGGGCAAACAAATCTGACAACAGCGGCAAAGGATACTGAAATTTGACAGTGATCTTATTTAAAAGCCGATAGTCAATACAAGGCCTCAAAGATCCGTCCTTTTTGGCCACAAAAAAGAATCCCGCACCAAGAGGGGAAGAAGAAGGACGGATATGCCCCTTCTCAAGAGACTCCTTGATATATGAACGCATCGCGGTATGTTCAGGTACCGACAGATTAAACAGTCTCCCCTTAGGAAACTTACTGCCAGGAATCAAATCTATTGCACAGTCACATTCCCTATGAGGAGGCAGTGCACTGGACTTAGACTCGCTGAAGACATCCTGATAATCAGACAAATACGCCGGAACTTCCGAAGGCGTAGAAGAAGCAATAGACAAGGGCAGAGAATCTCCATGAATTCCATGGCAGCCCCAACTTGACACTGACATAGCCTTCCAGTCCAAGACTGGATTATGGGTCTGTAACCATGGCAAACCCAAAACAACCAAATCATGCATTTTATGCAGAACAAGAAAACGTATTACCTCCCGATGTTCGGGAGTCATGCACATGGTAACCTGTGTCCAAAACTGCGGTTTATTTTTTGCCAATGGCGTAGAATCAATACCCCTAAGAGGAATAGGATTTTCCAATGGCTCAAGAACAAATCCGCAGCGCTTGGCAAATGACAGATCCATAAGGCTCAGGGCAGCACCTGAGTCCACAAACGCCATGACAGGATACGATGACAGTGAGCAAATCAAAGTTACAGATAGAATAAACTTAGGTTGCAAATTACCAATGGCGACCGGACTAACAACCTTAGTAAGACGTTTAGAGCATGCTGAGATAACATGTGTAGAATCACCACAGTAGTAACACAAGCCATTCTGGCGTCTATGAATTTTCCGCTCATTTCTAGTCAGGATTCTATCACATTGCATTAAATCAGGTGCCTGTTCAGACAACACCATGAGGGAATTTGCGGTCTTGCGCTCCCGCAACCGCCGGTCGATTTGAATAGCCAGGGCCATAGAATCATTCAGACCTGTGGGAATGGGAAAACCCACCATCACATTCTTAATGGCTTCAGAAAGGCCATTTCTAAAATTTGCAGCCAATGCACACTCGTTCCACTGGGTCAGCACGGACCATTTCCGAAATTTTTGGCAATACACTTCAGCCTCGTCCTGGCCCTGAGACATCGCCAGCAAGGCTTTTTCTGCCTGAATCTCAAGATTGGGTTCCTCATAAAGCAAACCAAGTGCCAGAAAAAACGCATCAATGTCAGCCAATGCCGGATCTCCTGGCGCCAGCGAGAAAGCCCAATCCTGAGGGTCGCCCCGTAAAAAAGAAATAACAATTTTTACTTGCTGAGCGGAGTCTCCAGATGAACAGGGTTTCAGGGACAAAAACAATTTACAATTATTCCTGAAATTTCTAAATTTAAATCGGTCTCCGGAAAACGGTTCAGGAATCGGTATCTTAGGTTCTGACATAGGACTTCTGATAACATAATCTTGTATGCCCTGCACACGAGCAGCAAGCTGGTCCACACTTGTAATCAAGGTCTGGACATTCATGTCTGCAGCAAACACAAGCCACTCAGAGGTAAAGGGGAAAAGAAAAAAAAAAAATGAGAGAGAGAAAAAAAAACTCAGAACTTTCTTTCTTATAATCCCGCTTCTGCAATGCATTTAACATTTAATACAGGCCTGGCAAACTGTTGTGACCCCAATGGCGAGGGTCTCAGAGGAACAAGTAAGTCTGCGACGTACAAAAATCCAGCTCATAGGGCAGTGGTAACTGGGTTGACCATATAACTACTCCTAACGCCAACACTAGAAGTAGCCGGGGAACATGCCTACGTTGGTCGCTAGATGTCTCGCGCCAGCCGGAGGACTAACTACCCCTAGAAGAGGAAAACAAAGACCTCTCTTGCCTCCAGAGAATAGACCCCAAAAGTCGGATACAAGCCCCCCACAAATAATAACGGTGAGGTAAGAGGAAATGACAAACACAGAGATGAACTAGGTTTAGCAAAGAGAGGCCCACTTACTAATAGCAGAATGTAGTAAGATAACTTATATGGTCAACAAAAACCCTAACAAAATTCCACACTGGAGATACAAGAACCCCCGAACCGTCTAACGGCCCGGGGGGAGAACTCCAGCCTCCCTAGAGCTTCCAGCAAGGTTAGGATACAGATTATGTACAAGCTGGACAAAAATGCAAACAAAAACAAATAGCAAAAAGCAAGAAAGCAGACTTAGCTTAATTTAGCAGGAACCAGGATCAGTAGACAAGAGCACAACAGATTAGCTCTGATTACAACGTTGCCAGGCATTGAACTGAAGGTCCAGGGAGCTTATATAGCAACACCCCTGACCTAACGACCCAGGTGAGCATACAAGGGATGAATGACATACCCAGAGTCAAATCACTAGTAACCACTAGAGGGAGCCAAAAGGTAAATTCACAACACAAGGCTTTATGAGCAGCTGAGCTCAGTAGTTGAATACCAGCTACAAAATGCATATTGGTATATGGTCAAATTCCACACATAACAATTGACGAGTAGGCATGGATGTATGACATCTGTGAGGTTCTACAAAACTTTGAGGACACAACCACAATGGTGAGTGGCAATGACACCATTATCAGCATAGCCATTCCTCTTCTGTGCCTACTCAAACGCTTGCTACTCACAATTAAAGAGGAAGCTTTGCATGTGGACCAGGTGGAGATGGAGGAAGACAAGAACACAAAGTGATACTACCAGGCCCAGCCTTCTCTCATCTTCTCAGCATGTATTGGGTGATATTAAAGGGGAGGAGGCTGATTAAGAGAAACAGGAAATGGTTGTCTATGCTACAGAGGGTACTACCCACACCAGTTTCATCCCATCTGCTAAGCGTGGATGAGCTGAAGAGGAGGAGGAGGATGAGATGGGAAGTCATCTACAAGGTGGGGACAAGTATTTCTTTCCTGTTGTGAGTTTGGCACACATGACTGACTTTATGTCCCGCTGCCTTTTCCTTGACCCTTGTGTTATATGTATTTTGGGTTTACATAGCACAGTTAAATCTAGGGTATTTTTACAAGGTTACAGAAAAAAAAACCCTTATTAAAATATAACCTTTATTAGGTATATGCTAAAATATTGAAATCATGATCCCTAATAAATCAAGTGTAAATAATGTGCATGCATGGTGAAAAATTGACGACACATAAAAGAGTGTCAGAGGGGTGCTCTAGCCCTATAGTCTTGTACTCATTGAGCACCATACCAACCATGGAAGGTGGCACCATCAAAAAAAAATCAAGAGATGGCACCCCAGCTGTCCTTAGGCTAACCTAGATAATCCATGATAAAAGACAGATAAAGACCGACAAGCGCTATTATATAGAATATTTACCCTGTCTGCGGTTGGTAGGGTGTTCATTGAGTACAAGGATATAAGGCTAGAGCACCCCGCTGGCACTCTTTTACGTGTCACTTTTTCACCATGCATGCACTTTTTATACACTTGATTTATCAGGGATCATGATTTCAATATTTTAGTACATACTGTAAGGTTTCTCTTACTGAGAGTGTTGGGGGACACTCACTTGGCCGCGATATTCAAGCACACGGGCACGGGTTTATAAAACAAAGCAGTCCATGCGGTTTATTAAAGTGCCATAAACCGGGTAATGCACAGTTCATCACTTGTATCACATAGAACACAACAGGCACCAACAGTCTCTTTGGTACCTGACGGGAGCCACTGCTCCACCTGCCGACTCTTCTAACAGCCTTTGGGTAAGCTGCCTAACGGGGATCACCAACTCGCCTGGTCAATACACAGTAGTCAGTCCAGACCTCACCGAAGGACTCCAGCTTCCCCACACTCTGTTAACACTCTTCCGGGTAAGCTGCCTAACGGGGATCACCAACTCGCCTGTCCGGCACACAGTAGTCAGTCCAGACCTCACCGAAGGACTCCAGCTTCCCCACACAGTAACTGTCCCTGGCCCCGCAGATCCCGGTCCTCACCTCGTGCTATTCAGGGATCCGATCCTCGTCGCAGGACCTCCCAACACCCAGGTAGCCAGGACCCTGCCTGGTGGCCTAGTCCGGGTATTCTTCAGGACATCCTTCCCCAGCCGGGAACGTCCAATACCCAGGCCACCCGAAGCCAAGTCTCACGGTCTCAGGTGCATGCAGGACCCTAGTCATTCCTAGGACAATCCAGCACCGACCATCTCAGGTGCTTGCAGGACCCTAGTCATTCCTAGGACAGTCCAGCACCGACCATCTCAGGTGCTTGCAGGACCCTAGTCATTCCTAGGACAGTCCAGCACCAACCATCTCAGGTGCTTGCAGGACCCTAGTCATTCCTAGGACAATCCAGCACCATCCATACATCAGGTTCCTCGGTTCCAGGTGCTCACAGGACCCTAGTCATTCCTAGGACGATCCAGCACCTTCACCGGTCAGGTCCATACACAGGTTCCACACAGGAACCACACAGGACCTACCGGACACACCTCTCAGCTCCACACACAGGGAGCTCACAACGAACACTGACCCACACCCTGGTCACGTTACATACTGGTAACCACTCCCCTGGGTGGGAGTGTATGTGTGGCTAGTCTGACCCTCCCATCTCTCATGACTAGCCTAGTAAGTCACCCAAACTTAACTA
This sequence comes from Ranitomeya variabilis, assembly GCF_051348905.1. NCBI lineage: Eukaryota > Metazoa > Chordata > Amphibia > Anura > Dendrobatidae > Ranitomeya > Ranitomeya variabilis. Next base: position 156,831,416 of record NC_135237.1, on the reverse strand, counting down.
TACACATTACACAAACTCTTGAGGGACTACAGGTCCCAGCATAATCACAATACATCAGACTTACCACGCAGACTTCCTCTGCGACACATATCGGCCATTCACAACACTGCCGATTACAGGTTCACCACTATTACCACAACAGATACGCCTCCATGCATATCTCACAGAGCGCACAGAGCGCCCCCTAGCTGCCACAGGGGTCACTACACCACAATACCTAATTTAAGCTTATATTTTAATAAAGTTTTTTTCTTATTCATATTTTGGCCAACACTGATTACTGGTTGTTCACTCTGCAGTACCCACACTACAAGGAGAACTTTCTTCTCTCTTTCCTGCAGCGGAGAGGGCTAGTAAAATGATACAATACCAGAGGGCCCTAGTCGAGCAATTAGTACAAAAATTCCCATCTGACAACACTGGCAGCAGAGGTCATAATTCCTTGGACAACCAATGAATAGAGATGAGGAAGACAAACTCCAGGTCCAACAAAGGCAGGGGAAGACTATCAAAGGTCAGGGACAGTTTCATTATACCCTCCCAGAGCCGAGGCCCTGATGCGCGGGGTACTCTGACAAAGAGAGAAACATTTTGGAAGATGGTGAAGGAGTACCTAGCCAACCATACCAGTATCCTCCGTAATTTGTCTGTGCCTTACAACTATTGGGTATCCAAGCTGGACAGCAGGCATGAACTGTCCCTCTATGCCTTGGCGGTGCTGTCCTTCCCTGCCACTAGTGTATTGTCAGAGCTGGTTTATACTGCCACCGGGGGCATAATAACTGATAGGCGCATCCGCCTGTCAACTAAAAATGCTGACAGACAGTCTGTTATCAAAATGAACAAGGCCTGGATTGGCTCAGACTTCTTAACCCCACCGGATGACAGCACTGGAACTTGAAGTCAATTCTAATGTTCCACTTAGTACAAATGCTTTACCAATCTAGGAGTCCCACTCCTTACTAATGGGAAAAAAATGTTTTTTGAGGCACTCCTCTGCATGTCTTCTAGGGTGTATTGCAGTGCCTCCTTTTAATGTGGTAAGTACATATAGCGAATTCCTCACTTTAAGGAATAGGTGGTGCTATCAGATGATAAAGCGGTATGTGGCCAGCCATGGTTTGCTGCCCTGTGTGCTGAACCTGGGGTGAATGTCTTGTTTAGCGGCGCTCCCGCGCCCTGCTGATATCGGTGTTGCTGATATCGGCGCGGGAGCGCCGCTAAACAAGACATTCACCCCAGGTTCAGTACACAGGGCAGCAAACCACGGCTGGCCACATACCGCCTTATAATCTGATAGTACCACCTATTCCTTAAAGTGAGGAATTCGCTATATGTACTTACCATTGCTTTACCAAGCGACATTATGATTAAGGCTCGGGAGAGCCGAAACGTCAATTGAATTGTTATTACAAGTGGTCGCTTATCCTTGAAATGTATATTGCTCCCATGTGTCACTAATGTGTAGTTAATAAATTTGCAATATTTTGCATAAGCATCAATTAGAGTGTGCGGTGTCTTCTAAATACTACTTGCATTGGGACTTTTACAGTCCATGACACCTGCACCTCACCTTTTAAATTGACTGAGTGCACACCATTATACCTTATTATTCCTTTTAATTTTTGACAGCCCTTGCACTTAGTGCATAGACTTTATCAGTGGAGGAGTCCTACTGTTTTTAAAATTCTAAAAAAAATATTTTGAGGCCATCCGTTACGTGTCTTCCAGTGTGTATTGCAATCCCTGCTTTAAATTTTTGCTAAACATTGCACTTAGTGCATAAGCTTTACCAGTGTAGGAGTACTTTTTCTATAATTCTACATTCTATAATTTTTGATAGTCCTTGCAAAAGATTGAAGGAGAGATTGCAGTGAACCCTGGAAGCGTAGGCTTTACCAGTGTAGGAGTCCCATTTTACTTTAAATTCTACCCAAATTTATTCTGGCACCCTCCTCTACATGTCTACGGGGTGTATTGGAGTCCCACCTTCAAATTTTTGGCAGCCCTTGCACATAGCTCAAAGCCTTTATGAGTCCAACTACCTAACAATTTTAACAGAATGTGTCTGACTCCCTCCATTATGTCTAATACAGGGTGTATCGGAAGCCCACTTCCTTCTAATTTTTGGCAGTTCTTGCATTGTCAGCATAGGCTTTGTGAGTTTCAGAGACCCTCCTGTGAAGTGAAGTAATACTCTAACAACACTGTTCCCAGCATCAACCTGGGAATTAGAGATGCATCCAGGCATCTTCTCCATGCTGTTTCCATTCCTCTTGAGTGCTGTTTCCATACATTTCAGCGATATTCCTGCCTTCCCAGACCTCTTGGGACAGTCTGCCTGAAAAATGCTTTATTTTCCAATTGACTTGCAACATACTCGCGACTCATATTGAGCCCGTCAGAGTATCCAACTTGCTTGATTAGAGTAACAAGCACTCGAGAATTTTGGTGATTGCTTATCACTAATCTTGAGCTGAGTGGTGTTTTTGGATTCATGAGTTTGTCCTATTGTTGTGAATTAGACTTTTTGGCTCCCTCTTGTGGTTACTAGTGATATGACTCTGGGATTGTCTTTCCTCAGTTTGGCACTCACCTGGGTTGTTAGTCCAGGGGTGTTGCTATATAAACTTCCTGGATCCTTAGTCCAGTGCCTGGCATCGTTGTAATCAGATCCTTTCTGTTTGCTCCTGTCTGCTGGTCCGGGTTCGTGCAAAATTAAGCTAAGTCCTGCTTCTTTGTTTTTTGGTTATTTGCTTTGCTCTTATTTTTGTCCAGCTTGTACTAAATGTGATTCCTGACTTTGCTGGAAGCTCTAGGGGGCTGGTGTTCTCCCCCCGGGCCGTTAGACGGTTCGGGGGTTCTTGAATATCCAGCGTGGATATTTTGATAGGGTTTTTGCTGACCATATAAGTCATCTCACTATATTCTGCTATTAGCTAGTGGGCCTCTCTTTGCTAATTCCTAGCTCATTCTTACGTTTGTCTTTTCCTCTTACCTCACCGTTATTATTTGTTGGGGGCTTGTATCCAACTTTTGGGGTCTTTTCTCTAGAGGCAAGAAAGGTCTTTCTTTTCCCTTCTAGGGTTAGTTAGTTCTCTGTTGTGAATTTGGATTCTGGGCTCCCCCGGTGGCCGCTTGTGGAATTGGACTTGTCATCCTCTTTCCTGTTTCACCTGGTTCCATCAGTAGTGGGTGTCGCTATTTAAGCTCATTTCTCTGGTGGTTTCTTGCCGGTCAACAATGTTATCTGATGCCTCTCAGTGCTTGTTCCTGCTTCTAGACAACTTCTAGATAAGTTGGACTTTTGTCCATGTTTTGTTTTGCCTATTTGTTCCAGTTCACAGCTGAAGTTTTGTTACTGTGTCTGGAAAGCTCTCGTTGATCAGGGATTGCTACTCTGGCGTTATGAGTTAATGCCAGAGTTTAAGGTAATCTCTGGATGGTGTTTTGTTAGTGTTTTTCTGCTGACCATGAAAGTATACTATCTGTCTTCTGCTATCTAGTAAGCGGACCTCAAATTTGCTAAGACTATTTTCCTGCTGCGTTTGTTGTTTCATCTGAACTCACCGTCATTATATGTGGGGGGCTACTGTCTTCTTTGGAATATTTCTCTAGAGGTGAGCCAGGTCTTATATTTCCCTCTGCTAGCTATTTAGGTCTTAGGCCAGAGCTGGGCATCTAGCGATAAATAGGAAATGCTACCTGGCTATTTCTAGTTGCGCGGCAGGCTTAGTTCATGGTCAGTATAGTTCCATCTTCCGAGAGCTTGTCCCTCTATAGGCTTGCTATGATCTCTGTCTGCAGAGATCATGACAGTTTGACCGGCCCGATAAAGTGTTAAAGACCCAGGTTGAGAAAGGAGAGTTATAAGAAGTCTGCTGGAATTTTTTTTTTTTTTTTTTTTTTCCCTCCAGTCTGCCTTGCTGCAGTCTTTTTTCTCTCTCTCCTCCTAATCTCTGTATGGCTCTGTGTGCACCTGACAATAATGGATCTCCAGAGTGTAACTGTGGGTTTGAATAATCTCATCACGAAAGTACAAAATTTACAAGATTTTGTGGTACATGCTCCGGTATCTGAGCCGAGAATTCCTTTGCCGGAGTTCTTTACAGGGAATAGAGCTAGCTTCCAGAATTTCCGAAATAATTGTAAGCTTTATTTGTCCCTGAAGTCTCGTTCAGCTGGAGACCCTGCTCAGCAGGTTAGGATTGTGATTTCCTTGCTCAGGGGTGACCCTCAAGATTGGGCCTTCTCATTGCCAGCAGGGGATCCTGCGTTACGCGATGTGGATGCGTTTTTTCTGGCCTTGGGCTTGCTTTATGAGGAACCTCATTTGGAACTTCAGGCAGAAAAAACTTTGATGGCACTATCTCAGGGGCAAGACGAAGCTGAAGTTTTCTGCCAAAAATTCCGTAAATGGTCTGTGCTTACTCAGTGGAATGAGTGCGCCTTGGCGGCAACTTTCAGAGAGGGTCTCTCTGATGCCGTTAAGGATGTTATGGTGGGGTTCCCTGTGCCTGCAGGTCTGAATGAGTCCATGACAATGGCTATTCAGATTGATAGGCGTCTGCGGGAGCGCAAACCTGTGCACCATCTGGCGGTGTCTATGGAAAAGACGCCAGAAAGTATGCAGTGTGATAGAATTCTGTCCAGGAGCGAGCGACAGAATTTTAGACGGAAGAATGGATTGTGTTTCTATTGTGGGGATTCTACTCATGTTATATCAGCATGCTCTAGGCGTACAAAGAAGCTTGATAAGTCTGTTTCCATTGGCACCATTCAGTCTAAGTTTATTTTGTCTGTAACCCTGATTTGCTCTTTGTCATCCATTGCCACGGACGCCTATGTTGACTCTGGCGCCGCTCTGAGTCTTATGGATTGGTCCTTTGCCAATCGTTGTGGTTTTGATTTAGAGCCTTTGGAGACTCTTATTCCTCTGAAGGGGATTGACTCCACCCCATTGGCTAATAATAAACCACAATACTGGACACAAGTAACCATGCGTATCAATCCGGATCACCAGGAGATTATTCGTTTCCTGGTGCTGTATAATTTACATGACGATTTGGTACTGGGATTGCCATGGTTGCAGTCTCACAACCCAGTCTTGGACTGGAGAGCAATGTCTGTGTTGAGCTGGGGATGTAAGGGTATTCATGGGGACTTACCTTTGGTTTCTATTTCGTCGTCCATTCCCTCTGAAGTCCCTGAGTTCCTCTCTGATTATCAAGACGTCTTTGACGAACCCAAGCTTGGGTCGTTACCTCCGCACCGTGAGTGCGATTGTGCCATAGATTTGATACCGGGTTGTAAATATCCAAAGGGTCGTTTGTTTAATCTGTCTGTGCCGGAACATGCTGCTATGCGGGAATATATAAAGGAGTCTCTGGAAAAGGGACATATTCGTCCATCTTCTTCTCCCTTGGGAGCTGGGTTTTTCTTTGTCTCAAAAAAAGACGGCTCTTTGAGACCATGTATTGATTATCGGCTTCTGAATAAGATCACTGTTAAGTATCAATACCCATTGCCATTGCTTACTGATTTGTTTGCTCGTATAGAGGGTGCTAAGTGGTTCTCTAAAATTGATCTTCGTGGGGCGTATAATTTGGTGCGGATCAGGCAGGGGGATGAGTGGAAGACCGCATTTAATACGCCCGAGGGCCACTTTGAGTATTTGGTCATGCCTTTTGGTCTTTCTAATGCCCCTTCAGTTTTCCAGTCTTTTATGCATGATATTTTCCGCGATTTTCTGGATAAATTTATGATAATATATCTGGATGATATTCTGATTTTTTCTGATGACTGGGACTCTCATGTCCAGCAGGTCAGGAGAGTTTTTCAGGTTCTGCGGTCTAATTCTTTATGTGTGAAGGGGTCTAAGTGCGTTTTTGGGGTCCAGAAAATTTCCTTTTTGGGGTATATTTTTTCTCCCTCTTCCATTGAGATGGATCCCGTCAAGGTGCAAGCTATTTGTGACTGGACTCAGCCCTCCTCTCTTAAGGGTCTTCAGAGATTTTTGGGCTTTGCCAACTTTTACCGCCGATTTATTGCTGGTTTTTCGGATGTCGTTAAACCACTGACTGATTTGACCAGACAAGGCGCTGATGTTGCTAATTGGTCCCCTCATGCTGTAGAGGCCTTTCAGGAGCTTAAGCGCCGTTTTGCCTCTGCCCCTGTGTTGCGTCAGCCTGATGTGAATCTGCCTTTTCAGGTTGAGGTTGACGCTTCGGAGATCGGAGCTGGGGCAGTGTTGTCGCAGAAAGGTTCCGACTGCTCCGTCATTAGGCCTTGTGCCTTCTTTTCTCGCAAATTTTCGCCCGCAGAGCGGAATTATGATGTTGGGAATCGGGAGCTTTTGGCCATGAAGTGGGCGTTTGAGGAGTGGCGCCATTGGCTCGAGGGGGCTAGGCATCAGGTGGTGGTATTGACTGACCACAAAAATTTGATTTATCTTGAGACTGCCAGACGCCTGAATCCTAGACAGGCGCGCTGGTCTTTATTTTTTTCTCGCTTTAATTTTGTGGTGTCATACCTACCGGGTTCTAAGAATGTTAAGGCAGATGCCCTTTCTAGGAGTTTTGACCCGGACTCTCCTGGTAATTCTGAACCCACAGGTATCCTTAGGGAGGGAGTAATTTTGTCGGCCGTTTCTCCTGATCTGCGGCGGTCCTTGCAAGAGTTTCAGGCGGATAGACCGGATCGTTGTCCGCCTGATAGACTGTTTGTTCCGGATGATTGGACCAGCAGAGTCATCTCTGAGGTACATTCTTCTGCATTGGCAGGTCATCCCGGAATTTTTGGTACCAGGGATTTGGTGGCAAGATCCTTCTGGTGGCCTTCCCTGTCACGAGATGTGCGAGTCTTTGTGCAGTCATGTGACGTTTGTGCTCGGGCCAAGTCTTGTAGTTCTCGGGCTAGCGGACTGCTGTTGCCCTTGCCTATTCCTAAGAGGCCTTGGACACACATCTCGATGGATTTTATTTCAGATCTGCCTGTTTCCCAGAAGATGTCTGTCATCTGGGTGGTCTGTGACCGTTTCTCTAAAATGGTCCATTTGGTTCCTCTGCCCAAGTTGCCTTCTTCTTCTGAGTTGGTTCCTCTGTTTTTTCAGAATGTTGTCCGATTGCACGGTATTCCTGAGAATATTGTTTCTGACAGAGGTACCCAATTTGTGTCTAGATTTTGGCGGGCATTCTGTGCTAGGATGGGCATAGATTTGTCTTTTTCATCTGCTTTTCACCCTCAGACTAATGGCCAGACCGAGCGGACTAATCAGACCCTGGAGACATATCTGAGGTGTTTTGTCTCTGCTGACCAGGATGATTGGGTTGCTTTTTTGCCATTGGCAGAGGTCGCCCTCAATAATCGGGCCAGCTCTTCCACCTTGGTGTCCCCGTTTTTCTGTAATACGGGGTTTCACCCTCGATTTTCCTCCGGTCAGGTGGAATCCTCGGATTGTCCTGGAGTGGATGCGGTGGTGGAGAGATTGCATCACATCTGGGGGCAGGTTATGGACAATTTGAAGTTGTCCCAGGAGAAGACTCAGCGTTTTGCCAACCGTCATCGTCGTGTTGGTTCTCGGCTTTGTGTTGGAGATTTGGTGTGGTTGTCTTCTCGTTTTGTCCCTATGAGGGTCTCTTCTCCTAAGTTTAAACCTCGGTTCATCGGCCCTTATAGAATATTGGAGATTCTTAATCCTGTTTCTTTCCGTTTGGACCTCCCTGCGTCCTTTTCCATTCATAACGTTTTTCATCGGTCGTTATTGCGCAGGTATGAGGTACCTGTTGTACCTTCAGTTGAGCCTCCTGCTCCGGTGTTGGTTGAGGGTGAGTTGGAGTACGTTGTGGAGAAAATTTTGGACTCTCGTGTTTCCAGACGGAGACTCCAGTATCTGGTTAACTGGAAGGGTTACGGCCAGGAGGATAATTCTTGGGTCAATGCATCTGATGTTCATGCTTCTGATCTTGTTCGTGCCTTCCATAGGGCTCATCCTGGTCGCCCTGGTGGATCTGGTGAGGGTTCGGTGCCCCCTCCTTGAGGGGGGGGTACTGTTGTGAATTTGGATTCTGGGCTCCCCCGGTGGCCGCTTGTGGAATTGGACTTGTCATCCTCTTTCCTGTTTCACCTGGTTCCATCAGTAGTGGGTGTCGCTATTTAAGCTCATTTCTCTGGTGGTTTCTTGCCGGTCAACAATGTTATCTGATGCCTCTCAGTGCTTGTTCCTGCTTCTAGACAACTTCTAGATAAGTTGGACTTTTGTCCATGTTTTGTTTTGCCTATTTGTTCCAGTTCACAGCTGAAGTTTTGTTACTGTGTCTGGAAAGCTCTCGTTGATCAGGGATTGCTACTCTGGCGTTATGAGTTAATGCCAGAGTTTAAGGTAATCTCTGGATGGTGTTTTGTTAGTGTTTTTCTGCTGACCATGAAAGTATACTATCTGTCTTCTGCTATCTAGTAAGCGGACCTCAAATTTGCTAAGACTATTTTCCTGCTGCGTTTGTTGTTTCATCTGAACTCACCGTCATTATATGTGGGGGGCTACTGTCTTCTTTGGAATATTTCTCTAGAGGTGAGCCAGGTCTTATATTTCCCTCTGCTAGCTATTTAGGTCTTAGGCCAGAGCTGGGCATCTAGCGATAAATAGGAAATGCTACCTGGCTATTTCTAGTTGCGCGGCAGGCTTAGTTCATGGTCAGTATAGTTCCATCTTCCGAGAGCTTGTCCCTCTATAGGCTTGCTATGATCTCTGTCTGCAGAGATCATGACAGTTCTCCAGCTGGCGCGAGACGTCTAGAACCAACGTAGGCACGTTCCCTGGCTGCTGCTATTTGTGGTGCTAGGATTAGATATATGGTCAGCTCAGTTACCACTGCCCTATGAGCTGGTTTTTTGTGTTTGCAGACTTGGTAATTATTTCTGAGACCCTCTGCCATTGGGGTCATAACAGTATGCCAGGCCCACATTGGATGTTTAATGGAGTACAGAAGGTAGGAATTTCAGGAATAATTGTAAATTGTTTCTATCTCTGAGACCCCGTTCATCTGGAGATTCAGCTCAGCAAGTTAAAATTGTTATCTCTTTTTTACGGGGCGACCCTCAGGATTGGGCTTTCTTGCTAGCGCCAGGAGATCCGGCATTGGCAAATATTGATGCGTTTTTTCTGGCGCTCGGATTGCTTTACGAGGAACCCAATCTTGAAGTTCAGGCAGAAAAAGCCTTGCTGGCTATTTCTCAGGGCCAGGATGAAGCTGAAGTGTATTGCCAAAAATTTCGGAAATGGTCCGTGCTTACTCAGTGGAATGAGTGTGCTCTGGCCGCAAATTTCAGAAATGGCCTTTCTGAAGCCATTAAGAATGTGATGGTGGGTTTCCCCATTCCTACAAGTCTGAATGATTCCATGGCGCTGGCTATTCAAATTGACCGGCGTTTGCGGGAGCGCAAAACCGCTAATCCTCTGGTGGTGTTGTCTGAACAAACACCTGATTTAATGCAATGTGATAGAATTCAGACTAGAAATGAGCGGAAAAATCATAGACGTCAGAATGGGTTGTGTTTTTACTGTGGTGATTCTACACATGTTATATCAGCATGCTCTAAACGCCTAACAAGGGTTGTTAGTCCTGTCGCCATTGGTAATTTGCAACCTAAATTTATTTTGTCTGTGACTTTAATTTGCTCATTGTCTTCTTACCCTGTTATGGCGTTTGTGGATTCAGGTGCTGCCCTGAGTCTTATGGATCTGTCATTTGCCAAGCGCTGTGGTTTTGTTCTTGAACCATTGGTAAATCCTATTCCTCTTAGAGGTATTGATGCTACGCCATTGGCGGAAAATAAACCGCAGTTTTGGACGCAGGTAACCATGTGCATGACTCCTGAACATCGGGAGGTGATTCGTTTTCTTGTTCTGCATAAAATGCATGATTTGGTCGTTTTGGGTCTGCCATGGTTACAGACCCACAATCCAGTCTTGGATTGGAAGGCAATGTCTGTGTCAAGTTGGGGCTGTCAGGGAATTCATGCTGATTCCCCGCCGGTGTCTATTGCTTCCTCTACTCCTTCGGAAGTTCCTGAGTATTTGTCTGATTATCAGGATGTATTCAGCGAGTCTAGGTCCAGTGCTCTGCCTCCTCATAGGGACTGTGACTGCGCCATAGATTTGATTCCAGGTAGTAAATTTCCTAAGGGAAGACTATTTAATCTGTCTGTACCTGAGCATGCCGCAATGCGTTCGTATATCAAGGAGTCTCTGGAGAAGGGGCATATCCGTCCATCCTCTTCCCCTCTTGGTGCGGGATTCTTTTTTGTGGCCAAGAAGGATGGATCTTTGAGACCTTGTATTGACTATCGGCTTCTGAATAAAATCACTGTTAAATTTCAGTATCCTTTGCCTCTGTTGTCGGACTTGTTTGCCCGGATTAAAGGTGCCAAGTGGTTCACCAAGATAGATCTTCGTGGTGCGTACAACCTTGTGCGCATTAAGCAAGGAGATGAATGGAAGACAGCATTTAATACGCCCGAAGGTCATTTTGAGTACTTGATGATGCCTTTTGGGCTCTCTAATGCTCCCTCAGTGTTTCAGTCCTTTATGCATGATATTTTCCGGAAGTATCTGGATAAATTTATGATTGTTTATCTGGATGATATTCTGGTTTTCTCTGAAGATTGGGACTCACATGTGGAGCAGGTCAGGATAGTGTTTCAGGTTTTGCGTGAGAATGCTTTGTTTGTTAAGGGCTCAAAGTGTCTCTTTGGAGTACAGAAGGTTCCCTTTTTGGGGTTTATTTTTTCCCCTTCTGCTGTGGAGATGGACCCAGTCAAGGTCCGAGCTATTCATGATTGGACTCAACCCACGTCAGTTAAGAGTCTTCAGAAGTTCTTGGGTTTTGCTAACTTCTACCGTCGTTTTATCGCTAATTTTTCTAGCGTTGTTAAACCTTTGACGGATATGACCAAGAAAGGTTCTGATGTTGCTAACTGGGCTCCTGCAGCCGTGGAGGCGTTCCAAGAGTTGAAGCGCCGGTTTACTTCGGCGCCTGTTTTGTGCCAGCCTGATGTCTCACTTCCCTTTCAGGTCGAAGTGGATGCTTCTGAGATTGGGGCAGGGGCCGTTTTGTCGCAGAGAGGCCCTGGTTGCTCGGTAATGAGACCATGTGCTTTCTTCTCTAGGAAGTTTTCGCCTGCTGAGCGGAATTATGATGTTGGCAATCGGGAGTTGCTGGCCATGAAGTGGGCATTTGAGGAGTGGCGTCATTGGCTCGAGGGTGCTAAGCATCGTGTGGTGGTCTTGACTGATCACAAAAATTTGATGTATCTCGAGTCTGCTAAACGCCTGAATCCTAGACAGGCCTGCTGGTCATTGTTTTTCTCCCGTTTTGACTTTGTGGTCTCGTATTTACCAGGTTCAAAGAATGTGAAGGCTGATGTGCAGCGCCCCAGAGTCCTGGTCGTTGCAGTAGTGTGGCTCCGCCACTATGGGGAGCTACGGTGCGTCTGATGGCACTGAAGGAGCTCATCGGATCAGGTATCACAGACACCAATATATTTCACAGCTGGGCCTCCGGGGGGAGCTAAGGGTGCTATTCATTAGGCCACTCCCCACCATAGTGGGTAAACTGGGGGTCAGGCAGGAAGTTAGATCAGAAAGCTGACTGGATTGGATGAAGCAACACCTGGTGGCAGAGGGTGTTGTGGAGGAAGAGACAGTAGGGTCTCTGTCAGGGGTGGGATCCTGACAGAGGCTTGGCATTGGAAAGAACGTAACGGGTCCGCGCCAGCTCCGGGAAGCGGCGGGGCCCAAGCAAGGACTAAGAAGCGAGATAGATTGTGCTGAGTGAGAAACGAGATCAAGCGATAGGAGAATACCAGTAGGGGTCGTGCTGTAAGACCGGAGCAACACCCTACTGAGGCGCACTACCGGTGGCCGGAACGCCGAGGGAGTATCATAACATTCAGCTTCAAGCAATACTCTAAACAGCGGCAGGACAGTCAGTCTAAGGCGGGCTGTCTCACACAAATCACCTATGAAGTCTTGGGGGGCACCTTGTGGAGAGGGGCGACTCTAGGGTCCCGGAAGAGCTCCAAGCCTACCCGTCAAACGGGTGCCGTCCCAACCAGAACAACAGGGAGGGACGGAGGATTAGAAGAACATCATTTAATCGAGTTGTGAGGGAACTTAAGAAACAGACACAACGGTTGTGGGGACTTTCCGTAAGCACAGCAGGGGAGGACCGCAACACATAGCGCTAGAAGGAAGGCACCGATTTCCACCTGTGAAGTGAGCTCTGGAGGTGCCATCGGACCGGCCGGACTTGCGCAGCCTGGTGAACCGTATTCTGGACTGAGGACCCAGAGATCTTCAGTAAAGAGGTAAAGAGACTGCAACCTGGTGTCCTCGTTATTTACTGCACCGCACCACCACCACTGTCATTTACACGTATTATAGACTGCGCGCCCCACGGCAGGGTCACGGACCGGGGCCTAGCCGCCGTGACAACCCCAGAGCAGAGACCCCGAGGCCCTGTACCGGTCACCCCTCGGCCCTGCGGCGGTGGGGGCGCTTCAACTTGGCGTCACGAACAGGATCTACTTAAGCCTGAAGAGTCAGGTCATGTGTGCCTTGGAACTGTGATTTGTTGTGCTTGGACTGTACTTTATTGCAAAGACTGTGCTGCGCCATTTACTGCCAAAATCCGCCGCCATTATTGCGCTGAGGAGAGCGCGGGAGAAGAAGAGGGGCGTGGAGTGGGCGTAAGCAAACTGGAGAGCGCGAACAACCATGGCCGCCCAGTCTAAAAATTGTTGCTTCTTAAGGGCGGGCCCGTCGACAGGAGAGATCCGCCTCCTGATCCTCTATGGCGGGCGGAGACCGAAGAAACGAAACTATGACTCAGATGAGGTGGAACTGGAGACCAGGACAGGCCTACAGAAAAGGATGGCTCCGCATCGACCCCCGTCACCAGCGGATTATTCTGACATGCCTCCGCTGGAGGATTTGGACCCTTGGGAGCTGCCGCTGGAGCATCCCGGGCCTGGACGGTCCCCGACTCATACGCCTTCCCCAGGAGGGGCTACCGCAAGTGGAGGTACCCAGTGCCGCGATCCCCGGGATGGCCACCTCCCTTCTGCATACGACCCGGTCACTGCTGCGACCGGTGGCGCCCCGATGTCCCCGCCGTCTAGCACCAATGCACCGGGGGGGCATGACCTTGGGCCCTTCCCCTGGGGGGAATATCGGAACCATCTAATCGCAGAGTTCCAGCGTGAAGTGGAGCGGGAGGCGCGAGGTGAGCTGCTGGAGGGCTCCTTGCCGAAGTGGGGCGTGGTGGTTGTATACCTGCCCCAGACGGGAAAGGGCTTCGTGCAGGAGATCGGGACCGCCCTAAGGGTCCGCATCACCCGGGAGGAAGTGGAGCCCTGCCTGAGTGGAGACGGCGCCAAGTCCTTCCTGAAGCCGGGGGATGTAGTCACCTACCGTCGGCACCTAAAGGGGAGCGGATGGTGGGCTCAGGACATGCAGCGCTGCACCGCCGTTCTGGCGGTATCCCGCACTGAAGGGGAGGAGCTTGCCGCTGAAGCCGCCGCTGCCGCTGCTGCTGCTGCCAGCCGCATCCATCGGCCCATGCAGACCATCATTGCGGCTCACGACCTGGTCGTGCAGAAGACCCGAACCCACGAGGTATCCCTGGCCGCAGGGGTAAGCTTGGAGCCCAGTGAATTCGGCCAGCAGAAAGCCACCTGCCAGGTAAAGCCTCGGTGGGGGCTGCCTCCTGCGTAAGATTTTAAGATGCTGCTTGGAATGTAAATAGTTACTGTTTTCCTGTTGTTCTGCTAAACCCGTTCAGGGTAAACTCTAAAAGGGATCCCTTTGTTGACCCGGGATCCCTATTGTTTTTGGTTATTTTCTATTTTTTCTATGTTCTTCAAAAACTGCTGAAATCATGAACAGCGCATGATCCGAACTTCTTGTATATAGTTTGCACCTTATTAAAGGCGCTCCCTACTGGTTTTACTTAAAGAAGGACTCTTTGCGAAGATACCGCACTGGAACCTTTGCTAAGTATGGACTGGTAGCTTGAGAAGATACGCTACCTCGCAGAGACTTGGTCCCCTCTTAAAGGGGATGTTCATTTGCCACACTTCAATAGTAATATTGCTTAAGACAAGTAGCAATAATGTTGATGAGAGAAAAGTGATGATAATGTTTGTACGAGAAAGTTATATGTGTTCAACTGGTTAATTGTGAAGAAGTGTTAATGATGTTGTCTGAGAAGAAAAAGGTGAAAGATAGAAGGATGCAGTGGACCCGTAGGGATAGATGTGGTGTCCAGCATGCATGCAAGAAAGAAAGAGAGAAAGATAATGAGAAGGCTTATACTAAATAAACAAAGGCACCGCGCCAACTAAATAAATAATGCGTAAATGTACACAGTGAGCATCTACCTGAACACAACGTGACGCACAATGAAAATATAAAAGGTAACAATAGCAGAGTGGATGCCTGTTATTTCCAAAGCTACCACATAGAGTATATGGCTTGCTATTAGAAGAGAAAACACACTTACTGGCTAATGATGTAGCTGTTTGTGAAGGTGAGAGCACGTTTTCAGGAGAGCTGCAGTAGTAGGAACAGGATCGCCAGCGGCCACAAAAGTGAAAGTAAAAATCCAGTATCCAGATTTGCGATGCCCAGGACAGAGTGGATGCCTGTTATTTCCAAAGCTACCACATAAAGTGCATGGCTTGCTATTAGAAGAGAAAACACACTTACTGGCTAATGATGTAGCTGTTTGTGAAGGTGAGAGCACGTTTTCAGGAGAGCTGCAGTAGTAGGAACAGGATCGCCAGCGGCCACAAAAGTGAAAGTAAAAATCCAATATCCAGATTTGCGATGCCCAGGACAGTGACGTGGGGCGGCACAAACACCCAAACGTAAAGGGAGCGTCCTCCCTGGTGAGTATGTGCCTGCCGCACACGTCAGGAACACCGCTTGCCGGCACACGTGGACCAGGAGAAGCTGGTGCACAGAGCGGTGAAAAAGGGGCGTGGTAAAGGTGACGTCACCAAAAAAAAAAAAAAAAAAAAAAACAGAGGACGGATGCCGCACAGGACCACACTTGCCTACGCGTTTCGAAGGTCTACGGACGTTTTGGTGACGTCACCTTTACCACGCCCCTTTTTCACCGCTCTGTGCACCAGCTTCTCCTGGTCCACGTGTGCCGGCAAGCGGTGTTCCTGACGTGTGCGGCAGGCACATACTCACCAGGGAGGACGCTCCCTTTACGTTTGGGTGTTTGTGCCGCCCCACGTCACTGTCCTGGGCATCGCAAATCTGGATATTGGATTTTTACTTTCACTTTTGTGGCCGCTGGCGATCCTGTTCCTACTACTGCAGCTCTCCTGAAAACGTGCTCTCACCTTCACAAACAGCTACATCATTAGCCAGTAAGTGTGTTTTCTCTTCTAATAGCAAGCCATGCACTTTATGTGGTAGCTTTGGAAATAACAGGCATCCACTCTGTCCTGGGCATCGCAAATCTGGATACTGGATTTTTACTTTCACTTTTGTGGCCGCTGGCGATCCTGTTCCTACTACTGCAGCTCTCCTGAAAACGTGCTCTCACCTTCACAAACAGCTACATCATTAGCCAGTAAGTGTGTTTTCTCTTCTAATAGCAAGCCATATACTCTATGTGGTAGCTTTGGAAATAACAGGCATCCACTCTGCTATTGTTACCTTTTATATTTTCATTGTGCGTCACGTTGTGTTCAGGTAGATGCTCACTGTGTACATTTACGCATTATTTATTTAGTTGGCGCGGTGCCTTTGTTTATTTAGTATTTTCCTTTATTATTCGACAGAATTAGCACAGTTACTGTCTAGGTACCTGCAGCCTTCTGCTTTATTCCCCTGGGAGCGCCGGTGTGTGTTTATTCTCTAATGAGAAGGCTTAATGTTCAATAGAAAATGTTTTGATAATGCTGATAGATAGTTAGGATAGAAGGTAAACCCTGAGTCCTCATAGGAGTCATGTAGAGATGACTTGGTGCTCTTAAACTGAAAGTAATGTTATGTTCTATACTGTGTATAGTAGTTGAAAAGGCAGAAGGCCCTGGCTGAACGGGGCGGTCCTGTAACAGAAAGGAGAGGCAGTAGGTCTGGTGCCGATAGGACAGGCGGTCCTGCAGATCCAAAGTAGGAGAATGTAAAAGTTAGATTGCCTTATAATGTGATTATAGGAAGGTCTTTAGTGGATAAAGAGTGTATGTCCTTAAAGGCAAAGTTAAATTATTGTTCAACAATTTTGCATGTAGTAGAATACCCGGTTGGGTAACAGGAGTTATTTATAACCTGTAATTTATAATGTTAACCATGTTTGTAACGTTTGAGTGTCCTCACCTCCCATAAAGGGAAGCTCTGTTCAAGTATACTTATTGTTATTGCACTCAACAAAATTGTATGTCTTTTTGCTAACTTGTATTGTTGTTTTCTTCCCAGTCCCGGAGTACTGTGTTTAACCAGGGGGGAGTGCAGCGCCCCAGAGTCCTGGTTGTTGCAGTACTGTGGCTCCGCCACTATGGGGAGCTACGGTGCGTCTGATGGCACTGAAGGAGCTCATCGGATCAGGTATCACAGACACCAATATATTTCACAGCTGGGCCTCCGGGGGGAGCTAAGGGTGCTATTCATTAGGCCACTCCCCACCATAGTGGGTAAACTGGGGGTCAGGCAGGAAGTTAGATCAGAAAGCTGACTGGATTGGACGAAGCAACACCTGGTGGCAGAGGGTGTTGTGGAGGAAGAGACAGTAGGGTCTCTGTCAGGGGTGGGATCCTGACAGAGGCTTGGCATTGGAAAGAACGTAACGGGTCCGCGCCAGCTCCGGGAAGCGGCGGGGCCCAAGAAAGGACTAAGAAGCGAGATAGATTGTGCTGAGTGAGAAACGAGATCAAGCGATAGGAGAATACCAGTAGGGGTCGTGCTGTAAGACCGGAGCAACACCCTACTGAGGCGCACTACCGGTGGCCGGAATGCCGAGGGAGTATCATAACATTCAGCTTCAAGCAATACTCTAAACAGCGGCAGGACAGTCAGTCTAAGGCGGGCTGTCTCACACAAATCACCTATGAAGTCTTGGGGGGCACCTTGTGGAGAGGGGCGACTCTAGGGTCCCGGAAGAGCTCCAAGCCTACCCGTCAAACGGGTGCCGTCCCAACCAGAACAACAGGGAGGGACGGAGGATTAGAAGAACATCATTTAATCGAGTTGTGAGGGAACTTAAGAAACAGACACAACGGTTGTGGGGACTTTCTGTAAGCACAGCAGGGGAGGACCGCAACACATAGCGCTAGAAGGAAGGCACCGATTTCCACCTGTGAAGTGAGCTCTGGAGGTGCCATCGGACCGGCCGGACTTGCGCAGCCTGGTGAACCGTATTCTGGACTGAGGACCCAGAGATCTTCAGTAAAGAGGTAAAGAGACTGCAACCTGGTGTCCTCGTTATTTACTGCACCGCACCACCACCACTGTCATTTACACGTATTATAGACTGCGCGCCCCATGGCAGGGTCACGGACCGGGGCCTAGCCGCCGTGACAACCCCAGAGCAGAGACCCCGAGGCCCGGTACCGGGTCACCCCTCGGCCCTGCGGCGGTGGGGGCGCTTCAGATGCTCTTTCAAGGAGCTTTGTGCCTGACTCTCCTGGAGTCGCAGAACCAGTTGGTATTCTTAAAGAGGGAGTTATCTTGTCGGCCATTTCTCCTGATTTGCGACGTGTGTTGCAGAGATTTCAGGCTGGTAGACCTGACTCTTGTCCACCTGACAGACTGTTTGTTCCTGATAAGTGGACCAGCAGAGTCATTTCCGAGGTTCATTCCTCGGTGTTGGCAGGGCATCCGGGAATTTTTGGCACCAGAGATCTGGTGGCTAGGTCCTTTTGGTGGCCTTCCTTGTCACGGGATGTGCGGTCATTTGTGCAGTCCTGTGGGACTTGTGCTCGAGCTAAGCCTTGCTGTTCTCGTGCCAGCGGGTTGCTCTTGCCCTTGCCTGTCCCGAAGAGGCCTTGGACACACATTTCCATGGATTTCATTTCAGATCTCCCGGTGTCTCAGGGCATGTCTGTCATCTGGGTGGTATGTGATCGCTTTTCTAAAATGGTCCATTTGGTGCCTTTGCCTAAGCTGCCTTCCTCTTCCGATCTGGTTCCTGTGTTCTTTCAGAATGTGGTTCGTTTACACGGCATTCCTGAGAATATTGTGTCTGACAGAGGATCCCAGTTTGTTTCCAGGTTCTGGCGATCCTTTTGTGCTAGGATGGGCATTGATTTGTAGTTTTCGTCTGCCTTTCATCCTCAGACTAATGGACAAACGGAGCGAACTAATCAGACTCTGGAGGCTTATTTGAGGTGTTTTGTTTCGGCAGATCAGGATGATTGGGTGACCTTCTTGCCATTGGCTTAGTTTGCCCTTAATAATCGGGCTAGTTCCGCTACTTTGGTTTCGCCATTTTTCTGCAACTCTGGTTTCCATCCTCGTTTTTCCTCGGGACATGTGGAGCCTTCTGACTGTCCTGGGGTAGATTCTGTGGTGGATAGGTTGCAGCAGATCTGGAATCATGTGGTGGACAACTTAAAGTTGTCACAGGAGAAGGCTCAGCATTTTGCCAACCGCCGCCGCGGTGTGGGTCCCCGACTTCGTGTTGGGGATTTGGTATGGCTGTCTTCTCGATTTGTTCCTATGAAGGTCTCCTCTCCTAAATTTAAGCCTCGCTTCATCGGTCCTTACAAGATATTGGAAATCCTTAATCCTGTGTCCTTTCGCTTGGATCTTCCGGTGTCGTTTGCCATTCACAACGTGTTCCATAGGTCTTTGTTGTGGTGGTACGTTGTACCTGTGGTTCCTTCTGTTGAGCCTCCTGCTCCGGTGTTGGTTGAGGGCGAGTTGGAGTACGTGGTGGAGAAGATCTTGGATTCTCGTCTCTCCAGACGGAGGCTTCAGTATCTGGTCAAGTGGAAGGGCTATGGTCAGGAGGATAATTCCTGGGTGGTTGCTTCTGATGTGCATGCGGCCGATTTAGTTCGTGCCTTTCACGCTGCTCATCCTGATCGCCCTGGTGGTCTTGGTGAGGGTTCGGTGACCCCTCCTTAAGGGGGGGTACTGTTGTGAATTAGACTTTTTGGCTCCCTCTTGTAGTTACTAGTGATATGACTCTGGGATTGTCTTTCCTCAGTTTGGCACTCACCTGGGTCGTTAGTCCAGGGGTGTTGCTATATAAACTTCCTGGATCCTTAGTCCAGTGCCTGGCATCGTTGTAATCAGATCCTTTCTGTTTGCTCCTGTCTGCTGGTCCGGGTTCGTGCAAAATTAAGCTAAGTCCTGCTTCTTTGTTTTTTGGTTATTTGCTTTGCTCTTATTTTTGTCCAGCTTGTACTAAATGTGATTCCTGACTTTGCTGGAAGCTCTAGGGGGCTGGTGTTCTCCCCCCGAGCCGTTAGACGGTTCGGGGGTTCTTGAATATCCAGCGTGGATATTTTGATAGGGTTTTTGCTGACCATATAAGTCATCTCACTATATTCTGCTATTAGCTAGTGGGCCTCTCTTTGCTAATTCCTAGCTCATTCTTACATTTGTCTTTTCCTTCTACCTCACCGTTATTATTTGTTGGGGGCTTGTATCCAACTTTTGGGGTCTTTTCTCTGGAGGCAAGAAAGGTCTTTCTTTTCCCTTCTAGGGTTAGTTAGTTCTCCGGCTGGCGCGAGACGTCTAGAACCAACGTAGGCACGTTCCCCGGCTGCTGCTATTTGTGGTGCTAGGATTAGATATATGGTCAGCTCAGTTACCACTGCCCTATGAGCTGTTTTTTTGTGTTTGCAGACTTGGTAATTATTTCTGAGACCCTCTGCCATTGGGGTCATAACACCTATTCAGACTGTGCCCATCTGATGTTGAGGAATCATTGTGGTTGTTTCTGAACTACTCTTACCTTTAAAGGGAACCTGTCAGCAGGATTGTGCACAGTAACCTAAAGACACTGTCAGGTCGGCGCCATTATTATGATTAAAATGATACCATAGTGGATGAAATTTGGCTTGTGGTTGTTGTTTAATCTTAATTCTCAGTTTTTAGTTAATGATCTGGGGCGGCCTGTGGGGGATCTTCATGTGGTGCTCTGCTTGGGAATTCATAATGCAGACTGCTGACAGGTCACTGCTCCTTCAGTGACCTGCCCCTTAGTTTGCATAATGAATATCTGTACATACTGAAAAAAAAAAACCTTCTGCATTCAGGTGCCAGCCGTGACACAAACACTGCAGCATAATCACATGTTTAATGTCCCAATAATAAATGTAAAAGGCACAGATGCTGCAGTGTACATTTATTTATTGCAATTTTTGTGGAACCATGGGACCACTGTCCGGGGGGCTCTGAAGGTGGAATGACTGTGCGAACCCCAGACACCTGTAGTAAGACCTCTCAAGCAGGGTTGGATAGGAATGCCGGAGGGATGCAGGTGCTACCTCCAGTTAGACCCTGACATGTGGAAGCTGTCCCAATGGAGCAAGTAGACTGGCTGGTATTGCAGGTAGCGAAGCACTTGGCAGATGGCATGCAGAAGAGTCAGGTAGCGGGCTGGAGAGGGTAAGAACTGGTGCAAGAAGTTCAGATGATGTCCTAGGAGGCGCAAGGAGGCATGGCAGGTACACTGAAGAGATAAGCGGAATTAGTAGAAAACTGGTGGAATGCAGACACCAAGGTACGAGGAACCTGGGAGTAGCAACAGGAAGCACTTGTTGCTCAGGTACCTCCCTAAGGACAGAGGTGCCTGAAATAATACGAGACACTCAGCCATTAGCTGAAAGCTATTTTGAAAATGGTGCTCTGTCTCTTTAAGAGACTGGAAGTGCACGCGCGCATGCCCTTAGAGACATGCCCGGAGATCTGCAGGGAGCGTGCAGAGCCCAGGAAGCAGCAGCAGAGGCATACAGCATGGCAGATAGGACGGAAGCCCCAGGAGTCCGGCATCCCCACCGGGTACCCCGCAGAAGCGGTGACCCCACAGGCCACAGTTAAGGATCTGGGAGAAGAACGGGACAGAGGCGCTGCAGTACCTCCTTTATGTCCCCTCTTCCTCAAGCCTGCAAAAAATCTCTCCAGTAACAGAGGGATATTCTCTTTGGGCTCCCACAACCTCTCCTCAGGCCCGAAGCCCTTCCAATCCACCCGAAAAAAATGTTTCCCCTTACCCTTTTTGTGGCCAACATATTTTCTACCTCAAAGATATCCTCCTCATTGATTGGATCAGGAGTGGTACCCAGATCCTTAAAGAAAAAACTCAAGATTACCGGTTTGGTTTGAGAAGGGAAACATGAAAAGAATTAGGCACATGCAAAGAAGGAGGCAATTTCAATTTGTCAGAGACAGCATTCATTTGCTTTAAGACCTTGAAGAGACCGATGAAGTGAGGACCCAATTTGTAGGATGGCATCTACAGATTGATGAGCTTGGAAGAGAGAGTCACACTTTGTCCCCAGGCTGAAAGGTCGGAGCATCCAGGCTTCTCTTATCAGCATGCTTCTTCATACGCTGCAATGCTCTATCTAGAAAAGTCTTGGTGTCACTGTCACTTTAGAAAAATCCCTCATAAGGGTGTCAGCAGCTGGAAAGCCCGACGACCCAGAGATAGGAAGAGGGATTCCGGGTTGCAGACCGAACACAATCTGGAAGGAAGATTTAGCAGAGGACTCACTTAAATTATTATTGTACGAGAACTCTGCCCAGTCGTTATGATGCACGTTGATGAAGTGACGCAGGAACCCGGAGATGATCTGATTGGTCCTCTCGACCTGCCCATTGGATTGAGGATGATAAGCAGAAGAAAAATCCAGCTCTACTTTCATAAGACTAAAAATCACCCTCCAAAACTTCAGAGTGAACTCAACACCCCTGTCCGAAACAATGTGGTGAGGAAACCCATGAAGGCAGAAAATATGCAGAATGAAGTAGTCGGCCAGTTCAGGAGTAGATGGAAGACCAGAGAGAGGAATGAAGTGAGCCATCTTAGAAAAGGGGTCCACTGCTACCCAGATAACGGAGCAGCCAGAGGAAATGGGGAAATCCAAAATGAAAAGAGATAGTTTGACGGAACCACTGCTGGGTGAGACTTCAACAATCACGGTTGTTACCCTCTTTGCTAGACCACACCTGTGGACTCCGGGTGCTCATCCAGGAAAACAAGACATGGTGTATGCAGAAAAAAGAAAAATTAATATCTAACAACAGAGTCTGACTGCAGTGCACAAGAAGAATCCTCTATTTCACCAGGCCCATCAGATCGAGCCCCTGAAAATCTAATGGACTCAGCCCCGGCGCCCCCTTTAGGAGGAGAACACGCAGAGGGGGTAAGGGGAGAAAACGCAGGACGCCAACGGAAAAGGAAACATGTGTCATGGAGACAGAGACATTAATGGATCCTTCCAATAACATGGTGTTGAATTTTACTGACCATAGTTTGAACAGTTCACACTTATCTGTTCTCTCAAAAGGACTGGGCTTTTGTATTCCGGAGGCTTTTAATTTTGTGGACTTTAAAATAGATCTTTTTAAGGCCATTCCTAAAATTCATCTGCACAAGTCGCTTGCATCAAGTGTCACGGAGGTGACAGTATTAGAAGGGGAGAGCTCATGCCAGGTGGGCCCTCTGGGGTTCCTCGCTGGCACTGACTCACTGGCTGATATAAGGGCAGATGCCTAGATTTTGTGTGATTTAACAGTCCCGGAGGTTGTTCACCCCATAGATGATGAGTCTTTCAAACCATTTACAGGGGGTGTGCCATCAACGTTTATGCCCCAAGTTTCCTCTGGGAATGTAATCGATTTATTTGAGACCCAGGTACTAAAGGTTGCCCCACCTAACCTCACAACTTTAGAGAAACGTGCCCTTTTTGAAATCAGTGAATGGTCTGATGTGGTTGTGAGGAATGCAGATAAGGGTGGCAATGTAGTTTTATTACCAAAAGAGCAGTATTTGGCGGAGGCCATGAGACAGTTGTCTGGTAGGTCTACCTATTTAAGATTTAAGATTGACAAGATCCTACAACTAGGTTCAAAAATGAATTACGAACCTTTTTGCGTAAAAATGTAGAATTGGGTGTTTTGTCCAGAAAAAAGGCCGAGACCCGTCGAAGCGCCATGAAGCGCAAAACGGCCATCGTCAGCACTGGCTCGCACATCTGATTAACCTGTTCTTCTAGCCACAATGTTTTAGGTATTTGAAGTATGAAGTTTTAAGGACCGGTGAGTGCTATCAACATTATTTTTCTTTTTTCTGCAGATCCATAATGAAGTTTATGCGCTGCCAGGGGACTGAAGGAATTGGAAGCGGCAGAAGGTGTCTGGATGGAAGGTGCTTTGCAGATTTGTTTCGGGCACAGGAGAAGCAAGCCGAGACGTACTCTGAGATGTCTTTTTCCATGGTAGGCCACCAATAGTAATGGGAAACGAGTTGCAAAGTTCTCCTCTGCCCAGCATGACCGGCCAAGATGGATGAGTGATCCCACTAAAGAGCTCGCCTCCTGTCCGAAATGGATACCAAAGTCTTTCTGGGTGGAAGATGAGACAGATTGATGGAGGCTACTGACACCATCCTGGACGGCTCGATGATGTGCTGAGGCTCTTCCTCCGAGTCGGGAGGCAGAAATGCCCTAGAGAGTGCATCGGCCTTGACGTTCTTGCTGGCGGGATGAAAGTGAAGAACGAAGTCGAATCGAGTAAAGAACAAGGACCACCTAGCCTGGCATGGATTCTGCCCCTGTGCAGACTGTAGATAGGCTAGGTTTTCATGGTCGGTGAATATGATGACTTGGTGGACAGCTCCCTCAAGAAGATGACGCCACTCTTGCAGAGACAAATTGATTGCCAACAATCCCCAATGGAATAGTTTTTTTTGGAAGCAGAAAAGACCTTTGAGAAGAAGCCACAAGAAATCATATGCTCGGAGGAAGACTTCTGAGTGAGAACTGCCCCTCCACCTGTGGAGGAAGCATCCACCTCGAGGAAGAATTGTTAATCTGTGACTGGACGATGGAGCACAGGCGCAGAAGAGAAAACTTTTTCAGCAAAGTAAAGGCCTCCACCGACTAAGGAGACCAACCCTTGGAGTTGGCACCTTTCCGGGTCAGAGCCGAGATGTGGGACAACCGAGATGAGAAGTGTGGGATGAATTGATGGTAATAATTAGCGAACAGCAAGAACCGTTGTATCGCCTTAACCCCGGTCGGGCAAGGCCATTTGAGGATAGAGGCTAATTTTCCTGGATCCATCTTCAGATCTGTGGATGAGACAATATAGCCAAGAAAGCACAGAGAGGGTTGCTCAAAGACTCAGTTCTCAAACTTGACATACAGTCTGTTCTCTCTGAGCCTCTGCAAGACCTAGCGAACATTCCTTCGGTGAGTGACCAAGACTGGGGAGTAGATCAAGAGGTCATCCAAGTAGACAACTACAAAACCATAGAGGAGATCCCTAAAAATATCATTCACGAACTCCTGAAAGGCCGCGAGCGCGTTACTGAGCCCGAAGGGCATAACCCAGTACTCATAGTGACCATTTTGAGTGTTGAAGGCTGTCTTCCACTCGTCTCCCTGGCGTATGTGAATCAGGTTGTAGGCCCCTCTGATATCCAGCTTGGTGAAGATCTTGGCCCCTCGGAGACAGTCAAGCAGTTCTGAAATAAGAGGCAATGGGTACTTGTTTTTCACTGTGATCTGGTTCAGAACCCTGTAATCGATATAGGGACGTAGAGATCTGTCATGATTCCCAATGGCAGGGAAACATCAAAACACAAAGATAACGGATGAGCTCTGGGTGATGGAATCTCGAGCTGACCGTGAGCTAAATCTACCACACAACTAATAGTAGCCAGGGAGCATACCTGATTAACCCTAGATGCCACGCGCCAGCCAGAGGACTAACTACCCCTGGTAGAGGAAGGAACAGACCTGGCTTACCTCTAGGGAAATACCCCAAAAGATGATAGCAGCCCCCCACATGTAATGACGGTGAGTTTAGAGGAAAAGACATACACAGTATGAAGGTAGATTTAGCAAAGAGAGGTCCACTTACTAGATAGCAGAAGGATACAAAAGAGGACTTCACGGTCAACTGAAAACCCTATCAAAAAACCATCCTGAAATTACTTTAAGACTCCTGTGTCAACTCATGACACAGGAGTGGCAATTTCAGCCCACAAGAGCTTCCAGCTACAGAGAATAACAAAACTGCAAACTGGACAAAAGATACAAAACAAAAGGACAAAGTCCACTTAGCTGATCAGCAGACTAGTAGCAGGAACATGCAACCGAAGGCTCTGGTTACAATGATGACCGGCAAGGAAATGACTGGAGAGCAAGGCTAAATAGGAAACTCCCAAACACTGATGGGAGCAGGTGAACTGAGACAGCAAAGACACACAAGTCACCAGTACCACCAGCAACCACCAGGGGAGCCCAAAAGCGGATTCACAACAGAGATCCATCATTCTTCTTGACAAAAAAGAAACCTGCGCCCGCTGGAGAAGACTTCCGAATGAATCCTCTAGCTAAATTCTCCTGAATATATTCCGACATGGCCTGGGTGTCGGCGTGGGACAGAGGATAGATTCGACACCGAGGAGGAGACGTCCCTAGGAGCAGACCAATGGGACAATCATATCACCTATGAGGAGGCAGCATTTTGGCTTCCTTCTTATCGAAGACATCAGAGAAAGACCAGTAGCAAGGATGTAGGCCAGGTAGAGCAGTTGGCGCCACAGGGGAGCAAACCGGATGGATGGGAGCGAGACATTGGTAGAAACAAGAATTTTCCCAGTACAGGACTTTGACGGTCTTCCAGTTTAACACAGGCCCGTGTCCTCCAATCCAGGGTAAACCTAAGAGCAAGGGATGAGACAGACCAGGCAAAGCATGAAAACAGATTCTCTCTGAATGCATCAGACCTACCCGAAGTTCCACAGGCACGGTCTGGAAACAAATGCGCTCAGTCAAGGCTCTACTATCCACGGAGGTCATCAACACTGGGTTCTGAAGGTGCTGGACAGGACTCCGGTAATGGTCCACCGCAGCTTGCTGAATGAAGTTACCAGCCGATCCAGAATCCAGGTAGCCAGACTCAGAAAAACTGACAGTGTTGAAGGACAAAGACACGGTCATTAGTAGTGAAGGAGAGGAATGATCCTCACCTAGGGAAGCCTCTCCTAATGACCCTAGGCTCTGGAGTTTCCCGGTTTCTCAGGACAAGAGCGAATTTGATGCTTGGAACTGCCACAGTAGAAACACCTCTTGTTCGAGAGGCGCTCCTCCTGACGTTGTTTAGCCAAGTTCACACTGTCAACTTGCATAGCCTCCAGAGCAGAAGCAGAATTCTAAAAAGCAACCAACCTCTGGATACTGGTAGTCGGGTGATAAGGTCTCCTCTCTCGCTTAGTCTCCTTAGAGTGCTGTTCAAACCGTAGGTCAACTCGGGTCACCAGGGATACCAAGTCATCCAGAGATGTAGGAACGTCCTGTCTCACCAGCTCGTTCTTTATTCTACCAGACAGACCGGCCCAGAAAGGCCTCGTTGTTCCATGACAACTCAGAGGAAAGGGTGCGGAACCAAACAGCATACTGAGCCACTGTGAGATCCTCCTGTTGAAGACTAAGAAGGGAGGAAGCTGTCGAAATAGTACGACCAGGCTCCTCAAAGGTTCTGCGGAACAGCCCAAGAAAAGACTGGTGGTCATTGACTAGATGATCCCCTCTGTCCCATGAGGGATTCAGCCAATGAAGGCTACCTTGGCCCGGTCAGATGCAATCAGATGGCTCAGGAGTTCAAAGTGCAGCATGCACTGGTTAATGAACCCCCGAAACTGGATGGGATCACTGTGGAACCGGGTGGGAGCCGACAGACGAGGGCCTTTACCTGACATGTAGCCAGGAGCCTGGAAACCTGCATCAGAGGTGGTTGCAGCCTGGACAGAGGCAGAAGAAGCCGTGGTTATCACCGAGTCCACGCATGTAGACAAGTTGAGTTGATAGGTTGTGATAGGCTGTGTGCTGATCGCGCACCCTTAGTGACGTGCCTGGAGACCTGTGGGGCGTGCGGAGTCCAGGAAGCAGCAGCAGAGGCAGACAGTGCGGGAGATGGATTGGAAGCCCCAGGAGACCGGCGTCCCCACCGGCTACCGCACAGAAGTGGTGACCCCGAGGCCACAGATAAAGACCAGGGAGCAGAATGGGACAGAGGCGCTGCAGTATAATGGGGCCGACCTGACAGTTTAGGTTACTGTGCACAATCTTGCTGACAGGTTCCCTTTAATGGAAGACTTGCTTGTGGGCTTTGTGCTGTGGGGTGCTACCTGAAAATGGATTGTGATTTTTATTGTATAGGTTTATGTCCAATCTTATCTTACATTAGTCATATTTTCTATCTAGTTTTCCATTCTGGCCTATATGTAGGGTTGTCGCGATTTATATATAATTTTATAAGTTGAAGAAAACCTCTAAAGAAATAGCTTGGCCATTGTTAAGGTAATAGGATGAAACACATTCATAGCATACACTCATGGCCGAAAGTGTTGGCACCCTTGAAATTGTTCCAGAAAATGAAATATTTCTCCCAGAAAATTATTGCACTTACATATGTTTTGCAATGTACACGTTTAATCTCCTTTGTGTATTTTGGAGCAACACAAAAAAAAAACAGAAACAAAGCCAAATTATACATAATTTAAAACAAAACCACGAAAATTGACCTGACAAAATAGTTGGCACCTTTCCAAAATTGTGGGTAAACAGCTTGATTTATGCATGTGATATTTGTTCTAACTTACCTGTGCCAATAACAGTGGGCAATGTGAAAACCACACCTAAAATCAAATAAAAATGGGAGAAGTTGATTCAATCTTTGCTTTATGTGTCTGTTTGTGGCACCCTAAGTATGGAGAACAGAAAAAGAAGAAAAGAACTGTTTAAGGGATTGAGAACCCAAATTGTTGAACAATATCAATAATCTCAAGGTTACAAGTACATCTCCAGAGATCTTGATGTTCATTTTTCCATGGTACACAACATAATTAAGAAGTTTACAACCTATGGCACTGTAGCTAATTTCCCTGGACATGAGCGACAGAGAAAAAATGATGAAAGGTTGCAAAACAGGATAGTCTGGATGGTGGATAAGCAACCCCAATCAAGTTTGAAAGAAATTCAAGCTGACCTGTAGGCTTATGGTGAATCAGTTTCAGTGCAAAATATCCGTCAACATTTGAATTAAATGAAACGCTATGGCAGGAAACCCAGGAGGACCTCACTGCTAACACAGAGACGTAAAAAGCTAGACTGCAGTTTGACAAAATGCACTTGAGTAAGCGAAAATCCTTCTAGGAAAGCATCTTTTTGACATATGAGACCAAGATAGAGCTTTTAGGTAAAGCACTTCATTCCACTGTTTACCAAAAAATGGAATGAGGCCTAGAAAGAAAAGAACACAGTACCTACAGTTAAATATGGTCGAGGTTCAAAGATGTTTTGGGGTTGGTTCGCCTCTGGCACTGTGTGAACTGGCTATGTTTAGATCATGAAATCTAAAGATTACCAAAGGATTTTGGGTCACAATGTAGTGACTAGTGTTTGAAACCTAGGTTTGCTTCCATGTCATGCATCTTCCAGCAGAAAAATGACCCAAAACATATTTTAAGAAGCACCCAGAAATGGATGTGAACAAAGAGCTGGAGAGTTCTAAAGTTGCCAGCAATTAGTCTGTATCTAAATCCCATTGAAAACTTGTGGAGAGATCTTAAAATCACAGCTGGGAGAAGGCACTCTTCAAATATTAGAGACCTGGAGCCGTTGGTGAAAGAGAAGTGGTCCAAAATTCCAGTTGAGAATCTTTTTGATTCCAACACACTCTGTCCAACACAATGGTCACTTTGTGAGACGGAAGAAAAGAGGAGCCCTTACAAGGGATCGGAACACTCTGGAAATTATAAAAGATGGCGTTCAGTAAGTATAGCAATAGACTTGCACATCATTACATAAGTAATTAGGACAGTTTGTGAAATAAAAATATTTTCTGGATTTTTTCTTCAAAGCATCACTCCAGCGGTTTTTTTATTTTACTGCAGGAGTGTGCTTTGAATCTAAGGTTCCTGCCCTTAGTCTCACACGTATCTGCTGCCGTCTTCACCTTCATTTGCCGCTGCTCCCATCAGTCTTCTGCAGTTTGTGACCTGCTGGCTCTCTCAAGTATTTAATCTATCGAGTCAGAAGTAACTTTTCAATGTAAGTCTACGAAAAGCTCGTTCTGTCTCACATAGACTCGCATTGAGAGCTTGTGATGTAACTTCTGATCTCCGTTCAGTCAGAAGTTGCGGTCACAATATGGCACTGTGGGACCGGAGGGGCGCAGAAAAAAGGTGAAGATGGAGGAGGGTGAGTATAAGACCGCGGACAGGGACCTTACATTAGAAGCACCACTCCATCGCTGAAAAAAAACACTGAAGTGGGGCTTTAAGCAAGGTGCTGAGATGAAATAAGATTCAGATTATATTTTATATGTCAGGAAGAACCAGGTCACAGGTATGTGGGAGTATGACTACAGGATCAGATTAAACAAGGTTTTTCAATAGGTTTGACACATAGGCATACATAGCAGCTACAGTCCTAAAACCATAAGATATTTGTAATCAAAATACATCTACATTATAATGGCAGATCTTCAGAGTTACTTAAAACACAACATGCTGGACTTACTTTCTCATGGTTTTCCATCAGCCTCAGATTTTATTTTCATTGACACGTGCACCTTCATCCAGTGTCAGCCTCCACGTGGCACATTTTATTTTAGCTGTACCGCAGGTTTATAAATTAAAATGTTGTTAAAAACACAGCTGGTTGAGTTGGTTCTCTAAAAAAAGGTTGTTTACATTGTGACAAAGTAAAACTATAGCTTCTCCACTGCGACCTTCTGTGTGGGCCCTGTAATTCTGATATAGTGAGAGATTACATAACTGCAGCTGTACAAGACACAACAGCAGCCACGAAAAGACTAACATTGCTAAATTATTCATCAGATCTCTTCATGGTAAATGTTTCAGTAAGTCACATTCTTAGACAAAACATTTCATGAGGTTCATACTGCATAAAATAGGAATTGGGGTTGAATACATTGCATTGTGTCTGAAGCTACACAGATAATGACAAGGTTATTAAGAATTAAATGTGCTGCAAAAGTATCTGTACAAGTGTATCTCTCCTACAATTTGTTTTGTTAATTATTTTAAAGTAAGCACTTAGGATAAAATTCTAACTACAGGTTGCTATCACTAGGAGCAGCATATGGGCCTAGTAATAATAATAATAAAAAAAATATTATTGAGCTTAGTAAGCTCCCTCTAATAGTGGCTGCATGCATTTAGAATTGTATTCTTTGATGCCTTGAGGACCAAAGATACATTTTTTTATGGCAGTCATTAAGGAGATTAATCCTTTAGTGCTTTTATATGGTCCCAATGAATACATATATAGCGCCTCTCAATGTACAAAGATGCACCAGATGTTAGTTGTATACTATAACACCCTAAATGCTGCTGCTAATGGCAACTGCATCATCCAGGTAGTTAACAGATCGAGGGAGCTTACTCAAAAATCATATCAGTTCCGTGACTTGATTGCGGGATACTGACAGTTACCGCCGTATTAAAATCGTTGAGAAAAGGAGACAAATATATTTATCACCCCATTGCTTACCCCGTAACAAGATCACAGGTTGCAAATGGTGCTATAGTAATAGTCTCAGTGATTGCCAGCTATGGTGGCCTGTTAGCTCCTGCCATAAGCAGTTTCTAAAGAGACAAGTGTTAATACAACACTGACAGGTCTAAGGCCAGATTTAAGCCAAATATTAGTAGTTCTGTTGGGGTTTCTATCTAAAGTCCTGAAAAAAAGGATTTGGACAGAACCCCTGATGGGCCCATCCACTATAGTGAAGCAAATGATGTTGCTCTGTACTTAGCATGACTTCCATTTCAGCAGTGTCTGTCTTCTTGAGGTTGGTACAATAGTTAAGTCAACCTCAGTTTTGTGTCAACCGCAAGAAAGTAGACACCGTTGAAACTGCTTAAAACCCTACCCAGACACTTTAGAAAACACCATACCTCAGACCCTCGAGGTCTAAAAATTAGAGGTATCGACAAAGTATATGGTGGTATAAGGGGTGGGAATCTAAAACAAATCTTTGCACAATCTAAAGTTAGGTGGATTGTTGAGCTGGGCACTATGTCCCCAATGGGACTTAATGAAAAACTTAGCTTTGTACCATTCCTATAACTCTCTGCCGTATTTCAATTGTGTGTTTGTGTGACGCTCCAGGGTCCTGGCCATCACAGTGGCATTGTTTTCCCCACGGGGAGAGTGATGTCACGCTTGGAGGCGATGAAGGATAACTTTCACCAGGTAAATCTCACATACAACACGTTCACACTCCAGGCCAGAAGGGGGACTTCTGAACCCGGATTAAGGGGAGCTGCCCTTATACTGTATATTCTGGCTGGAGGGGAAGTTAGAGAGCAGTTGGTCCAGAGACACCAAGGGAGCAGAGAGTGCCTGACAGCAGACTGGAACAGTCTGTGGATAGGAATGCGTTTGGAGCCGTGCAGACGAAGGTGCTGCAGCTCAAGCATTGAAAGGACTGAGAAAGACGAACAGATTGTGGAAGAGATTGCAGGGGGAGAAAGCGCAGGAGAATAGAGCCAGTGGAACTGAGATGAGAAGTGGCTACCTCCATGGCTAGTGCAGATTCTGGTAGCCGGAAGACCGTGGCCGTGCTGAACTATATAGTGGCATAGCAGAAACTGGCAGGACAGCTAGATTGTAGATCACCTGACCGCATTGATACCCAGGAGACAGAGTGATATTTATAGGGCCCGGGTGATGATAGAGACCCTGTAAAACGGCCCAGTTCACCTGTCATACAGGTTGTGTCGTAACCTTTATGGGGGACAGAGAGGAACTGTGAGGACCTTATTTGAAGACTTAGGCAGCAAGAAACCACATCACCACCGCACTTTTAGGAAGGCTGTGATCTCCACCTAAAGAGAGGACTCTGGAGTCGCCTCCAAGCCAGCCGGACCCTGCCTGTACCTGTTGTCTGGTTCCCTGGACTGTGGTTGCCTGAAGCTACAGTAAACCAGGTAAAGACATTGCAAACTTGTGTCCTCATTCTTCATCACACCATTCCCCATCTTCACCTATACACCTGGAGTCCTGGGGACCTACTTCACCTGTGGGAAGTTATACCATCTAGCTGCCATACCATCACTCCAGAGGATACCTTTAAGCAGCATCGGTCCCCATTGATCGAACACCACAGGTGGCGTCACAACGAACTTTATTCATAAAACCCCTAATAGACTTTTCCTATAATTGGGCGCCCAGGGTCACGGACCGGGTTGCATCCATCGTGACATCCCCTTTAAGACCGGACCCGGTACCGAGTACCCCACAGCCCTGGCGGGCGTTCCATTTTGGCATCACGAACAGAATGGACCAATCTGAAAAATCGGGTCCTCTGTGCCCAAGAGACTGTGATTTACTGTGTGACTATTGAACTGTAAATTGCACCAAAAATGCCGCCATTATAGCACCATGTGGCATGCAAGAGGAAATGGATGCGTTATAGTGGGCGGCACCTGGAGAAATGGCGCGAAAACCATGGCTGCCCCTCGTCAGTATTACTATGAGAGAAATATGCCCATCAACTAGAGAGTAGTGTTGAGCGATACCGTCCGATACTTGAAAGTATCGGTATCGGAAAGTATCGGCCGATACCGGCAAAGTATCGGATCTAATCCGATACCGATACCCGATACCAATACAAGTCAATGGGACTCAAGTATCGGACGGTATTCCTGATGGTTCCCAGGGTTTGAAGGACAGGAAACTCTCCTTCAGGCCCTGGGATCCATATTAATGTGTAAAATAAAGAATTAAAATAAAAAATATTGCTATACTCACCTCTCCGACGCAGCCTGGACCTCACCGAGGGAACCGGCAGCGTTCTTTGCTTAAAATGCGCGTGTTTCCTGCCTCCCGTGACGTCACGGCTTGTGATTGGTCGCGTGCCGCCCATGTGGCCGCGACGCGACCAATCACAGCAAGCCGTGACGTAATTTTCAGGTCCTGAATGCCTAATTCTGCATTCAGGACCTGAAAATTACATCACGGCTTGCTGTGATTGGTCGCGTCGCGGTCACATGGGCGGCACGCAACCAATCACAAGCCGTGACGTAATTTTAAAATGCGTGCGTTTCCTGCCTCCCGTGACGTCACGGCTTGTGATTGGTCGCGTCGCCCATGTGACCACGACGCGACCAATCACAAGCCGTAACGTAATTTTAAAATCCTGAATGCCTAGAATTAGGCATTCAGGACCTGAAAATTACGTCACAGCTTGCTGTGATTGGTCGCGTCGCGGCCACATGGGCGGCACGCGACCAATCACAAGCCGTGACGTCACGGGAGGCAGGAAACGCGCGCATTTTAAGCAAAGAACGCTGCCGGTTCCCTCGGTGAGGTCCATGCTGCGTCAGAGAGGTGAGTATAGCAATATTTTTTATTTTAATTCTTTATTTTACACATTAATGTTGTTTCGATACCGATACCCGATACCACAAAAGTATCGGATCTCGGTATCGGAATTCCGATACCCGCAAGTATCGGCCGATACCCGATACTTGCGGTATCAGAATGCTCAACACTACTAGAGAGGTCTGCTTCCTGATCTGGGATGGCAGGGAGAAGAAAAGGAACCACCCACGAAGACGGGCGTGGTGGAGAGAAACCATGGGAATCAACATAGTGGAGGGAGATTATCAGACACCGGAGCATGGGATGGAGCAAGAGGACTCTCCCAGCCGGGACCTGCAAGAACTGCACCCGTCACCGATGATGAACCCGGACCTCCTGCAGAAGGGAAAAGAGGAACTCATCTGGCAGCTCGTGCGGATGCGGATGGAAGCTGTTTTTGGGTGGAAGAAGGCCATCATCATGAGCCTTACTGGACATCCATTGGCAGCCTCGTCTGGTCCAGAGCGGGAAAGAAGTCCCAGCGCTCCGGAACCAGAAAGAGTGGCACTGCTACAAAAGATGGCGGCGCTGACAAAAGACCTGCAGCCAACACCTTTGACCCCAGCGGAGCCTGACAGTGAGATGCAGCTGAAGAAGACAACAATACCGCGGTCTGACCAGCGTCCAGCGACTGCAGCTTCAGCAGCGGAGCAGACCGGCACCGGAGGGACTGCATCTGAAGCAGGTATGAAGAATGACCCTACCGCACTGACTCACCCCACTCCAGCGACTGCTCCTGCCCCAGCTTCTGACCCCGCTGCAGTGACCAATCTTACCGCAACCACCTCTGAGCAAGATGACATCCTGGTGGGCTCCTTACCGATCCCGCCAACGCTGGACTGCAGAAAGTGCGTACTAGTGCAATAGCAGAGCAAACAGGCCAGGCTGTAATGTCGGTCCCTGCCGGACCAGCAGCAGGCCAGGCCAAGCCAACACCCAAATGTGACCAATCCACCCAAACACCAGAAGTGGAACCAGCTAGCAGACCTTGGCATGCAGTACCAGTAAAGAGATATGACCCTCAGTTTTCCCATTCAGGAAGTAGCAGCCTGAAAGAAAGGAGCAACCCAGGAAAAAGAAAGACTAAATCTGCACGTTTGATACAACTGTGAATAGTTAACAGTTTGAAAGTTCATTTAACCTGGCAAAGGTTTCTACCTTAAAGTTCAGTTCATTTGCTTAAAGGACCTATGAATCATGAACAGTGAATGATTCACAAACTGTGTTGTAAATAGTTGGCACCTCCTTAGGTGCTCCCTACTGGTTTTACGTAGAACTCTTAAAGGGACTGTTCCAAAGTTGCCTTAATTGTTGATCTGTTTACATAGAGACCTGAAGAAAAACCCGTTGGTGCGGCAGAACACTGGGTCTGGATACACGTCTTGTAGCCCACCACAGGTGGCGTCACGATGAACTTTATTCATAAAACCCCTAATAGACTTTTCCTTTAATTGGGCGCCCAGGGTCATGGACCGGGTTGCATCCACCGTGACATCCCCGTTAAGACAGGACTGCTTATCATGTTCTAATTTTTTATGATTATCCATTTTGTCTGCAACCTTTCTTGGGGTTGTTTGATAATATCTACCTCATTATGTATCTGGAAATGGCCATAATACATGAGATCCCCTTCTTTGCTTTACGCCTGCACAACAGACCAGACTGACTAGATTTGCTTACCACTGGGCTTCTACAAACTGGTGACACGCATGCGCACTGCGTCTGGGATCCCTGCATCTGTCAAAGTCCTCTTTCAACTGATGGCGAGTGGATGTGACGTCATGGAGGATTTCCTCCTGCACGCTGGGTTTGAGTGCCGGAAACAGATGCACCTGGGACCCGGTGGTGGCAGTGCCATGCGCGACTAACTATAGGCCCAGCGGTGACGGTGACAGCTATAAAGATAGGATAAGGTAGGATAGGACATACACGCCTCCCCCTTGAGAAAGCGAGCGGCGAAACGCACGTCAGGGTCTCTGTGGCATCATGGACAGGCATTCACATATGGGTATGTTCTGAACCTTTAATTATTCTGTATTTTGCAGATTTATACACTTGCACTATCAAGCACTTTACAACGTTATCTGAATAGCATTTGCTAAGTTGACGGAGATAGGTCTGCACTATTTTAGGCACTCTGTAATGACCCACTGCATGCTACTATGTACTATCTTCCACTTTGCCACTATGTGTGTCTTACTTGAGTAAAAGTCTTTTCCTCTTACTTATTCTTCTATGTCAACTGTAACTATATGAGATTTTATTGATTGTGCGTAATGTTTGAATTTTTCAATTAAATTTACTATTTTACATATATCTCTGTGGTGAGTGGTGTGTGTGGATACTAGTTATCCACTTTTTAGGTTGTTACATTTTGTCTAAATGCACTTTGGGATTTATTTCAGTGGTGAAAGTCCCTATGTATTAGCAATATGCTTTTTGATATGTTTGTAGTACCGTTGAAACAGAGGCAAGACAGAGCATAGATGACTTTGTCTGCCCCATTATAATGAATGTGCCCGGTAGTGGATTCCGACCAAATCTCATTTTTCAGGGATTCAGATGGAAGTCCTGATGTAGCCATTAATGTATGGTCTGAATGCAATGGGAGCCCGCCTAATAAACTGCAATACAGAAGTACTGAAGTGCACTAAACCACTGATCAAAGTATAAAATAAACTCAAGCCTCATATTGGAATTCAGTAAAAAAGTTTAAAAAATGGTCCGTTTAATTTGTAAAAATGTAAAGAAAATAAACAAAAAAGCATAAAGAAAGTGCAGAAAAGTGTTTTGCCATTAAAAAAACAGAGAAAAAGGTACACATAATTAATATTGCTGATCCAGAATAACTCTAGTTGTAAAACTGTCATAGTGAAAAAAAGAAATTAAAAACACAAAATATGATTTAAGAAGTAATCAAAAAGTCATATGTATCAAAGTTATATATGTAATAAAAATGTTAAACTGAAAACATGAACTTGCCCCTCAAAAAAAAGCAAGCTGTAATATGGCTCTGTAAGAGGAAAGATAGAAAAGTTACAGGTCTCAAAATATGGCGATGAAAAACAATGTTTTAAAAATAAAAATCCTTTTTAGTGTGCAAAAATTAGCAAAATATAAAAAACCTATATACTGTAAATCTGGAATTGCTGTAATTGCACTGACCCAAAGAATAAAGCTGTGTCAATACTTATACCTAGTTATGAGAGAATACATTTAGCACTATTCGTTACTCGCACAAATAGTAGAGTATTCGGGCTATTCGTTACTCGGCGAGTAATTTGATATTCGCCTCGGTATATTCGAATGACCCGCCCAGCATGTTTGGCGCTCTATTTGCTGTCAATGAACATGCTGGGCTGAGTTGTCTATCACAGTAATGCTGGCACCATCTTTGGTGTGGCATTACTGTGACTGGCTGGCCTTACAGCATCATAGGGAATATTTAATGGCTGCTGGCGCCATCTTGCACACATTGCAGCCGGAAACAGCATAGGGAGAGTGATAGGAGCGTATACAGGGCCATATTTGCCACTAGGCACTCGAGGGCACGTGCCTAGGGCAGGGACGACGCGGGGGGCGACACCTGAGCAGGTTTTTTAATCCTCACCTTAGGTCACCTTAATCCTGCCCGCCCGCTCGCTCGCTTGCTTGCCTGCCTGCCTCCGAGTCCTTGCCCCCCTTGACATCATACAGATACAGTATGAGTCATACATACTCACCTAGCTGCTCCAGCGATGCCTGGTCTGGTCTCAGCGACGGCAGCTCGTCTTGTGTGAGCGGTCAGGTGGTACCGCGCATTAATTAATGCGGCATATTCATGACCTTAATGAGCGATACCACCTGACCGCTCAGCCTCACACAGGACAAGGGAG
Organism: Ranitomeya variabilis; assembly: GCF_051348905.1. NCBI lineage: Eukaryota > Metazoa > Chordata > Amphibia > Anura > Dendrobatidae > Ranitomeya > Ranitomeya variabilis. The sequence goes on along the minus strand of NC_135237.1, from coordinate 156,793,884 downwards.
CTGCGCCGGGACAGAGGTGGACGTTCTGTGCGGTGTCGCCGGTGTGGAAAAGCCGAAAGGTGAGTATGATGACATCCAGGCCAGGGAGGACAGGGGGAGGATGAAGGAGGACCGTGGACGGGGAGCCGCTCAGCTGAGCCATACAAGATAGGAGCGTCAGGGTCCGGGGAGCCGATGACGATGACCGATGAGCCATGCATGGAGGGGGCCGCTGGCCAGGGGGGAGAGATGACGACGAGCCATGCAAGATGGGAGCCGGCAATGAGCCATGCATAGGGGGGATGGATGGGAGATGAGCCAGAGCCACCCATGCATACAGGGAAAGAGGGGGACATGAGCCACGCATACAGGGGGGATGGGAGATGAGCCAGAGACAGCCATGCATGCAGGGAGGGGGACATGAGCCAGGCATACAGGGGGGGATGGGAGATGAGCCAGAGCCACCCATGCATACAGGGAGGGGGAGATGAGCCACGCATACAGGGGGGATGGGAGATGAGCCAGAGACAGCCATGCATACAGGGAGGGGGAGATGAGCCACGCATACAGGGGGTGATGGGAGATGAGCCAGAGACAGCCATGCATACAGGGAGGGGGACATGAGCCAGGCATACAGGGGGGATGGAGATGAGCCAGAGCCACCGATGCATACAGGGAGGGGGAGATGAGCCATGCATACAGGGGGGAGGGAGTGGAGATGAGCCACCCATGCATACAGGGAGGGGGAGATGAGCCACGCATACAGGGGGAGGGAGTGGAGATGAGCCACCCATGCATACAGGAGGGGGGAGATGAGCCATGCATACAGGAGGGGGGGAGAGATGAGCCATGCATGATGGGAGCGGGGAGCCGATGAGCCATGCATACAGGATCGCATTGCTCCAGTGATCCGGAAGGAGTCCCCGGATCCAAGATGGCCGCAGGACTCCTTCCGGGTCATGAAAAGACCTGGCTAGCCGGCGCCTGCTGAGAGTTGCTGAGAGCAGGCGCCGGAAAGCCTCCTGAACTTGCCTGTCAGATCGCTGATCTGACAGAGTGCTATGCACACTGTCAGATCAACGATCTGATCTAATACAGTGATGTCCCACCCTGGGACAATAGTAGAAAGTTAAAAAAAAAAAAAATAGAATGTATAAAAAAAAATAAAAAAATCCCCAAATAAAGAAAAAAAAAACATTTCCCAGTAAATCCATTTATTTATGTAAATTACAAAAAACAATAAAAGTACACATATTTGGTATCGCCGCGTCTGTAACGACCCGCTCTATAAAACTAAAATCTTTCACTTTCTGCTACCTCCCCCAATCCCCACACCAAGTAAGGAACTGTTCATCTCCTCTTCAATCCTCCCCATTCATCTCACCTCCTCCTCAGAACTGTTCCTTAACATACAATCCTCTGTCTCAAAGCACAGGCAGCCCCCTCATGCCCTCTCCTGCTCCCACCTGCTAACACTATCTCTGCTCCTTCTCACTGCTGGTGATATCTCTCCAAATCCTGGTCCTCCTCACCATATTCACACAGTCATTTCTACCTCCCATCCACGCTCCATCACAAACTTCCGTAACCTCTCTAACCTTATACCCATTCGCCCAGCCACCGCTTCCCCTGTCCCACTAACAGGAGCTCTGTGGAACGCTCGCTCTGTCTGTAACAAGCTTTTCCTACAACCATGATCTTTTTGTTACTACCAAACTTTCCTTCCTCGCCATCACTGAAACCTGTCTCACCCCTTCTGACACAACCTCCCCTGCTGCACTCTCTTACGGTGGCTTCCACCTTTCTCACACACCCCGCCCCAGCAGCAAGCATGGCGGAGGAGTTGGTTTTCTCCTGTCAGATAACTGCTCCTTCACCCCAATCCCACTGCCACCCTCTGTTACCCTCACTTCCTTAGAGGTGCACTCTGTGCGCATCTACTCCCCCTCCAACCGGCTGCCATTTACCACCCCCCAGGGCCAGCCACCACCTTCTTTGACCACTTCACAATGCGGATGATGCTGCCACTCTATATAACACCACAATAGCTGTAACTTTGGAATCTGCTGCCCCACTTACACATACCAAAGCTCGCAAAATCAACAGACAGCCCTGGCACACCAGCCTGACCAAAGAACTAAGGCGAGCTTCCAGGGCTGCTGAGTGAAGATGGAAAAGATCCCACTCCAATGAGCACTTCATCGTATTCAAACAGTCCCTCACTACTTTCAAGACCACACTAGCCACAGCTAAACAAACCTACTTCTCATCTCTCATATCCTCCCTGTCTCACAACCCTAAACAGTTATTCAACACCTTCAATTCTCTCCTCCGTGCCCCAGCACCTCCTCCCTCCCCACTTATCTCCACTGAAGACTTTGCCTCATTTTTCAAGCAGAAGATTGATAGCTTCAGAGACAGTTTTGGTCAACAACCCCCAGAGCCCTTCCTCCCGACTTCCCAGCCCTCCACCTCCAAAACCAACTTCTCCACCATTACAGATCAACTCTCCACTCTACTCTCAAGATTGCATCTCACCACCTGTGCGCTTGACCCGCTCCCATCCCACCTCATCCCAAACCTCACCACAGTCTTCAGCCCAACCCTAACCCATCTCTTCAACCTATCACTAACAACTGGTGTTTTCCCCTCAAGCTTTAAACATGCCTCCATCACACTTATCCTCAAAAAGCCCTCTCTTGACCCATAATCTGTATCTAGCTATCTCCCTATATCACTTCTCCCTTATGCCTCCAAACTACTGGAACAACATGTTTACCTTGAACTGTCCTCCCATCTCTCTTCTTGCTCCCTCTTTGACCGCTTACAATCTGGCTTCCGGTCACACCATTCCACTGAAACTGCCCTAACTAAGGTCACCAACGACCTCTTAACCGCTAAGAGCAAGCGACACTACTCTGTTCTCCTCCTCCTCGACCTGTCGGCTGCCTTTGACACAGTGGACCATTCCCTATTATTACAGACCCTCTCATCCCTTGGCATCACAGACTTGGCCCTATCCTGGATCTCATCATACCTAACAGACCCGACATTCAGCGTCTCCCACACACACCACCTCCTCACCTCGCCCCCTATCTGTCGGAGTCCCACAAGGTTCAGTCCTTGGGCCCCTGCTCTTCTCCATTTACACCTTTGGCCTGGGACAGCTCATAGAATCTCATGGCTTTCAGTATCACCTCTATGCTGATGACACACAGATCTACATCTCTGGACCAGATATCACCTCCCTACTAACCAGAATCCCTCAATGTCTGTCCACTATTTCATCCTTCTTCTCCGCTAGATTTCTGAAACTTAACATTGACAAAACAGAATTCATCATCTTTCCCCCATCTCACGCGACCCCCCCAACGAACCTAACCATTACAGTAAATGGCTGCCCACTCTCCCCAGTCCCACAAGCTCGCTGCCTCGGGGTAATCCTTGACGCTGATCTCTCCTTCAAACCACATATCCAAGCCGTTTCCACTTCCTGCCGACTGCAACTCAAAAATATTTCACGAATCCGTTCATTCCTCAACCAAGAATCTGCAAAAACCCTAGTCCATGCCCTCATCATCTCTCGCCTTGACTACTGCAACTTTCTGCTCTGTGGCCTCCCCTCGAACACTCTCGCACCCCTCCAATCTATTCTAAACTCTGCTGCCCGACTAATCCACCTATCCCCCCGCTATTCCCCGGCCTCTCCCCTCTGTCAATCCCTTCACTGGCTCCCCAATGCCCAGAGACTCCAGTACAAAACCCTAACCATGACGTACAAAGCCATCCACAACCTGTCTCCTCCATACATCTGTGACCTCGTCTCCCGGTACTTACCTACACGCAACCTCCGATCCTCACAAGATCTCCTTCTCTACTCCCCTCTTATCTCCTCTTCCCACAATCGTATACAAGATTTCTCTCGCGTATCACCCCTACTCTGGAACCCTCTACCACAACACATCAGACTCTCGCCTACCATCGAAATCTTCAAAAAGAACCTGAAGACCCACCTCTTCCGACAAGCCTACAACCTGCAGTAACCACCGATTGACCAAACCGCTGCATGACCAGCTCTATTCTCACCTACTGTATTCTCACCCATCCCTTGTAGATTGTGAGCCTTCGCGGGCAGGGTCCTCACTCCTCCTGTACCAGTTATGAGCATGACTTGAATTGTTTAAGATTATTGTACTTGTTTTTATTATGTATACCCCTCCTCACATGTAAAGCGCCATGGAATAAATGGCGCTATAACAATAAATAATAATAATAATAATAATAACTATCCCACTAGTTAACCCCTTCAGTGAACACCGCAAAAAAAGAAAAAAAAAAAAAGGCAAAAAACAACGCTTTATTATCATACAGGCGAACAAAAAGTGGAATAATACGCAATCAAAAAGACGGATATAAATAACCATGGTACCGCTGAAAACGTCATCTTGTTCTGCAAAAAAAAAGCCACCATACAGCATCATCAGCAGAAAAATAAAAAAGTTATAGCTCTCAGAATAAAGCGATGCAAAAACAATTATTTTTTTTATATAAAATAGTTTTTATTGTGTAAAAGCGCCAAAACATAAAAAAACTATATAAATGAGGTATCGCTGTAATCGTTCTGACCTGAAGAAGAAAGCTGCTTTATCAATTTTACCACACGTGGAACGGTATAAACGCCCCCCCTAAAAGAATTTCAGGAATTGCTGGTTTTTGTTCATTCCACCTCCCAAAAATCGGAATAAAAAGCGATCAAAAAATTTCATGTGCCCGAAAATGGTACCAATAAAAATATCAACTCGTCCCGCAAAAAACAAGATCTCACATGACTCTGTGGGCCAAAATATGGATAAATTATAGCTCTCAAAATGTGGTGATGCAAAAACTATTTTTTGCAATAAAAAGCGTCTTTTAGTGTGTGATGGCTGCCAACCATAAAAATCTGCCAAAAAAACGCTATAAAAGTAAATCAAACCCCCCTTCATCACCCCCTTAGTAAGGGAAAAATAACAAAATTTTAAAAAATGTATTTATTTCCATTTTCCCATTAGGGTTAGGGCTAGGGTTAGGACTAGGGTTAGGGCTAGGGTTAGGGTTGGGGTTAGGGTTGGGGTTAGGTTTGGGGTTAGGGTTGGGGTTAGGGTTTCAGTTAGAATTGGGGAGTTTCCACTGTTTAGGCACAACAGGGGCTCTCCAAATGCGACATATCGTCCGATCTCAATTCCAGCCAATTCTGCTTTGAAAAACTAAAACAGTGCTCCTTCCCTTCCGAGTTCTCCTGTGCGCCCAGTTGTTCCCCCCAACATATGGGGTATCAGCGTTCTCAGGACAAGTTGGACAACAACTTTTGAGGTCCAATTTGTCCTGTTACCCTTGGGAAAATAAAAACGTGGGGGCTAAAATATCATTTTCGTGGAAAAAAATATATTTTTTATTTTCACGGCTCTGCGTTATAAACTGTAGTGAAACACTTGTTGGTTCAAAGTTCTCACAACACATCTAGATAAGTTCCTTGTGGGGTCTAGTTTCCAATATGGGGTCACTTGTGGGGGGTTTCTACTGTTTAGGCACATCAGGGGCTCTGCAAATGCAACATGACACCTGCAGACCAATCCATCTAAGTCTGCATTTCAAACGGCGCTCCTTCCCTTCCGAGCTCTGCCGTGCGCCCAAACAGTGGTTCCCCCCCATGTATTGGGTATCAGCGTACTCAGGACAAATTGGAAAATAACTTTTGTGTCCAATTTCTCCTGTTACCCTTGGAGAAAAAAAATGGGGGGCTAAAACATCATTTTGTGGAAAGAAAAAATGATTTTTTAATTTTCACAGCGCTACATTCTAAACTTTAGTGAAACAATTGGGGGTTAAAAGTGCTCACCACACATCTAGATAAGTTCCTTAGGGGGTCTTCTTTCCAAAATGGGGTCACTTGTGGGGGGTTTCCATTGTTTAGGCACGTCAGGGGCTCTCCAAATGCGACATGGGTTCCGATCTCAATTCCAGCCAATTTTGCATTGAAAAGTCAAACGGCGCTCCTTCCCTTCCGAGCTTTGCCATGTGCTCAAACAGTGGTTTATCCACATATATGAGTATCAGCGTACTCAGGACAAATTGCACAACAACTTTTGGGGTCCAATTTATCCTGTTATCCTTGGGAAAATAAAAAAATTGGGGCAAAAAAATCATTTTTTGTGAAAATTAATATGAATTTTTTTTTATGGCTCTACATTTTAAAGTTCTGTGAAGCACTTGGAGGTTCAAAGTGCTCACCACACATCTAGATTAGTTCCTTAGAGGGTCTACTTTCCAAAATGGTGTCACTTGTGGGGGTTTCCACTGTTTAGGCACGTCAGGGGCTCTCCAATCGCGACATGGGTTCCGATCTCAATTCCAGCAAATCTTGCATTGAAAAGTCAAATGGCGCTCCTTCCCTTCCGAGCTCTGCCATGTGCCCAATCAATGGTTTACCCCAACATGTGGGGTATCGGCGTACTCAGGACAAATTGTACAACGACTTTTGTGGTCTAATTTCTCCTGTTACCCTTGGTAAAATAAAACAAATTGGATCTGAAGTAAAAATTTTGTGAAAAAAAAGTTAAATGTTCAATTTTTTTTAAACATTCCAAAAATTCCTGTGAAGCACCTGAAGGGTTAATAAACTTTTTTAATGTGGTTTTGAGTACCTTGAGGGGTGCAGTTTTTAGAATGGTGTCACTTTTGGGCATTTTCTGTCATATAGACCCCTCAAAGTCACTTCAAGTGTGAGTTGGTCCGTAAAAAAAATGGTTTTGCAAATTTTGTTGCAAAAATGAGAAATCGCTGGTCAACTTTTAACCCTTATAACTCCCTAATAAAAAAAATTCTGTTTCCAAAATATTGCTGATGTAAAGCAGACATGTGGGAAATGTTGTTTATTAACCCCTTCCCGACCCATGACGCCACGTAGGCGTCATGAAAACCCGTGCCAATCCGACCCATGATGCCTATGTGGCATCATGGAATGATCGCGTCCCTGCAGATCGGGTGAAAGGGTTAACTCCAATTTCACCCGATCTGCAGGGACAGAGGGAGTGGTACTTCAGCCCAGGGGGGGTGGCTTCACCCCCCCGTGGCTACGATCGCTCTGATTGGCTGTTGAAAGTGAAACTGCCAATCAGAGCGATTTGTAATATTTCACCTAAAAAACTGGTGAAATATTACAATCCAGCCAAAGCCGATGCTGCAATATCATCGGCCATGGCTGGAAACCCTGATGTGAGCCCCCCACCCCACCGATCGCCCCCCCAAGCCACCGATCTGTCCCGTAGTCCCCTCCGTCCTGTGCTCCGCTCCCCCGTCCTCCTGTCCGCTCCCCCCATGCTCCTATGCCACCCCCCTGTGCTCCGACGCCCAACCTGTGCCCCGATCTCCCCCCCCTTATACTTACCGAGGCTCCCGGTGCCCGTCCGTCTTCTCCATGGGCGCCACCATCTTCCAAAATGGCGGGCGCATGCGCAGTGCGCCCGCGGAATCTGCCAGCCGGCAGATTCATTGCAAGTACATTTTGATCACTGTGATAGGTTCTATCACAGCGATCAAAATAAAAAAATAATAAATAACCCCCCCCTTTATCACCCCCATAGGTAGGGACAATAATAAAAAAAAGAAAATATTTTTTTTTCTTTTTCCACTAGGGTTAGGGTTAGGGTTAGGGGTAGGGTTAGGGGTAGGGTTAGGGTTAGAGTTAGGGCATGTGCACACAGTGCGGATTTGGCTGCGGATCCGCAGCGGATTGGCCGCGGATGCGCAGCGGATTGGCCGCGGATCCGCAGCGGATTGGCCACTGCGAATTCGTAGCAGTTTTCCATGAGGTTTACAGTACCATGTAAACCTATGGAAAACCAAATCCGCTGTGCCCATGGTTCGGAAAATTCCGTGCGGAAACGCTACATTGTATTTTCCGCAGCATGTCAATTCTTTGTGCGAATTCCGCAGCGTTTTACACCTGTTCCTCAATAGGAATCCGCAGGTGAAATCCGCACAAAAAAACACTGGAAATCCGCTGTAAATCCGCAGGTAAAACGCAGTGCCTTTTACCTGCAGATTTTTCAAAAATCGTGCGGAAAAATCTCACACGAATCCGCAACATGGGCACATAGCCTTAGGGTTAGGGTTGGAATTAGAGTTAGGGTTGGAATTAGGGCTAGGGTTGGAAATAGGGTTAAGATTAGGCTTGTGGTTAGGGTTACGGATAGGGTTAGGGGTGTGTTGGGGTTACAGTTGTGGTTAGGGTTGGGATTAGGGTTAGGGTTGGGATTAGGGTTAGGATTAGGGTTAGGGTTGGGATTAGGGTTACGGCTGTGTTGGGATTAGAGTTGTGGTTAGGGGTGTGTTGGGGTTAGGGTTGTGATTAGGGTTATGGCTACAGTTGGGATTAGGGTTAGGGGTGTGTTGGGGTTAGCGTTGAAGTTAGAATTGTGGGGTTTCCACTGTTTAGGCACATCAGGGGTCTACAAACGTAACATGGCGCCACCATTGATTCCAGCCAATCTTGCATTCAAAAAGTCAAATGGTGCTCCCTCCCTTCCAAGCCCCGACATGCGCCCAAACAGTGGTTTAGCCCCACATATGGGGTACCAGTGTACTCAGGACAAACTGGGCAACAACTATTGGGGTCCAATTTCTCCTGTTACTCTTGCAAAAATAAAAAATTACTTGCTAAAACATAATTTTTGAGGAAAGAACAATTGTTTTTTATTTTCACGGCTCTGCGTTATAAACTTCTGTGAAACACTTGGGGGTTGAAAGTGCTCACCACACATCTAGATAAGTTCCTTGGGGGGTCTAGTTTCCAAAATGGGGTCACTTGTGGGGTGTTTCTACTGTTTAGGCACATCAGGGGCTCTGCAAATGCAACATGACGCCAGCAGACCATTCCATCAAAGTCTGCATTTCAAATGTCACTACTTCCCTTCCGAGCCCTGACGTGCGCCCAAACAGTGGTTTACCCCCACATATGGGGTACCAGCGTACTCAGGACAAACTGGGCAACAACTATTGGGGTCCAATTTCTCCTGTTACCCTTGCAAAAATAAAAAATTACTTGCTAAAACATAATTTTTGAGGAAAGAACAATTATTTTTTATTTTCACGGCTCTGCGTTATAAACTTCTGTGAAACACTTGGGGGTTGAAAGTGCTCACCACACATCTAGATAAGTTCCTTGGGGGGTCTAGTTTCCAAAATGGGGTCACTTGTGGGTGTTTCTACTGTTTAGGCACATCAGGGGCTCTGCAAATGCAACATGACGCCAGCAGACCATTCCATCAAAGTCTGCATTTCAAATGTCACTACTTCCCTTCCGAGCCCTGATGTGCGCCCAAACAGTGGTTTACCCCCACATATGGGGTACGAGCGTACTCAGGACAAACTGGGCAACAACTATTGGGGTCCAATTTCTCCTGTTAGCCTTGCAAAAATAAAAAATTACTTGCTAAAACATAATTTTTGAGGAAAGAACAATTATTTTTTATTTTCACGGCTCTGCGTTATAAACTTCTGTGAAACACTTGGGGGTTGAAAGTGCTCACCACACATCTAGATAAGTTCCTTGGGGGGTCTAGTTTCCAAAATGGGGTCACTTGTGGGTGTTTCTACTGTTTAGGCACATCAGAGGCTCTGCAAATGCAACATGACGCCCGCAGACCATTCCATCAAAGTCTGCATTTCAAATGTCACTACTTCCCTTCCGAGCCCTGACGTGCGCCCAAACAGTGGTTTACCCCCACATATGGGGTACCAGCATACTCAGGAGAAACTGGACAACAACTTTTGGGGTCAAATTTCTCCTGTTACCCTTGGGAAAATTAAAAAATTCTGGGCTAAAAAAATATTTTTGAGGAAAGGAAATACATTTATTATTTTCACGGCTCTGCGTTATAAACTTCTGTGAAGCACTTGGGCGTTCAAACTGCTCACCACACATCTAGATAAGTTCCCTTGGGGGTCTAGTTTCCAAAATGGGGTCACTTGTGGGGGGTTTCTACTGTTTAGGCATATCAGGAGCTCTGCAAACGTAATATGATGCCCGCAGACCATTCCATCAAAGTCTGCATTCCAAAACGTCACTACTTCCCTTCCGAGCCCCGGCATGTGCCCAAACAGTGGTTTACCCCCACATATGGGGTATCAGCGTACTCAGGAGAAACTGGACAACTTTTGGGGTCAAATTTCTCCTGTTACCCTTGCAGAAATAAAAAATTCTGGGCTAAAAAAATATTTTTGAGGAAAGGAAACACATTTATTATTTTCACGGCTCTGCGTTATAAACTTCTGTGAAGCACTTGGGGGTTCAAAGTGCTCATCACACATCTAGATAAGTTCCCTTGGGGGGTCTAGTTTCCAAAATGGAGTCACTTTTGGGGAGTTCCTACTGTTTAGGCACATCAGGGGCTCTGCAAACGCAACCTGACGCCCGCAGAGCATTCTATCAAAGTCTGCATTTCAAAACGTCACTACTTCCCTTCCGAACCCCGGCATGTGCCCAAACAGTGGTTTACCCCCACATATGGGGTATCAGCGTACTCAGGAGAAACTGGACAACTTTTGGGGTCCAATTTCTCCTGCTACCCTTGGGAAAATAAAAAATTGTGGGCTAAAAAATCATTTTTGAGAAAAGAAAAATTATTTTTTATTTTCATGGCTCTGCGTTATAAACTTCTGTGAAGCACTTGGGGGTTCAAAGTGCTCACCACACATCTAGATTAGTTCCTTGGGAGGTCTAGTTTCCAAAATGGGGTCATATGTGTGGGAGCGCCAATGTTTAGGCACACAGGGGCTCTTCAAACGCGACATGGTGTCCGCTAATGATTGGAGCTAATTTTCCATTCAAAAAGCCAAATGGCATGCCTTCCCTTCCGAGCCCTGCCGTGCGCCCAAGCAGTGGTTTACCCCCACATATGGGGTATCATCGTACTCAGGACAAACTGTACAACAACATTTGGGGTCCAATTTCTCCTATTACCCTTGGAAAAATAAAAAATTCTGGGCTAAAAATCATTTTTGAGGAAAGAAAAATTATTTTTTATTTTCACGGCTCTGCGTTATAAACTTCTGTGAAGCACCTGGGGGTTATAAGTGCTCACTATGCATCTAGATAAGTTCCTTGGGGGGTCTAGTTTCCAAAATGGGGTCACTTGTAGGGGAGCTCCAATGTTTAGGCACACAGGGGCTCTCCAAACGCGACATGGTGTCCGCTAATGATTGGAGCTAATTTTCCATTCAAAAAGTCAAATGGCACGCCTCCCCTTCCGAGCCTTGCCGTGCACCCAAACAGTGGTTTACCCCCACATATGAGGTATCGGCGTACTCAGGAGAAATCGCCCAACAAATTTTAGGATCCATTTTATCCTGTTGCCCATGTGAAAATGAAAAAATTGAGGCTAAAAGAAATTTTGTGTGAAAAAAAAGTACTTTTTCATTTTTACGGATCAATTTGTGAAGCACCTGAGGGTTTAAAGTGCTCACTATGCTTCTAGATAAGTTCCTTGGGGGGTCTAGTTTCCAAAATGGGGTCACTTGTGGGGGAGCTCCAACGTTTAGGCACACAGGGGCTCTCCAAACGTGACATGGTGTCCGCTAGCGATGGAGATAATTTTTCATTCAAAAAGTCAAATGGCGCTCCTTCCCTTCCGAGCCTTACCATGTGCCCAAACAGTGGTTTACCCCCACATGTGAGGTATCGGTGTACTCAGGAGAAATTGTCCAACAAACTTTAGGATCCATTTTATCCTGTTGCCCATGTGAAAATGAAAAAATTGAGGCTAAAATAATTTTTTTGTGAAAAAAAGTACTGTTTCATTTTTACGGATCAATTTGTGAAGCACCTGGGGGTTTAAAGTGCCTATGCTTCTAGATAAGTTCCTTGGGGGGTCTAGTTTCCAAAATGGGGTCACTTGTGGGGGGAGCTCCAATGTTTAGGCACAAGGGGGCTCTCCAAACGCGACATGATGTCCGCTAAAGAGTGGAGCTAATTTTTCATTCAAAAGGTCAAATGGCGCTCCTTCCCTTCCGAGCCCTGCCGTGCGCCCAAACAGTGGTTTACCCCCACATATGAGGTATCAGCGTAATCAGGACAAATTGGGCAACAACGAACGTGGTCCAGTTTCTCCTTTTACCCTTGGGAAAATAAAAAAAATTGTTGCTAAAAGATCATTTTTGTGACTAAAAAGTTAAATGTTCATTTTTTACTTCCATGTTGCTTCTGCTGCTGTGAAACACCTGAAGGGTTAATAAACTTCTTGAATGTGGTTTTGAGCACCTTGAGGGGTGCAGTTTTTAGAATGGTGTCACTTTTGGGTATTTTCAGCCATATAGAACCCTCAAACTGACTTCAAATGTGAGGTGGTCCCTAAAAAAAATGGTTTTGTAAATTTTGTTGTAAAAATGAGAAATCACTGGTCAAATTTTAACCCTTATAACTTCCTAGCAAAAAAAAAATTGTTTCCAAAATTGTGCTGATGTAAAGTAGACATGTGGGAAATGTTATTTATTAACTATTTTGTGTCACATAACTCTCTGGTTTAACAGAATAAATATTCAAAATGTGAAAATTGCAAAATTTTCAAAATTTTCGCCAAATTTCCGTTTTTTTCACAAATAAACTCAGAAATGATCGACCTAAATTTACCACTAACATGAAGCCCAATATGTCACGAAAAAACAATCTCAGAATCGCTAGGATCCGTTGAAGCGTTCCTGAGTTATTACCTCATAAAGGGACACTGGTCAGAATTGCAAAAAACGGCAAGGTCATTAAGGCCAAAATAGGCTGGGTCATGAAGGGGTTAACTATATTATGTGATATAACTCTCTAATTTAAGGGCATAAAAACAAAAATTTTGAAAATTGCAAAATTTTCATAATTTTCGACAAATTTTTGTTTTTTTCACAAATAAATGTAAGTCATATCGAAAAAGTTTTACCACTATCATGAAGTACAATATGTCTTGAGAAAACTGTGTCAAAATCACCAGGATCCGTTGAAGCATTTCAGAGTTATGACCTCATAAAGTGACAGTGCTCAGAATTGTAAAATTTGGCCCTGTCACTTAGGTGAAAACAGGCTTCGGGGTGAAGGGGTTAAAAATGGACTAAAAAGATATGTCTGCATAACTTTATTGCCAACAGATTGCTGCTGGGTCCGTTCTAACAGATCCCTACTGGACATATGAACATACTGTAGCCTTAAGCTTGTGCATGCTTACATATGAATCTTTAGGAAAGACTTCACTGCATTTTGTTATGCTTCTCTCACAAGGCTAAAAGGGAATGTGTCATAGGAACATTACATATTGTTTAAATCAGGTTTATGTCTTACATGTACTGTATTTATTTTTTATCTCTGGCAGTGCTTTTCATTATTATTATTATCATTATTATTATTACTAGCTGAAGGGGCCAGCATTGCCCGGGCATAGTAACTAACTGTGGTTAGTTATAACAAATCATAATGATTATATTGCACATAAAAACATTGAACATCATATATTCAAAAGAGCGAAAATGAAATTGTCGCTGTTGAACTTAGCAATGCTCCCGCACTGGTACACGGAACACAACTGACGTCATTCTGTTGAAGCAAAAGTTTTTTCTAACACAATATTAACCCCCTAATGACTGCCGATACGACTTTTAACGGCTGCAGTTAAGAGGCCTTATTCCTCCTGCACCTAACGCTTCTTCTTTATACACAGCCTCCTCCTGCACCTCACACCTCACCTCACACTCCTCTTCCATATACAATTGGAAACGTTTGATCCCAAGAGGTTGCACTAATTGCAATAAAGCATATCATATACACAGACTACTTCTGCAGCACAGCACTTTTCTCCTTAAGTCCTCGTTCACACGTTATTTAGTCAGTATTTTTACCTCAGTATTCGTAAGCAAAACCTTGGAGCAAAACAATCAGAGGAAAAGTATATTAAAAACATTTCACCACTTCTGTATTTTTCTCCCACCCGTGGTTTTGGCTTATAAATGCTGAGGTAAAATACTGACCAAATACTGAACGTGTGAATGTGGCCTTATACACAGCCTCCACATGCAGTGCTTCACTCTTCTCTATACACAGGCTCATACTGCACAAGCACCTCACTTCTTTCATTTTCCCATCACGCCTCTCATTTTCCCCTCACATCTGTCATTTTCCCCTCATTCCTCTCATTTTCACCTCATTCCTCTCATTTTCACCTCACTCCTCTCATTTTCACCTCACTCCTCTCTTCCCCTCACACTTGCACAGTAACTTCCTGTTATGAGCACAGCTGTGTAATCCATGAGGCTCCTACCTTTCCCTTGACATCATGCCTCACAGGAACAACTCCATTCTAGAAACGACAGAGCTAGATGTGGCCTGTGCAGCTGGTGAGTTTTGCAGGGTGGCTTTTGAGGTGAATTTGTCTCTGCCTGTGTGCGCTAACAATGTGGGCCATGTGGACGGGGCTTTGCGTGTGGAGTGGGTGTGGCTATGCAGAGTGGGCAGGGCTATGATGAAGTGGGCATGGTTTGATGCATACATATATAACATACAGTGGGGCAAAAAAGTATTTAGTCATTCAGCAATAGTGCAAGTTCCACCACTTAAAAAGATGAGAGGCGTCTGTAATTTACATCATAGGTAGACCTCAACTATGGGAGACAAACTGAGAAATAAAAATCCAGAAAATCACATTGTCTGTTTTTTTATCATTTTATTTGTATATTATGGTGGAAAATAAGTATTTGGTCAGAAACAAAATTTCATCTCAATACTTTGTAATATATCCTTTGTTGGCAATGACAGAGGTCAAACGTTTTCTGTAAGTCTTCACAAGGTTGCCACACACTGTTGTTGGTATGTTGGCCCATTCCTCCATGCAGATCTCCTCTAGAGCAGTGATGTTTTTGGCTTTTCGCTTGGCAACACGGACTTTCAACTCCCTCCAAAGGTTTTCTATAGGGTTGAGATCTGGAGACTGGCTAGGCCACTCCAGGACCTTGAAATGCTTCTTACGAAGCCACTCCTTCGTTGCCCTGGCGGTGTGCTTTGGATCATTGTCATGTTGAAAGACCCAGCCACGTTTCATCTTCAATGCCCTTGCTGATGGAAGGAGGTTTGCACTCAAAATCTCACGATACATGGCCCCATTCATTCTTTCATGTACCCGGATCAGTCGTCCTGGCCCCTTTGCAGAGAAACAGCCCCAAAGCATGATGTTTCCACCACCATGCTTTACAGTAGGTATGGCGTTTGATGGATGCAACTCAGTATTCTTTTTCCTCCAAACACGACAAGTTGTGTTTCTACCAAACAGTTCCAGTTTGGTTTCATCAGACCATAGGACATTCTCCCAAAACTCCTCTGGGTCATCCAAATGCTCTCTAGCAAACTTCAGACAGGCCCGGACATGTACTGGCTTAAGCAGTGGGACACGTCTGGCACTGCAGGATCTGAGTCCATGGTGGCGTAGTGTGTTACTTATGGTAGGCCTTGTTACATTGGTCCCAGCTCTCTGCAGGTCATTCACTAGGTCCCCCCGCGTGGTTCTGGGATTTTTGCTCACCGTTCTTGTGATCATTCTGACCCCACGGGGTGGGATTTTGCGTGGAGCCCCAGATCGAGGGAGATTATCAGTGGTCTTGAATGTCTTCCATTTTCTAATTATTGCTCCCACTGTTGATTTCTTCACTCCAAGCTGGTTGGCTATTGCAGATTCAGTCTTCCCAGCCTGGTGCAGGGCTACAATTTTGTTTCTGGTGTCCTTTGACAGCTCTTTGGTCTTCACCATAGTGGAGTTTGGAGTCAGACTGTTTGAGGGTGTGCACAGGTGTCTTTTTATACTGATAACAAGTTTAAACAGGTGCCATTACTACAGGTAATGAGTGGAGGAAAGAGGAGACTCTTAAAGAAGAAGTTACAGGTCTGTGAGAGCCAGAAATCTTGATTGTTTGTTTCTGACCAAATACTTATTTTCCACCATAATATGCAAATAAAATGATTAAAAAAAACAGACAATGTGATTTTCTGGATTTTTATTTCTCAGTTTGTCTCCCATAGTTGAGGTCTAACTATGATGTAAATTACAGACGCCTCTCATCTTTTTAAGTGGTGGAACTTGCACTATTGCTGACTGACTAAATACTTTTTTGCCCCACTGTATATTTCCCAGAGGAGCATTGCACGGCGAATAAGCCTCCTTACCTTGTCAAGCCAGAGCTGGTATGTCACTCTCCACAAGGAGAAACGTTACCCCTTAGACCCCAGTCCAGAGCCTCTCACCTAGCCAAATTAGTTCTCATGCTTTGCACTGACGAGGGCCAACAGCCCGAAACACCGTGTCTGCAAATTGAGATACTGATTTGGCTTTTATCTTAAGTCATATTGCACGACTCGTTAAAGGGTTGATTGTGACTTGTAGGATCGCTACTTCCAACAGGTGGTGCTATAGAGTTTACGTTCTCTTTTTCTTTGAACAGGCAATTTGCATATTATATTTCCCAGAGGAGCATTGCACGGCGAATAAGCCTCCTTACCTTGACAAGCCTGCTGGTATGTCACTCTTCATAAGGAGAAGCGTTGCCCCTTAGACTACATATATAACACACACACATACATACACTCAGCTTTATATATGTAGATTATTACATTATTCACATAGGCCACTGGAGTTGTGACTCACACTTCAATGTCCTTTCTACAGGATCATTATTATCAGAGAAATAATTACAATGACAGATAACACCTCTTTACATATCTGAGAACTCAGGATCCACCATTCACAATAGGTGATTTCACAGTTGATCCTACTCCCACTCCCTTCACTCTCAAGTTAAATGCTTTCATACAAAAAATAGGGTCTGAGCCAATTTATTGCTGCCAATGCACATGTGAATTTACTTAAACATCACAAAGTTAGAGTCTAAAATCGTCCACGTTGCCTGTGTGAAAATTACAAGATTTCTAGTTTTTATTTTTAATACAGATTGCAATATTGAAATACATATATATATATATATATATATATATATATATATATATATATATACACTGTGTATATATATATATATATATATATATATATATATATATATATATACACTGTGTATATATATATACACTCACTGGCCACTTTATTAGGTACACCTGTCCAACTTCTTGTTAACACTTAATTTCTAATCAGCCAATCACATGGCGGCAACTCAGTGCATTTAGGCATGTAGACATGGTCAAGACAATCTCCTGCAGTTCAAACCGAGCATCAGTATGGGGAAGAAAGGTGATTTGAGTGCCTTTGAACGTGGCATGGTTGTTGGTGCCAGAAGGGCTGGTCTGAGTATTTCAGAAACTGCTGATCTACTGGGATTTTCACGCACAACCATCTCTAGGGTTTACAGAGAATGGTCCGAAAAAGAAAAAAAATCCAGTGAGCGGCAGTTCTGTGGGCGGAAATGCCTTGTTGATGCCAGAGGTCAGAGGAGAATGGGCAGACTGGTTCGAGCTGATAGAAAGGCAACAGTGACTCAAATCGCCACCCGTTACAACCAAGGTAGGCCTAAGAGCATCTCTGAACGCACAGTGCGTCGAACTTTGAGGCAGATGGGCTACAGCAGCAGAAGACCACACCGGGTACCACTCCTTTCAGCTAAGAACAGGAAACTGAGGCTACAATTTGCACAAGCTCATCGAAATTGGACAGTAGAAGATTGGAAAAACGTTGCTTGGTCTGATGAGTCTCGATTTCTGCTGCGACATTCGGATGGTAGGGTCAGAATTTGGCGTAAACAACATGAAATCTTTGGGATGTGGTGGAACGGGAGATTCGCATCAGGGATGTGCAGCCGACAAATCTGCGGCAACTGTGTGATGCCATCATGTCAATATGGACCAAAATCTCTGAGGAATGCTTCCAGCACCTTGTTGAATCTATGCCACGAAGAATTGAGGCAGTTCTGAAGGCAAAAGGGGTCCAACCTGTTACTAGCATGGTGTACCTAATAAAGTGGCCAGTGAGTGTATATATATATTGAAATGCATTTAACACAGAGACCTGATTCAAACAATTGGTAAGTTTTTTATTACACATTCCCTTAAAAATGATATTATGAATTTGTGTCTACTGTTCTTTTATATCTAAGGCACACAAATGATTGTGCCATTGGATAATAGCTGATATAAAGGAAGAAATCATCAATACTTATGAACCCACCACTTATGGAGCAGCTACAAACCACCAAAGAGAGATAAAGCATTTGTTTATTGAAATCAGTTTAAAATTACTATAAATGCAAAGTATCGTGGTCTAATAAGGAGGGAGATGAAAATGGAGAATCATCAATATCCAGTATCAAACATAGGAAAAGCATAATCCCATCAGAAATAAATTACAATAGTGCAAAGAGCAAGTGCCATGAGCCTATAGAGATCATATAGTACATATAATAATTATTCTCAAAAACCCATGTGTATACAGTATATGTTCCAGGAAAAGATGTCTAACATGGCCATGCCTCGGCACGCTATATGAAAATGGGTGCCCTAACTGGGTGTGTGGACTTCTGTTACTTTGGCGTTACGCCTCTGCAGACCACATGGTGCCACTGTATTCGGCTTGCCAGGATCAGTTGTTAAGGAGTTAAGTGAGATAGGAACAGGAAAAAGTCATGGTCTTGCTGAGTGCTACCAGTGAGGAGGAGAGTGTAGAGAGAGTAGATAAAACAGGTTTTTATTCAGACAACGCGTTTCTGGGCAGATCTGGTTCCTTCATCAGGTACATAGAGGACAATCATGACGTAATGAATGGTACGCATGAATGATAGATAAATAATAATATTAAAGCAGCACATTATTGAAAGCTATATGAACTGTGTATATAAAGATTGACATAAAAAGTTAAAAAAAACAAAATAAATATTAAAAATATGTATTAATATTTAAAAAGTAAATAATTATAGAATATGATTTCCATTCATGCTGCTTTACGTCATGATTGACCCCTATAAAAGGTCATGACTAGTGTTGAGCGATACCGTCCGATACTTGAAAGTATCGGTATCGGATAGTATCGGCCGATACCCGAAAAGTATCGGATATCGCCGATACCGATACCCGATACAAGTCAATGGGACACCAAGTATCGGAAGGTATCCTGATGGTTCCCAGGGTCTGAAGGAGAGGAAACTCTCCTTCAGGCCCTGGGATCCATATTAATGTGTAAAATAAATAATTAAAATAAAAAATATTGATATACTCACCTCTCCGGAGGCCCCTGCACCTCACCGCTGTTAACCGGCAGCCTTCTTTGCTTAAAATGAGCGCGTTTAGGGCCTTCCATGACGTCACGGCTTCTGATTGGTCGCGTGCCGCTCATGTGACTGCCAGGCGACCAATCACAAGCCGTGACGTCATTCTCAGGTCCTAAATTCCTAGAATGAGGAATTTAGGACCTGAGAATAACGTCACGGCTTGTGATTGGTCGCGTGGCGGTCACATGAGCGGCACGCGACCAATCAGAAGCCGTGACATCATGGAAGGTGCTGAACGCGCTCATTTTAAGCAAAGCAGGCTGCCGGTTACTACCAGGGCGCGTCAGAGGGTGAGTATATCCCTATTTTTTATTTTAATTCTTTATTTTTTACATGGATATGGATCCCAGGGCCTGAAGGAGTTTCCTCTCCTTCAGACCCTGGGAACCATACACTGGGAACTTCCGATTCCGATTCCCGATACTACAAAAGTATCGGATCTCGGTATCGGAATTCCGATACCGCAAGTATCGGCCGATACCCGATACTTGCGGTATCGGAATGCTCAACACTAGTCATGACTGACATCCTGTTCACCATGTACCTGATAAAAGAGCCAGATTGACTCTGAAACACATCGTCCGAATAAAAAGCTGTTTTAGCTACACTCTTTACACTCTCCTGCTGACTTGCAGCGCTCAACAAGATCACATTTTTTTTCTGTTTCTTTGTTTATGATCCCCTTCATGAAGCAGCTGCAGCCATTGGAAATTGAGCAATCATGCCCATGTTAGTGTTGTGCCTTCTGCACAACAGCTTCAGGTGAGTCTAAACACTCACCATTCCTTTACGCTTACTTGCTGTTGGTTTTGCACTAGGAGCGATCTCTTTCTTTCATATCTTTCAAGGCTCTAAGTGAGGGAGACCACAGTTCAAAAATAAACATCTTTTTATTAAAGAAACCTATAAGTAGCTATATACAGCAGATACTAGGTATGAATCTTTATAGCCAAGCAACTTCCAGATGAAGTCATCACTGGGACTACATGTATATCTGCATTAGGTTCCCACAATGAAGTCAAGACCCCAAATCGTTCCTGAAGCTTCTCTTCCATCTTCCTCCCTTTGGCATACCACTGCTCAATGCTTCTAAGAAACTCACCACAGCTTCTTTGGTTGATAAAAAAAAGTCCTCCAAGCACAAGTTGTATAAAGAATAAACAATTTTATTAGAACACAAAATTAAATTAAAAGAGCTTAAAATAGAGACGTAAAGAAACCATATAGAAAAACAAAACAAGCAAACACTTGGCAGATGGATGTGTTGTGTCCAAAGTTATGAATTAAGTACAACACCAGAGTAGACTCTAATTCATATGTAAGCAAATGCATGAGATAATAGGAAATACAATTCTAATGAGTTTCAATAAGGGCAAGGTGAAAATAACTAAGGTGCAGAAAAGGACACAGATAAATTAACTGGATGGTGCTGGGGTTTGTCTCTAGTAACTCTCACAAAAAGTTATAATAAATGTATAATAGGTAGATTAAATAATACAAAATAAGTAATTCATAGGAGAATCCAGAGACAAAAAGTACACATTGTAGCTCAAGGAAAGGAGGAAGGGAATTTCCAGCACGTCCATCCAGTGTAAGCAAAATTTCCAAGTTTATTAGAACATTTAAAAAAAACAGTTTTTTAAAAAAGAGACAGAGAGACTCTCTGCCTGACGCGTTTCTGGCGCACCACGGCGCCCTTAGTCATAGGAGCTAATACAAAATGAATGAACAGGTTTATATATAGCCAGAAACCAATCACAAACATAGCAATTAATTACATTGGAAAAGCTGCAGCTGGACACACATAACAGAATTTGTCTTAATTTAACCCCTTAATCCCATATGACGTACTATCCCGCCGAGGTGGGGTGGGCCTCGTGTTGCTCCGAGGGTCTCTTACCTCCTCTCCCTGCAGTCCCCGGATCCAAAATGGCTGCAGGGCTGCATCTGGGTCCTGCAGGGAGTGGCTTACCAAGTGCCTGCTCAGAGCAAGCGCTTGGTAAGCCTGCAGCGCTGGAACTCAGATCGGTGATCTGACAGAGTGCTGTGCAAACTGTCAGATCCGCGATCTGCGATGTCCCCCCCTGGGACAAAGTAAAAATGTAAAAAAAAAAATTTCCACATGTGTAAAAAAAAAATAAAAAAAATTCCTAAATAAAGAAAAAAATATATATATTATTCCCATAAATACATTTCTTTATCTAAATAAAAAAAAACAATAAAAGTACACATATTTAGCATCGCCGCGTCCGTAACGACCCAACCGATAAAACTGTCCCACTAGTTAACCCCTTCAGTGAACACCGTAGGAAAAAAAAAAACGAGGCAAAAAACAATGCTTTATTATCATACCGCTGAACAAAAAGTGGAATAACACGCGATCAAAAAGACGGATATAAATAACCATGGTACCGCTGAAAACGTCATCTTGTCCCGCAAAAAACAGCATCATCAAAGAAAAAATAAAAAAGTTATAGTCCTCAGAATAAAGCAATGCCAAAATAATTATTTTTTCTATAAAATAGTTTTTATTGTATAAAAGCGCCAAAACATAAAAAAAGATATAAATGAGATATCGCTGTAATCGTACTGACCTGCTTTGTCCATTTTACCAAACGCGGAACGATATAAACGCCCCCCTAAAAGAAATTCATGAATAGCTGTTTTTTTGTCATTCTGCCTCACAACAATCGGAATAAAAAGCGATCAAAAACTGTCACATGTCCGAAAATGGTACCAATAAAAACGTCAACTCGTCCCGCAAAAAACAAGACCTCACATGACTCTGTGGACCAAAATATGGAAAAATTATAGGTCTCAAATTGTGGAGACGCAAAAACTTTTTTGCTATAAAAAGCGTCTTTTAGTGTGTAACAGCTGCCAATCATAAAAATCCGCTATAAAAAATGCTATAAAAGTAAATCAAACCCCCTTCATCACCCCCTTAGTTAGGGAAAAATAATAAAATTTAAAAAATGTATTTATTTCCATTTTCCCATTAGGGTTAGGGCTAGGGTTAGGGCTAGAGTTAGGGTTAGGGCTAAGGTTAGGGCTAGGGTTAGGGCTAGGGTTAGGGTGGGTTAGGGCTAGGGTTAGGGTGGGTTAGGGCTAGGGTTAGGGCTAGGGTTAGGGCTAGGGTTGGGGCTAGGGTTGGAGCTAAAGTTAGGGTTAGGGTTGGGGCTAAAGTTAGGGTTAGGGTTGGGGCTAAAGTTAGGGTTAGGGTTTGGATTACATTTACGGTTGGGATTAGGGTTGGGATTAGTTAGGTGTGTGTCAGGGTTAGGGGTGTGGTTAGGGTTACTGTTGGAATTAGGGTTAGGCGTGTTTGTATTAGGGTTTCAGGTAGAATTGGGGAGTTTCCACTGTTTAGGCACATCAGGGGCTCTCCAAACGCGACATGGCGTCCGATCTCAATTCCAGCCAATTCTGCATTGAAAAAGTAAAACAGTGCTCCTTCCCTTCCGAGCTTTCCCATGCACCCAAACAGTGGTTTACCCCAACATATGGGGCATCAGCGTACTAGGGACAAATTGGACAACAACATTTGGGGTCCAAGTTCTCTTGTTACCCTTAGGAAAATATAAATTTGGGGGCTAAAAATCATTTTTGTGGGAAAAAAGATTTTTTATTTTCACGGCTCTGCGTTGTAAACTGTAGTGAAACACTTGGGGGTTCAAAGTTCTCACAACACGTCTAGATAAGTTCCTTGGGAGGTCTAGTTTGCAATATGGGGTCACTTGTGGGTGGTTTCTACTGTTTGGGTACATCAGGGGCTTTGCAAATGCAACGTGATGTCTGCAGACCAATCTATCTAAGTCTGCATTCCAAATGGCGCTCCTTCCCTTCCGAGCTCTGCCATGCGTCCAAACAGTGGTTGCTTCCCACATATGGGGTATAAGCATACTCAGGACAAATTGGACAACAACTTTTGGGGTCCAATTTCTCCTGTTACCCTTGGGAAAATACAAAACTGGGGACTAAAAAATAATTTTTGTGGAAAAAAATATTTTTTATTTTCACGGCTCTGCGTTATAAACTGTAGTGAAACACTTGGGGGTTCAAAGTTCTCACAACACATCTAGATAAGTTCCTTGGGAGGTCTAGTTTCCAATATGGGGTCACTTGTGGGGGGTTTCTACTGTTTGGGTACATCAGGGGCTCTGCAAATGCAATGTGACGCCTGCAGACCAATCCATCTAAGTCTGCATTCCAAATGGCGCTCCTTCCCTCCCGAGCTCTGCCATGCACCCAAACAGTGGTTCCCTCCCACATATGGGGTATCAGTGTACTCAGCACCAATTGGACATCTTTTGGGGTCCAATTTATCCTGTTACCCTTGTGAAAATACAAAACTGGGGGCTAAAAAATCATTTTTGTGAAAAAAAAAGAATTTTTATTTTCACGGCTCTGCGTTATAAACTGTAGTGAAACACTTTGGGGTTCAAAGCTCTCAAAACACATCTAGATAAGTTCCTTAGGGGTTCTACTTTCCAAAATGGTGTCACTTGTGGGGGGTTTCAATGTTTAGGCACATCAGGGGCTCTCCAAACGCAACATGGCGTCCCATCTTAATTCCAGTCAATTTTGCATTGAAAAGTCAAATGGCGCTCCTTCCCTTCCGAGCTCTGCCATGCGCCCAGTCGTTTACTCCCACTTATGGGGTATCGGCGTACTCAGGACGAATTGCACAACAACTTTTGTGGTCTAATTTCTTCTCTTACCCTTGGGAAAATAAAAAATTGGGGGCGAAAAGATAATTTTTGTGAAAAAATATGATTTTTTATTTTTACGGCTCTGCATTATAAACTTCTGTGAAGCACTTGGTGGGTCAAAGTGCTCACCACACATCCAGATAAGTTCCTTAGGGGGTCTACTTTCCAAAATGGTGTCACTTGTGGGGGGGTTTCAATGTTTAGGCACATCCCATCTCAATTCCAGTCAATTTTGCATTGAAAAGTCAAATGGCGCTCCTTCCCTTCTGAGCTCTGCCATGCGCCCAAACAGTGGTTTACCCCCACATATGGGGTATCAGCGTACTCAGCACAAATTGTAGAACAACTTTTGGGGTCCATTTTCTCCTGTTACCCTTGGGAAAATAAAACAAATTGGAGCTGAAATAAATTTTGTGTAAAAAAAAGTTAAATGTTAATTTTTATTTAAACATTCCAAAAATTCCTGTGAAACACCTGAAGGGTTAATAAACTTCTTGAATGTGGTTTTGAGCACCTTGAGGGGTGTAGTTTTTAGAATGTTGTCACACTTGGGTATTTTCTATCATATAGACCCCTCAAAATGACTTCAAATGAGATGTGGTCCCTAAAAAAAAATGGTGTTGTAAAAATGAGAAATTGCTGGTCAGCTTTTAACCCTTATAACTCCCTAACAAAAAAAAATTTTGGTTCCAAAATTTTGCTGATGTAAAGTAGACATGTGGGAAATGTTACCTATTAAGTATTTTGTGTGACATATCTCTGTGATTTATGGGCATAAAAATTCAAATTTCCGTTTTTTTCACAAATAAACGCAAGTTATGTCGAAGAAATTTTACCAATAGAAAACCTTTTCTTCCAATCACAATGTTACTTACAATATAAAATCATTTATTAATTGTGATTCTGACCATGTTATATATTGCATAAAGTGTAAGGCTTGCAATATTTGTTATATAGGTTATACCACAAGGAAAATTAAAAAAAGAATTTCAGAACATATAGCGAACATAAATAGCAACAATTTAGGTTATTCTGGAGCCACAAAACACTTTATTTCTGTGCATAAGGGAGACCTATCAAACTTTTCATTTTTTGGCATAGAAAGGGTAAGTCAGTCACCAAGAGGTGGTGACTGTTAGAAACAATTAGCACTGCGGGAAGCTTTTTGGATTTTGACCTTAGATACTAAATACCCACATGGCATGAATTATAGGAATGATCTTTTTTACATATATTAAACTGATAGACACAATTATGCGGTAACATAAATCATATATTCATGTAATTTTGATATGCTTTAACCCCTTTCTGTCATTGGACGTACTATTCCGTCCATGTGGGGTGGGCCCTACTTCCCAAGGACGGAATAGTACGTCCAGCACGATCGGCCGCGCTCACGGGGGGAGCGCGGCCGATCGCGGCCGGGTGTCAGCTGACTATCGCAGCTGACATCCGGCACTATGTGCCAGGAGCGGTCACGGACCGCCCCCGGCACATTAACCCCCGGCACACCGCGATCAAACATGATCGCGGTGTACCGGCGGTATAGGGAAGCATCGCGCAGGGAGGGGGCTCCCTGCGGGCTTCCCTGAGACCCCCGGAGCAACGCGATGTGATCGCGTTGCTCCGAGGGTCTCCTACCTCCTTCCTCGCTGCAGGTCCCGGATCCAAGATGGCCGCGGCATCCGGGTCCTGCAGGGAAGGAGTTGGCTTACCGAGTGTCTGCTCAGTGCAGACGCTGGTAAGCCTGCAGCCCTGTCAGTGAGATCGGTGATATGACAGAGTGCTGTGCACACTGTCAAATCACCGATCTGTGATGTTCCCCCCTGGGACAAAGTAAAAAAGTAAAAAAAAAAATGTCCACATGTGTAAAAAAAAAATAAAAAAAAATTCCTAAATAAATAAATAAAAAAAAAAAATTATTCCCATAAATACATTTCTTTATCTAAATAAATAAAAAAATCAAACAATAAAAGTACACATATTTAGTATTGCCGCGTCCGTAACGACCCCACCTATAAAACTACATAACTAGTTAACCCCTTCAGTGAACACCATAAAAAAAAAAAAAACGAGGCAAAAAACAACGCTTTATTCTCATACCGCCAATCAAAAAGTGGAATAACACGCGATCAAAAAGACGGATATAAATAACCATGGTACCGCTGAAAACGTCATCTTGTCCCGCAAAAAGCGAGGTGCCAAACACTATTATCAGCGAAAAAATAAAAAAGTTATAGTCCTCAGAATAAAGCGATGCCAAAATAATTATTTTTTCTATAAAATAGCTTTTATCGTATAAAAGCGCCAAAACATAAAAAAATGATGTAAATGAGATATCGCTGTAATCGTACTGACCCGAAGAATAAAACTGCTATATCAATTTTACCAAACGCGGAACGGTATAAACGCCTCCCCCAAAAGAAATTAATGAATAGCTGGTTTTTGGTCATTCTGCCTCACAAAAATCGGAATAAAAAGCGATCAAAAAATCTCCCGTGCCCGAACATGTTACCAATAAAAACGTCAACTCGTCCCGCAAAAAACAAGACCTCACATGACTATGTGGACTCAAATATGGAAAAATTATAGCTCTCAAAATGTGGTAACGCAAAAAATATTTTCTGCAATAAAAAGCGTCTTTCAGTGTGTGACGGCTGCCAATCATAAAAATCCGCTAAATAACCCGCTATAAAAGTAAATCAAACCCCCCTTCATCACCCGCTTAGGCTACGTTCATATTTGCGTTGTGCGCTGCAGCGTCGGCGACGCAACGCACAACGCAGGAACACCGCATGCACAACGCATGCACAACGCTGCGTTTTGCGACGCATGCGTCCTTTTTTTGCTTGATTTTGTACGCACAAAAAATGCAACTTGCTGCGTCCTCTGCGCCATGACGCGTGCGCCGCAGTGACGCATGCATCGCAAAACGCAAGTGCAACGCATGTCCATGCGCCCCCATGTTAAATATAGGGGCGCATGACGCATGCGGCGACGCTGTGGCGCCCGACGCTGCGGCGCAGAACGCTAATGTGAACGTAGCCTTAGTTAGGGAAAAATTTAAAAAAATTAAAAAATGTATTTATTTCCATTTTCCCATTAGGGCTAGGGCTAGGGTTAGGGCTAGGGCTAGGGTTAGGGCTACATTTAGGGTTGGGGCTAAAGTTAGGGTTAGGGTTGGGGCTAAAGTTAGGGTTTGGATTACATTTACGGTTGGGAATAGGGTTGGGATTAGGGTTAGGGGTGTGTCTGGGTTAGAGGTGTGGTTAGGGTTACCGTTGGGATTAGGGTTAGGGGTGTGTGTGGATTAGGGTTTCAGTTTAATTGGGGGGTTTCCACTGTTTAGGCACATCAGGGGCTCTCCAAACGTGACATGGCGTCCCATTTCAATTCCAGCCAATTCTGCGTTGAAAAAGTAAAACAGTGCTCCTTCCCTTCCAAGCTCTCCCGTGCGCCCAAACAGGGGTTTACCCCAACATATGGGGTATCAGCGTACTAGGAACACATTGGAGAACAACTTTTGGGGTCCAAATTCTCCTGTTACCCTTGGGAAAATACAAAACTGGGGCTAAAAATAATTTTTGTGGAAAAAAAATATATTTTTTATTTGCATGGCTCTGCGTTATAAACTGTAGTGAAACACTAGGGGGTTCAAAGCTCTCACAACACATCTAGATGAGTTCCTTAGGGGGTCTACTTTCCAAAATGGTGTCACTTGTGGGGGGTTTCTACTGTTTAGGTACATTAGGGGCTCTGCAAACACAATGTCACGCCTGCAGACCATTCCATCTAAGTCTGCATTCCAAATGGCGCTCCTTCCCTTCCGAGCCCTCCCATGCGCCCAAACGGTGGTTCCCCCCACATATGGGGTATCAGCGTACTCAAGACAAATTGGACAACAACGTTTGGGGTCCAATTTCTCCTGTTACCATTGGGAAAATACAAAACTGGGGGCTAAAAATAATTTTGGGGGGAAATTTTTTATTTTTTTATTTTCACGGCTCTGCGTTATAAACTGTAGTGAAACACTTGGGGGTTCAAAGTTCTCACAACACAACTAGATAAGTTCCTTGGGGGGTCTAGTTTCCAATATTGGGTCACTTGTGGGGGGTTTCTACTGTTTAGGTACATTAGGGGCTCTGCAAATGCAATGTGACGCCTGCAGACCAATCCATCTAAGTCTGCATTGCAAATGATGCTCCTTCCCTTCCGAGCTCTGCCATGCGCTCAAACGGTGGTTCGCCCCCAGATGTCAGATATCAGCGTACTCAGGACAAATTCGACAACAATATATAGGGTCTAATTTCTCCTGTTACCCTTGGAAAAATACAAAACTGGGGGCTAAAAAATAATTTTTGTGGAAAAAAAAAATGTTTTATTTGCACGGCTCTGCGTTATAAACTGTAGTGAAACACTTAGGGGTTCAAATCTCTCACAACTAGTGTTGAGCGATACCGTCCGATACTTGAAAGTATCGGCCGATACCGGCAAAGTATCGGATCTAATCCGATACCGATACCCGATACCAATACAAGTCAATGGGACTCAAGTATCGGACGGTATTCCTGATGGTTCCCAGGGTCTGAAGGAGAGGAAACTCTCCTTCAGGCCCTGGGATCCATATTAATGTGTAAAAGAAAGATTTAAAATAAAAAATATTGCTATACTCACCTCTCCGACGCAGCCTGGACCTCACCGAGGGAACCGGCAGCGTTCTTTGCTTAAAATGCGCGCTTTTACTTCCTTCCGTGACGTCATGGCTTGTGATTGGTCGCGTGCTGCCCATGTGGCCGCGACGCGACCAATCACAGCAAGCCGTGACGTAATTTTCAGGTCCTCAATGCCTAATTCTAGGCATTCAGGAATTTAAAATTACGTTCCGGCTTGTGATTGGTCGCGTCGCGGTCACATGGGCGACGCGACCAATCACAAGCCGTGACGTCACGGGAGGCAGGAGACGCGCGCATTTTTAAAATTACATCACGGCTTGTGATTGGTTGCGTGCCGCCCATGTGACCGCGACGCGACCAATCACAGCAAGCCGTGACGTAATTTCAGGTCCTGATGCCTATTTCTGCATTGAGGACCTGAAATTACATCACGGCTTGCTGTGATTGGTCGCGTCGCGGTCACATGGGCGGCACGCAACCAATCACAAGCCGTGACGTAATTTTAAAAATGCGCGCGTCTCCTGCCTCCCGTGACGTCACGGCTTGTGATTGGTCGCGTCGCCCATGTGACCGCGACGCGACCAATCACAAGCCGGAACGTAATTTTAAATTCCTGAATGCCTAGAATTAGGCATTGAGGACCTGAAAATTACGTCACGGCTTGCTGTGATTGGTCGCGTCGCGGCCACATGGGCGGCACGCGACCAATCACAAGCCGTGACGTCACGGAAGGAAGTAAAAGCGCGCATTTTAAGCAAAGAACGCTGCCGGTTCCCTCGGTGAGGTCCAGGCTGCGTCGGAGAGGTGAGTATAGCAATATCTTTTATTTTAATTCTTAATTTTACACATTAATGTTGTTTTGATACCGATACCCGATACCACAAAAGTATCGGATCTCGGTATCGGAATACTTGCGGTATCGGAATGCTCAACACTACTCACAACACATCTAGATGAGTTCCTTAGGGGGTCTACTTTCCAAAATGGTGTCACTTGTGTTTTTTTTTACTGTTTAGGTACATTAGGGGCTCTGCAAACGCAATGTGACGCCTGCAGACCATTCCATCTAAGTCTGCATTCCAAATGGCGCTCCATCCCTTCCAAGCCCTCCCATGCGCCCAAACGGTGGTTCCCCCCCACATATGGGGTATCAGCGTACTCAGGACAAATTGAACAACAAATTTTGGGGTCCAATTTCTCCTGTTACCCTCGGGAAAATACAAAACTGGGGGCTAAAATATAATTTTTGTGGGATAAAATTTTTCTTTTATTTTTACGGTCCTGCATTATAAACTCCTGTGAAGCACTTGGTGTGTCAAAGTGCTCACCACACATCTAGATAAGTTCCTTAGGGGGTCTACTTTCCAAAATGGTGTCACTTGTGGGGGGTTTCAATGTTTAGGCACATCAGTGGCTCTCCAAACGCAACATGGCGTCCCATCTCAATTCCTGTCAATTTTGCAGTGAAAAGTCAAACGGCGCTCCTTCCCTTCCGAGCTCTCCCATGCGCCCAAACAGTGGTTTACCCCCACATATGGGGTATCAGCGTACTCAGAACAAATTGCACAACAACTTTTGTGGTCCAATTTCTTCTCTTACCCTTGGGAAAATAAAAAATTGGGGGCGAAAAGATCATTTTTGTGAAAAAATATGATTTTTTATTTTTACGGTCCTGCATTATAAACTCCTGTGAAGCACTTGGTGGGTCAAAGTGCTCACCACACATCTAGATAAGTTCCTTAGGGGGTCTACTTTCCAAAATGGTGTCACTTGTGGGGGGTTTCAATGTTTAGGCACATCAGTGGCTCTCCAAACGCAACATGGCGTCCCATCTCAATTCCAGTCAATTTTGCATTGAAAAGTCAAATGGCGCTCCTTCGCTTCCGAGCTCTGTCATGCGCCCAAACAGTGGTTTACCCCCACATATGGGGTATCGGCGTACTCAGGACAAATTGTATAACATCTTTTGTGGTCCATTTTCTCCTGTTACCCTTGGTAAAATAAAACAAATTGGAGCTGAATTAAATTTTGTGTGAAAAAAAGTTAAATGTTCATTTTTATTTAAACATTCCAAAAATTCCTGTGAAACACCTGAAGGGTTAATAAACTTTTTGAATGTGGTTTTGAGCACCTTGAGGGGTGCAGTTTTTAGAATGGTGTCACACTTGGGTATTTTCTATCATATAGACCCCTCAAAATGACTTCAAATGAGATGTGGTCCCTAAAAAAAAATGGTGTTGTAAAAATGAGAAATTGCTGGTCAACTTTTAACCCTTATAACTCCCTAACAAAAAAAAATTTTGGTTCCAAAATGATGCTGATGTAAAGTAGACATGTGGGAAATGTTACGTATTAAGTATTTTGTGTGACATATCACTGTGATTTAATTGCATAAAAATTCAAATTTGGAAAATTGCGAAATTTTCAAAATTTTCACCAAATTTCCATTTTTTTAACAAATAATCGCAGGTAATATTAAAGAAATTTTACCACTATCATGAAGTACAATATGTCACGAGAAAACAGTGTCAGAATCGCCAAGATCCATTGAAGCGTTCCAGAGTTATAACCTCATAAAGGGACAGTGGTCAGAATTGTAAAAATTGGCCCGGTCCATAACGTGCAAACCACCCTTGGGGGTGAAGGGGTTAAATTAAGACAAATTCTGTTATGTGTGTCCAGCTGCAGCTTTTCCAATGTAATTAATTGCTATGTTTGTGATTGGTTCCTTGCTATATATAAACCTGCTCATTCATTTTGTATTAGCTCCTATGACTAAGGGCGCCGTGGTGCGCCAGAAACGCGTCAGGCAGAGAGTCTCTCTCTCTCTTTTTTTAAAAAACTGTTTTTTTTAAATGTTCTAATAAACTTGGAAATTTTACTTACACTGGATGGACGTGCTGGAATTTACCTTCCTCCTTTCCTACTTCAGCTGAAATCACCAGCAGGTACGGCACCCACCAGTTACATTCATTTGCAACGGCTTACAATGCATGTCTCAGAGTGTCAAGCTCCAACTTTTCCCTCTCCCTCTTCTCTCCCTCAGACATTGTAGCTCAAGGTCAAAGTAGATAATTATCAGTAATTATAATCAATATCATTCGAATTATACAGATAAATCCAAGCCAGGAGATATATAAATATCAAGGGTCCAGAGAATTTCAGTGTATCCCCTTGATGCACATTTCAATGATTTCAGAAGGGATGCACCTGTATATGTTCATCTGCCCAGTGTTTGCTTGTTTTATTTTCTGTATGGTTTGTTTACATCTCCATTTTAAGCTCTTTTAATTTTGTGTTCTAATAAAATTGTTAATTCTTTATACAACTTGTGTTTGCAGGACTTTTTTTCTCTACATAGGATTTTCCTTGCATCATGGTCCTTTGTGCTTATTATGTAGGGAGCTAGTATGATAATCACTGGCCTGCATCCGGCCTTACTGGACGGGATGGAGCTGAGACTTGCATACCTTCTGCAGTGGGCTCGGTACTCTGGGGTGATCACAGACTCTCCAGTCTTCTGAGCAGTGTATACGGAGTGTCTCCCTTCAATCTGAACCTGTTACAATTCCTCTGCTCAGTGAGTGACTGCTTTGCTACCCTCTATAATCTGGGTCATGCTGAGCTGTCAGTGTTTTGATTGACAGCTTGACTGTTCAATCTTCTGAAGTGTAAGTTTAGCTGTCAATACTTTGATTGATAGCTCGGTCATCCAATCTGTGACTGGGAGGTGCTGGGCTTCCATGTTTTCTGTGTTCTTGAGATGACCAGCTCCTTAATTGAGCTCTCTGCCTCTGATCCCTGCCAGATATAGTTTGTGCTTCCTGGTGAGTGTTTGCCTGACTTTTTTGTTCAGAGTTCTTATCTTCCACCGTGTGACCATTTGAACTGTGTTCATGCTATCTCTTTGTCTTGTCCTTTTGCTTTGATCCACTATTTTCTGGTATTTGGACCCCGGACCGTGACCCGACCTATGCCTTTGTCTTTCCCCTTGGTTTTCTATGTGCTCCCTAGGTACTGACCCCAGAACGTTATGGTCATGCTCATGGTCTGTCCCTGAGTAGTGACTAGCATCACAGAACCACAATCCCATATCTGCTCTCAATGCTCATGTCCTCCATCTCTCAGACGATCTGCCATTGTGTTCTGGACATTCTTTGAACACTAATGATGCTGTTTTCTCTCCAGCTCCCAAGGGGCTAATTGCACCAACCTTATCATCACAGCATTTTTGCTGGCATGACTCCACCCTGTCGTGGGCTGGGCTTTTGTTAACAAGCAATACGGTTTCCCTGGCATCTTCTCCCATGTTCTCTCAACACCTCCTGGTAGGTAGGCCTTTTCTTTCCACCTCACCTTCTCTCAGTGTACACCTCTCACAACAGGCTGGCTGCTCTTTGCAGGGTACTTCCCTCTTGAGGTAGATCCTGTGAAGGGCTGGACAATTCTTTATGTCCTTTTGTGTCCTCTACACTTATGATGGGAGAGTTCTTCTTTTCATGCTGCATCACCAACCACCATCTTAGATCCACTCCAGGTAGCATCTTTAAATACATTTTCATTGCCATTTTCCATGCTTAGAGGAAACAAAAGGATTAGGCGGAACAACTTAAGTATGACCCACTACGAAGTTTGTCGTGACGTGGCAGTGGGCTTCATACAGTTTGATCAGAATGTTAAACTAAGAACCTCATGTTAAGCTATTTATATTTTTGCCTGGTGACATTGGATTATGTATGATTTTTGGAGGTGCTGTCCACTCTCTTTTTTTCAGCATGTAACAACTTCAGTAAAATGAACAAAGTGTATAAATAAAAAATTTACATAATAATAGCTTCAGTCCTAAAAAGGTTGAATGGCAGACCATTCGCAATGTGAGAAACCAAAGAAACCGCTAGTCATGGATTAGAGAAAAATTGTAATGGGACAAGTGTAGTGAAGTAAAACACCTTTATTAAACAGTGGCTGGCAAAAAATTGGCACTCTGTGCAACAGAGTGCCCGCTCAGGTACAATGATTAAATTAAAAGAGCATATTAAAAACAAGAAGTACATAGAAATAGTTAATTCAAGATAGGGGGACCACAAGGAAATTAAAATGGTAAATGGATAATTAAAGTTCATAAATATAGTAATCCTTTCAGAATTTACCTTAGGCCATATATGTACAGGTGATAGTATTGAATTTGTATGGTAACTAATTAGTGCAGCATATCAGCTCACTTTAAATATATAAAGCAGTCATGGGAGGGGAAAATAAACTGCACAGTGTTATTTAGGGAGAGGGAATGTGGATTACAGCAAAGGTATTACCTAATGGTAGTCTGATAGTGGTCCCCGGGGTTGTGTGCCGCACTTGAACCCTTGTCCCCTTACCATTTTTCTCTAATCCATGACTAATGGTTTCTTTGGTTTCTCATGTCATGTGGCATGGGGCGGTAGCTGTGGGTGAGGTACTCATCTTCCATGCCCAGACACACTACATAAAAATGGGGATCCTAGCTGGGTGTGTAGACTTGTATTACTTTAGGTATACACCTCTGCAGATTGCATGGTGCCGCTGTATTCAGCTAGCCAGGACGAGGTGTTAAGGAGTTAAGTGAGGTAGACCACAGTTGAAAATTAAACTTCTCTTTTAACAGAATAATAGCATTGTAGAAACTATATACAGCAGACAGTAGGTAGGAATCTTCATGGACGTTTCTTTAGTAACACACAACATCACACACATTTCCTTTCTTGCTGAAATTGCTCTGCTCTTCTCAATGCCTCTCTCTACTGCCCAGCCCAGCAAACTATCTTGGGAGCTTTAATCTTCCTCAACAGCATGACTAAGGTTCAGGTAGCAAGAGTCATAGACTCCATTCCATTGCAATGCATCTCTGTTGGCGTGTGTGTGTCCCAATATGGCAACTATTTGATGTAGACACTTCGTATCTACAGCACTGTATAAATCCTCTTCCTTTTGCTTCCCATCACTATAGTTTCCCATTACCTCTCATCTCCAAGACTCCACACCATCCCTTTCGGCTTTCTGCTATAGGCCCTAGCCCATGTTCTTTCTTTACATTCTTATCAAACCTTCTGTCTGTAATCTGACCTATCACTGTGCCTGTATTCTCCTTGGAATCTTACTATCTGTTTCTCAGGTCTCCCTCTTGCCACACAAACACCCATTATATGCAGATTTGCCAATCTTCAGACCTGAGGTGTGCTACAGCTGCAAGCTGGGTCCTAACTAACCGCCAGGAAGTCATGTTCTATGTCTCTGTGTAACTCCCCCTTTTCTGAGCTAGTCCCAACTATTAAGTCTATCTAACCCTACTTATTACCTGTTGCTGTGCAGACTACAACTTCATCACATGACAATGCAGATTGCTAAACAGTTCATGTAGTCTAAATGCAGTTAATGTTCAAAACACCAAAATGCATTATTTCAGCACAGATTCTTCAAGGGGTGCGCACAGCACTTCCATTTCCTTACAGATGCTAGTTAATGAAAAGAGCTTAGCTTACACTTAGTGTAAAGGGTTAGGTATGCTCTCCAGGATGCCCCAATGCCAAGGGGGAGGGGTGCCATATATGTTCTCCTGCCTGGGTTTATATATAAGGGCTAAATGGTGAAAATTGAGAGGCGCGTGCGTTCCATGATCCGCACAATGAAATTACTTACGTAATGGCAGTCATCCCACTGGGTGCATATTGGGTGGACCATGACCCGATGACATCAATGACATGCATGTGTCTATATAAAGTAACATGGCGTTGGATCACATGTGCACATCGGTGGCTATTTTTTAGGAGACCAAGGGTGCAACTATATGGAAAGTATTGACGGAATGGAAGATGGACGAGGAATAAGAGGGGGGCAGGGTGGAGCAGATACATGATGAGAGTCATTACGATAAAGCGGTGTAATAACATAAAATGGGCGGGATGGGGCAGATCAAAGAGAAAAAAGCATTAAAATGATGCAGTGTAATTACATAAAGTGGAATGTGCAATATAAAAATGTGTAAAATGCATTGAATCAAGAAAGTCAACACTGACTAGAGTTGAATAAATGTCAAGTATGAGATGTGAAGGCAAGATGATGCAAACATAAACAAAGGGAAAAATTCTAAAAATATGATAAAACAAGCTGAGCAAAATAAATAAATAATAAGAGAGAAATTAATATTAAATATTATGAGTATAGTAGAAGTGTCAGCATAACAGTGTTGGTGAGATGAAAATGTGAGAAGAGAGAATACATAAACCATTAAATATAACATAATAAAATGAATTGTAAATACATAAAAAATATATACAATGAAATAAAAAAATAATAATAAATACAATAAATAGCACAAGACCATATGACATATTGACAATGGTAATACAAGCATTGTCCTCCTCCATACCTATCCCTTCCCCTATACATACGAAGGGCAACCCCCATCATCATAAGTGATCCCTATATTTAATACTATCATAATATCCATAAACATAAAAAAATCCCCTATTGATAGAAAATGTTCGCCAATCTCAAATTCGGCACAAACATTGGCTCATTTGGATTCCTTTTCGGATTCACGAGCATTTTTCCTCAACGTTGGCTAAATTTGGGAGCTATTCGGTAAATGATCGCGTTTCTATTAATACTTTTGTTAGAACATTGGCTGGGATAGTGGTAATGTATGGTGGGCCATGGGGACGTGTTATGAGGGGAGGGGTTGGGTATAGGTCAGAGGGTCGGCAGATTATTATTTTTTTAAATTAACTAAATTAATCAAGGTGCAGAAACCATCCACTACGTCCAGACACAAGAGCTTCTGTCATTGGCTGCCGAAGTCACATGTCACTCTCTATATAAAAAGCAGAAATGTTGTTGTGCTGATGCCATTTAGGCAGTGTAACAGTGCAGAGAAGCTGCTCCTGCTGCAACTTGTCAGATAGTTAGATAGGCGGTTTATTGTCAGCTACTTCAGCTAGATAGGATCCTGTGTGAAATCGACCTTCCAGGATCTACTACTTTGTGCTAATAGTGTTGTGCAGTCAGGAGGTCACATTTCCTAATCAAAATAGTTTGGGCTAATATTGGCATGCAGGCCCCAGGCCAAATTTCCTAATCAAAATTGATTGGGCTAATATTATTGTTCATGCACCAGACAAAATTTCCGAATCAGAATCATTTTGGCTAATATTGGTGTGGATGCACCAGGCAACATTTCCTAATCAAAATCTTTTCAGCTAATATTGGTGTGCAGGCACTAGGCCCCATTTCTTAATCAAAATCGTTTGGGCTAATATTGTTGTGCAGGTTTAAGGGGTGGCAGAAACTGGTGTATGTCCCACCCCTTTAAATATGTCCTGGGTAATTGTTTGTATAATGTTATGCCATTGCAAGTGTTGCTGTGTATACATAAGACCTTCATGTATATGTTGTTATAGGGAAAGCGTAGTGCTGAGGTTAGCCACTAGATGGAGGCATTTTAGTGTACCTAAGAAGGATAGGACACAGTCTATTAAATAGTTAAAAATAGGAGGGGCACAGTGGATAAGATAGGGAATACTTCCTGGTAGAGTCAGAGAGGGCCAGGGCACCCGTGGAGCGCAGAAGGGTTCTATAGCCCTGGGCAACATCATGCCAAGCAACGTTAAAGAGCCCAGCCATCCATAGCCACAGGCCAGGACAGCAACAGGCCAGAAAAGCAGCTACTAAGATAGAGCTACTGTAGGATATAGCAGTGTGGTGCAGAAGCTGAAGGAAAGGCCAGGAGAGTACAGGGACGCAGGAGATTTCATGATGTAGCAAGTTATCGCATGGGCTAATGCCCTCAGATCCGAGATGAAATGGCTGAGGGAGTCCACAGGCGAACAGGGATGATGCAGAGACTGTCTGGGACGGTCCGACCTGGGTACGTGCTGTATAGCCATGAGAGAAGCGCAGGGAAAGATGAAGATATATGTATTGTGCAACCTGTGATAAAAGCTGTGGAGTACAAGGATGTGCTGTGTAAAGAAACTAGTAAAGTCATTCATTTAACAGTTGCAATGAACTGTGCCTCAGTTTGTGTGAAATAGTCTGGAGAGAGTCCCCTACAGAAGAGAGGACTCTGAAGGAGTTAGACCTGGAGACACAGGTACACTTACTAATGGACACTATGTTTATGTGAGGGGAGGCAAGGGGGTGATGGGACTAAATTTCCTAATCAAAATTGTTTCAGCTAATATAGGGGTACAGGCAGCAGGCCACATTTCCTAATCAAAATCGTTTGGTTTAATATTGGCGATTATTGAGGTGCAGGCACCAGGTCCCATTTCCTAATCAAAATCGTTTAGCCAATATTGTTGTGCACACACCAGGCCCTATTTCTTAAACAAAATCTTTTGGGCTAATACTTTTGTGCACACACCAGGCAAAATTTCCTAATCAAAATTGTTTGGGCTCATACTGTGTTGCAGGCATCAAGCCTCTATCCTAATCAAAATAGTTTGTGCACACACCAGGCAAAATTTCTTAATCAAAATTGTTTGGAATAATATTGTTGTGCAGGCACACTATCTCAGCAAATAAATATTGGTTGTTAATTGAGTTACAGGTGACTGACAAGTCAGGACCTAGGGTTGTGAAACAGCTGGTTAAAAGAGGAAAATGGTACATCCAACATGAGTGGGTAAAAGTGAGGTCATGGTAGAAGGGGCATAGGCTTGGTGTTCGACGTGTACATGGGTTAGGTGGTAAGGTTTCTGAAAGCTCTACCGAACAAATGCCAGGACTGTTTCAAGGTATTTTGGACAAATTGCAAAATCGATTATTTCTGCAGTTACAGCACCAAGAACTAAAAGAGCCACCTTGTGCAGCGCTAATACTGCATTCTGACAAGGTGGCTCTTTTAGGTCTTGGTGCTGTAACTGCAGAAATAATCGATTTTGCAATTTGTCCAAAATACCTTGAAACAGTCCTGGGGGCAGGTCTTTCCCCCCTAATTCAGACGCAGCACCGCCATCACTCATGCCCTCTTGGCGCCTGGTGCCACCTCCTCAACGTTGTTTTCAACTGTCTCGGCGCCTGCACTGTTATCTTATGCCTTGGGCATGCGCAGTTAGTGCTGCCATCTTCTGACATCATTTGATGTCTTGCTGACTGCGCCTGTGTGGCCGCGCTGCCCGAGATCCCGCCCCACAGTGTGAATAAATCAGAAAACACTGCGGGGGGATCTCGGGCAGCGTGACCGTATAGGCGCAGTCAGCAAGACATCAAATGATGTCAGAAGATGGGCAGCGCTAACTGCGCATGCCCAAGGCATAAGATAACAGAGCAGGTGCCGAGACAGTTGAAAACAACGCTGAGGAGGCGCCTGGCGCCAAGAGGGCATGGCTGACGGGGGTGCTGCATCTGCATTAGGGGGGAAAGACCTGCCCCCAGGACTGTTTCAAGGTATTTTGGACAAATTGCAAAATCGATTATTTCTGCAGTTATAGCACCAAGAACTAAAAGACCCACCTTGTCAGAATGCAGCATTAGTGCTGCACAAGGTGGCTCTTTTGGTTACAAATGCCTGGGGGGTTGCAGGTTCCTTTTAACATCACACACAGTTCAATCCTCAGAGGTGGCACACCAATCACCCTTGCTTCCCCTGTATCTCAACTCTCCAACCAGTCAACTGACTTTGGTGAACACCAGATGAGCAAGTGTTCCCACACAGGTCTCCACCCGGAGAACCTCAACTTGTTTACCCCCAACAGTTTGTGTCAGTGAGAGCCTGTCAGCTGTTACAGATGTGGAGATGCCTACTGTTTTTATTTCACTGAGCACACATCTTTCTCAATCCACCATAACATTTCCACTTGTACCACACTCACAATGCCGCAAATTGCCTGTTCACACTACTCCACTCTCTTTCAGCACAGCAGCCAGCCCTCGGTCACACAGTTGTAGTAACGTAAAAGAGTGTTTCCTTCTACACAGGACAAAGCTAAGAGCTTGAACTCCACCATCTCCAATCTGTTGGCCAGGAAAAGGTTGCCTTTCCGCCTGGTGGCTACAGATGGTTTCAAAAAGCTGATGGTCATCGTAGTCCCTCAGTACCAGTTGCCCAGTTGCCATTATGTCTCTAAGAAAGCTGTGCCGACACTAGCGCAGCATGTTGCAGACAACATCACCTGTTCCTTGAAAAAATCTATGTCTGCTAGGGTGCATTACACCACTAACACCTGGATGAGCAAGCATGGCATGAGGCATTACATCTCGCTGACTGGGCACTGGGTGACTCTGTTGGTTGTGGGGGCAGTCAAGCAAAGGGCTGCTTCACAAGTCTTGGAATCCAAAAGGCTTCTGGGACAAACCTCTGTATCTAACACTTCCTCCACTACTTCGGTCTCATCCACCTCCTCTACGGCCTCCATCTGTACCCTCAACCTCTGCCTTATTGAGACACGCGTTCCAACAGTGCAGAGAGAATCCCCCACATCCGTACTGCATAGCCAGGGCTCACCGTAATTAGGTAGTGTTTAAATGAATATGCCTTGGAGATGGCAGTCACATAGCTCAAAATTTGTGGACAGCTATCCAGGCTGAGTTTGAGCAATGGCTATCTCCACTGAACCTGGAGCCAGGGAAGGCCATGTGTGATAATGGTGCAAACCTGGTGGCACCCTTACGCCAGTGCAACTTCACACACGAGCCTTGCTTGCCTCACATCTTCAACCTGGTGGTACAGCAATTTTTCCACCACTATCCCAGCCTGGATGTGTTGCTGCAGAAAGCACGATCGCTATGTGCTCACTTCTGCCGTTCTCACCCTACTTGAGCACCAATATCTCATTCTTGTAAGAGTGCCGTGTTTTGTTTTGTTGTACTGTTCTCACCCGGCAGGTCATAGCCTTGCATTGCCACAGAGGTCTTTCGGCCTCTCAGAGCACCATTGTACTATTTCTACTTTGGTGAAATTTATGGCACTTTAGTGGTGTGTGCCAATATTTTTTTGAAATGTGGAGTCTCTAAATTGGGTCTCCACCAAGTGGGCTGCCTGTAGTGGAAGGGGTGTCAAAGGCCCATTATAGCAGGGGTGTCAAACTGCATTCCTCGAGGGCCTCAAACCATGCGTGTTTTCAAGATTTCCTTCTCATTGCACAAGGTGCTGGAAACATTCTGTGCAGGTGATTAAATGATCACCTGTGCAATACAAGGAAATCCTGAAAACATGACCTGTTTGCAGCCCTTGAGGAATGCAGTTTGACACCCCTGCATTATAGTATTTCTACGCAAGGGAAATTGATGCCACTTTTCTGGTGTATGCCAATATTTTTTTGCAATGTAGAGACTCCAAGTTGGGTCTCCTTCATGTGTGTTACCTTGTCTGTAGAAGTAGGGCTCCCAAACCAGCAGGTCTGTACTTACTTTCAGTCATCTACCTATGTTACTATCCTTAAAGGTAACAATAGTAGTCTACAAAACTGATATTTATGCCACCTGAGTGTGGCTGAGTAGAAAAGCAGTTTGAGCTGTTGCATGAGGTATCAGGGCTCCCAGCACAGCAGGCTTACACCGGTCCTTCACCTACCTCGATTTAATTTAAATTTAAATTAAGAACTGTAAATGCTGGGCCAGATCCTGACACCTCATGCATGGCCCGTGGCTGACTGCTACTGTGCCATTATCAAATTTATACTCTGGGTCAATTGATGCCACTTTTCCTGTTGCCTGCCAATAATTTGGGGAAATGTTTGGACTCCAAGTTGGGTATTCTTCATGTGTGTTGCCTTCATTTGGCAGGCCTCTCAGAGTAGCAGGCCTACATCTGTCACTCATCCATCTGTTACTGATCAATGTTTCAGCTAGAACTGCTGGTCCAAGCCCTGTCTCATGCATCCATGCTGTGCAATTATACTATTTGAACTCGGGGTCAATTGATGCTATTATTCCTGGTGTCTGCCCCTAATTTGAGCTGTTTGGGAAGCTTTTTGTCCCCACAAGGTGTTTGCTATACATTTGGTTTTGCCTCCCATTGAATTCAATGGGGTCCGGGTATATTCGACCAACTGAACCTTGAAAGGTTTGCTCATCTCAATTGGTGACATTATATTAAGCGTTATGATCCAGCGAAACTCATGTTGTGCAAGAATCTGTTAACTTTGCTGCCATTAATAACACTGGTAATCTTGTCTATATCCCTAATTTTAAGGGATCACAGTTATCATATGTATTGAAGTGTGTGGGAAGAGTTTATAACATGGACACATCTGATATCTCCTTGGCTGTTAAAAGATCCCAGATGTGTTTGCGAGTTTCAACTTTCAATTCATGAGACTTTAGACCGATATACATTTTGGAGCATGGACATGTGGCATAATATAGCACATGGATATTATTACATGAGATGTAATCATGAATTTGATAATCTTTAGTTCCATCAGATGATGAGAATGTAGTACACCTAAGAATATTCTACCATGTCAAAAAATTACTACAAG
This sequence comes from Ranitomeya variabilis, assembly GCF_051348905.1. NCBI lineage: Eukaryota > Metazoa > Chordata > Amphibia > Anura > Dendrobatidae > Ranitomeya > Ranitomeya variabilis. The sequence goes on along the minus strand of NC_135237.1, from coordinate 156,751,740 downwards.
AATAACAAACTCATTTTGGACCTATTGGTGAATTTTGCCTCATAGTGGCTTTATACCAAGAAATCTCAGAAATGTTTGCTCCTTTTAGGTGTCTTTTGAGGGATCTATGGAAGATGGGCAGTCAAAACATTGATAATTTTAGTACCGACCAATGTTTGGTTAGTATTTTATGGGTCCTGCCCCAATGACAGAAGTAAAAATAAAACTGATCTCAAAATTAATATTTGTTGTTTTCTTGAAATGCATCAAAAGATCATCTCTTTATGCAGCTTTCTCTCCTGTATCCATTCTTTGTATAAATCAAGTTTATTAAAGCAAATGAACAATACAGGAATGGAACAACGCTGAAACACAGTTGGTTAAATCAATAGGATACAGCCCATAATTCAAACATGAAGATAAGGTCCCAGCGGTTTCCAGGAATTATTGGCCAATGCCAATGCCGTCACTTTCGGAATAATAATAATAACTTTCATTAATGTAACGAGTAAACAACAGCGAAGAAAATCATTCATTACTCACTACGTTGAGTCAATTATTTTAGTGAAAAACGTCACTAAGTAGAAAAGGCAGTAAGAAAGAGAAAAAGTTACAGAAGAGAAGAAAGGAGGGAGAAAGAAGGGGATGCAGGTAGAGACAGGAGGGTATGATAAGTACGGGGAACGCAACTCCTCCCCCGGGTGAGCCCCAACTCCACACAGCGGTGGGGGAGCCAATAATTGTTGACACCAGTTTTAGGCCACAACAGCAATTTGGGGTAAAGGGGCAGTATCCATTTTATGAACGCATCTGAAGCGGTTTCAGTTGTAGATTAGGATCTGGACAGCCACGCGTCCAGCTCTGGGGTCTCCCTGAATACAATCCATGGAGCCCAAATGTTATAAAATTTCTCAGGATCCCCAGTGGATTGGTTAATCAGTTGTTCCATTCTGTAAATATCATTTAGTTCCGCAACAAAATCGGAGCATGAGGGGTAGCGATCCTGCTTCCAATATCGGGGAATCAAGTTCCTGACTGCCGTGAGAAAATGTCTGAGAAGACTCCTCTTAAACCCAGAGATCAATAGGTCACACAAAGACAAAAGGGCTAGTTCCACCATGAGCTGTATTTTGCGAATAGATAATTTATTGTAAAGATCAAAGACTAATGTCCATAATTTCTTTATAGGCGTGAATTACCACCAGATATGGACATATGTCTCCTTTTCTGTTGCACATCTCCAACAGATATCTGGGATCACCGGGAACATAGCATGAACCTGGTAAGGGCATCTACACCACCTCGACAGAATCTTGTAGCTCCTCTCCTGTGACACAGCAGACAACGAGGTCCTAAAAGTAAATAATAAAATCTTGTCCCTCTCCTCTTGAGACAAAGATATCCCTAAGTCACCTTCCCATCTCGAAAAAAACGTAGGGAAGTCATGTGTTGGAGTTTGACTCTCCTGGAAAAGGTTATATAACAAGAAGACCTTGCGGACCGGAGGCTCCCCAGCAACACAAATTTTCTCGAAAGGGGTCAAAGTTCCCATGGACTTGTTAAGCTTGAAAGCCGCACTTATGAAGCTTTTTAACTGCTCGTAGAAGTACCAAGAGCTCTCAGGAGGCTCTTCCCCCTGGAACATCTCGTGTAGGGGCCTAATACCCGTCTGATTTCTGAAGTCATATATGATGGGCCGTGAAGCCCTGTTCTTACTTAGGTAGGTTTCCCTACGCAGTCCTGCAGGAAAGTGGGGATTGTCATATAATGGGGTTAGTGGTCCCGGGGATGTAGAAGTTATTATGTTCCTGCCACTCTGTCGTATAAGCATGAGCATGTTCCTAGTCATGAAGGGTAGACTAGACCCCCCTCCCCCTCCACCCATGTTCCATAGTATCGTCTGAGGATCCCCACCAACAAGATCACCCTCCAGGCCAACCCATTTCTTATTATTTCTGCTATGGTATAGATCTAAAATACATGTACCGATTGAGGCACGGCTATAAACTAGGAAATCCGGTAGGCCAATTCCCCCTTTTTTCTTGGACCTGCTTACAACAAAATATGATATTCGTGATCTAGTGTGGGACCAGACAAATCGGATGACCGCTTTCTTAAGATGTGAAAAGAAGGAGGCAGGAAGGTACAACGGGATTGTCTGGAAATAATATAAAAGACGTGGCAATAAGTCCATCTTGATTACGTTAACTCTACCAAACCAGGACAATTGAAGTTTATGCCACCTCTCCAGGTCCAGCTCCGCTTTTTGTAGTGCCGTTTTAAAATTTGAGTCATACAATCCGGAGGTTCTGGCTGTTACCTTGATCCCTAGATACGTAAGTGAGTCAAAGCGCCATCCAAACGGGAAGAAGGCGCGCAACTGGTCCACCTCAGATAGTGGTAATGATATATTTAAGATCAATGATTTATGGGAATTAATTTTAAAATTGCTTAGATGTCCAAATTTTGTTAATTCTGATATCTGTATCCATTCTTGATACAGCTAACACTGTATCCCTTTGCTTTAAATCTATTCCTAAGAACAAACAATTGCTATTCAAATCTCTCATCAGTGGAATAAACTTGTCTAGTCCTTAGGAATTGACCAACTGAGATGGCTCTAATGACTAGGTAAATTCATGCGTGTGACAAAACGTTAACTTCTGTCTCCTTACGGTGTAGATAGGTTTGTATAGACCCATCCTCTTTGACACACAACTGTAGATACAGAAAATCAATATTGGCTTTGTGCCATTTGTAAGTGAACCTAAGCATGAAAAAATTATTGATAAGAATGTGCATGAACTTAATCAATTCGGTTTTAGTAGCCTGACAAATAACGAAACCAACACTGTACTAGGTCAGAGGTGTGTGCTGCTTCACCCTGGAGAATCTGTCTCTTCTAGTACCAGAGAGACAGATTTGCATATGATGAAGCATATTGCTCTTAAGGTAGATGCCATAAATTTTGGTAAGTACACCAGTAATGTCTCTGACATAGGAGGACATCAGTTCTAACAAAGGTTTGAGATAATGGTCAATGAACTTACAGAACACTCAACCCTCTTTTGCCAGAGACAATTGGGCATTCTGGTGGATTAATGGGGTCCTTATGGACTTTGTAGAGAAGACAAAATGTGTGTGTGGGGGGGGTGAAATTTAATCAATAGGCCATCGAAAAGATGTTTGGGGATAATGCCAGACACATAGGCATTACACAGGAGTGGTTAAAATATTTTGGAAAATGTCAATGTGGGAATTGGGGGGAATATCCGATAGGTATCCCTATTCCTGAGTTGGTTTAAGGCCTCCCTTTCTTATTTGTTGATCGGCCAAATCATTTCAATTGTGGTGCTGTAAGATAATCATTAGCAATGCCCATAGGGTTTTTTTTAAGGTCTTCAATTATCAATTTACTACAAAATATTGACATGTCGACAAACAAACAAGGGGGAAAGGTCAATAATCTTGATACAAGCATTTGTAGCAACATACTACCTTCTAATTCACATGTAACCCCCCCCCCATAAAAACACAATTAAAAAATGCAAGTAATCTAATTTGCATAATAGATGCAAAAATGGTGTAGAAATTCTGCAACATCAAAAATTCACCAAAAGCTCAATGTGGGAACATAGCCTTAGGATACATTACATGTAAGTATGTGTTAGGGATATGTGTCATCCATCATTATAAATATGTTTCGTATTTACTTCTGTCTTGCTCATTACTTTTTTCCATTTCTAAAGATATATTAATTTGGTCACAAGAGCTAAACCTACACTCTAATGACTTTTCCAGGATGAAAGGATAAAATATCTCTCTTTCAACACTATAAAGAGGTAAGAATTACGTGGTAAAACAAATATTTAAATTCACGCATTAATAGTATAAGTAGTCATATTAATGACCTGTCATTGACACTTCTTTAGATTCATATTATTTTTAAGAGTTTTATTTTGTTTTTACTACAATATGATTCCATTTATAGATGCTGTTCATAGATTAAACCAACTTAACTTAAAACATTAAACAGATAAGATAAACAAAAGTAATTAAAAGTTTATATACAGCATAAACAATTAAAGAAGTTTTCCAGATTTGTACTTTTTTCTCAGTGGCCAATCACTTGAAAAAAAAAATACAAAAACATTCAAATTTTTGAAGCGTAGTTGCTAGTGTTGAGCATTCCGATACCGCAAGTATCGGGTATCGGCCGATATTTGCTGTATCGGAATTCCGATACCGAGATCCGATATTTTTGTGGTATCGGGTATCGGTATCGAAACAACATTAATGTGTAAAATAAAGAATTAAAATAAAAAATATTGCTATACTCACCTCTCCGACGCAGCCTGGACCTCACCGAGGGAACCGGCAGCGTTGTTTGCTTAAAATTCGCGGGTTTACTTCCTTACGTGAAGTCCCGGCTTGTGACTGGTCGCGTGCCGCCCATGTGGCCGCGACGCGACCAATCACAGCAAGCCGTGACGTAATTTCAGGTCCTTCAGGATTTTAAAATTACGTCACGGCTTGCTGTGATTGGTCGCGTCGCGGCCACATGGGCGACGCGACCAATCACAAGCCGTGACGTCACGGGAGGCTGGACACGCGCGCATTTTAAAATGCGCGCTTGTCCTGCCTCCCGTGACGTCACGGCTTGTGATTGGTCGCGTCGCCCATGTGGCCGCGACGCGACCAATCACAGCAAGCCGTGACGTAATTTTAGGTCCTTCAGGATTTTAAAATTACGTTCCGGCTTGTGATTGGTCGCGTCACGGTCACATGGGCGACGCAACCAATCACAAGCCGGGACTTCACGTAAGGAAGTAAACCCGCGAATTTTAAGCAAACAACGCTGCCGGTTCCCTCGGTGAGGTCCAGGCTGCGTCGGAGAGGTGAGTATAGCAATATTTTTTATTTTAATTCTTTCTTTTACACATTAATATGGATCCCAGGGTCTGAAGGAGAGTTTCCTCTCCTTCAGACCCTGGGAACCATCAGGGATACCGTCCGATACTTGAGTCCCATTGACTTGTATTGGTATCGGGTATCGGTATCGGATTGGATCCGATACTTTGCCGGTATCGGCCGATACTTTCCGATACCGATACTTTCAAGTATCGGACGGTATCGCTCAACACTAGTAGTTGCGCTTTCAGAAAACTTTTAGTATGTCATTCAGACATGTCAAAAGTTTTGACCTATTGAGGTTTGGGTGTCAATCACTAAAACAAATTAGCAAAGCAGTCAGCTATGCAGTGTTCCCATCCATCACAGAACAGAACTCCTTACACTTTCCACTGAGACTGTTTTTAGTATTTGAGGAGAACAGTGTTCAGCTGAGCTATTCTGCACCTATGTTTTAGGAAACCAATGGAATCTCAGCACTATGACCCTCACTGATCAAAAGTTATGCTACGCTAAACTTTACACTATGGACCTGATTCATCAAAGTGTCTATGCCAGAAATTTGGAATACAACACATTGGAAAGTATCAAAATGTTGGCGCAATGTGAAGTTGCACAAAAAACAAAATGGTGTCTTTTGGCGCTTTCACACCAGCTCAGCCAAAGCCAATGGAGCAAGGGAGGAGCCAGCAGAAGTATGGAAATGCCTGCCTGAGAAATTCTTCAAAAGAGGCGGCATATATTACACCAGTTACCCCAGTCCCTAACTGGAGTAACATTTGTGGTGATGAGCACGGATGCACATCTTATTTCTGCATGCCCGTCATTAAAAATGAAGTATGAAATGCCTGTCAATGAAATGAGTCTTTCATTTTAGTTTTTTCATTAAAGGGAACCTGTCACCCCCAAAATCGAAGGTGAGCTAAGCCCACCAGCATCAGTGGCTTTTCTACAGCATTCTGGAATGCTGTAGAGAAGCCCCCGATGTATCCTAAAAGATGAGAAAAAGAGGTTATATTATACTCACCCAGGGACGGTCCCGCTGCGGTGGGCGTCGCGGTCCAGGGCCTCCTATCTTCATCAGATGACGTCCTCTTCTTGTCTTCATGCTGCAGCTCCGGTGCAGGCGTACTTTGTCTGCCCTGTTGAGGGCAGAGTAAATTACTGCAGTGCGCAGGCGCTGGGCCTCTCTGACCTTTCCTGGCGCCTGCGCACTGCAGTACTTTGCTGTGCCCTCAACAAGGCAGACAAAGTACGCCTGCACCAGAGCCGCAGCATGAAGACAAGAAGAGGACGTCATCGTAAGAAGATGGGAGGCCCCGGACCGGACCGCGACGCCCATCGTACCGGGACCACCCCTGGGTGAGTATAATCTAACCTCTTTTTCTCATCTTTTAGGATACATCGGGGGCTTATCTACAGCATTACAGAATGCTGTAGATAAGCCCCTGATGCCGGTGGGCTTAGCTCATCTTCAATTTTGGGGGTGACAGGCTCTCTTTAACCCACCTGCTTGATTTATAGAGGTTTTAAAGTAGTAACCATCCATGCTGTCCCATTGCTTAGGGACAATAGTAAAACATTTCAAACCATTCATCACTTAGTCAGAGTCTTGAAGCTACTGGACATAGCTGCAAGGTGTTGTATAAATTGATACCTACCTACCAAAACCTGTCTTTGTATGTCTTTAAAGATTATAGCCAATATCTGCATGGCACTGAGTGGGTGAGACAGGTTTTGGCTATGATTGCTGTTCTTCTCTGCCAATGAGCACTTCTCTCATGATAATATTTTTCCTCACATAGCAATTACAAATTAAACAAAAACAAAAAAATATTTTTTATAGTGCTAATCCATAAGAGTGTTCTGGAGTAAAACACTCAGTTGAACGATGTTTTTTAAGCTTCAGTGTTTTCAATCCAATTTTGCTAAGCTCTGCCAAAATGGGCACAGCAAGAAAGAAACAGAACATGGCGGCACCTGCCCTGCCAATTCATGAAAAGTTAAACCACTTTGGCAAATTTAAAGGGACTCTGTCACCTGAATTTGGAGGGAACAATTTTCAGCCATAGGGGCGGGGTTTTCGGGTGTTTGATTCACCCTTTCCTTACCCGCTGGCTGCATGCTGGCTGCAATATTGGATTGAAGTTCATTCTCTGTCCTCCATAATACACGCCTGCGTAAGGCAAGATTGCCAAATTCAGGTGACAGAGTCCCTTTAAGCCAGAAATATGATTCTAGTCCGAGGCTGGAGTAAGATTTCTGGTGAGGCGCACTGAGGCACATGCTCACGCGACCAATCACAAGCCGCGACATCATCGAAGGTCCTTCATGCGCTCATTCTTGGTAACGTAGGCTGCCGGTTACATCGGTAAGGTCCAGGCTCCGTCGGAGGGGTGAGTATATCAATATTTTTTATTTTTATTCTTTATTTTACACATTAATATGGATCCCGATACCGATTCCCGATATCGCAAAAGTATCGGAACTCGGTATCGGAATTCCGATACCGCAAATATCGTCCGATACCCGATACTTGCGGTATCGGAATGCTCAACACTAGTCACCAGCTCTCAGTGTAAGTATATAAGAACCTGATTCTGGCTCTTATAGACTTACATTGTGAGTTCTGGTCTGCCCAGCAAACACTTGAGCAATCAGACTAGTCACAACTAATAGAAGAAGACGGAAGAGGCGCAGAGAACAGAAGAAGATGGTGGCTGTTTACTACTAGCAGCGAAAAGACATTAGTGACACCACTCCTGCAGTGAATAAAGGCCGGAGTGGTGCTTTAATTTAAGTGCTCTTGTTAATAAATTATGTGCATCCCACACCAAAACTCCCATTCAGTAAGACTGATGTGTACAATGCCAGTTTTAATTAATTGGATCCTATCTGTGTCAGGAGATCAGTTATATCACCTCTCCTGTACCTGTGTGTAAGACAACTTTCTGCAGATGCAGTCCAGACCCGTTTTTCTTTTTACAATGGAAAGAAAAAGTTACTAAATTCAGCTTATTTTCTCTAAAACCCAATCCTTGATTGTTTTCCATTCTAAAATAGGTAGTTTAGTGCATAAGAAACACCATCATTGTTCATTTTTTCAGGCCAACAAATGGAAACATTTTTCTTACGCTCTTTGTACTTAGCCTGAATAACTGTAGTGCCAACATCCCTGTACGGTTCTTCTCCCCCCGCAGCAGGTATGCCAATACGCTCATCGCCACTGCCGCTCTGTTGTTCTTCCTGCTCTGGCTCGCACTGCAGCTCCCAGTTTCCTGAGCCAGCACACACTGTGCAGGTCTTCTACAATAATAATAATCTTTATTTTTATATAGCGCTAACATATTCCGCAGCGCTTTACAGTTTGCAAACATTATCGTCACTGTCCCCGTTGGGGCTCACAATCTAAATTCCCTATCAGTATGTTTTTGGAATGTGGGAGGAAACCGGAGTACCCGGAGGAAACCCACACAAACACGGAGAGAACATACAAACTCTTTGCAGATGTTGTCCTTCGTGGGGCTTGAACCCAGGACTCCAGCGCTGCAAGGCTGCTGTGCTATCCACTGTGCCACCGTGCTGCCCTTCTTCTGGCAATGTGTTCAGGGTGTGCACACACTCCTATTCTTAAAGGAGCAGTCTGCACTCCAGAACTATCCCCAGACTATAGCTGGGAGGCATCATGGATTTAAAGCACCCTCCCCTCTGGGGAGGTGCCTGAACAATTTTTGTTTCTAGTTTGCCTTTATACCTTCTAGTTCATTGTCAGGTCCCCAACCTGTCTGAACAAGTACCTATGATCCTGAACCCATCCTTTCTAGACCAGCCATCCTTTCTGAACCAGTACCTGTGATCCTGTATCTATCCAGTCTAAACAAGAAGTCCAGTCTGAACCAGCACCAGTATCTTTTCTACCAGTGGTCCTGCCAATGTCCCACCTGATACTCTAACACTGTATTTGTGTCCCTGTCCCTTGGAGTCAGCTGCTGCGGTACCGGGGACTGCCCTAGAGTGATAAATGGCACAAGCCTAACCCCACCATCAGGGCCTCTAATTAAGCACCAGGTAGTTGCTTAGTCAAGTCCCATCAGAACAAGCCCAGCCTGTGGCACAGTAAGCCCACACCCACCAGTGTGATAGTAACCATTGTTTTGATTTTTACTTCTTTTGCAATATTTTTACTGATTTTAAGGATTATAACAAAAATTAAAAGCAAAATCCAAGAATAAAGTCTTACAAACTCGAGCTCGGCGCTTTTCATAAAAAAAAGACCACTCCATAATCCCAGCAGATGTGCTTCGTATCTGCATTAGGACTAGAGCAGCGATAGCAGGTTGTGGGTCAGCCTACCTGGTGTATAATACCATCTATATAATATTTTCTTAAAATTTTCTAGATGGTTCATAGACTTAGCCATTTATTTTTTATAAATCAATAGTACACATGAAAAAAACTGAAACTTAGTAACATATTGTATTAGGGAAATCTGCTTGTTTTTCCTCTTGAATTGATGACTTATTCTCAAAATTCTCAGTTCTGTATTCAGGGAAAAGAGACTTTTCCACCAATGAGATAAGAGACGGAAGATACTGAACTTGCAGCTGCTGCCTCTAGCTCTTCCTCCTTCCCTCTTTATAGAATTTTAAAAGCACTAACTGCCATCTCCTATCTTAGTATTGGGAAAATTTGTCTCTACTGAATACAGATTTTATAGCTTTTTACCCCTGAAATGACAGTGAAAGATTAGTTTAGAATGAGAACAAAGCAGATTTCTCTGATATGATATATTACAAAGTTTCTTATTTTCATGCATATTATTCATTTATGAAACACAAATTAAATCTATGGTTACACTTTTATGTTTGTTACTGCCACGGAAGACAACATATAAATGGGAGCATACTATAACCAATAGCTAAAAGTGTCAAGTTAGAAAAAAAGTTACCTGCTAATCATTATTTTTCGATAATTCATACAAAAATACAACATTTGAGAAAAATAAGTGCAAAAAAGCAATACTAAACTCTTCCCAAATCCCAGCTGTGCATGTGTTGGCGTCTGCCCACGCTCTGTCATTAAACAAATCATTTGGCGCAGGTCAGCACTCCTGATAATTCACCTCATGGAGAAGTGTAACAAAAGCCTTCTCAGGATTGCTGCTCCTATGCTAACTGAATTACTTGCAGCTGGTTTCAATCAAATACTCCCCCGCTTTCCTTTTTGTCTTCCCTTTCCTGAAAGTTGGAATGCGTGTGCACTTTGTAGAACGCCTTGTGTCCTTTGCTGGATTACTACCTCTATTTTACATTTGACAGGCAGATATTTTCACATGAACATTTCAGAAATTGCTGACCAGGTAGTAATTTGGCGTCTGCTATTTTATTCTTCCATTCAGTGCATAGAATGTGGATTACGGGAAACGGGTGAATATATTGGGCACACCCTGACTTCCTGTCTGACCCAGTATAATTCAAGAGTCATGATACTTCTTAAAATGTCTATGTAGATGACCAGTAATTAGTCATTTTACACTTCATATGATTGTTTATTTATTTACTTTCAGTTAATGTTATAAAAAGAGTATTGCTCGGAATAAATGAGTACACCCTAACAGATTTGTCAGAAAATCTTTCGTTTCTTTTAAGTACGGTATCAACATTTTGTATGGGTTACCATGCTACACGTAGGTAAAGCATAGGTGAATTTGTGAATTAAGGTAATATAATATTTGCATGTAGCAGAACAATAGCCCCCAGTTAATGGAGAACATTTGACAGCAACACAACACTTTTTTGTTCCTAAGACTTTCATTTTGGTGTACTCATTTTTGCAACATGGTCTTGAATGAATTTGTGAGTCAAATTAGTTTTTTGGTATGCAAAAAAAACAATGCTTGTTTGCAATCAATGGCCCACATTTGTGAGAGTGGCTTGCAAAAGTATTCACCCACTTGGCATTTACTACCTCACAACCTGGAATTTCACTGTTTTTTTTGAGGGTTTGCATCAGTTCAGGTAAAGAAAATGCCTACAACTGTGAACATTTGCTTTTCTTATTATTGCAAAGCGAACAAATAATATGATAAAATAACTGAAAACTTCAGTGTGCATAACTATTTACCCCCTAAAGTCAGTACTTTGTGAAGCCTCCTTTTGCAGCAATTACAGCTGCAAGACGCTTTGGATAAGTCTCTTTGAGCTTTCCGCATCTTGCCACTGGGATTTTTACCTATTCCTCAAGGCAAGCTGCTCCAGCTCCTTCAGGTTAAATGGTTTCCTCTGTTGAAAAGCAATCTTCAAGTCTGACTAAAGATTCTCAATTGCATTAAGGTCTGGACTTTTACTAGAAAATTCCAAAGCATTTACATGTTTCCCCTTAAACCACTCGAGTGTTGCTTCAGCAGTATGCTTTGGGTCATTGTCTTGATGGAAGGTGAACCACTGTCCTAGTCTCAAACCACTAATGAACAGAAACATGTTTCCTCAAGAATAGCCCTGTATTTTGCATCAAACATCTCCGGACCATTTTGCCTCTGCCTGCTGATGAAAAACATCCCCACAGCAGGATGCTGCAACCACCATGTTTCACTATGGGAACGGTGTTCTTGGGGTGATGATGAGCTATTTGTTTGGCACCAGACATAGCGTTTACCTTGGAGGCCAAAAAGTTAAATTTTACCATCTAACCACAGCATCTTCCTCCATACATTTGGGGAGTCTCCCACATGGCTTTTGTCAAACTTAAAATAAGCCTTACAATTTTAGCATGTAAGTAAAGGCTTTTTTTTTTTTTTACTCTTGTATAAAGATCACTTCTATGGAGTGTACAGCTTATTGTGGTCATATGGACAGATATCCCAGTCTCTGTTTGGAAACTTTGCTGCTCCTTCAGGGTTACTTTTGGTCTCTGTGCTGCCTGTTTTATTAACGCTCTCCTTGCCCAAGCTGAATGTTTTGGTGGACAGCCCTCTCTTGGCAGGTTTGATATGGAACCATGTTCTATCCATTTGATGATAATGGAGTTGATGTTACTCCGGGGGATAGCCCAACTCTGACTTGTACTTGTCCACAAGTTTGACCCTAACTTGTTTGGAGATCTCCTTGGTCTTTATGGTGTTGTTTAGCTAGTACTGCCTCTTGCTTTATAGTGTTGCAGCCTCTGTGGCCTTTCAGAAAAGGTTTGTATATACTGACAGACCATGTGACCCTTAGATTGCACACAGATGGACTTCCTTTCACTAAGGCTAGGCTCACATTTGCGGTTGAGTCCGCAGCGTATCGTCCACAATTGCAAACGCTTGCAAACACATGATAATGCAGTATTTTTTATTCGCATCAGCTTACGCATGACGGGAAAAAGCGCAAAGTTTGGATGCGTTTGATTGCGTTTTTGCATGCGTTTGCGCTTTTTATGCGCATGCGTTTGATAAAAAAACATTTTTCAAGGAGAATTTCCTTGTAATAAGCCACACCAAATGGGCGTGTCTCATGAGATTTCTGTATATAAACCCTTGTACAGATGAAATCCTCAGATTTTGCTCCTGTATCCTGCGTCAAAATGGATCTTCGCATGGAGAGTTTCTATTGGAATCTGGATTTGGATGTAAACTTGTTTCTTTACATTGCATTTGCTTGTGAGCAAGAACGGAAAAGAGAAAAACAGAGAAGACGGCATCGGCGCATTTGGCAGCACCCAATTCTTGAACTCCGACAGAGCCGTGGAGCCTACCACTCCTTATTCAAACTAAAACTAAAGCAATACAGCAAGGACCAAATACCAAAAAATAAAAATCAAAGCATAGGATTATTAAAATATGCCTTTATTTTATGAAAGTGGCAATGGTTACAATAAAAAAAAGGGTTTTTTTATAAAAATTATTATATAACAAATTAAACAAACTTGCGCGGTACCAGGTATAATTATCGTTCCTTAATTTTCCCCTATTACTATATAAGGATATATTAAAACGTGCTGTACAAAAATAGATCTCCCTTGTTTAAGAAGAGCATAAAACTCATATTCATTGTGAATAAAATAAAATATAAAAAATATTAAAAATATAAAAAATATAGAAAAATCCTCATAATCACAAATATATAATTATAAAGTGTGCAAATATACCACAATATAAATAAAGTGACCAAGTGCTTCAGTGTGAAATTTTAATTATTTCCATCCACCAACAAAAAAACCTAGAGGGTGTGCAGGAACCTATCACTAGGTTCATAGGTGCCAGCATATGCTGGAATCACGTGCATAGAAAAAGACTTTTTTTGTACAGCCACTATATGATTATATATACCTTAGGGGTCCAGAACCTGTGCCTGCTGTTATGACCCCAGTGGACAGGGTCTCAGAGGAACGTGTAAGTCTGCAAGATACAAAAATCCAGCTCATAGGGCTGTGGTAACTGGGTTGACCAAATAGCTACTCCTAACGCCAACACTAGAAGTAGCCGGGGATCATGCCTACGGTGATCGCTAGATGACTCGCGCCAGCCGGAGAATCTAACTACCCCTAGGAGAAGAAAACAAAGACCTCTCTTGCCTCCAGAGAAAGGGACCCCAAAGCAAGATACAAGCCCCCCACAAATAATAACGGTGAGGTAAGAGGAAATGACAAACACAGAAATGAACCAGGTTCAGCAAAGAGAGGCCAGCTTACTAATAGCAGAATATAGCAAGATAACTTATCTGGTCAACAAAAACCCTATAAAAATCCACGCTGGAGATTCAAGAACCCCCGAACCGTCTAACGGTCCGGGGGGAGAACACCAGCCCCCTAGAGCTTCCAGCAAAGGTCAGGATACAGATAGGAACAAGCTGGACAAAAATACCAAACAAAACAAAAGCAAAAAGCAAAGAAGCAGACTTAGCTTGAAAAACAGGAACCAGGATCAGAGGACAAGAGCACAACAGATTAGCTCTGATTTCAACGATGCCAGGCATTGAACTGAAGGTCCAGGGAGCTTATATAGCAACGCCCCTGAACTAACGGCCCAGGTGAGGATATAGGAAAAGACAGACGCTCCAGAGTCAAATCACTAATGACCACTAGAGGGAGCAAAAAGCAAAATCACAACAGTACCCCCCCCTTAGTGAGGGGTCACCGAACCCTCACCACGACCACCAGGGCGATCAGGATGAGCGGCATGAAAGGCACGAACTAAATCGGCCGCATGAACATCAGCGGCGACCACCCAGGAATTATCTTCCTGACCATAGCCCTTCCACTTGACTAGGTACTGAAGCCTCCGCCTGGAGAGACGAGAATCCAAGATCTTCTCCACCACGTACTCCAACTCGCCCTCAACCAACACCGGAGCAGGAGGCTCAGTAGAAGGAACCACAGGCACAACGTACCGCCGCAACAAGGACCTATGAAACACGTTGTGGATAGCAAACGACACAGGTAGATCCAGGCGAAAGGATACAGGATTAAGAATTTCCAATATCTTGTAAGGACCAATAAAACGAGGTTTAAATTTGGGAGAGGAAACCTTCATAGGAACAAAGGGGGAAGAAAGCCACACCAAATCCCCAACACGTAGTCGGGGACCCACACCGCGGCGGCGGTTGGCAAAGCGCTGAGCCCTCTCCTGTGACAACTTCAAGTTGTCCACCACAAGATTCCAGATCCGCTGCAACCTATCCACCACAGAATCCACCCCAGGGCAGTCAGAAGGTTCCACATGACCCGAAGAAAAACGAGGGTGGAAACCAGAGTTGCAGAAAAACGGCGAAACCAAGGTGGCGGAACTAGCCCGATTATTAAGGGCAAACTCAGCTAACGGCAAGAAGGTCACCCAATCGTCCTGATCAGCAGAGACAAAACACCTCAAATAAGCCTCCAAAGTCTGATTAGTTCGCTCCGTCTGTCCATTAGTCTGAGGATGGAAAGCAGACGAAAACGACAAGTCAATGCCCATCCTACTACAAAAGGATCGCCAGAATCTGGAAACGAACTGGGATCCTCTGTCTGACACAATATTCTCAGGGATGCCGTGCAAACGAACCACGTTCTGGAAAAACACAGGAACCAGATCGGAAGAGGAAGGCAGTTTAGGCAAAGGAACCAAATGGACCATCTTGGAGAAGCGATCACATATCACCCAGATAACAGACATGCCCTGAGACACCGGAAGATCAGAAATGAAATCCATGGAGATATGTGTCCAAGGTCTCTTAGGGACAGGCAAGGGCAAGAGCAACCCGCTGGCACGAGAACAGCAAGGCTTAGCTCGAGCACAAGTCCCACAGGACTGTACAAATGACCGCACATCCCTAGACAAGGAAGGCCACCAAAAGGATCTGGCCACCAGATCTCTGGTGCCAAAAATTCCTGGGTGACCTGCCAACACCGAGGAATGAACCTCGGAAATGACTCTGCTGGTCCACTTATCAGGCACAAACAGTCTGTCAGGTGGACAAGAATCAGGCCTATCAGCCTGAAATCTCTGCAACACACGTCGCAGATCAGGAGAAATAGCTGACAAGATAATACCATCCTTAAGAATACCAACAGGTTCAGCGACTCCAGGAGCATCAGGCACAAAGGTCCTGGAAAGAGCATCGGCCTTCACATTCTTTGAACCTGGTAAATACGAGACAACAAAGTCAAAACGGGAGAAAAACAATGACCAGCGGGCCTGTCTAGGATTCAGGCGTTTAGCAGACTCGAGATACATCAGATTTTTGTGATCAGTCAAGACCACCACACGATGCTTAGCACCCTCGAGCCAATGACGCCACTCCTCAAATGCCCATTTCATGGCCAACAACTCCCGATTGCCCACATCATAATTTCGCTCCGCAGGCGAAAACTTCCTAGAGAAAAAGGCGCAAGGTCTCATAACAGAGCAACCAGGGCCTCTCTGCGACAAAACGGCCCCTGCTCCAATCTCTGAAGCATCCACCTCAACTTGAAAGGGAAGCGAGACATCAGGCTGGCACAAAACAGGCGCCGAAGTAAACCGACGTTTCAACTCCTGGAAAGCCTCCACGGCAGCAGGAGCCCAATTAACCACATCGGAGCCCTTCTTGGTCATATCCGTCAAAGGTTTCACAATGCTAGAAAAGTTAGCGATAAAACGACGGTAGAAGTTAGCGAAACCCAAGAACTTCTGAAGACTCTTAACTGACGAGGGCTGAGTCCAATCAAGAATAGCTCGGACCTTGACTGGGTCCATCTCCACAGCAGAAGGGGAAAAAATGAACCCCAAAAAGGGAACCTTCTGTACACCAAAAAGACACTTTGAGCCCTTGACAAACAAAGAATTTTCACGCAAAATTTTAAAGACCATCCTGACCTGCTCCACATGCGAGTCCCAATTATCAGAAAAAACCAGAATATCATCCAGATAAACGATCAGAAATTTATCCAGATAGTTCCGGAAAATGTCATGCATAAAGGACTGAAAAACTGAAGGGGCATTAGAGAGCCCAAAAGGCATCACCAAGTACTCAAAATGACCTTCGGGCGTATTGAATGCGGTTTTCCATTCATCCCCTTGCTTAATGCGCACAAGGTTGTACGCACCACGAAGGTCTATCTTGGTAAACCACTTGGCACCTTTAATCCGGGCAAACAAGTCAGACAACAGCGGCAAAGGATACTGAAATTTGACAGTGATCTTATTTAAAAGCCGATAGTCAATACAAGGCCTCAAAGATCCGTCCTTTTTAGCCACAAAAAAGAATCCCGCACCAAGAGGGGAAGAAGACGGACGGATGTGTCCTTTCTCCAGAGACTCCTTGATATATGAACGCATAGCGGTATGTTCAGGTATCGACAGATTAAACAGTCTTCCCTTAGGAAATTTACTGCCTGGAATCAAATCTATTGCACAGTCACATTCCCTATGAGGAGGCAATGCACTGGACCTGGACTCGCTAAAGACATCCTGATAATCAGACAAGTACTCCGGAACTTCCGAAGGCGTAGAAGAAGCAATAGACACAGGCAGGGAATCCTCATGAATACCACGACAGCCCCAACTAGACACTGACATAGCCTTCCAGTCAAGGACTGGATTATGGGTCTGTAACCATGGCAGCCCCAAAACAACCAAATCATGCATTTTATGTAGAACGAGAAAACGTATCACCTCGCGGTGTTCAGGAGTCATGCACATGGTAACCTGTGTCCAATACTGCGGCTTATTTTCTGCCAATGGCGTAGCATCAATACCCCTAAGAGGGATAGGATTTTCTAATGGTTCAAGAATAAAACCACAGCGCTTAGCAAATGAGAGATCTATAAGACTCAGGGCAGCACCTGAATCTACAAACGCCATGACAGGATAAGATGACAGTGAACAAATCAAAGTTACAGACAGAATAAACTTAGGATGCAAATTACCAACGGTGACAGGACTAACAACCTTAGACAGGGGCGTAACTACCGCGGTCGCAGGGGTCGCAATTGCGACGGGGCCCACAGTGCTTAGGGGCCCCGACTCTGAGCTACAAAATGGGCCGGCGGCCCTTTAAATAAACCTTTTTTACAGGCCCTGGTGCGCGTGCACTCTCTCAGTGCATGCGCGATCACGGGTGGGACTGCACTTGTCCCGCAGCAGAGCCCCTCCACCGCAGAGAGCCGCACACCACTACTATAGCTGCCACTGCTCTGTGCGCACAGGACCTTTGATGAGGTCACAGGAGGGGAGGAGTCGGAGTCACATGATCAAGGGCTTCCGTGTAGTGCAGGACAGTAGTGCAGTGCTGGTTGTCATCATGCTGGAGGAGGGTAAGCTTTTGTGTGAGGTCAGGAGGGGTTTGTGTGGATGTAGCAGAGCAGTGTGTGTATGAGGTGTACAGAGCGGAGCCGTATGTGTATGAGGTGTACAAGGCGGAGCTGTGTGTGTACGAGGTGTACGGAGCGGAGCCGTGTGTGTACGAGGTGTACGGAGCGGAGCCGTGTGTGTACGAGGTGTACGGAGCGGAGCCGTGTGTGTACGAGGTGTACGGAGCGGAGCCGTGTGTGTACGAGGTGTACGGAGCGGAGCCGTGTGTGTACGAGGTGTACGGAGCGGAGCCGTGTGTGTACGAGGTGTACGGAGCGGAGCCGTGTGTGTACGAGGTGTACGGAGCGGAGCCGTGTGTGTACGAGGTGTACAGAGCGGAGCCGTGTGTGTACGAGGTGTACGGAGCGTAGCCGTGTGTGTACGAGGTGTACGGAGGGGAGCCGCATGTGCAATGTGTACGAAGCTCAGCCGCATGTGTAGTAGTAACTGTGTGGCCATTATACTGTAGGCAATATCATGTGTGGCCATTGTACAGTATGGAGCACTATGTGTGGCCATTGTACAGTATGGAGCACTATGTGTGGCCATTGTACAGTATGGAGCACTATGTGTGGCCATTGTACAGTATGGACAGGGGCGTAACTACCACGGTTGCAGCGATCGCCATTGCAACCGGGCCCAGCAGGTCAGGGGCCCGGGGCCGGCAGGTCAGAGCAGGGCCGGACTGGCCAATGCCAGAAGAGCCGGTGCCAGTCATGGGCCGCTCGATCCGCCTCCCCCCGCCGCCGTCGACTCACCCCCCCTGCTGTCGCATTCAACTATACCGGCGTCTATGACTCCGGTAGAGTTGAATGCAATGACGGAGGAGAGAGCGTCTACAGACGCTCCCTCTCCCATCATTCCGCGCTCTGCCTCTGACACTGCGGGTGCGCGATCCTGGGCAGACTGCAGCCAAGCCTGAGACTGGAGCAGGAAGCAACGCTGGCAAGAGGAAAGGTAAGGAGAGTGGGGGGGGGGCGAGAGATGCGGGCTGTGCTGTATATACCACTGTGCGGGCTGTGCTGGATATACCACTGTGCGGGCTGTGCTGGATAGACCACTGTGCGGGCTGTGCTGGATAGACCACTGTGCGGGCTGTGCTGGATAGACCACTGTGCGGGCTGTGCTGGATAGACCACTGTGCGGGCTGTGCTGGATAGACCACTGTGCGGGCTGTGCTGGATAGACCACTGTGCGGGCTGTGCTGGATAGACCACTGTGCGGGCTGTGCTGGCACCCAACACCATGTTGCAGTGCAGGAGATTCCTCCTGCACGGCAACAGTCCGAGGTGTATCTAGGGGAAGGGGGCAGCCGGGGCACGTGAGAGACAGGAAGCAGCTCCAGTCATCACGATGAGACAGCTTCTCAGTCTGTATTTTTCCCCCCTCATACATCTCATGTACGTCTGAATGAGATCGTATTTAAGAGAAAGCCAAAATAACCCCGGGACAGAAGGCGAGAGCAGGGGGGAGGTGCGGGACAGAGCCGCTTTAGTCAGGAGAAGCTGAGGAGCTGCAGCCGGTTTACATTAGCCACCCCTGTACCAGAGAGGAGATTGTGAGTTGTGTATATGAGCTGGTATCTCTGGTGTGTGTGTGTGTGTGTGTGTGTGATATCTGTAGTATGTGTGTGTGTGTGTGATATCTGTAGTGTGTGTGTGATAACTGTAGTATGTGTGTGTGATATCTGTAGTATGATGTGTGTGTGTGATATCTGTAGTGTGTGTGTGATATCTGTAGTATGTCTGTGTGTGTGTGTGTGTGTGTGTGTGTGTGTGATATCTGTAGTGTGTGTGTGATATCTGTAATATGATGTGTGTGATATCTGTAGTGTGTGTGTGTGTGTGTGAGATCTGTAGTATGTGTGTGATATCTGTAGTATATGTGTGTGTGTGTGTGTGTGTGTGTGTGATAACTGATGTGTGTGTGATATCTGTAGTATGATGTGTGTGTGTGTGTGTGTGTGTGTGATATCTGTAGTGTGTGTGTGATATCTGTAGTATGTGTGTGTGTGAGGCAGCAGCGTAACTACCACGGTCGCAGCTGCAAGCGGCTCTGGCAGGTCAGGGGGCCGTGTGTCCCCTTGAGCCTGTCTCCCTTATGCTTGTGTCCTCATGTGCCAGTCTCCCTTGCCCATTAGTCACTGTGTGTCCCCATGTGCCTGTCTCCTATGTCCCCTTGTGCTTGTGTCAGTCTCCTTTGCCCACTAGTCCCTGTGTGTCAGTCTCCCTTTCCCACTTGTCCCTGTGTGTCCCCTTGTGCTTGTATCCCTTGTCCCCTTGTGTCGGTCTCTTGCCCACTAGTCCCTGTGTGTCCCCTTGTGCCTGTCTCCCTTGTCCCCTTGTGCTTGTCCCTTGTCCCCGTGTGTCCCCTTGTGTCAGTCTCCATTGCCCACTAGTCCCCTTGTATCAGTCTCCCTTGCCCACTATTCCCCGTGTGTCAGTCTCCCGTGCCCACTAGTCCCTGTGTCCCCGTGTGCCAGTCTCCCTTGTCCACTAGTCCCCGTGTGCCCTTTGTGTCAGTCTCCCTTGCCCACTTGTCCCCGTGTGCCCCTTGTGTCAGTCTCCATTATCCCCTTGTGTCAGTCTCCCTTGCCCACTAGTCCCCTTGTAACCTTCTCCCCTGCCTCCTAGCCCCCATGTGTCTGTCTTCCTTGCCCCCTTGTGCCCTCTCCCCTGCCCCCTCGTCACCATTTGCTCGTGTCTTTCTCACTGCCCCTGAATGGAGGGGCTGCATTATACTATGATGGGGGCTGCATTGTATTCTATGGGGGTTACATTGAATTTTATGGCGGGGGGGGGGCCCATTTGGAAGTTCGCATCGGGGCCCATAACTTTGTAGTTACGCCACTGACCTTAGATATACGTTTAGAGCATGCTGAGATAACATGTGTAGAATCACCACAGTAGTAGCACAAGCCATTCCGGCGTCTATGAATTTTCCTCTCATTTCTAGTCAGGATTCTATCACATTGCATCAAATCAGGTGTCCGTTCAGACAACACCATGAGGGAATTTGCGGTTTTTCTATCACATTGCATCACATCAGGTGTCTGTTCAGACAACAACATGAGGGAATTTGCGGTTTTGCGCTCCCGCAACCGCCGGTCAATTTGAATAGCCAGGGACATGGTATCATTCAGACCTGTGGGAATGGGAAAACCCACCATAACATTCTTAATGGCCTCAGAAAGGCCATTTCTAAAATTAGCGGCCAGTGCACACTCGTTCCAATGTGTCAGCACGGACCATTTCCGAAATTTTTGGCAATACACCTCAGCCTCGTCCTGGCCCTGAGACATAGCCAGCAAGGCTTTCTCTGCCTGAATCTCAAGATTGGGTTCCTCATAAAGTAAACCGAGCGCCAGAAAAAACGCATCAATATCAGCCAATGCCGGATCTCCTGGCGCCAACGAAAAAGCCCAATCCTGAGGGTCACCCCGTAAGAATGAAATAACAATTTTTACTTGTTGAGCAGAGTCTCCAGACGAACAAGGTTTCAGGGACAAAAATAATTTACAATTATTCCTGAAATTCCTAAACTTAAATCGGTCTCCTGAAAACAGTTCAGGAATCGGAATCTTGGGTTCAGACCTAGGATTTCTGGTAACATAATCTTGTATACCCTGCACACGAGCGGCAAGCTGGTCCACACTTGTAATCAAGGTCTGGACATTCATGTCTGCAGCAAGCTTAAGCCACTCTGAGGTAAAGGGGAAAAGAAAAAAAAAAATGAGAGAGGGAAAAAAAAAAACCTCAAAATTTTCTTTCTTATAATCCCACTTCTGCAATGCATTAAACATTTAATACTGGCCTGGCATACTGTTATGA
Source organism: Ranitomeya variabilis (assembly GCF_051348905.1). NCBI lineage: Eukaryota > Metazoa > Chordata > Amphibia > Anura > Dendrobatidae > Ranitomeya > Ranitomeya variabilis. The sequence goes on along the minus strand of NC_135237.1, from coordinate 156,730,233 downwards.
CCCCAGTGGACAGGGTCTCAGAGGAACGTGTAAGTCTGCAAGATACAAAAATCCAGCTCATAGGGCTGTGGTAACTGGGTTGACCAAATAGCTACTCCTAACGCCAACACTAGAAGTAGCCGGGGATCATGCCTACGGTGATCGCTAGATGACTCGCGCCAGCCGGAGAATCTAACTACCCCTAGGAGAAGAAAACAAAGACCTCTCTTGCCTCCAGAGAAAGGGACCCCAAAGCAAGATACAAGCCCCCCACAAATAATAACGGTGAGGTAAGAGGAAATGACAAACACAGAAATGAACCAAGTTCAGCAAAGAGAGGCCAGCTTACTAATAGCAGAATATAGCAAGATAACTTATCTGGTCAACAAAAACCCTATAAAAATCCACGCTGGAGATTCAAGAACCCCCGAACCGTCTAACGGTCCGGGGGGAGAACACCAGCCCCCTAGAGCTTCCAGCAAAGGTCAGGATACAGATAGGAACAAGCTGGACAAAAATACCAAACAAAACAAAAGCAAAAAGCAAAGAAGCAGACTTAGCTTGAAAAACAGGAACCAGGATCAGAGGACAAGAGCACAACAGATTAGCTCTGATTTCAACGATGCCAGGCATTGAACTGAAGGTCCAGGGAGCTTATATAGCAACGCCCCTGAACTAACGGCCCAGGTGAGGATATAGGAAAAGACAGACGCTCCAGAGTCAAATCACTAATGACCACTAGAGGGAGCAAAAAGCAAAATCACAACAGCCTGCGCCTCGCCCGACGCGCGTTTCGGAGTTAATTATCCTTCGTTATCCTGACGAAGGATAATTAACTCCGAAACGCGCGTCGGGCGAGGCGCAGGCACAGGTTCTGGACCCCTAAGGTATATATAATCATATAGTGGCTGTACAAAAAAAGTCTTTTTCTATGCACGTGATTCCAGCATATGCTGGCACCTATGAACCTAGTGATAGGTTCCTGCACACCCTCTAGGTTTTTTTGTTGGTGGATGGAAATAATTAAAATTTCACACTGAAGCACTTGGTCACTTTATTTATATTGTGGTATATTTGCACACTTTATAATTATATATTTGTGATTATGAGGATTTTTCTATATTTTTTATATTTTATTTTATTCACAATGAATATGAGTTTTATGCTCTTCTTAAACAAGGGAGATCTATTTTTGTACAGCACGTTTTAATATATCCTTATATAGTAATAGGGGAAAATTAAGGAACGATAATTATACCTGGTACCGCGCAAGTTTGTTTAATTTGTTATATAATAATTTTTATAAAAAAACCCTTTTTTTTTTATTGTAACCATTGCCACTTTCATAAAATAAAGGCATATTTTAATAATCCTATGCTTTGATTTTTATTTTTTGGTATTTGGTCCTTGAAGTATTGCTTTAGTTTTAGTTCGGTCCTTCACTGTGGATTCCACAGTATTTGTCACACAGCGCACCCTGGTGGTCTATCTAAGAATATATCTTTCACTATAATTTCTATAAATATACAAATACAAGATAAAGTGTAATCTTGACCCACCATACGTGAACTGTGATTTTTATTACACTCCTTATTCAGTGAACTCCGTGAAAACCCGGATAAATATTTCGAGTACACGAGGATGTCTCAAAACAGCTTCTGTCCGTGTACAAGGAGCCATCAGCAGGCAGGACACCCAGCTCCGTAGAGCGATTCCTGCTGAGGAACATCTGCTAGTGACACTAAGGTACGTAATATTTAAACATTAACGATTGTCATAATTCTTATTGTTCTGCAGTGTACTTAATATTTTTCCCTTTTTTTGATTTGCAAAAAAACTGTCCTAAATATTATTGCTATAAAAGCCATGTCCTTTTCTTTTCTTTCTCTGTTTTGCAAAACCCCAGTCATAAATATTATTGTTCCGAATTTAATTTTCTTTCTCTGTTCAGCAGATCCTGGCTACCAGAGAGAGCCTATCATCACTCCATTTCCAGTTCCAGATAGGAATTTCCACACTATCTGGGATCGTCGCAGACACTTGCCAGGCTTTGTGGGATGTTCTCCGTGAGGAATTTATCCCCCTACCCACCATGGAAATCTGGCAGGAGCCAGTGGATGGAAAACATATTAGAATTACCAAACTGGCTGGAATTGGATCCGAGTACTTTAATTATAAAAAATATTTTTCGATAGTGCTCATGGCAATTGGAGCTGCAGACTGCATATTTATCGCCATGGACATTGGATCATTTGGCCGTGGTAATGACTCCCAGACATTTAAAAACTCGAACATGGGCCAACGGTTGTATGGCAATCATTTAAATTTCCCCCTGCTACAACATCTTCCTAACACTCAATGCCCGCCAATGCCATTTGTTGTGGTTGGTGATGAGGCCTTTCAGATGTGTGGAAACCTCCCTAAACCATACTCCAGTCGGGACTTGACACACATAAAAAGGATTTTTAATTACCTAAAGATAGGATATCGCGCTAAAACACTAATAAACTAATATAAACTGATGTGGGTTTTACAAAACCCTGCTGCACCCACAAATTACAGCCAACAGAAGTACCAGAACTGGTAGTTATAATACATAGAAATAGTAGTGAGCACCTGCTCCTTACCTAAAAGATGGCACAATAGGGGTTACAGTTGGCATAGATTGTTGCTGTAGATTCCGGACAACCTGGCGGCAGGAGTGGACTGCGGTAGTACACGTAGTTCGGGGAACGCACAGAGCCAGAAGCGCCCCGGCCGGTAGCGATCCTGGATGCGCGTCTAAAAAATGGCCGATACTGCTCAGCTCTGCAGCGTGTGATGTCACAAAAACTACGGAGTATGGAGTGGGGCAAGAAGCTAACCAACGCGTTTCGAGGGACTCCGTCCCTCTTCATCAGGGTTACCGCCCCCTCCCTGCCAATTGTTATATATAGTTGTCCAGTGTAATTGACAAATTAACCCCTAAGAAACCGGATACCAGAAGAGATATAAAAGCGCAATAATTGCCCCTACTGATATATTTGTTATAGTAACATGAAATATTAGCACCCATTTCCCTTTATTTATTATGTATTTAATAGTGTGTAGGATGCTGCAAAAATGTGAAGATTGCCAAGGACACCTTTATAAATATAAAAAGTAAGACTCAATTATTTTTATTTTTATTAATATCATTACAACCATAACTAAAAAAGGGGGGTGTTTAAAAATATATATATACCACTATTGTAAAAAGTACCGCTATGATACGTATGCTAGTTACACACATAAACAACTCCACCTTAAAATGAATATTGCTTATATAGGAAATAAAAGCCATGTGAAAATGACATATAAATAATTGTATAAATAAGAAGGTATACCCGTATACAACTATATGCCAATGATTAAAAGTTTTATTAAAATATTTTCACAGGGTATTAATTAAAAAATTTTTGAATGAAATTTTTTATGCATAAAATTTTTGTTACGCAAAAAACCCATTTCTCAGAGTTAAAACGCATATAGTTCTAACTCATAATTTAGGCCCATAGGGGCCAGACTGTTTAAATTAAAAATCCATTGGGATTCGACCCTGGACATTTTCATAAGGTAGTCCCCGCCTCTTTGCCTATGAGGAACAATCTGTAAACCACAAAAGATGACATTTCTCAGGGACTGCTTGTGTTTGTCCTTGAAATGACGAGAAAGGGGATGTCCTAAAAAAACCTTTTTGTATATTTCTAAAATGTTTCTAAAAAATTTTTTTAATTACCGACTGACCAGGACACGAAGAACAGTTAAGTGTGCCTTTGGTATCCTTGTCTCTAAATGGCGCATTTTAGGGACAGCCATTAATCTCAAAATTGAGACAGTCAATGAGGTTGTCAAGGCGTGTGTGGTTCTGAACAACTACATAATGGCTAAAGAATGACCCAATGTTGAACTTGATGAACCTGTAAGTAACCCATTGCCAGATTACCATCATCACCCTCTCAGGACAACAGTTGAAGTTGCCCAAATGAGGTATACATTTGCGTCCTACTTTGTTTCGAAGAGTGGACGTGTGTCCTGGCAAGATTAAATGGTTTAGTGTTCTTGTAATGTTATGTAACTGTAATTATTAAAATGTACCTTTAATGTTTACTGACAATAAAACACCTATTGTTAAACACCTGTTCTGAGTGCCCTCTATATTACAATATATTTTTTTAAGTTTAATAAGGTGATCATCAGTTCACAACTACAGTTTTTTTTATAAAACTCACTTGCTGTATCATGCAGATTGCATGAGACAGTGATTGGACTATAACCAAATTGGGTTATGTAACCCATGCTTTACACTACACCTCTTCTCCCTGAGGTCAGTGCTATGGTAGGTGACATTGGATTAGCTCCATCGTCTCTTCAGTCTGCATTTCTATAGTTCTATATATTAATGCAGACTGAAAAGATGATGGAGCTAATCCACCTCATATCTTTACTCACCTGGCCGTGTGTCAGAACTAGTGCACTCAGAATGCAGAAAACACAGCATCCTGAGTGCACTAGTGCTGACATCTGGGCAGGTGAGCATTGCTGACCCCAGACCTTTTTTGCTGTACTAATATATATTTTTGGAGGATTTTCAGTCCTCTTTATGTTTTTGCCACCTCATAGCTCCATGACAGACACAAGAAGCAAAGCTGCAGTGTAAAGCAAATAAAGAAGAGGGGCAGCAGATTGTGTGTCATAAAGCTAGGAGGTGGCAAAAACACAGTGTGTGTAGACGGCAACATGTGTGTTGATTGCGCACGGTGTGTGTTATTTGATCCCTTATTTTTAATTTATGCCTATAAATTTTCTCACTTCACTTCACACAAATTGGATTAAAAAATATTTTAGCACAGGTTATAATGTATAAAACGAGCAAAAAGCAAAAAGCCAAGGTGGTGAATCCTCTCACATGCCAATGTATATACAGCCATGTTCTGTATATTCAGAACAAAAAAAAAGAAAAAAAGGCAACTTGGACAAAATTTCACACAAAACCCCAAGAATGGGTCGGACAAAATTATTTGCCACTTTTCAAAATTGAGAATAAACAACTTTGTTTCAAGCATGTGATTCTCATTTAAACTCACCTGTGGCAAATAACAGGTGTGGGCAATATGAAAATCACACCTGAAACCAAATAAAAAGGGGAGAAGTTGACTCACCCTTTGCATTATGTGTGCCACACTAAGCATGGAGAACAGGAAGAGTATTAGAGAACTGATGACTTGAGAACCAAAATTGTTGAAAAATATCAACAATCTCAAGGGTAACATAATAAAAAAGTTTACAACCCATGGCACTGTAGCTAATCTCCCTGGAAGTGGACAACAGAGAAAAATTGATGAAATGCAGGATTGTCCAGATGGCAGCCCCAATCAAGCTCAAAAGCAATTCAAGCTGTCCTGCAGGCTCAGGGTGCATCAGTGTCAGCGTGAACTATCTATTGATATTTGTATTAAATGAAATGATATGGCAGAAGACCGAGGAGAAACCCACTGCTGAAACAGAGACATAAAAAAGCTTGACTGCAGTTTGACAAAATGTACGTGACTATGCTATAATCCTTCTCGGAAAGCATAGTTTTGTGAACACATGAGACAAAGATAGAGCTTTCTGGTAAAGCACTTCTTTCCACTGTTTACAGAAAACTAGACCTACAAATAAAAGAAAATAGAACCTACAGTCAAATATAGAATCACAGAATGGTAGAGTTGGAAGGGACCTCCTGGGTCATCAGGTCCAACCCCCTGCTCAAAGCAGGATTCACAAAATTATCCCAGATGTCTGTCCAGCATCTGTTTGAAAACTTCCATGGAAGGAGAACTAATCACCTCTCTTGGCAGCCTGTTCCACTCATTGATCACTCTGTCAAAAAGTTTTTTCTAAAATCTAATCTGTGTCTCCTCCCATTCAGTTTCATCACATTGCTTCTAGATTTTCCTTATGCAAATGAGAATAAGGATGATCCTTCTACAATGTGACAGCCCTTGAGATATTTGTAGAGGTTCAAAGATGTTTTGATGTTGGTTTGCTGCCTCTGCCACTGGGCACCTTGACTGTGTGCAAGGCATCATAAAATCTGAAGATTCCCAAAGGATTTTGGGCTGTAGTGTAGTGCCCAATATCAGAAAGCTGGGATAGCATCCTAGGTCTTCCAGCAGGACAATTACCCAAAAAATATTTCAAGAAGCACCTAGAAATGGATGGAAACAAAGTGCAGGAGAGTTCTGCAGTGCTCAGCAATTGGTCCAGATCTAAATCTCATTGAGCACATGTGGAGAGAGTTTAAAATTGCTGATGGGAGAAAGCACCCTTCAAATATGAGAGACCTGGGGTGGTTTGTAAAAGAGAGGTCCAAAATTCCAGTTGAGAGGTGTAAGAAGCTTGTTGATAGGAAGCGATTGATTGCAACTATTTATTCCAAAGGGCGTGGAACCAAATATTAAGTTCAAGGTGCTAACAATTTTATCAGTCCCATTTTGGGTGTTTTGTGTGAAATTATGTTTTTTCTAAAATAATCACAAGGGTGTCACTGTCGGCCATGTCTGTGTATGTATATATATTCTATTTACACCCGCAAATATTTGTCAGAAAACCTTTAGGCCACGTTCACACTTAGCGGTTTTTCCCGCGGATCCGCGGCGATTTTGATGCTGCGGGTCCGCAGCAGTTTCCATAGCGTTTACATTAACATGTAAACCCTATGGAAACCGCAAACCGCAGTGCACATGCTGCGGGAAAAACGGCGCAGAAACACAGCGGTTTAAAACCCGCAGCATGTCACTTCTTTGTACAGAATCGCAGCGATTCTGCACCCATAGGAAAGCACTGAACCGCTTACTTCCCGTATGGGGCTGTGCCCACGTTGCGGGAAGTAAGCGGCTAATGTGCGGTTGCTACGCGGGGTGGAGGAGAGGAGACTCTCCTCCAGGCCCTGGGAAGCATAAATAGTGTAAAAAAAAAAAGAATAAACATAAAAAATCATGTTATACTCACCTCTCAGCGCTGCACGCGGCCGCCCGGTCTCAGTTGCTGTGCGAACAGGACCTGCGGTGACGTCGCGGTCACATGACCGTGATGACGCCGCAGTCACATGACCGTGACGTCACGAAGGTCCTTCTCAGCACAGCATCTTTGGAACCAGACCGCCGCGTGCAGCGCCCAGGAGATCCGGACATCGGAGGGTGAGTATAACCAATTTTTATTATTTTTAACATTACTATTGATGCTGCATGTTGCTGCATATGCAGCATCAATAGTATAGGAGTAATCCCGCAGCGGAAACCACGGAACAAACCGCGATAAATCTGCAGGGATAACCGCAGCGGTTTTGCCCTGCAGATTTATCAATTCCGCTGCGGGAGAACCCACAGAGGGATGCCGCAAAGTGTGAGTGTGGCCTTATTTTATTTTCAGAATCAATATTCTATTTATTGGACCCCATACTACTAAATACTCCCACAATTGTGGGCCACCTCCTAGAATCAAAATGTGTTATTTTGCACACCTAAAAAGTAATTTTCCTAAATAATTCAACAAATTCATTCAAGACCATGTTGAGAAAATTAGTACACCCCAACAAAAGTCTGAAGAGCAAAGTTAGGCTGGAGTGACACACAACGTATAAAAATACGGTCCGTTTTTTACTGACCAAATACGCAGAAATGTTCCCTGAACAGTGATCCATATGTCATCCGTAGGCAAGGTGTGGCTGCGTATTTTGCGCATGTAAAACACCGTATGGCATCCGTACGGCGAGATTTTCTCGCCGGCTTGCAAAATGGACATAGAATGGATCCATGGGCTCAAATATTCGTGAAAACATATATACAGTCTATATATATATATATATATAGACTGTATATATATATATATATATATATATATATATATATATATATACTGTACAGTATATATGTCATTGACACACATGTGTATATATATATATATATATATTTATATTTAATACAGAGCTAGATAGCAGAAAAGCCGGTAATTTAATTGCCGGCTTTTGCTATCTCCTTATCAAACCCGACAGGATATGAGACATGGTTTACATACAGTAAACCATTTCATATCCGTTATATTTTTACATATTCATCACTAATAATGTTAGAAGTGTCTGTGTGCAAAATTTGAGAGCTCTACGTGGTAAAATAAAGGGATAAATCACAGAAAAAAACTGGCGTAGGCTCCCGCGCAATTTTCTCCACCAGAATGGGAAAGCCAGTGAGTGAGGACAGATATTAATAGCCTAGAGAGGGTCCATGGTTATTGCCCACCCCTGGCTAAAAACATCTGCCCCCAGCCACACAAGGCACATCTGTAAGATGAGCCTATTCTGGCACTTAGCTACTCTCTTCAAACTCCAGAGTAGCGGTGGGATATGGGGTAATAAAGGGTTAATGTCACCATGCTAATGTAAGGTGGCACTAAGCCTGGTTAATAATGGAGAGCAGTCAATAAGACATTGTTCCATTATTAATCCAATAATAATAATAAAGGGTTAGAAAAACACTGTCATGATATGTACTTTTTTCCCTGTCCTGTATTATGTATATGTCATGATGTGGTGCGACTTCTCTTTGTTTGTATTTACTGTACACTTTGCAATGCCATGGGATGTATGTAACTTAACCTGTCTCCTTCCCCCAATACTTGCAGCCCTAAGCTATAATGTAATTAAGCTTTGTCAACACCACTAGTGAAGGAATAGCCATTCTTCCTCACAGCAGGTGGCTAGTCAAATGCACATACTGGATAGACTAAGCGGAGCCGACCAGTCTAGAATCTTCTGGTGGACCCAACCATTGAATAGAGGGTGTGACCCCTACCCCCTTCATGGGCTGATTCCAGGAGCTCAGACAATCCATTCTTATTTTTGAGATCAGATGTGAGTTGACCTTTGAAGGAGGAGTGGGGATTTTTGGCAAGACCCCACATCCATCTGTGACTGCGGAAGCGAACGGGGCGAGACTTGAGCTGAGGACATATCTCGTCGTTCGTGGGATTGTTTTGGGATCCCTTGGACTCGTGCAGACTATTGCTGTTAGCTGGCACAAGGATTATCGGGAGGTGCCCCCGAATCTGTTCCGTTGGACTCGTGTGGACTATTGCTTTGTTAGCTGGCACAAGGATTATCGGGAGGTGCCCCGAACCTGTTCCGTTGGACTAATTGTGGACTCTGTAGATCTACCTGCATGTGTTGTTCCAGAGTTCTTGTAATAAATCTGTTGAATCATCCCTTGGCCTGTTGTCCCTTCTTGCTCTGCCGTACACCCCGTCACAAACTGGTGGCAAGCAGTGGGGTCAGAGCAGAGGGAATGGAGGACAGTGGCCCATCAATGTCTGAAACCGGAACTTCAGGATATAGGAACTGGACTGTGGGGAGTTTACAAAGGCCCGTGAATTAGGAGTCTGCTATAAAGGACTGACCAAGGACCTTTTCTGCTATAAAGGACTGACCAAGAATTAAGACTTTGGAAGGAGCTTACCTGCAAGATGGAACCGAAGAAGGATCCCCACAGCAAACGGAGGAAAGACGGCAGCCAGAGGTAAAAGTCAGTGGGTTGTGTGGTACGAGGAGGAGTTGGCATTGCTGGGAGAAGAGGCCACCATAGATGATAAGAAGGAGGCCATTCACAGAGCTCAGGAGATGGCATTGCTGGAGAAGCAGATCGCTTTGGAAACAGCTAGAAGCTCCAGACAGACTGTAACCCCAGCACACACCATGAGGGAACTCCCCAGAGTGTCCCGCAAAGACTTCAAGCCATTTAATGAGGCTGCAGGTGACATTGAGGGTTTCTTCCAGGACTTTGAGCATCAGTGTCGATTAATGGAAGTCCCGGAAAGGGAGCGAGTCTGACATCTGGTGGGGCTCTTAGAGGGTGGAGCTGACGCAGCCTATAGAGCTATGGACCCTCGGGGAAACTGTGAGTATGCAGAGATTAAACAGACTATTCTAGAACATTATGCTGTTACCCCAGACACTTACAGGACTCTGTTCCATACTTTAGCCTGTGATGAGGAAGTGTCTTTCAAGATGTATGCCCACAGACTCAAACAAATATGTCATCGCTGGCTGGAGGCAGAGGAGGCCTTAACCTGGGAGACCTTCCTCCAGGTTATCCTAAAAGAGCAGTTTTACTTCAAGTACCCTGCTGAGATCCGGGAATGGGTGCGTGAGAGGAGACCAGCCACTGTGGAGGAAGCTGCTGCTTTAGCTGATGAGGTTCTCACTATCAAGCCTCATTGGAAAAATTTACTGGTGGATGGAGTAAATACTACCAACACCCCACCACCAGTGGTCTCTTGTCCTTCAGTCCCCAAAGTTAGCTGTCCTACTAGACCACCACCTCATGTCGATACCCATGTGACTCACCTTCCAGCTAGTCCTGCCTATTCCTCTGAAATGCTACAAGGAGAGAAAGTAGTAGAGCGCAGGTGTTATGGATGTGGGCATCTTGGGCATCTGCAGGCCACCTGCCCAGTTATACAGTGGAGAAATCGATCTCAATCCCACCAACCACCACATGCACCGTCACATAGATATCAGCCTCCAGGCTCCCTTACCTCCGTCCCCAGAGTGCACATAGGAAGAAGTGCGATACAGCGCAGATGTTACCGATGTGGGCAGGCTGGGCATCTGCAAGACACCCGCACCCAGGGTGAATTGAGGATTGACCCTGCACCAAATCGGCCTATCAATTATTTACAGCCAAATACAATGGAGGAAGAGGTGCCACCGCTACAAATTGATTTGCCTAATAGCTCAGAAACCCATGTTCGACCATTAGGGGTTTATGGGGTGCGGGCCACAGCCACAAGTTCCTTTAATCCGCAAAGAAAGCACGTACAGGAGGTCATGCTGGACGGTCGGAGAGTTATTGCTTTTGTGACTCTGGGGCATTTCTCACCATAGCTGATCCCAGAGTGGTTCGGCCAGAGGCAATACAGCATGGACCTGGGATTACCATTGAATTAGCTGGAGGCCAATGGAAGAATATCCCAAAAGCAAGTGTAGAACTGGACTTTGGGGTCAAGCAATGCGTGGTTGGGGTGATGGGGGGCCTGCCTGCAGATATTGTCTTAGGAAATGATGTAGGAGAGCTACAATGTCAATTTGTGGGTGCAGGAAGCAGAGTTTAAGTCAAAGAGGATGTAAAATGGAGCCCTGAGTCCGATCAGCCATGCCTGTGTGACTTAACCAGCGACCTGTAGAGGTCCCTAGTACGTACACAAATTGGGAGGGGGAAGGGATTGTCATATGTACTTTTTTCCCTGTCCTGTATTTTGTATAATATGTCATGATGTGGTGCGACTTATCTTTGTTTGTATTTACTGTACACTTTGCAATGCCATGGGATGTATGTAACTTAACCTGTCTCCTTCCCCCAATACTTGCAGCCCTAAGCTATAATGTAATTAAGCTTTGTCAACACCACTAGTGAAGGAATAGCCATTCTTCCTCACAGCAGGTGGCTAGTCAAATGCACATACTGGATAGACTAAGCGGAGCCGACCAGTCTAGAATCTTCTGGTGGACCCAACCATTGAAAAGAGGGTGTGACCCCTACCCCCTTCATGGGCTGATTCCAGGAGCTCAGACAATCCATTCTTATTTTTGAGATCAGATGTGAGTTGACCTTTGAAGGAGGAGTGGGGATTCTTAGCTGAGGCAAGACCCCACGTCCATCTGTGACTGCGGAAGCGAACGGGGCGAGACATGAGCTGAGGACATATCTCGTCATTCGTGGGATTGTTTTGGGATCCCTTGGACTCGTGTGGACTATTGCTTTGTTAGCTGGCACAAGGATTATCGGGAGGTGCCCCCGAATCTGTTCCGTTGGACTCGTGTGGACTATTGCTTTGTTAGCTGGCACAAGGATTATCGGGAGGTTCCCCGAACCTGTTCCGTTGGACTAATTGTGGACTCTGTAGATCTACCTGCATGTGTTGTTCCAGCGTTCTTGGTAATAAATCTGTTGAATCATCCCTTGGCCTGTTGTCCCTTCTTGCTCTGCCGTACACCCCGTCACAAACACACATTATGAATAAAGTATTTTAATGAAATAAATACACATGGGGTTTTATCATCTTTATTGTACTCTCAATCCAACTGACGACCCTTGTCATCTGAAAAAAAGGGAAAATAAAAAAGCAACAATATCCCATACCTGTCCGTCGTACAGTCATGTACCACGATGTAAATCCATCTGAAGGGGTTAAATAAATTTACAACCAGGAGCCTGCTAATGCAGCTGCCCCTGGCTGTAAAAACAGGGGAATGAATGGAATGCAGGGGAACCCAGCTTAGTAGAGTTCGGTGATGCGTCCCTTGCTGGCATAAACTCTTATGAACTCTAGAATGGGAATTTTTCTTCTGAATATTTAACCCTTTATTTTATTATTTTAACACCTAGAGCTCCCAAATTTTGCACACAGACACTTCTAACATTAGTAGTGAAGAATATGTAAAAAAAAAATAAGGGATATGAAATGGCTTACTGTATGTAAACCATGTGTCATATCCTGTCGGGTTTGATAAGATAGCAAAAGCCGGCAAATGCATTACCGGCTTTTATGCTATCTAGCTCTGTATTAAATATATATACCGTATTTTCCGGCGTATAAGACGACTGGGCGTATAAGACGACCCCCCAACTTTACCAGTTAAAAAATAAAATCTTCTTAAAAGTCGGGGGTCTTCTTATACACCCTATGTCGTCTTATAGGGCCGGTGAATATGTGCCTTTGGGGGGGGGGGGGAGTGATCCTGATGACGACGAGGGGGCGTCTCACAGGAAAGTGAGTATCCCCCATTACCTTATCATAGCGCTGCAGCGTGAGGTCTCTGTGCTGGGAGCGATGGCTGCTGTGCTGTGGTGCGGCGACTCCTCTTCTGCAGTGTGGGGCCTCTGTGCTGTGGGGTGGCGGCGGCGGCGTATCTTTATGCAGTCGGGGCTCCTCCGGCATCTCATTAAAGCCTGGAGGCCCCGCCGGCAACTCCATCGGTACAATGCGGTGGCCTCCGGGAAAATGGCCGCTGCTCAGATTCAGATCTCGTCCCGAGATCTCGGGAGACGAGATCTGAATCTGAGCAGCGGCCATTTTCCCGGAGGCAGCTCAATAGGTGCGATGCGGTGGCCTCCGGGAAAATGGCCGCTGGGGGCTGCGCATGCTCAGATTCAGATCTCGTCCCGAAATCTCGGGACACGAGATCTGAATCTAAGCAGCGGCCATTTTCCCGGAGGCCACCGCATTACACCGATGGAGTTGCCGGCGGGGCTTCCAGGCAACTCCATCCAGATGCCGGAGGAGCCCCGACTGCATGAAGATACGCCGCCGCCACCGCCCCACAGCACCAGAGGCCCCACACTGCAGAAGAGGAGCCGCCGCACCACAGCACAGCAGCCGCCGCTCCCAGCACAGAGACCCCACGCTGCAGCGCTATGATAAGGTAATGGGGGATACTCACTTTCCTGTGAGACGCCCCCTCGTCGTCATCAGGACCACTCCCCCCCCACCCACCATATACACCCGGCGTACAAGGCGATTCCCGGCATACAAGACGACCCCCGACTTTTAAGAAGATTTTCAGGGGTTAAAAAGTCGTCTTGTACGCCGGAAAATACGGTATATATGTGTGTGTCAATGACATAACTATATATATATATACACCTATTCTATGTGTACACATTTATTTTATCTATTCTATTCTAACCTGTCAGTGTGATTTTACTGTACACCGCACTGAATTACCGGCTTTTCTATAGAGCACCAGTGGGTATTTCTCGCAAGTCACATGCATGTTCCGTGTGTAATCCGTATTTTTCTTGCCCCCATAGACTTTCATTGGTGGATTTTTTGCGCAATACGCTGACAAACACCGGGGACTTTTTAACAACTGTGGGCCCTGTCGGTAGGGAACGGGGTATGGGCACCTCCTGCACTCACCTGAGGCTGTGCCCTGATCTTGCTACCGGACGTCCCTATATGGGTTCTTTCAACCCATCGCCGACCAGGATAGCTTGTCCCTCACTTGCCCTGCTCTAATCCTTATGTAGGGAACTGGCAGGTGAGAGTACTGGTCCCACCGCTGCACTAACACAACACTGGGAAAGTTACACAACAAAGGGACAAAGAAACTATAACAGCAAACTTAGCTTTCTCTGCTGCAATGCACCGTACAGCAAAGTAAGGCACCTGGAATGAGTTTTCAGCTGTAGAGCCTCAGCACTCAGCAAGCTCCTATTCCAGCAAGGTTGGTATCCAAAGGACCTGTATAACCAACAGTCAGCTGATGCACCAGGTGACCTTTTAAAGGAAGGTGGGAGTGGTCACCACCCACATCAGCAGAACAAGCAGCAATGCAATTACACCAGCGGCCACCGGGGGAAAAACTTAATTAACCCCCGATGACCTGAAAGGAAAAAAGGTTTTAATCTGAGGGAAACCAGATCTGTTACAGATCCAAACATGGATCGTGACACTGACACTGTTTAATATGATAATGGCTGACCCCATCCGATTTCTGTGTGTTAGGGACAGGAATAGGGACAGTCAGTGGCAGTGGTAGGTCAGCACTGGTAAGGGTTATGGCAGTGTAGTTACGGGTTAGTGTTAAGGGGGCACTGTAGAGTAGATTAGATTGTGTTGAGAACTGGCTTTAGTCAGAGTAGTGACAGTTGAGAAAGGGGGCGGAGCCAGTGTAGTGGCAGGGAGAGTGCCTTCCTGAGGTAATTTTCAGGTAGTGGGAGGAGCTAAAGCTGTGTGAGGAGAATTGTTCTAGAAGGAGTTGTGACAGAAAGCTGAACAGAGCAACAGTGTAGAGTTAAGAGAGCGAGGCAGCCTGGAAGAATCAGTGGCTAGTCTGTGGGTTACCTCCCGTGACGTCCGGGACTTACGGTCCAAACAGGAATTGCGGACACAACCTGAATTTTCATCCAAGATGGGGAAAGTGGACAGGGAGCACTCAGTATCAGCTAGCTGGATGGTTCAGGAAGCTGCGGGCCTGGGAGCCACAGTTCAGGAAGAAAAGCTGAGGGAGCAGACCAGGGAAAACGCAGGAGATGGATTACTCATGTATTGGGAAAATGGATGGACTGTAACTGTTATGAAGATGCACGAGTTAAGTAAAGTTTTATTGAAAATTAACTTGGACTTTGAGAACATTTGTGTGTGTCTGCGACGGATTGGAGCCCTGTATGCTGTGAAGGATTCTGACCCACATGTGGGTGAAATACGTGACACACACAGCACACCACAAAATGGACATGATATTTCTGTAGCGGAGCATCAGGGTGTGATGAGGAAGCAGCAGCAATCCCTCGGTACGGCTACCACCCTGGCCCCCGTTACATCTACATTGTAGCCTCATTTAAGTTGCACTAAGTACAGCACGAACATGCTAAGCTCAATAATGTACCCTCGTATAAGCTGAGATTTTCAGCACATTTTTTGTGCTGAAAATGCCACTCTCGACTTATACATGAGTCATTGCCGGCGGGGGAACAGAAGACATCATATTCACCCTCCTGGTTTCATCACTGCATATCAGTCCCTGCGTCGCAGCCTTGTTGGGACATGGTGGCCATCCACCAACCATCCACTACTCCATCCAGCTGGACCATCCAGGGTTGCTCGACACTCATCAGTAAATAAGACTGTTTGAAAACTAATCTTCATGTATGTCTGGGCCCACTGCAACCATTTCTGCTTGTGAACACTGTTAAGGGGTGGCCGAATAGTAGGTTTATGCACCACAGCAAGCCTCTGAAGGATCCTACACCTTGAGGTTTGAGGGACTCCAGAAGCACCAGCAGCTTCAAATAACTGTTTGCTGCTTTGTAATGGTATTTTGTAGGCAGCTCCTTTAATCCAATGAATTTTTCTGGCAGAAACCTTCCTCATTATGCCTTTATCTGCATGAACTCTGTCTGTGCTCTGTTTCAGTCACAAATCTCTTCATAGTATGATGATCACTTTTAAGTTTTCGTGAAATATCTAATGTTTTCATACATCGTCCAAGGCATTGAACTATTTAACACTTAAGCAGCAGAGAGATCCTTTTTATTTCCCATATTGCTTGAAACCTGTGGCCTGCTTAACCCCTTTCTGACCTTGGACGGGATACTATGTCCAACGTCAGCACCCCCACTTTGATGTGTCGGCATAGTAACCAGAGGTCTCCTTGAGACCCCTATGGTTGCTGATGCCGGCTTGCTGTGAGCACCACCCTGTGGTCAGCGCTCATAGCTAGCCTGTAATTCAGCTACATAGGAGCAATCTGATGATGGCTCCCATGTAGCTGTGCCGATCGAGTTGTGCCAGCTTCTAGCCTCCCATGGAGGCCATTGAAGCATGGCAAAAGTAAAAAAAAAAAGTTTAAAAAAATGTGAAAAAAATATATAAAAGTTTAAATCACCCCCCTTTCGCCCCATTCAAAATAAAACAATAAAAAAAACAAACCTACACATATTTGGTATCGCCGCATTCAGAATCGCCCGATCTATCAATAAAAAAGGGATTAACCTGATCGCTAAAGGGCGTAGCGAGAAAAAAAATAGAAACGCCAGAATTACGTTTTTTGGGCCACAGCGACATTGAATTAAAATGCAATAACGGGTGATCAAAAGAATCTACAGTATCTAAAATGTATCTACAGTATCTAAAGTATCTGCACCAAAATGGTGTCATTAAAAATATCAGCTCAGCACGCAAAAAATAAGCCCTCAGCCAACCAGAGATCACGAAAAATTGAGAAGTTACGGGGATCGGAAAATGGCACAATTTATTTTTTTTTAGCAAAGTTTGGAATTTTTTTTCACCACTTAGATAAAAGAGAAGCTAAACATGTTTGGTGTCAATGGACTCGTAATGACCTGGAAAATCATAATGGCAGGTCAGTTTTAGCATTTAGTGAAAAAAGTCAAACAAAAAGCAAGTGTGGGATTGAACTTTGTTTGCAATTTCACCGCATTTGGAATTTTTTTCCCATTTTCTAGTACACGACATGGTAAAACCAATGATGTCATTCAAAAGTACAACTCATCCCACAAAAAATAAGCCCTCACATGGCCATATTGATGGAAAAATAAAAAGATATGGCTCTAGGAAGGAGGGGAGCGAAAAATGAACACGGAAAAATGGAAAATCCCAAGGTCATGAAGGGGTTAATAATGTGGAATATCATTTTTAAGTAGTTTTCCTTTAATTAGAATCACCTGGAAAACTAATTATCACATGTGTTTAAGGCTGCCGTCACACTAGCAGTATTTGGTCAGTATTTTACATCAGTATTTGTAAGCCAAAACCAGGAGTGGGAGATAAATGCAGAAGTGGTGCATATGTTTCTGTTATACTTTTCCTCTATTTGTTCCACTCCTGGTTTTGGCTTACAAATACTGATGTAAAATACTGACCAAATACTGCTAGTGTGACGGCAGCCTAAGACTGATTTCAGTGATCCATTGAGCCCTGAGCCACAATACCATCCACGCGTTTATTTGAAAAACAAAATAATTAAATCTTTATGACACTTAAATCCAATTTGCATAATAATTTGGAACATGGTGTATATGGGACATATTTTTGCATGGAACATCTTATGGGGCCATCATTAACCTTTATGGAGCATATTTTTGTAAGGAACATCTTATGAAGCCATCATCAACCTTTGTGCAGCATTATATGGGGCATATTTTGATATGGAACATCTTATGGGGCCATCATTAACCTTTAAGCAGCATTATATGGGGGCATGTTTTTCTATGGAGCATCTTTTGGGGCCAGCATCAACCTTTATGGAGCATGTTTTTGTATGGAGCATCTTATGTGGCCATCATTAACCTTTGTGCATTATATGGGGCATATTTTTGTATGGAGCATCTTATGGGGCCATCATTAACCTTTATGCAGCATTATATGGGGCATATTTATGTATGGAGCATCTTATGGGGTCATCATTAACCTTTGTGCAGCATTATATGGGGCATATTTTAATATGGAGCATCTTATGGGGCCATCATTAAACTTTATGCAGTATTATATGGGGCATATTTTTCTATGGAGCATCATTAACCTCTGTGCAGCACTATATGGGGCATATTTTAATATGGAACATCTTATGGGGTCATCATTATCCTTTGTGCAGCATTATATGCGGCATATTTTAATATGGAGCATCTTATGGGGCCATCATTAACCTTTGTGCAGCATTATATGGAGCATATTTTAATATGGAGCATCTTATTGGGCTATCATTAACCTTTGTGCAGCATTATATGGGGAATATTTTTCTAAGGAGCATCTTATGGGGCCATGATTAACCTTTATGGAGCATTATATGGGGCATATTTTTGTATGGAGCATCTTATACGGCCATCATTAACCTTTGTGCAGCATTATATGGGGCATATTTTAATATGGAGCATCTTATGGGACCATCATAACCTTTATGCATTATATGGGGCATATTTTTTCTATGGAGCATCATTATCCTTTGTGCAGCATTATATGGGGCATATTTATGTATGCAGCATCTTATGGGGCCATCATTAACCTTTGTGCAGCATTATATGGGGCATATTTTTCTATGGAGCATCATTAACCTTTGTGCAGCATTATATGGGGCATATTTTTCTATGGAGCATCATTATCCTTTGTGCAGCATTATATGGGGCATATTTTAATATGGAGCATCTTATGGGGCTATCATTAACCTTTGTGCAGCATTATAAGGGGCATATTTTTGTATGGAGCATCTTATGGGGCCCATCATGAGCTTTATGGAGCATTATATGGGGCTTATTTTGTATGGAGCATCTTATGGCGCTCCTGATTCAATATGGATATTCAAAAACAGTTAACCTACTGATATCTCAATTAATTTTACTTTTATTGGTATCTATTTTTATTTTTGACATTTACCAGTAGCTGCTGCATTTCCTACCCCAGGCTTATACTCAGTGTCTCAGCTTATACTCGGGTTGGCTTATACTAGAGTATATACGGTATATATATTATATACTATTCCTATCCTGTCCTCAGCTGATATTTAGTATAAAATCATCTTACCTCTCCTTTAGCTTCACATCTTCACCTGATGAGTGTCACCATGAATGATTGCCTCCAATTAGGTCTACAAATAAGTGGTATTAGTGTATTAGATTGGTTTTAGAGATTTTTGATTATTGGTTAGGTGTTGAGTTCGTATAGGAAGGTTGGAAATTCTGGGTGAAGTTGTATTAATTTTATGCTCAAAAACAAAAATGATAAATGGTTAAAAACTTATATAAACATTATACATATACATATTTGTATAAGCAGGGGATGATGTACAGTGTTATGCAGCCAAGATGGTGTTTGAGCCTTTGCAAGCGCCTGCCTGCTACAAACATTTGGTCAGGGATATATTTTGGGTGAGTTTGGAAAACCTTATAGCTGCCAATCCACGATGTAACCCCCTGATCCCATTCAATTTGTTGCACTCCAAGTTTCAACTGTGCAGCGTCCTAACCCAAGCCCTGCTTCTCTCGGCCTACATCAAGTTTATCAACCTGTTTCTTGAAATTAAACCCACTATCCTGGGCATTCTGCTAGTAATGACATCTTGGCTACAGTTTTAAAGGAGATGCCTCCATTCCCTGAGAGAGAGTCATCCATCTTGGCTAAACTGAAGAAAAAGGGTCTGAATACTGTCACTGACCTCAAAGACATTAAAATGGAGAATAAAAGCTCCAATGTGAATGGGGGCACTGAGCCCACCCGTTAGCACAGCATCCAATCCTTCTCCTTCTGTGGACCTCCTAGGCCTGGGAGCTCCCTCCACATCCAGTCACAGTGCTCCACCTGCTGCCACATCCAGTGGTCTGCTTGTGGGCATCTTTGCAGGTACATCACATCCTGCTGATGCAGTCACTACTGTGAAAGTTTTATCTGCAAAGATAATAGCATCTTGTTTGAGAATCAGCTACTACAGATTGGATTTAAATCTAGCAAAATCTTGTTTGTATGTTCGTCTTCTATAGAAACAAGCTCTCCAGTCAGTTCCAGAAATTCACCCTACACTAGTTTGCTCTAACGAGCTAAAGGCCAGTCTGAACCTCCATTCTAAACCAGTGGGTCCTTTTGTTTCCCTGGGGGCCCAGGTGCAGCAAGTGATCAATATAGAGTGTTTGCAGGAATTTGTTCTGAGCATCCAGTTCAGAAACGGGGGGCCCAATACAGAATTTATCAATAAAGCTTCCTATAACCCTGAACAAGTTCTTTCAGCCGACTGATATGGAGGCATAAAACTTTTTCCACCACTCGAAGCAGCCCTCACAAAGAGGTCCAGAATATTTTTAAGGCAAAATCCAAAGGATGTCAAGATTGTAAAAGCAAAGCTCATTGGTTTTGGGCCTGCCGTCTTAGAAAACGTTGACTCAAACCCGTCCAATTTTGTAGCTGGTATTCAGGTAAAATCTCAACAAGTTGGATGTCTGCTACGCCTCGAACCAAATATGCAGACATGGATGTAGCAGCTCACCAGCCACACAAGTTAAATAGAAATCTCCAAGAGATTTTGTGACCTGCTCTCTGGGGAATTTTAAACCTAAATCCTTATTGCCAGGTCCTTATCATCTCAGTGAAAATAAATATTACATCCACATTGAAAAAAAAAGAAGTCATATACACCCCATAAATAGTACCACTAAGAACTGCGTGTTCTACAAGTAAAAAAAAAAACATATACAGCTTTATTGACTAAAAAATAATAACCTAGGGACATAAAAACAAATAATTTTGTAAGTAAAACAGATTGTATTATGTAAAAGTAAAAAATATAACAAAACTCTATAAAACATTGCAGACGCAAATAAAAAATAATAATAATAATAATAATAATAATAATAATAAATAATACTACCCTAATAAATTAACCTATTCATAGTGTATGACAAGCTCAGTAAGAATACATTTCTTTACAAAATAAGGACATCGTCACCACTAAGTTATATTAGTAGCTGGAAAAATTGATGTTTTATGCACCTTTATGAAAATGATGAAAAAGAGGCTAAAGGCCCCGTCACACATAGCGATTTACCAACGATCACGACCAGCGATACGACCTGGCCGTGATCGTTGGTAAGTCGCTGTGTGGTCGCTGGGGAGCTGTCACACAGACCGCTCTCCCCAGCGACCAACGATCAGGGGAACGACTTCGGCATCGTTGAAACTGTCTTCAACAATGCCGAAGTCCCCCTGCAGCACCCGGGTAACCAGGGTAAACATCGGGTTACTAAGCGCAGGGCCGCGCTTAGTAACCCGATGTTTACCCTGGTTACCAAAAAAAACAAACAGTACATACACACCATCTGATGTCCGTCAGGTCCCTTGCCGTCTGCTTCCCGCTCTGAGTGCCGCCGTACAGTGAGAGCAGAGCGCAGCGGTGACGTCACCGCTGTGCTGTACTTTCACTTTCACTTTGCGGCGCTCAGTCAGTGTGGGAAGCAGACGGCAAGGGACCTGACGGACATCAGATGGTGAGTATGTACTGTTTTTTTTTTTTTACATTTACGCTGGTAACCAGGGTAAACATTGGGTTACTAAGCGCGGCCCTGCGCTTAGTAACCCGATGTTTACCCTGGTTACCAGTGAAGACATCGCTGGATCGGTGTCACACACACCGATTCAGCAATGTCAGCGGGACCTCAACGACCAAAAAACGGCCCAGGCCATTCCGACACGACCAGCGATCTCGCAGCAGGGGCCTGGTCGCTGGTACGTGTCACACATAGCGAGATCGCTACTGAGGTCGATGTTGCGTCACAAAACTTGTGACTCAGCAGCGATCTCGCTAGCGATCTCGCTATGTGAGACGGGGCCTTAACTCCTTTAAAGGGTTTGTCTACTTTCAGGAGCGTGGGCCCTAATCTGTGTAAAATAACAAAGTTAGCTGTTACCCTCCCTCCCTGGATCCAGTGCCGGCTCCACCGGTGTTCACAGTGCTGTAGAAAAGACATTAACTTTACTGAGCAGGTCAATGGAGACATAGGGATAAATTATACTTTAATTAGGAACTTTGCATATCTAAGACTTTAAGGTAGTATCCTACTTGAGTCAAGATTTTATGTGCTGCTTACAAAAATTGCAAAATAGAAATATAAAAATTCAGATCAGCAGCTTTTAGCTGCATGCGATTTTGATTGATGTTTATGGCTATTGTGTTGCGTGCATGTACTGTATGGTTATTAGGGTTAAAAAGAACTTAAGAAAGTAAGCATGTAAGAGAATAAGGCTGCCGTCAAACTAGCAGTATTTGGTCAGTATTTTATATCAGTATTTGTAAGCCAAAACCAGGAGTGGGTGATAAATGCAGAAGTGGTGCATATGTTTCTATTATACTTTTCCTCTAATTGTTCCTCTCCTGGTTTTGGCTTACAAATAGTGATGTAAAATACTGACCAAATACTGCTAGTGTGACTACAGCCTTATTCAAAGTATTCCTTCTCTGTGCAAGTACAGTTTTCAAAAAAAGAAGTTGTACTAAGATCCAACTAATACTTGAAAGACTATAATTGAACTAGTGGGATGATACCGCCATCTAGTGTTAAACATGATAACTTTCAGGTTAGCCAAGGTTTTTTTGTTATGCTACACAGTCTGAAACATAAGAGGGGCTTTGCTATATAAAATGAGCAGGTTTCTCTGCTACATTCTCTCAGCCACATAGAATCATCATTATTTTCATCTATAAATCGCCTGTCAAATTCCCCCTGTGCGTGAGAAATGGCCAATGCTCCTTAAGGGGGCAGGAAAATCACTGAAATGGATGGAAACAGTGCTGAAATGGAATGTGAACATCAAGGAGAAGCCGCCTGGACACATCTCTGACTCCCAGGTCGCTGCTGGGAACAAGGTTGTCAGAGTCTTATGCCACTTTTACGGACTGACGATAAAACATACAAAACCGAAGATAAAACGTTAGGAAACAAGTTTTAACCCCTTTCTGACATATGACGTACTATCCCGTCGAGGTGGGGTGGGCCCGTATGACCACCGACGGGATAGTACGTCATACGCGATCGGCCGCGCTCACGGGGAGAGCGCGGCCGATCGCAGCCGGGTGTCAGCTGCATATCACAGCTGACATCCGGCATTATGCTCCAGGAGCGGTCACGGACCGCCCCCGGCACACTAACCCCCGGCACACAGCAATCAAACATGATCGCGGTGTGCCGGCGGTATAGGGAAGCATCGCGCAGGGAGGGGGCTCCCTGCATGCTTCCCTGAGACCCCCGGAGCAACGCGATGTGATCGCGTTGTTCCGAGGGTCTCCTACCTCCTTCCTCGCTGCAGGTCCCGGATCCAAGATGATCCGGGTCCTGCAGGGAGGGAGGTGGCTTACCGAGTGCCTGCTCAGAGCAGGCGCTTGGTAAGCCTGCAGTGCTGTGTGGCAGATCGGTGATCTGACAGAGTGCTGTGCAATGTAATGTCCCCCCCTGGGACAAAGTAAAAAAGTTAAAAAAAAATTTTTCCACATGTGTAAAAGAAAAAAAAAAAATCCTAAATAAAGAAAAATATATATACAATGCCTACAAGTAGTATTCAACCCCCTGCAGATTTAGCAGGTTTAATAAGATGCAAATAAGTTAGAGCCTTCAAACTTCAAACAAGAGCAGGATTTATTAACAGATGCATAAATCTTACAAACCAAAAAGTTTTGTTGCTCAGTTAAATTTTTATGAATTTTAAACATAAAAGTGTGGGTCAATTATTATTCAACCCCTAGGTTTAATATTTTGTGGAATAACCTTTGTTTGCAATTACAGCTAATAATCGTCTTTTATAAGACCTGATCAGGCCGGCACAGGTCTCTGGAGTTATCTTGGCCCACTCCTGCATGCAGATCTTCTCCAAGTTATCTAGGTTCTTTGGGTGTCTCATGTGGACTTTAATCTTGAGCTCCTTCCACAAGTTTTCAATTGGGTTAAGGTCAGCAGACTGACTAGGCCACTGCAACACCTTGATTTTTTGCCTCTTGAACCAGGCCTTGGTTTTCTTGGCTGTGTGCTTTGGGTCGTTGTCTTGTTGGAAGATGAAATGACGACCCATCTTAAGATCCTTGATGGAGGAGCGGAGGTTCTTGGCCAAAATCTCCAGGTAGGCCGTGCGATCCATCTTCCCATGGATGCGGACCAGATGGCCAGGCCCCTTGGCTGAGAAACAGCCCCACAGCATGATGCTACCACCACCATGCTTGACTGTAGGGATGGTATTCTTGGGGTCGTATGCAGTGCCATCCAGTCTCCAAACGTCACGTGTGTGGTTGGCACCAAAGATCTCGATCTTGGTCTCATCAGACCAGAAAACCTTGAACCAGTCAGTCTCAGAGTCCTCCAAGTGATCATGAGCAAACTGTAGACGAGCCTTGACATGACGCTTTGAAAGTAAAGGTACCTTACGGGCTCGTCTGGAACGGAGACCATTGCGGTGGAGTACGTTACTTATGGTATTGACTGAAACCAATGTTCCCACTGCCATGAGATCTTCCCGGAGCTCCTTCCTTGTTGTCCTTGGGTTAGCCTTGACTCTTCGGACAAGCCTTGCCTCGGCACGGGAGCAAACTTTCAAAGGCTGTCCAGGCCATGGAAGGCTAACAGTAGTTCCATAAGCCTTCCACTTCCGGATGATGCTCCCAACAGTGGAGACAGGTAGGCCCAACTCCTTGGAAAGGGTTTTGTACCCCTTGCCAGCCTTGTGACCCTCCACGATCTTGTCTCTGATGGCCTTGGAATGCTCCTTTGTCTTTCCCATGTTGACCATGTATGAGTGCTGTTCACAAGTTTGGGGAGGGTCTTAAATAGTCAGAAAAGGCTGGAAAAAGAGATAATTAATCCAAACATGTGAAGCTCATTGTTCTTTGTGCCTGAACTACATCTTAATACTTTAGGGGAACCAAACAGAATTCTGGTGGGTTGAGGGGTTGAACAATAAATCTAAATTTAAAAAAAAAACACAATAAAAGTACACATGTTTAGAATCGCCGCGTCCGTAACGACCCAACCTATAAAACTGCCCCACTAGTTAACCCCTTCAGTAAACACCGTAAGAAAAAAAAAAAAACGAGGCAAAAAAACAACAATTTATTACCATACCATGGAACAAAAAGTGGAATAACACGCGATCAAAAAGAGATATAAATAACCATGGTACCGCTGAAAACATCATCTTGTCCCGCAAAAAACAAGCCGCCATACAGCATCATCAGCAAAAAAATAAAAAAGTTATAGTCCTGAGAATAAAGCGATACCAAAATAATTATTTTTTCTATAAAATAGTTTTTATCGTATAAAAGCACCAAAACATAAAAAAATGATATGAGATATCGCTGTAATCGTACTGACCCGACGAATAAAACTGCTTTATCAATTTTACCAAACGCGGAATGGTATAAACGCCTCCCCCAAAAGAAATTCATGAATAGCTGGTTTTTGATCATTCTGCCTCACAAAAATCGGAATAAAAAGCGATCAAAAAATGTCACGTGCCCGAAAATGTTACCAATAAAAACGTGAACTCGTCCCGCAAAAAACAAGACCTCACATGACTCTGTGGACTCAAATATGAAAAAATTATAGCTCTCAAAATGTGGTAACGCAAAAAATATTTTTTGCAATAAAAAGCGGGTTTCAGTGTGTGACGGCTGCCAATCATAAAAATCCGCTAAATAACCCGCTATAAAAGTAAATCAAACCACCCTTCATCACCCCCTTAGATAGGGAAAAATAAAATAATAAAAAAAATATATTTATTTCCATTTTCCCATTAGGGTTAGGGCTAGGGTTAGGGCTAGGGTTATTGCTAGGGTTAGGGCTTGGGTTAGGGCTAGGGTTGGGGCTAGGGTTAGGGCTAGGGTTAGGGTTATTGCTAGGGTTAGGGCTAGGGTTAGGGCTAGGGTTGGGGCTAGGGTTAAGGCTACAGTTATGGTTGGGGCTAAAGTTAGGGTTAGGGTTTGGATTACATTTACGGTTGGGAATAGGGTTGGGTGTGTCTGGGTTAGAGGTGTGGTTAGGGTTACTGTTAGGATTAGGGTTAGGGGTGTGTTTGGATTAGGGTATCAGTTATAATTGGGGGGTTTCCACTGTTTAGGCACATCAGGGGCTCTCCAAAAGGGATATGGCAACCGATCTCAATTCCAGCCAATTCTGGGTTGAAAAAGTAAAACAGTGCTCCTTCCCTTCAGAGCTCTCCCGTGTGCCCAAACAGGGGTTTACCCCAACATATGGGGTATCGGCGTACTCAGGACAAATTGGACAACATCTTTTGGGGTCCAATTTCTCCTGTTACCCTTGGGAAAATACAAAACTGGGGGCTAAAAAATAAGTTTTGTGGGGAAAAAAAGAATTTTTATTTTCACGGCTCTGCGTTATTATAAACTGTAGTGAAACACTTGGGGGTTCAAAGTTCTCACAGCACATCTAGATAAGTTCCTTGGAAGGTCTAGTTTCCAATATGGGGTCACTTGTGGGGGGGTTTCTACTGTTTGGGTACATCAGGGGCTCTGCACATGCAACGTGGCGCCTGCAGACCAATCCATTTAAGTCAGCATTCCCAAATGGCGCTCCTTCCCTTCCGAGCTCGGTCATTCGCCCAAACAGTGGTTCCCCCCCACATATGGGGTATCAGCGTACTCTGGACAAATTGGACAACAACTTTTGGGGTCCAATTTATCCTGATACCCTTGTGAAAATACAAAACTGGGGGCTAAAAAAATCATTTTTGTGAAAAAAAAAAGAATTTTTATTTTCACGGCTCTGCGTTATAAACTGTAGTGAAACACTTGGGGGTTCAAAGCTCTCAAAACACATCTAGATAAGTTCCTTAGGGGGTCTACTTTCCAAAATGGTGTCACTTGTGGGGGGTTTCAATGTTTAGGTACATCATGGGCTCTCCAAACGCAACATGGCGTCCCATCTCAATTCCAGTCAATTTTGCATTGAAAAGTCAAATGGCGCTCCTTCCCTTCCGAGCTCTGCCCTGCGCCCAAACAATGGTTTACACCCACATATGGGGTATCAGCGTACTCAGGACAAATTGCACAACAATTTTTGGGGTCCAATTTCTTCTCTTACCCTTGGGAAAATAAAAAATTGGGGGCGATAAGATCATTTTTGTGAAAAAATATGATTTTTTATTTTTACGGCTCTGCATTATAAACTTCTGTGAAGCACTTGTTGGGTCAAAGTGCTCACCACACATCTAGATAAGTTCCTTAGGGGGTCTACTTTCCAAAATGGTGTCACTTGTGGGGGGTTTCAATGTTTAGGCACATCAGGGGCTCTCCAAACGCAACATGGCGTCCCATCTCAATTCCAGTCAACTTTGCATTGAAAAGTAAAATGGCGCTCCTTTCCTTCCGAGCTCTGCCATGCGCCCTAACAGTGGTTTACACCCACATATGGGGTATCAGCGTACTCAGGACAAATTGTACAACAACTTTTGGGGTCCATTTTCTCCTGTTACCCTTGGTAAAATAAAACAAATTGGAGCTGAAATAAATTTTGTGTGGAAAAAAAGTTAAATGTTTATTTTTATTTAAACATTCCAAAAATTCCTGTGAAACACCTGAAGGGTAATAAACTTCTTGAAAGTGGTTTTGACTACCTTGAGGGGTGCAGTTTTTAGAATGATTTCACACTTGGGTATTTTCTATCATATAGACCCCTCAAAATGACTTCAAATGAGATGTGGTCCCTAAAAAAAAATGGTGTTGTAAAAATGAGAAATTTCTGGTCAACTTTTAACCCTTATAACTCCCTAACAAAAAAAATGTTGGTTCCAAAATTGTGCTGATGTAAAGTAGACATGTGGGAAATGTTACTTATTAAGTATTTTGCATGACATATGTCTGTGATTTAAGGGCATAAAAATTCAAAGTTGTAAAATTGCGAAATTTTCAAAATTTTTGCCAAATATTCGTTTTTTTCACAAAGAAACGCAAGTTATATCGAAGAAATTTTACCACTATCATGAAGTACAATATGTCACGAGAAAACATTGTCAGAATCGCCAAGATCCGTTGAAGCGTTCCAGAGTTATAACCTCATAAAGGGACAGTGGTCAGAATTGTAAAAATTGGCCTGGTCATTAACGTGCAAAACACCCTTGGGGGTGAAGGGGTTAATGTATATACACTTGTATGTAAGGCAAAATTAAAATAATAAAAAACACCTCCTACACCCCTTAGGATATGTTCACACGTAGTGGTTTGGGACTTTCTCATTGCTTTCCATAGTGAAAAACTATCCAGTGGTAAATGTAACTTTAACATTTTACTACCTTATCTGGCCATGTGGTGTGTGTGACATGGTCAGACACATCCTGTTTAATTTATGAAGGAGGGATTCTGAAATTCACAAAGCCAATGCGGTTGTGAAAGAAATATATAATAAATAAGGGAGATCATAACAGCAGGATTTACCAGTATTGTAATCACAAATTGGCTTTTAATGGAGGTAGGGGTCAAGCCTGGCACCTTAGCTCCTGGATTCTGAACTTTGGGAGGGTTAGAAATACTCTGTACTACAACCCCTGGCTAAAATTATGGAATCACCGGCCTTGGTGGATGTTCATTCAGTTGTTTAATTTTGTAGAAAAAAAGCAGATCACAGACATGGCACACAACTAAAGTCATTTCAAATGGCAACTTTCTGGCTTTAAGAAACACTAAAAGAAATCAAGAACACAAAATGTGGTAGTCAGTAATGGTTACTTTGTTTTATCAAGCACAGGGAAAAAATTATGGAATAACTCAATTCTGAGGAAAAAATTATGGAATCATGAAAAACAAACATAACAAAAAAAACACTACAAAACATCACTAGTATTTTGTTACACCACCTCTGGCTTTTATAACAGCTTGCAGTCTCTGAGGCATGGACTTAATGAGTGTCAAACAGTACTCTTCATCAATCTGGCTCCAACTTTCTCTGATTGCTGTTGCCAGATCAGCTTTGCAGGTTGGAGCCTTGTCATGGACCATTTTCTTCAACTTCCACCAAAGATTTTCAATTGGATTGAGATTTGGACTATTTGCAGGCCATTACATTGACCTTATGTGTCTTTTTTCAATGAATGTTTTCACAGTTTTTGCTCTATGGCAGAATGCATTATCATCTTGAAAAATGATTTCATTATCCCCAAACATCCTTTCAATTGATGGGATAAAAAAGTATCAAAAATATCAATATAAACTTGTGCATTTATTGAAGATGTAATGACAGTCATCTCCCCAGTGCCTTTACCTGACATGCAGCCCCTTATCATCAATGACTGTGGAAATTGGCATGTTCTCTTCAGGCAGTCATCTTTATAAATCTCATTGGAACGGCACCAAACAAAAGTTCCAGCATCATCACCTTGCCCATTGCAGATTTGCGATTTATCACTGAATATGACTTTCATCCAGTCATCCACAGTCCACGATTGCTTTTCCTTAGCCCATTGTAACCTTGTTTTTTTTCTGTTTAGGACTTAATGATGGCTTTCATTTAGCTTTTCTGTTTGTAAATCCCATTTCCTTTAGGCAGTTTCTAAAAGTTCGGTTAGAGACGTTGACTCCAGTTTCCACCCATTCACTCCGCATTTGTTTTGTTGTGCATTTCCTGTTTTGGAGACATATTGCTTTAACTTTCAGGTCTTGACACTTTGATGTCTTCCTTGGTCTACCAGTATGTTTGCCTTTAACAACCTTCCCATGCTGTTTGTATTTGGTCCAGATTTTAGACACAGCTGACTGTGAAAAACCAACATCTTTTGCAACATTGCGTGATGATTTACCCTTTTAAGAGTTTGATAATCCTCTCATTTGTTTCAATTGACATCTTTCGTGTTGGAGCCATGATTCATGTCAGTCCACTTGGTGCAACAGCTCTCCAAGGTGTGATCACTCCTTTTTAGATGCAGACTAACGAGCAGATCTAATTTGATGCAGGTGTTATTTTTGGGTTTGAAAATTTACAGGGTGATTCCATAATTTTTTCCTCAGAATTGAGTGATTCCATAATTTTTCCCCTATGCTTGGTTAAAAATAGTAACCATTACTGACTACCACATTTTTGTGTTCTTGATTTCTTTTAGTGTTTCTTAAAGCCAGAAAGTTGCCATTTGAAATGACTTTAGTTTTGTGCCATGTCTGTGACATACATATATATCTATCTATCTATTCTATGTGTAGACATTTATTCTATCTATTCTATTCTAACCTGTCAGTGTGATTTTACTGTAAACTGTACTGAATTACCAGCTTTTCTATAGAACACCAGTGCATATTTCTCGCAAGTCACACACATGGTCAGTGTGTAATCCGTATTTTTCTTGCCCCCATAGACTTTCATTGGTGGATTTTTTTGCACAATACGCTGACAAACGCAGCATGCTGCAATTTTCTCAGCCCATAAAATATGACCGAGAAATATACGGCAGATAGGAGTTGCCCCATAGAGAAACATTGGTCCGTGTGCAATGCGTTGCTTTTGCGCCTCTCCCTCGTCCGTATACCTCTCTGGTGTGACCCCGGCCTAACATAGATTTTGAGGACTCATTACCCTGTGTGTTTTATGAGTGGTGGCAGCGTAATGCTATGTTCACACGTTCAGGATTTCCATCCTTTTTTTTTCCTGACTGAAACTGCAGGTCTCTCCAGAAAACGCAGGTGCGTTTTTTGGTGCGTTTTTGGTGCGTTTTTGGTGCGTTTTTTGGTGCGTTTTTTAGTGCGTTTTTTAGTGCGTTTTTTGATGCAGTTTTGTCTGCAGATTGTCTGTGTTTGACAGAAATAAAGTTTACTGCAGTGGGGGGGGAAAAAAAAAAAAGAAATGATGTCATTTCCTTGTCCAACCCTTTTCTTCTTCCATCCTCCATTTTGGGACTAAACACCAAAATGAGTGGACGTGTTTTGAATGACAGCGCTCCGCGTTTTGCGCCGCATGCGTCACTGCAGCGCACGCATCCGGGCGCAGAGGACGCAGCAAGTTGCATTTTTGCTGCGTCCAAAATCAATCAAAAAAAGGACGCATGCGGTGCAAAACGCAGCGTTGTGCATGCGTTTTGCTGCGTTTTACTTTGCGTTGTGTGTTGCGGCGCCGACGCTGCGGCGCACAACGCAAATGTGAACATAGCCTAAGTGCCACGTGCCACGTATTTCAGTGCCACGTGCCACGTATTTCAGTGCCACGTGCCACGTATTTAAGTGCCACGTATTTAAGTGCCACGTGCCACGTATTTAAGTGCCACGTGCCACGTATTTAAGTGCCACGTGCCACGTATTTAAGTGCCACGTGCCACGTATTTAAGTGCCACGTGCCACGTATTTAAGTGCCACGTGCCACGTATTTCAGTGCCACGTGCCACGTATTTCAGTGCCACGTGCCACGTATTTCAGTGCCACGTGCCACAATTTAAGTGCCACGTGCCACGTATTTCAGTGCCACGTATCACGTATAAGTGACACGTGCCACGTATTTAAGTGACACGTATCACGTATAAGTGACACGTGTCACGTATTTAAGTGCCACGTATCCCACGAAGATTTTCCATGGAGAACAGACACATCCAGAGATATGTCTGCTCTCCACGGCTGCAGCAACACACTGACAGGAGCCATAGTTCCTGTCGGTGTGTCACTGCGCATGCGCGAGCGAGTTAACCGGCGGTCATTGACCCCGGCTCTCTCGCTTAACGGCAGTGCTGCGTGGGAAAGTTCAACGCAGCTGTACTGCCGTTAACCGAGACGCCGGAGTCATTGAACTCCGGAACAGTACGCGATACACTGCTAGGAGCTTCGCTCCTGGCAGTGTATCGCCGGAGAGCAGCCGATCGGCGTGGGACACTCGTTTTATGGATTCTGCGGACAGGGAGTATGGATTTGATTTTTTATTTTGTGATTTTTTCCTGGAGGATCGAGGGCTTCGCCTACAAGTGTGCTGTTGGTGAGTATATACTCTATGTTATGTGTTGTATGTACTGTGTGTCATGTATGTGTATTGTGTGTGTTTTGTGTAACTTTACAATTGTGCTAAGTCGCTGGACACAGGGACAACTCTCCCATCCTAATACCGGATGGGAGTAGTAGTCCCATACGGCGACTTGGCACAATGGAGGCACTATCGTCGCATGGGGACACACAGACATACCAGATCAATCAGACGCCCGACATCGATCCCCATGCGACGGTATGCCTCCATGATGACAGTCTTCAGGAACGACACTCCGCCCACGCACTTCCGGCCCCGCACTTCCGCCGGCTTCCCCGCACTTCCTGCAGCTGCGGTTCTGCACATCAAACCGCAGTAAAACCCGCAGATATATTTTTGATCTGCGTGTTTTACTGCGATTTTGACCTCACAATGGAGGTCTATGGGTGCAGAACCGCTGCGGTTCAGGAAGAAGAATTGACATGCTCCTTCTTTTTTCCGGGAGCTATTCAGCGCGGCTTTTTTTTTAAATTTCCGGACCATGTGCACAGTGTGTCCTGTTTTCCATAGGGTACAGTGTACTGTACCCTGCATGGAAAACAGCTGCGGAACCGCAGCGGCAAAACCGCCGCGGTTCCGCGGTAAAAAACGCACTGTGTGAACATGGCCTAAGAATCCAGGGTGTGCTGAATGTGTCCTGGTGTGATCTATGCTCACTTTATGGCCATGTTCACACATTCAGTATTTGGTCAGTATTTTACCTCAGTATTTGTAACCCAAACCCAGGAGTGGGTGATAAATGCAGAAGTGGTGACGTGTTTCTACTTTACCTCTGATTGTTCCACTCCTGGTTTTGGCTTATAAATACTGATGTAAAATACTGACCAAATACTGCTAGTGTGAATGTGGCCTATAGCCTAGAACAGAGGTTGACTGCTGGATTCAGTGAGAGAAGATAAATTAACCCATGCAGGCGCACACCACGTCAGGGGCTGAGAAGTGTGTATGTGACTGCATAGCAAGCAGTGGGATAGTTTTTTTGTCTTCTATTAGAGCATTAGAACTTGGTTTAACCCCTTCACCCCGAAGCCTTTTTTTCACCTTCCTGACCAGGCCAATTTTTACAATTTTGATCACTGTCATTTTATGAGGCCAAACTCAAGAACGCTTCAACAGATTCCGGTGATTCTGGGACTGTTTTCTCATGACATACTGTACTTTATGATAGTGGTAAAATTTCTTTGATATGACTTGCATTTATTTGTTAAAAAAGGGAACTTTGGTGAAAATGTAGAAAATTTCTCAATTTCCAAACTTTTCATTTTTATGCCCTTAAATCAGAGAGTCATATCGCACAAAATAGTTCATAAATAACATTTCCTACATGTCTACTTTACATCAGCACAATTTTGGAAACATAATTTTTTTTTCTTAGGATGTTATAAGTGTTAAAACTTGACCAGCGATTTCTTATACTTACAACAAAATCTGCAAAACCATTTTTTTTAGGGACCACCTCACATTTGAAGTGACTTTGAGGGGCCTATATGACAGAAAATACACAAAAATGACACATTCTAAAAACCGAACCCATCAAGGTACTCAAACCCACATTCAAGAAGTTTATTAACCCTTCAGGTGCTTCACAGAAATTTTTGTAATGTGGAAGAAAAAAAATAAACATTTACTTTTCACATTTCACTTTTTGAATGTAAAATTTGCTGGAATAATTAGCCATGTCGCGTTTGCAGAGCCCCTGATGTGCCTAAACAGTGGAAACCCCCATAAGTGACACCATTTTCAAAACTAGACCCCTTATGGAACTTATATAGATGTGTATTGAGCACCTTGAACCCCCAGGTGCTTCACAGAAGTTTATAACGTTAAGCCATGAAAATAAAAAAAAACAAACAAATTTTTCCCAGATAAATCTTTTTTAGCTCCAAATTTTGCATTTTTGCCCAAATAATGTGAGCCCATCAACCATTGTCAAGGTAATCTCATGAATCTGATGGGTTCCTGACCTAACTTCCCAGTGTGAACACTTACCTATGGCTAATATTTGAATGCATGGGTGAATATAAACACCTCTCCTGGTAAAGCCTACATTTATGGGTTGGTCGGAATCTGATGTGATTAGATGTAGTTAAAATCACCACATGGTGAAGGGCGGAGTGATCAGTCAGAAAGCTTAGCTTAGATCCGTATGTCATCCGTAGGCAGGGTGTGGCTGCGTATTTTACGCATGTCATCCTCCGTATGTAATCCGTATGGCATCCGTACTGCATTTTTTTCTCGCAACCTTGCAAAATGGACATATAATGGATCCATGGGCTCAAATATTCCTGAAAACATATATACAGTCTATATATATATATATATATATATATATATATATATATATATATATATGTGTCAGTGAGACACATATATATATATATATTTATATTTCATACAGCGCTAGATAGCATAAAAGGCGGTAATTCAATTGCATATTCCTCACTAATAATGTTAGTAGAGTGTGTGTGCAAAATTTGGGGGCTCTAGCTGTTAAAATAAAGGGTTAAATCGCGGAAAAAACTGGCGTGAGCTCCCACGCAATTTTCTCCGCCAGAGTGGGAAAGCCAGTGACTAAGGGCTGATATTAATAACCTAGAGGGACCAAGGTTATTGCCCCCCCCCCCGGCTAAAAACATCTGCCCCTAACCACCCCAGGAAATGCACATCTGTAAGATGCACCTATTCTGGCACTTAGCCTCTCTCTTCCCACTCCCAAGTAGTGGTGGGATATGGGGTAATAAAGGGTTAATGTCACCTTGCTATTCTAACGCGACATTAAGCCTGGTTAATAATGGAGAGGTGTCAATGAGACACCTATCCATTATTAATCCAATAATATTAAAGGGTTAATAATACACACACACATTAAGAATAAAGTATTTTATTGAAATTAATACACACATGGGGTTGTAAAATCTTTATTGTACACCTGCATTAGCAGGCTCCTAAAATTGTAAAATTGTTTAACCCCTTCAGCAGGATTTACAGTGTGGGACGTGACTGAGCGCCGGAAAGGTATGGGATATTGTTGCTTTTTTCTTTTTTTTCTTTTCCAGAACGAGGGTCTTCAGGTGGATTAAGTGGTTTCTACCTTCAAGAGTACCCCCGGGACAGGGATAGTTAGGGTCCCAGTTCCAGGGACAGTTTGAGAACCCCCTTCCTTACCGAAGACCGTCACAGCTGACATTTTCACTGGCCCCACATTTTGTATCTTGGCATGGATCCCGTTGCAGTCCTTGACAAATAATTGCAGGGTCTGTTGCTTGAACTGTCAGACCTGCAATCTAGGGTCTTCTAGCAGCAGACTGTTAGTCTGGCAGGCAGGCTCAATCGAAACCTAGGTTGGCCCTTCTGGATAGGTCTGGGGGACAAGATAAATTTATTGTGCTCCGTGAAGCCTGCAAGCTTTATTTCAGGCTTCGTCCTCGTTCATCTGGGAGTGAGGAGCAGTGGGTTGGGACTGTTATTTCTCTCCATAAAGGAGATCCTCAATCCTGGGCCTTTTCACTTCCACAAGGCTCACTGTCTCTTTCGACTGTTGATTGGTTTTTTTGAGGTTCTAGGCCTTGTGTATGATGACCTGGACCATGTCTCCGTTGCTGAGTCTAAGCTGCGTAAGATCCAGCAAGGAGACCAGCCGGAGAGGAATTTTGCTCAGAGTTCCATAGATGGTCTACTGACACACAGTGGAATAATCCTGCTCTTAGGAGTCAGTTTTGGCGAGACTTGTCTGAGATTAAAAATTGCACTGGTGCTTTATGCAACTCCTGAGCAGTTAGAGACCACCATGGCTCTAGCCATACGCATAGTTAGAGGCCTCAAAGATAAACCAAGGTTCTCCCTGTATGCTCTATAGAACAGTTAGGAGGAGTCTCCCCTCAGTATAAATCTCTTTCGGTTCAACGCAAAACGGGGTTGTGTTTTTTCTGTGGTCAAAAGAGGCATTTCATTGGGGGTTTGTCTTTCTTTACCAAAGCACAAAAAGCCATCGGAAAACTTCTAAACCCAGGTTGTGTGGGGGATAACAACCTCGGTGTATATATCACCACCGTGTGTGTGTATCTCAGTTTTTCTTATCCGCAGGAGTGATTATTGGTATGAAAACTGAGAAAATATCTATACTCTCAGATATTGGGGTGGTAGCCAATATGATGGATGCTTGGTTCGCATGAGGCCTTGGTCTTCCTTGTAGCACTCTGGCGAAGCCCATTCCCATATTTGCAATTGACTCTGCACCTTTCAGTCAGGGAAATTTTACGCAAGTAGTGCATAATGTGAACATAGGGGCTCTTCATAGGGAGCTCCTTTTCTGTCATATTTTGAAAGGTCTCCCTACTCCTATTATGTTGGGTCTTCCCTTGTTGACTAAGCATAAGCCGGTCATAGACTGGCAGGCCAAAGAGATAATTAAGTGGAGTGACTTTTTCAAAAATAATTGTCTAGGTACTATTATCTCTAGTGTCCACTAAAAACATTCCATCTTCTCTGTCTGTTTGAGGTGTTCTCTGAAAAGAGGTGTCAAGAACTGCCTCCCCATCGTGTCCATGATTCTCCTATGAACTTGCTTCTGGGTGCAAGGTTGCCGAAGAACAATTTATACAATGTGTGTGGTCATGAGAGACAGGCCATGAAAGACACATTAGACCCTCATCTTTGCCTGTAGCAGCAGGATTCTTCTTTGTTAAGTGTTTGGACATTCGTGAGTTAAAGCAGAGTACTATCTGTAACCCATATCACCTCCCACTCATACCTGATTTCTTCAATCAGATTATTGGGGCAAAATGGTTCTCCAAATTAGATCTCAGGGGAGCCTATAATCTGATTAGGATTAAGTAGGGGGATGAGTGGAAGACTGCATTAAACACCTTAGAAGGGCATTATGAAAATCTTGTCATGCATTTTGGTTTGACAAATGCTTCCGCTGTGTTCTAACACCTCGTTAATGACATCTTCTGTCAACTCGAGAGTAGAATTGAAGTAGTGTATATTGTTATTTTAATCTATGCATATGACCTCAAGTCTCATCAGGTACATGTTGTAGCGCCTGCATCTCTGCCTGCAGTACCTCTCTCCCTGAAGAGACACCAGCGTACTCACCGCTGAGGGTCCTGTCCTGATCTTTCAGGGTCTGCTGCTCGGGGTGTGTGCACTGCTAGCAGGTCTCCAGGCACTGTGCTTAGGGCGCATGCACAAACTTCCTCTTTCTTAAAGGGGCCTCGTGCGTTCCTCTAAAGTGTCCCCAGCCAATAGCTGGAGGTCACTTGCTATTTAAAGCATCTCCTCCAACATGGAGGTGCCTGTGATAATTGTGAGTTTGTTCCTAACACTCTTGTCAGTTCTCAGGTCCCAGTGTTTGCATTTAGTCTGCTGTACCCCCAGTGCTCACCTCAATGGCAGCCGAGCCAGCTGCACCCACCAGTGCTCACCTCAACAGCAGCCGAACCAGTTGCAACTACCAGTGCTCACCTCAATGGCAGCCGAACCAGTTGCACCCGCCAGTGGTCACCTCAACGGCAGCCGAAGCAGTTGCACCCACCAGTGCTTACTTCAAAATCAGCCAAAACAGTTGCACCCCCAGTGCACACCTCAATAGCAGCCAAGATAGTTGCACCCACCAGTGCTCACCTCAACGGCAGCCGAGCCTGCTGCACCCGTCTGAGCTTGTACCTTCATCAGCCTGTCCTGTCTGCACCTGCGGTTCCTGTCATCTTCTCTGCCTGTCTGCATCTGTTGGACATTTCCCCAGGCCATCCCAGCTACCCGTTCCTAGGGGCCAGCTGCCATCCACCCAAGGTCAGTCCTGGAGTAGCACCTGGACCACCTCCCTTGTCTCTTCTCGGATCTCGGTGTCGTTAGCTGCTGTGTATCCGAAGTCAGATTGGGTGAGGCTCCTAGTCACGCCCCTCCAGGTCTTCCTTTGGCTCCATCACCCAGCCCGTTACAGTTTGCACAGGCCATGGAATCCACTGGCTCCCAGGCATCTTCCATCTCGCATCTCGGACCTATACCAGGCGGTCTCCCGTGAGAAGGATCAGCATCACAAGATTCTATCCTATCTTTCTTGTGGATTGGAAGAGGTTTGGTCCTAAGGAGAGGTCCTTAGAGCCCAAGGACAACATCCATGCCTTTCTCCTCCTGCAAAAATGTCTGACAGGTTTGAAAAAGAGTGGGTGTAAGGGGAGGTACTGTAGCGCCTGCATCTCTGCCTGCAGTCCCTATCTCCTTGCAGAGACACCAGCGTACTCACCGCCGAGGATCCCATCCTGCTCCTTCAGGGTCTGCTGCTGCCCAGGGTGCGTGCACTTCTAGCCGGTCTCCAGGCACTGTGCTTAGGGTGCACACGCACACTTGCTCTTTCTTAAAGGGGCCACGCGCATTCCTCTAAAGTGTCACTAGCCAATAGCTGGAGGTCACTTACAGTTTAACCCCTTAATCCCATGACGTACTATCCCGTCGAGGTGGGGTGGGCCTTAATTCCCACCGACGGGATAGTACGTCATAGTGATCGGCCGCGCTGACGGGGGGAGCGCGGCCGATCGCGGCCGGGTGTCAGCTGACTATCGCAGCTGACATCCGGCACTATGTGCCAGGAGCGGTCACGGACCGCCCCCGGCACATTAACCCCCGGCACACTGCGATCAAACATGATCGCAGTGTTCTGGCGGTATAGGGAAGCATCGCGCAGGGAGGGGGCTCCCTGCGTGCTTCCCTGAGACCCTCGGAGCAATGCGATGTGATCGCGTTGCTCCGAGCGTCTCTTACCTCCTATCCCTGCAGGCCCCGGATCCAAAATGGCCACGGGGCTGCATCCGGATCCTGCAGGGATTACTTCCGGGTCCAGATCAGGTGCTGGTAAACCTGCAGCGCTCTAAGTCAGATCGTTGATCTGACAGAGTGCTGTGCAAACTGTCAGATCAGTGATCTGTGATGTCCCCCCCTGGGACAAAGTAAAAAAGAAAATAAAAAATTCCACATGTGTAAAAAAAAAAAAAAAAAATTCCTAAATAAAGAAAAAAAAAATATATTATTCCCATAAATACATTTCTTTATCTAAATAATAAAAAAAACAATAAAAGTACACATATTTAGTATCGCCGCGTCCGTAACAACCCAACCTATAAAACTGTCCCACTAGTTAACCCCTTCAGTGAACACCTTAAGAAAAAATAAAAAAGAGCCAAAAAACAACGCTTTATTATCATACCGCTGAACAAAAAGTGGAATAACACGCGATCAAAAAGACGGATATAAATAACCATGGTACCGCTGAAAACGTCATCTTGTCCCGCAAAAAACGAGCCGCCATACAGCATCATAAGCAAAGAAATAAAAAAAGTTATAGTCCTCAGAATAAAGCGATGCCAAAATAATTATTTTTTCTATAAAATAGCTTTTATCGTATAAAAGCGCCAAAACATAAAAAAAATGATATAAATGAGATATCGCTGTAATCGTACTGACCCGACGAATAAAACTGCTGTATCAATTTTACCAAACGTGGAACGGTATAAACGCCTCCCCCAAAAGAAATTCATGAATAGCTGGTTTTTGGTCATTCTGCCTCACAAAAATCGGAATAAAAAGCGATCAAAAAATGTCATGTGCCCGAAAATGTTACCAATAAAAACGTCAACTCGTCCCGCAAAAAAACGAGACCTCACATGACTCTGTGGACCAAAATATGGAAAAATTATAGGTCTCAAAATGTGGAGACGCAAAAACTTTTTTGCTATAAAAAGCGTCTATTAGTGTGTGACAGCTGCCAATCATAAAAATCCGATATAAAAAACGCTATAAAAGTAAATCAAACCCCCCTTCATCACCACCTTAGCTGGGGAAAAATAATAAAATTAAAAAAATGTATTTATTTCCATTTTCCCATTAGGATTAGGGCTAGGGTTAGGGTTAGGGCTAGGGTTAGGGTTGGGGCTAGGGTTGGAGCTAAAGTTAGGGTTAGGGTTGGGGCTAAAGTTAGGGTTAGGGTTGGGGCTAAAGTTAGGGTTAGGGGTTTGGATTACATTTACGGTTGGGATTAGGGTTGGGATTAGAGTTAGGGGTGTGTCAGGGTGAGGGGTGTGGTTAGGGTTACCATTGGGATTAGGGTTAGGGGTGTGTTTGGATTAGGGTTTCAGGTAGAATTGGGGAGTTTTCACTGTTCAGGCACATCAGGGGCTCTCCAAACGCGACATGGTGTCCGATCTAAATTCCAGACAATTCTGCGTTGAAAAAGTAAAACAGTGCTCCTTCCCTTCCAAGCTCTCCCGTGCGCCCAAACAGGGGTTTACCCCAACATATGGGGTATCAGCGTACTCGGGACAAATTGGACAACAACTTTTGGGGTCCAAGTTCTCTTGTTATCCTTGGAAAAATAAAAATTTGGGGGGCCAAAAATCATTTTTGTGGGAAAAAAAGGATTTTTTATTTTCACGGCTCTGCGTTGTAAACTGTAGTGAAACACTTGGGGGTTCAAAGTTCTCACAACACATCTAGATAAGTTCCTTGGGAGGTCTAGTTTCCAATATGGGGTCATGTGTGGGGGGTTTCTACTGTTTGGGTACATCAGGGGCTCTACAAATGCAACGTGACGCCTGCAGACAAATCCATCTAAGTCTGTATTCCAAATGGCGCTCCTTCCCTTCCGAGCTCTGCCATGCACCCAAACAGTGGTTCCCCCACATATGGGGTATCAGCATACTCAGGACAAATTGGACAACAACTTTTGGGGTCCAATTTCTCCTGTTACCCTTGGGAAAATACAAAACTGGGGGCTAATAAATAATTTTTGTGGAAAAAAAAAGAATTTTTATTTTCACGGCTCTGCCTTATAAACTGTAGTGAAACACTTGGGGGTTCAAAGTTCTCACAACACATCTAGATAAGTTCCGTGGGAGGTCTAGTTTCCAATATGGGGTAACTTCTTGGGGGTTTCCACTGTTTGGGTACATCAGGGGCTTTGCAAATGCAACGTGACGCCTGCAGACCAATCCATCTAAGTCTGTATTCCAAATGGCGCTCCTTCCCTTCCGAGCTCTGCCATGCACCCAAACAGTGGTTCCCCCCACATATGGGGTATCAGCGTACTCAGGACAAATTGGACAACTATTGGGGTCCAATTTATCCTGTTACCCTTGTGAAAATACAAAACGGTGGCTAAAAAATCATTTTTGTGAAAAAAAAAGAATTTTTATTTTCACAGCTCTGCGTTATAAACTGTAGTGAAACACTTGGGGGTTCAAAGCTCTCAAAACACATATAGATAAGTTCCTTAGGGGGTCTACTTTCCAAAATGGTGTCACTTGTGGGGGGTTTTAATGTTTAGGCACATCAGGGGCTCTCCAAACGCGACATGGTGTCCCATCTCAATTCCAGTCAATTTTGCATTGAAAAGTCAAACGACAGTCCTTCCCTTCCGAGCTCTGCCATGCGCCCAAACAGTCGTTTACCCCCACATATGGGGTATCAGCGTACTCAGGACAAATTGCACAACAATTTTTGGGGTCCAATTTCTTCTCCTACACTTCGGAAAATAAAAAATTGGGGGCGAAAAGATCATTTTTGTGAAAAAATATGATTTTTTATTTTTACGGCTCTGCATTATAAACTTCTGTGAAGCACTTGGTGGGTCAAAGTGCTCACCACACATCTAGAAAAGTTCCTTAGGGGGTCTATTTCCAAAATGGTGTCACTTGTGGGGGGTTTCAATGTTTAGGCACATCAGGGGCTCTCCAAACGCAACATGGCGTCCCATCTCAATTCCAGTCAATTTTGCATTGAAAAGTAAAATGGCGCTCCTTTCCTTCCGAGCTCTGCCATGCGCCCAAACAGTGGTTTACCCCCAAATATAGGGTATCAGCGTACTCAGGACAAATTGCACAACAATTTTTGGGGTCCAATTTCTTCTCTTACCCTTGGGAAAATAAAAAATTGGGGCGAAAAATCATTTTTGTGAAAAAATGATTTTTTATTTTTACGGCTCTGCATTATAAACTTCTGTGAAGCACTTGGTGGGTCAAACTGCTCACCACACATCTAGATAAGTTCCTTAGGGGGTCTACTTTCCAAAATGGTGTCACTTGTGGGGGGTTTCAATGTTTAGGCACATCAGGGGCTCTCCAAACGCAACATGGCGTCCCATCTCAATTCCAGTCAATTTTGCATTGAAAAGTAAAATGGCGCTCCTTTCCTTCCGAGCTCTGCCATGCGCCCAAACAGTGGTTTACCCCCACATATGGGGTATCAGCGTACTCAGGACAAATTGTACAACAACTTTTGGGGTCCATTTTCTCCTGTTACCCTTGGTAAAATAAAACAAATTGGAGCTGAAATAAATTTTGTGTGAAAAAAAGTTAAATGTTCATTTTTATTTAAACATTCCAAAAATTCCTGTGAAACACCTGAAGGGTTAATAAACTTCTTGAATGTGGTTTTGAGCACCTTGAGTGGTGCAGTTTTTAGAATGGTGTCACACTTGGTTATTTTCTATCATATAGACGCCTCAAAATGACTTCAAATGAGATGTGGTCCCTAAAAAAAAATGGTGTTGTAAAAATGAGAAATTGCTGGTCAACTTTTAACCATTAAACTCCCTAACAAAAGAAAATGTTGGTTCCAAAATTGTGCTGATGTAAAGTAGACATGTGGGAAATGTTACTTATTAAGTATTTTGCGTGACCTATCTCTGTGATTTAAGGGCATAAAAATTCAAAGTTGGAAAATTGCGAAATTTTCTAAATTTTCACCAAATTTCCATTTTTTTCACAAATAAACGCAAATTATATCGAATACATTTTACCACTATCATGAAGTACAATCTGTCACGAGAAAACAGTGTCAGAATCACCAAGGTCCGTTGAAGCGTTCCAGAGTTATAACCTCATAAAAGGACAGTGGTCAGAATTGTAAAAATTGGCCCGGTCATTAACGTGCAAACCACCCTCGGGGCTTAAGGGGTTAAAGCGCCTCCTCTAACATGGAGGTGCTTGTGCAATGTTGTGAGTTTGTTCCTAACACTCTTGTCAGTTCTCAGGTCCCAGTGTTTGCAATTGTTCTGCTGCACCCCCCAGTGCTCACCTCAACGGCAGTCATGCCAGTTGCGCCCCCAGTGCTCACCTCCAAAGCAGCCGAGCCAGCCACACCCGCCAATGCTCACCTCAACGGCAGCCAAACCAGTTGCACCCACCAGTGCTCACCTTAATGGCAGCCGAACTAGATGCACCTGCCATTGCTCACCTCAACGGCAGCCGAGCCACACTTCTGTACCTTCAGTAAAGAGGAGTCTTTGGGGGTTGCTGGGAGGAACAATTTTACGTTCATCGGTATGGGAAGGTGTTCAGAATAATTTAAAGATCATGTGGGACAAATACAAATGTATGGCTGATAGGAAACGATTGTCAGGTCCGGATCTGGGGGATAATGATTTAGTATGGCTATCCACCAAAAATATTATACTGAAAGTTCCTTCTTGGAAATTATGTCTTAGGTTTACTGGGCCTTAGACGGTGGTCACCGTAACCAACCCTGTAGCTTTTCGTCTCAAGTGTCTGCCGACTCTCAAGATCCATAATGTTTTTCACTTTTCTTGCTCCAAAAATTTGTTGCGCTTGTGGAATTGTCACCTTTACCACCAGTTATTGTTGGTTGCAATTTAGAATTTCAGGTAGCGAAAATCACTGATTACCATATGGTTCACCGATCTGTATAGTACTTGATTGGCATCTGAGGTTAATGCCGGTAGGCTGATATGATCCTTTCATTTGGCCCATCTGGATAAACCCAGCCCTGAGGGTCCTGTGGCCCCTCAAAGAAGGGTGGTACTGTCACGAGTGTGTCAAGTCCTCCTGGGAGATCTGGGGTTAGAAGATCACTACATATTGTGAATTGCAGATGTTGCATTTAGAGTGTGTATTTGTGTCCCATATTGGATTTGGTTTCCTTTGGTGCTCAAGATGTTAGTGACCCTTTATATGCTGGTCAGAAACTTGCAGC
This sequence comes from Ranitomeya variabilis, assembly GCF_051348905.1. NCBI lineage: Eukaryota > Metazoa > Chordata > Amphibia > Anura > Dendrobatidae > Ranitomeya > Ranitomeya variabilis. Next base: position 156,686,233 of record NC_135237.1, on the reverse strand, counting down.
TCCATTTCAGCAGCTTCTGATCTGGTCATTACCTTTCCCTATAAAACCTGGCCAGACCTTCTCTGACTTGCCAGTGAAAGCTTAGCTTCCTAGCTCATTGGAGACACTGTGTTGAATTACAGATCGCTGTTGCTACTGGAGACTGTTTCATGATGTTTTGGGGTGTATGCTTTCTTCATTGTCCTATTCTCATTTGGTTGGTACATTCCTATCCTTCTCTATATACCTCTCTACCTTTGATGAGTGTTTGTATGTTTGTTGCTTTCTGTTATCTCTGCTGTGTCTTTATGTCTTGTTTACCTTACATTTCTGTCCCATGACTCATGGCGAGGGGTAGGGGACACATCAAGATTTAATAGGAGCATAGTAACGTCGGACAATTGGGCCTTTCTACCGTCAAGAGGACCCCCGAGACCGGGATAATTAGGGTCCTTACCGAAGATTGTCACAGCGTGACAGGTTGCCATAATTAGGTACTTTATGACACTGTTAAGTGATATTATTCTGTCACTATGGCAAAATTATGCAGAAAAAGTCAGGTGTTAGAATTCAGTCACAGTATGATGGTGATCACTATATACCAATTCAACAATTAAATAAAGAAGAATCTAGACATGTTTGGTATCTACAAACTCATGATGACCTGGAGAATCATAATGGTAGGTCAGTTTTAGCATTTGGTGAATATGGCAAAAAAAAAAAAACAATCGTAGAATAGCACTTGTCTGGCAATTTCACCACACTTAAAAATGTTTTCCTTTTTTCCAGTACATTAGTTGGTAAAATAAATGGTGTTGTTCAAAAGTACAACTCGTCCTACAAAAAACAAGCCCTCACATGGCCATATTGGTGGAAAAATAAAAAAGTTATGGCTCTGGGAAGAAGGGAAGCAAAAAACAGAAACACAAAAATGGACTTGACGTAAAGGGGTTATATATTTTGTTGCAAAACCTTATTAGGCAATCACTGCAAACAAATGATTTCTTTAATACTCAATGAGATTTCTGCACCTGTCCACAGGTATTATGGCCACTTCTCATGAGCAAACTGCTCCAGCTGTCTCGGGTGTGAAGGTGCCTTCTCTAGACTTCAGGTCTCAGCTCTTCCACGGAAGTTAAATAAAATTATCTGAATTAAAAGGAGTGGATCTGCAGTACCCTGTGGACACTACAAAGACAGAGCTGTACAGTTCCACTATGCAACTGTTCAAATCTGGTCACTCAACATGTTTCTGAACATCAATAGCTGTTAGCAGGATCTGAGAGACAGCTTTGCGACATACGTTCTTCTATCACTACTTTTTCAATTGTTTTAATGGTATTGTAAGGAGATGGACATATTGCATGCATTCCCTCTTGAAGAATATGTAAATTGTTGTAATGTTAACTGTGATGTATAGTGTGGATTGTGACTTTTGTTTATGATTTTGATAATGTGTGTAATTTGACAATATTGATAGTAAGTGTTCATGGTTGGGACTAGCCCAGAGTGGGAGGGACTAGGCTAAAGAGAAAGTGACAGTTTCCTGGTAGCAAGGTAGAAAGGATCTAAGGTCTAATGTGAGCACTAACGAACGCATTGTTAAGTTTCACTAAAGTGAGTGTAGACCAGAGAAAATGGATAGTGAGATCCAGAACAGAAATGACTGAGAGACAGTATGAATTTTGGAAGACAGGTCCTTGAAAAGGATGCCAAGCAGTCAGTCCCAGAGTTTTTAAATACATAAAAGAACAGGTCTAGACAGGACTGAGTACGTGAGACAAACAGAGAGCCCCGGGCAGGAGGTCCAGAGCATCAACATTAGAGAAGAACTGGCCACACTGGCACCGTAGCTCCCCTAAGGGGAAAGGCAGAGAACTGCAGGTTGAGTAGAGGACTCTTTCTAAGCAGAACTGTACTGTCGAAGTGAAGTGTGGTGAAGTAGTGCGAAATAGTGAATACGGAGGACAAGTAAGGAGAGTAAAGAGGAAGGAATTAAAACTGTGGAAAATGCTCCTAGTTGTAAAAGAAAGGTGTACTAAGATATGTGCCCGTTATCTCCAGTGTATATTCCTTACCAAGTTCTTGTTCATTAAAAACTTTATTTTTGAATGGTGGTCTCCCTTATTGAACTGTAAAACATCTGGTCCTGGCAAACCAGCAACATCGGTTACATGCGGCCTGCACAGGCGTAGCTCCCTCACAGCACAAGTCCACACACCCAGCCACGAGTCCACATCCACCCAGTCATGTAACGTGTTGGGGCGTGCAGGAAGAGTACCTCATCCGCGGCTACCGCCCCGAGCCACGTTACACTAGCTTGACATAGGCCATCATTATATACATCTTCTTCTGAAACGTCATTTTTAGCCTTTTCACTTTCAGATCTACAGTATCTAACGGAAAAATAACTTTGATAGATTCCCACTTATTTCCTCACCCTTGTCCTTGTTTGGAGCTTCTTCAGAAAAGGAAGAGGGGGGCAAGGAAATCAAAAACAAAGGAAATATTGCCCAGCGTCTCGTCCTGCTGGGGCTATCGTAAGCCACACTTCTGAATATTAATATTATGAAGACATGCACCTCTAGCGTTCTATTACTCAGGCTTTCTCTGGCCCAAGCACTACAATATCACAGCATTATAGACCGTGATTCCATAACACACGGTCTCCCCATAGCCAGAGTATGATGTTAAAGCCTGCATGTGGCAGACAGACAGATACATACAATAGATTGCTATCAAACAGCACAAAACTGCCTGTAATTAGCACATAATCAGTAATTCAGTGATTATCCCACGGCTAACGGTCGGGACGGTGCGTTATAGTGCAGGCGGCGGAGGATGCAGTAATGTGAAGTATGTCTGGGTCTTCTTGTACTTTCCTTGTGTAATACAGCACGTTTTAGCGGTAAAATGGCATTTTTGCGACTATTAGAAAAAACTGATTTTATTTTGATGGACCTGGATAATGCTGACACTAAAAGGTGAGAAAAACACCTAGAATTATTATTAGTTTTTACACCAAAAGCCACAAAACACATCACTGAATGCTGCCAACTAATAAATCCCAGTCAGCAGAGCTTCACCACAGCCACACTGCTCAGTGCTCTCCTGCTGCTGGCCTTACAATCAGCCAGTGTTCAACAAAACAAGAACAATAAAGTTGTTGAAAAAAAAACCTCAGCGTTCCCAACGCCAGCTCAGCGTCTGAAGACTCCTCCCAAGAAACCATAGAGACGAAAAGAAAGGCGAGAGCGCCTGTACGTCGTCCTTTCCGCATTCTTGTTTCATGTCGACGTTCCCTCTTACTATTGGCTGGTGTAGGCATGAGATCCGGTGACGTCAGTCCTATAGAAGTCGGATCTCGGGCTGTGCGACGTGTCTCACTTAGCGGCTGTCGAACGGAGAAGAGGCAGAATCATCACCGGTAATTAGCGCAGACGGCGGGTGTCCTGTGTCCGTCCTGTATGTGCACAGAGCCCTGTGTGTATTCTGGGCCGTGTACACTGCGTGTAGTAGATCTACCTATAGCCCTGTGTGATGTGCGGGTCTCCCCGCTGCCCCCTGTATTAGTGATGCGGAGTCTCCCCGCTGCCCCCTGTATTAGTGATGTGCGGGTCTCCCCGCTGCCCCCTGTATTAGTGATGTGCAGTCTCCCCGCTGCCCCCTATCTTAGTGGTGCGGAGTCTCCCCGCTGCCCCCTATCTTAGTGGTGCGGAGTCTCCCCGCTGCCCCCTATCTTAGTGGTGCGGAGTCTCCCCGCTGCCCCCTATCTTAGTGGTGCGGAGTCTCCCCGCTGCCCCCTATCTTAGTGGTGCGGAGTCTCCCCGCTGCCCCCTGTATTAGCGGTGCGGGTCTCCCCGCTGCCCCCTGTATTAGTGATGCGGAGTCTCCCCGCTGCCCCCTATATTAGTGGTGCGGAGTCTCCCCGCTGCCCCCTGTATTAGTGATGCGGAGTCTCCCCGCTGCCCCCTGTATTAGTGATGCGGAGTCTCCCCGCTGCCCCCTGTATTAGCGGTGCGGGTCTCCCCGCTGCCCCCTGTATTAGTGATGCGGAGTCTCCCCGCTGCCCCCTATATTAGTGGTGCGGAGTCTCCCCGCTGCCCCCTATCTTAGTGGTGCGGAGTCTCCCCGCTGCCCCCTATCTTAGTGGTGCAGTGTGTAGACTAGTGATTTGTCAGGCGCTTTATGAATCCCTCCATCACAAGTGATCAGAGATGACTGATGGCTGTTACTGGGCATATATAGTATACATGGTGCCTGTGGTGGAGCTGCCTGGCTCATATGGTGGTCCGGGCCTTGAGCAGGGGCCCCTCATGCTCTTATCGGATATTTGACCCTTTTTTCCCTACACAAAACATTAATCACCTGCTGGAGTCTGATCTATCGCAAGCTTGGGGTTCCTCTGAGAATTGGGAATACATGTGTGGCTGATATTTAATTTGCTGGGACCATTGGTCATGATTCATAGAATTTCATGGTCTATCCATCCGATGGGCATGGGACACCTGTGTTGGGCCTTCACTGACTGTAAAGTTGAACCAAAAGGACACTATGTGGGATAGTTGGGTAAAGTAGTCGTGTCGCTCTGAACCAGTTGCACCCACATATTTTTTGAGCACACCAAAGACACTTCGTTATCACACGAGCATGCTCCGATAACCACTGCTCCGAGCACGTTCGCTCATCACTAGAAATGAGTATAAGTGTTTATTTTACTCATGCAATTAAGAAGGGGTTGTGCAAGTGGATTGACCACCTATCAGTACTATAAGGCATAGCTTAATCACTGCTAGGGGTCTGACCGCTGGGTCCTCAGCCATCTTGAGACCTGTTCTCAGCAAAGCCTCGTCTGCAAGGAGCATGTGGTGTCCTGCACTAGGCTGTATCAATGGCTAATATTGTCACTAATGCACTGCACATTAACCAATACGTGTCTTTAGTTTCCAGGCATCATGGACCAGGTAATGCAGTTTGTCGAGCCCAGCCGCCAGTTTGTGAAAGATTCGATCAGACTTGTGAAAAGATGCACAAAGCCAGACAGAAAGGGTACGTAGTGCCTCAGGCTACATATTGCGGCTTTATCTTTATTACCTTGCATATGCTTTACCCTTCATGATGCACTTTAATTTCATGGATAATATTTGCTGCATGTTTTGAGGCAGTAGACTGTAGCAACAGATGCGGTCATTGCCTAACAAGAATGCAATCTCTGCATGTGTTGCCGCTGTCTTCCACCGCAAAACATGCAACTGCAAGGACTCGAAAATCTTATCCGAGCACGTTCACTTATCACTGGTGTTGATCCTAGAATCTGGAGATCCAAAGAGCTAGAAACTCAGCTTCCACCATCTGCTGTTTGCAAGTCCAGAAGTTAACTATGTTGGGACCAGCACAGCTCCGCACACTGTCGTGGTCATTCTGGGGTGCGAAGTTCAGCTCACATTGAAGTATATGAACAAAAAACCTCCAAAGACTGTGAAACTAGTCCTAGGCTTGTTTCATGCGACTCTTCAGATTCTTTTAAAAAATAAAGAAAAACACCAAGCTGCTCTCTATCTATATATGATATTATTTATTTTTATCTAGTAGAATGGTGGTGTCTCGACAGACCAGTTTAAAGTTAATGGCCATTGGACACTTTTGGTGATCATGTGGTCAATTAGTGTTTTGCTTTATTTTTGTTCATATAACCAAACTTAAAAACTTTGACTAGAAGTACAGATGTGAGGTCTCTATCCAAAGTAAGGGTGGCACTCACTGTCCCTTTTTATTGAAGTTGCATAAAATAACAGAGGCAGTAAAGCCCTGTGTGGAGCTTGCTGGACAACGGCCGTTTCGCCCTGTATGCGCTTCTATGGATCCGAAAACTGGAAGCCTATTTTATCAATGTCAGAACATAAACGGGTCCTCTCCATCAGCAGGGTGCAACTCCATTCTGTCCCAAGTAGTAGGGGAGAAGCATTCGTCAGGTTGCAGAGAACTGTATGTGTGTTTCTTTTGTGTGCGCCCCCATAACTACCAATTCCCTCTGGAAAGACAAATGTTATAAAACATAATCTTTTATTTCAGAATTCCAGAAGATCGCAATGGCCACTGCTATTGGATTTGCTATTATGGGATTTATCGGCTTTTTTGTCAAGCTAATCCATATTCCTATCAACAACATCATTGTGTAAGTTATTCTTTTAAGTTTTTAAATCCAGGAAATGAGTGAGCGGTAGTGATGAGCGATCACACCTTATCGGACCATGCTCATGTGCTAATAGAGTATCTTCAGCGTGCTCGAATACTATTCTCGAGTTTCCTTGGCTGCATGTCTTGGGCTGTTCGACAGCCGCAACACATAGGGATTGCCTGTTAGGCATGCCGCCACGGCAACTCGAAAATAGTATTCGAGCACGCCGAAGATACTATATAGGCACTCGAGCCTGCTCAGATAACACCTCATTTGAGCACGCTCACTCATAACTAGAGAGCAGGCTTGGTTTCTCCTCTATCTGAGGTGATCACACGGCATAAAGTCACTTCACAATACAATCTACTATAGACTGGAGAACGGCTGCTCCAGGGGCCAATAACATTTCTGCCAATTGATACTGTCTGTGGAAAGCTCACTCTAAAGTAGTGAAATAAATCAGGCTTTCTATTCACTGGCTAATTTTGGGGAAATTGGTAATCTGGTTCACAAATCCAAAATTAAAATCTGCAGCCAAAAATGTGATACAATTTCATCAGTTTCTGATATTTTTGTGTGTTTTGGACTTGATAGAGTTGCTGATGTAATGCACACATGCTGAGTAATCCAGAGAAATGGTTATTGTAGACCTTCTCCACCCCAGCTAATAGATGAAGGGACTGACTCATTTCTTTCAGTGCCATGCGGTATGACTGTAGCTGCCCTGTGCACTACTGACTGAAAGACGGCGCCTCCCAGGGGAAATTGTGTGGTTTTTTTTTGTTTGTTTTTTTTTTTCTCCTCTCAGTAGCTGTGATTTAAATAAGGTGGGCGGACAGCATTGTAATGTTGTTTACCTATATATGCAGAATAATAGCGTTTGGGGACATGACCTGTTCCCTTTAACCCCCTTCCCGACATGCGCCGTATATATACTGCTCTGCCGGAGGTGTGATCCCGCAAAGAGCAATATATCTACGGCGGCACGATCGCGCGGCCTCACTCTGAGTGCTGCTGCGATTGGATGCGGGTGACAGCTGAAAACCCACAACAATGCCCACGGGCATTTAACCGCTCTGATGCCCTCTGTCAGTAGTGACAGCGGCATGGAGAAGCAGCCCCCTCCCTGTGCTCTTCCATCAGGACATCGCGATATGATTGCGTTGGCCTGATGGTCTCTATGAAGACCCCGGGCACCAAGATGACCGCGGGGTCCGGCAGGGAGGTGGCTTGTCAGCGCCTGAGGAGAGCAGGAGCCAGTATGCCTCCTTTCCTGCCTGTCAGATCGCTGATCTGATACTGAGCAATGCAAAGTGTCAGATCCGCAATCTGACATTATATAGTGATGTCCCTTCCTGGGACAATGGGAAAAAAAAAAGTAACAAAATATTAGAATGTGTAAAAATTTAAAAAAAAATAAATAAAACTTACTAAATAAAGAAGAAAAATATATATACAGTACAGACAAAGTTTGGACGCACCTTCTCATTTAAAGATTTTTCTGTATTTTCATGACTATGAAAATTGTATATTCACACTGAAAGCATCAAAACTATGAATTAACACATGTGGAATTATATACTTAACAAAAAAGTGTGAAACAACTGAAACTGTCTTTTATATTCTAGGTTCTTCTAAGTAGCCACCTTTTTTGCTTTGATGCCTGCTTTGCACACTCTTGGCATTCTCTTGATGAGCTTCAAGAGGTAGTTACCGGGAATGGTTTTCACTTCACAGGTGTGCCCTGTCAGGTTTAATAAGTGGGATTTCTTGCCTTATAAATGGGGTTGGGACCATCAGTTGTGTTATGCAGAAGTCTTGCGGATACACAGCTGATAGTCCTACTGAATAGACTGTTAGCTGCTTTTTTCTTGCCATAATACAAATTCTAAGTAAAGAAAAACGAGTGGCCATCATTACTTTAAGAAATGAAGGTCAGTCAGTCCGAAAAATTGGGAAAACTTTAAAAGTGTCCCGAAGTGCAGTTGCAAAAACCATCAAGCGCTACAAAGAAACTGGCTCACATGAGGATCGCCCCAGGAAAGGAAGACCAAGAGTCACCTCTGCTTCTGAGGATAAGTTTATCCGAGTCACCAGCCTCAGAAATCGCAGGTTAACAGCAGCTTAGATTAGAGACCAGGTCAATGCCACACAGAGTTCTAGCAGCAGACACATCTCTACAACAACTGTTAAGAGGAGACTTTGTGCAGCAGGCCTTCATGGTAAAATACCTGCTAGGAAACCACTGCTAAGGACAGGCAACAAGCAGAAGAGACTTGTACAAGAAAACGGAGCAAAAACATCCATAACAACATAGTTATGTATAAAAGTATATAATGTTTTTTTATAATTACACCAATATAACATCAGTATTCACACTATAAGGCCATGTTCACACTTTGCGGTTTTTACCGCGGATCCGCGGCGATTTTGATGCTGCGGGTCCGCAGCAGTTTCCATAGCGTTTACATTAACATGTAAACCCTATGGAAACCGCAAACCGCAGTGCACATGCTGCGGGAAAAACTGCGCAGAAACACAGCGGTTTACAACCCGCAGCATGTCACTTCTTTGTGCAGAATCGCTGCGATTCTGCACCCATAGGAATGCATTGAACCGCTGACTTCCCGCATGGGCCTGTGCCTACGTTGCGGGAAGTAAGCGGTTAATGTGCGGGTGGTACCCGGGGTGGAGGAGAGGAGACTCTCCTCCAGGCCCTGGGAACCATATTTGGGTCTAAAAAAAAAAAAGAATTAAAATAAAAAATCATGATATACACACCTCTCAGCGCTGCCCGCGGCGTCCGGTCTGGGTTGATGTACGAACAGGACCTGCGGTGACGTCGCGGTCACATGACCGTGATGACGCCGCGGTCACATGACCGTGACGTCACGAAGGGTCCTTCTCGCACATCATCTTTGGAAGCGGACCGCCGGGTGCAGCGCCGAGGAGATCGGAACTTCAGAGAGGGTGAGTATAGCCAATTTTTTTATTTTAACATTATACTATTGATGCTGCATATTGCTGCATATGCAGCATCAATAGTACAGCAGTAATCCCGCAGCGGAAACCGCGGAACAAACCGCGATAAATCTGCAGGGATAACCGCAGCAGGTTTGCCCTGCAGATTTATCAATTCCGCTGCGGGATTAACCCGCAGAGGAACCCGCAGCGTGTGAACGTGGCCTAAATAAGTGCTATATGCACTGTGCACACAAAGGAGGGCAATAGGAAGGAGACATGACAATCACCAAGCAGAAAGAGGGGGAAACAGAGTATATTACATCTTTTTCACATGTGTTTGTAAGCCAATGACCACTATATCCAGGGTCCTACCGGTATCCCCACAACATAAATAGCACTAGTACAACGCATTTAGTGCACCATAACATGGATCAGGCTTACCCATTAAAGTTGTTCAAGAAAGGTACCCCCTCCTGGCTTGGCACCCCCGGACGCGCGTTTCGCGTAATCGCTTTCTCAGCAGGGTTCATATGTGGCCAGTCTCATGCTGTTTAAATAGCCAATAACCCGGAAATGGTGCCGGAAAACACGGCGCATGCGCGCTGGAGCCGTCATAGTAGGGCGGAAGTCCGCCAATAGACGTCATGTGACGCGTGCCCTGCTGATACAGACGGCCGCAGCATTAGACGAGCACTCCGGGCGGCAGCGGGCATGCGCGCCTTCGGCAACCATTTTTAAGAAGACCACGGCGGCGGCCATTTTTGTAAAGATAAAAATCCAACACTGCATAGTCCCAACCGCCACATAAGTGAAGGACAGCGATGATAAAAAAAGACAATAGTGCCATGGTCGTATATAAAGGATAAACTATTATAGTTTAGTGTATATAGATTATCCTTTATATACGACCATGGCTTTGGATGGTGTTTAGGCTGCATTGTGTCCCTTTCTTTCACGCACGTAATTCACAATGGAAAAAGAAAATCAGAGGAAAGAAGAAGAATGAAGTTCTAATTTTTATTTTGTTTGTCTATATACATTCTATATATATCTAGAGATTACTATATTCACAGCACATGTCACTATGTGTATATTCACTTTATTTTTGATATGATTTAGTCAAAGTATAATTTTCATATTATCACTGTGGGTGAGGTGCGTTACCTCTCTCTCGTATTATAATTATTGTCTCGCACTATTGTCTTTTTTATCATCGCTGTCCTTCACTTATGTGGCGGTTGGGACTATGCAGTGTTGGATTTTTATCTTTACAAAAATGGCCGCTGCCGTGGTCTTCTTAAAAATGGTTGCCGAAGGCGCGCATGCCCGCTGCCGCCCGGAGTGCTCGTCTCCTGCTGCGGCCGTCTGTATCAGCAGGGAACGCGTCACATGATGTCTATTGGCGGACTTCCGCCCTACGCTTGCCCTGCTATGACAGCTCCAGAGGTGACGCGCCCCGGGCGCCACTGCGCATGCGCCGTGTTTTCCGGCACCATTTCCCTGTTATTGGCTATTTAAACAGCATGAGACTGGCCACATATGAACCCTGCTGAGAAAGCGATTACGCGAAACGCGCGTCCGGGGGTGCCAAGCCAGGAGGGGGTACCTTTCTTGAACAACTTTAATGGGTAAGCCTGATCCATTTGATGGTGCACTAAATGCGTTGTACTAGTGCTATTTATGTTGTGGGGATACCGGTAGGACCCTGGATATAGTGGTCATTGGCTTACAAACACATGTGAAAAAGATGTAATATACTCTGTTTCCCCCTCTTTCTGCTTGGTGATTGTCATGTCTCCATCCTATTGCCCTCCTTTGTGTGCACAGTGCATATAGCACTTATTTATAGTGTGAATACTGATGTTATATTGGTGTAATTATAAATAAAAATTATATACTTTTATACATAACTATGTTGTTATGGATGTTTTTGCTCCGTTTTCTTGTACTGATCTTTGCTTGGAGCTGTCCTGGTGAGTCGGCGCCCGTTGGGTGCTTGGGGAGAGCTAACGTGGTTTGCTCTGTCATCATCTACTTTGGTGCTGCTTGATTTTGTTATTAAGCAGAAGAGACTTGTTTGGGCTAAAGAACACAAGGAATGGACATTAGACCAGTGGAAATCTGTGCTTTGTTCTGAGTCCAAATTTGAGATCTTTTGGTTCCAACCACCGTGTCTTTGTGCGACACAGAAAAGGTGAACGGATGGACTCTACATGCCTGGTTCCCACCGTGAAGCATAGAGGAGGAGGTGTGATGGTGTGGGGGTGCTTTGCTGGTGACACTGTTGGGGATTTATTCAAAATTGAAGGCATACTGAACCAGCATGGCTACCACACCATCTTGCAGCGGCATGCTATTCCATCCGGTTTGCGTTTAGTTGGACCATCATTTATTTTTCAACAAGACAATGACCCCAAACACACCTACAGGCTGTGTAAGGGCTATTTGACCAAGAGGGAGAGTGATGGGGTACTACGCCAGATGACCTGGCCTCCACAGTCACCAGACCTGAACCCAATCGAGATGGTTTGGGGTGAGCTGGACCGCAGAGTGAAGGCAAAAGGGCCAACAAGTGCTAAGCATCTCTGGGAACTCCTTCAAGATTGTTGGAAGACCATTCCCGGTGACCACCTCTTGAAGCTCATCAAGAGAATGCCAAGAGTGTGCAAAGCAGTCATCAAAGCAAAAGGTGGCTACTTTGAAGAACCTAGAATATAAGACTTATTTTCAGTTGTTTCACACTTTTTTAAGTATATAATTCCACACGTGTTAATTCATAGTTTTGATGCCTTCAGTGTGAATTTACAATTTTCATAGTCATGAAAATACAGAAAAATCTTTAAATGAGAAGCTGTGTCCAAACTTTTGGTCTGTAGTGTGTGTGTGTGTGTGTGTGTGTGTGTGTGTGTGTGTGTATGTGTATATGCATATGTGTAAAATAAATAAATATATATTTTTTTTTTTTCCAATAAATACATTTACGTAAATTTATTAAAAAAAGTACCGATTTAATATCGCCGCACCTGTAACGACCCGCTCTATAATACTATCCCACTAGTTAACCCCTTCAGTGAACATTGTTGAAGAGGCAAAAAACAATGCTTTATCATACTGCCAAAAAAAGTGCAATAAAATGCAATCATAAGACGGTTGTAAATAAAAATGGTACCGCTGAAAACGTCATCTTGTCCTGCAAAAAACAAGCCACCATACAGCTCCATCAGCAGAAAAATAAGTTATAGCTCTCAGAATAAAGTGATGCAAAAATAATTTTTTCTGTAAAATGGTTTTTATTGTGGAAAAGCGCCAAAACATAACAATTATAAATGAGGTATCACTGTAATCGTAGTGTCAAGAAGAATAAAGCTTGTCTTATCAATTTTACAACACGTGGAACGGTATTATTGCTGGTTTTTTTTTATTCTGTCTCTCAAAAATTGGAATAGAAAGCGATCAAAAAATAGCATGTGTCCAAAAATGGAACCAATAAAAAGTCAGCTCGTTCCGCAAAAAAAAAATCCCTCACATGACTGGCAGCCGAAATATGAAAAAAGATTATAGCTCTCAAAATATGGTGATGCAATAATTTAGTTTTTGCAATAAAAAGCATCTTTTAGTGTGTGACAGCAGCGAAACATAAAAACCCGATATAAATCTGGTATTCAAATGCTGTTTTTTTTTTTTTATTCTGTCTCCCAAAGATCGCAGTAAGGCTCGGCGCACATTTATCCTGTGCTCTACGCTGAGCACTTACCACAGGGTTTCTGTGTAACTGTCTGAAATACCTGATTCATACAGAACCTCTGGCGGAAGATTCCCTATAATGAGGCAGATGGAGGCACTGTGGACGCCGTCTGACCTGTGTTCCGGCGGTGTCCGTCTTTTTAGGATTGAATAAAAGTGTCGTCGGCCACAGTTTTGTGCACTTCTGAAAAGGACACCGCTGACGAGAGGCCAGATGGAGTCCAGAGTAACTCTGCTGCCTCATTATAGTGAATGTATCCCTCAGGGGCTTCATCTGTCACATCACTCAGAGATTTAGATGGAAACCCCAGAGTAAGTGCTCAGCTTAGAGCGCCGGATAAATGTGACTCCTATCGTTATGTAAAATGTTCCAAATAAGTCATTAAATCCACAAAGAAAAAAGCAAGTCCCCACTCAGCTCTGTCATCTGTTAACGGAAATATAGGGGGCTTCCATGTTACTGGTAGCACAAAAGCTCTGAAAAAGCTAAATGGATCCTCGCCCCCCCCCAAAAGAAATTCAGCAAATTCCAAATGCCCCTCCCTTCTGAGCCCCAGTGTGCATAAACCACATTTAGCGCCCACATGTTTGGCATTGCTGTAGTGATTTAGAGCCTGCCTAATTTACAGGTGCGTGTCTCCAGAAGCATGAGATGGGCATGATGTAGTGGTCACTACAACAGCAGTTTGCAACATCCACTGCAGCCTGTTTCTGGAAAACACCCATGGAGTCAAAATCGTTACTACATCTGTAGATAAATTCCCAAAGGGTCAGGCTATGTGCACACGATGCGGATTTGCTTGCAGTAATTTCTGCAAATCTTGGCAGAAAAATGCAGTAGAAAATCCACACTTTTTTGTTGGGGATTTTCATGCGGTTTTGTAAGCTCCGCCCACACTCTTCCTCCATCAGACATCATTACCTTTGACAATTCTGCAGCGATTTTGGAAGCAAATCGCTCAAATCCACAAACCTTTTTACACCTGCGTTTTTGCTGCGGATTTTACTAACATGTATTCAGGCTGTCTAGCAGTTGCAAATCATACAGCTGCGGCAATGAAAACTAAATCTGCGAACATGCCAAAATGCTCGGAGACCACCCAAGCGTGCTCGAGAAAACCCAAGAAACGAGTACACTCCCTCATCACTATTAGAAATCACCCCACCCCTCCCCCATCTTCTCTGCATTTGATAAAATTGGATCACGCTATGATCAGAGTGTGCTTTGCATAATCAACCCCATTCTCTCAGATAAGAGAATATACAGTTACCCTAGCCTTAGGCCGGCGTCACACTCGGCGTAAGACAATACGGTCCGTTTTTTACGTCCGTACTACGGCCGTAATACGGAGAAATGTTCCCAAAATATTGATCCGTAGGCAGGGTGTGTCAGCGTATTTTGCGCATGGCATCCTCCGTATGTAATCCGTATGGCATCCGTACTGCGAGATTTTCGCGCAGGCTTGCAAAACCAACATCTAATGGATTTATGTGCTCAAATGTTAGGGAAAACATATATACAGTATGTGTATATATATATATATATATGTGTCATTGAGACACATATATATATATTCTGTATTTATATTTCATTCTGCGCGATATCTGTGAAAAGCCGGTAATTCAATTGCCGGCTTTTCATTTCTCCTGCACAAACCCGACAGGATATGAGACATGGTTTACATACAGTAAACCATCTCATATCCCCTTTTTTTTTGCATATTCCACACTACTAATGTTAGTAGTGTGTATGTGCAAAATTTCAGCGCTGTAGCTGCTGAAATAAAGGGTTAAATGGCGGAAAAAATTAGCGTGGGCTCCCGCGCAATTTTTTCCGCCAGAATGGTAAAGCCAGTGACTGAGGGCAGATATTAATAGCCAGGAGAGGGTCCATGGTTATTGGCCCCCCCGTGGCTAAAAACATCTGCCCCCAGCCACCCCAGAAAAGGCACATCTGGAAGATGCGCCTATTTTGGCACTTGGCCACTCTCTTCCCACTCCCTGTAGCGGTGGGATATAGGGTAATGAAGGGTTAATGCCACCTTGCTATTGTAAGGTGACATTAAGCCAGATTAATAATGGAGAGGCGTCAATTATGACACCTATCCATTATTAATCCAATTGTTTGAAAGGGTTAAAAAACACACACACACATGATTTAAAAGTATTTTAATGAAATAAACACAGCGGTTGTTTTAATAATTTATTGTTCTCTCAATCCATTAGGAAACCCTCGCTTGGAAAAATAATAAACGCACAAGATACATACCTTCTGATGTCAGATCACGTCCCACGAAGTAAATCCATCTGAAGGGGTTAACTAATATTACAGGCACGAGCTGCGATAAACCACTCGCTCGTGCCTGTAATCCCCGGGTGCTGAAAGGAAAGCTGGATCTGTACTTACATTGAGTTGCGGTGATGCGCCCTCTGGTGGATGTTCTCATGAACTGCAGCCTGGGAACTTTTTCCCACGCTCCAGGTCATATGAGGACATCCACCAGGGGGCGCATCACCGCGACTGAAGGAAATGTAGGTCAATGACCTACATTTCATTCATTCGCCGGGGAATTACAAGCAGGAGCACACCGCTGCATTTAGCAGGGCTCCTGCCTGTAATATTAGTTAACCCCTTCAGATGGATTACATCGTGGGACGTGATCGGACATCAGAAGGTATGTATCTTGTGCATTTATTATTTTTCCAAGCGAGGGTGTTCCGGATGGATTGAGAGAACAATAAATTATTAAAACAACCGCTGTGTTTATTTCATTAAAATACTTTTAAATCATGTGTGTGTGTGTGTGTGTGTGTGTGTGTGTTTTTTAACCCTTTCAAACAATTGGATTAATAATGGATAGGTGTCATAATTGACGCCTCTCCATTATTAATCTGGCTTAATGTCACCTTACAATAGCAAGGTGGCATTAACCCTTCATTACCCCATATCCCACCGCTACAGGGAGTGGGAAGAGAGTGGCCAAGTGCCAGAATAGGCGCATCTTCCAGATGTGCCTTTTCTGGGGTGGCTTGGGGCAGATGTTTTTAGCCACGGGGGGGGCCAATAACCATGGACCCTCTCCTGGCTATTAATATCTGCCCTCAGTCACTGGCTTTACCATTCTGGCGGAGAAAATTGCGCGGGAGCCCACGCCAATTTTTTCCGCCATTTAACCCTTTATTTCAGCAGCTACAGCGCTGAAATTTTGCACATACACACTACTAACATTAGTAGTGTGGAATATGCAAAAAAAAGGGGAGATGAGATGGTTTACTGTATGTAAACCATGTCTCATATCCTGTCGGGTTTGTGCAGGAGAAATGAAAAGCCGGCAATTGAATTACCGACTTTTCACTAACACCGCTGCGTATTTCTCGCAAGTCACACTGCAGGTCCGTGTGGAATCCGTATTTTTCTCGCCCCCATAGACTCATTAGCGATTTTTTTTTTTTTTTTTTTTTTTTTTTTTTTTGCGCAATACGCTGACACACGCAGCATGCTGCGATTTTGTACGGCCGTAGAAAGCCGTATAATACTGAACCGTAATATACGGCTAATAGGAGCAGCCCCATTGAGAATAATTGTGCCGTATATAATGCGAGTTTTACGGACGTAGTTTCTGCGCTCTTACGTCCGTAAAACTCGCCAGTGTGATGCCGGCCTTAGGCTGATGCATCATCAGTGATTTTGTGCGCCAGTCTTAATGGTGAGTAAGATGTGCCAAACCTTCTCATTTTTGTTGAGCCGTGCTATGCCATGGCCCCGCCTATGAAGTCCACCCACTTCTCGAGGTTGGCATAAACTTGCAAAATTCTGCTACTTTTGGTATATAACACAAATTCTTATGATGATTAAAACCTTTGGGAGGGATGTACTAAGACTGGTGCAGAAAATGAACTGATTAGCTGGAAATGTAATCTATTGGATCACTTTTTTTTTTTTCCTTGACCCTGTACATGGTTATATAAGATTTATCAAATAATTCTTCTTTCTTCATTTTTTCAGTGGCAGCTAGACCTCCCTGGTAGAAATGACAGCGACACGGAATTCTAAGTATCGGCAAAGTGTTATTGGAGAAGTGCTTTCTTATTTTATGTATATTTTTTATTTGGCTTAGTTCATGTAATTAAACACACTAAATTTTCTTTTGTGGCCTCTTTATTGCATAGTTGGCTGAAATTGTTTCACTTAAAGGGGGGGGGGGGGGCAGCTTTCAAAAGGGGTTAATTTAACCAAGCATTTATGTGTGCATTGAATTTTTTATTTTTTTTCTAATATTCCATGTACTTAAGGAGGGGACAGAATAATCTTCCTTGAGTATGCTTGATCAGATTTTATCACTGGTGACTTTCTTGTAAGCCACACCCCCCAGAAAAAAATATTGCCTGGCTTCTCCTTACCCACTTAAAACAAACAGTTTACACAGAGCAAGCCGTGTGTTGGGTGTGAGTGTGTGTTTTCATTTTTGTTTTCCTTTCTCTTTGGACTTGTAGTTTTGTATGGATGATTAGGATCAAAAACACCACTTTTTTCAGTCAATACAAATTGCGCCATAGACTATAATGGAAAGTTGAGTGGAAGGAAAAAGTGTGGTAGAAAAAGGTGCACAAGCAATCAGGATAACCGCAGCCTTGAAAGAATTAGGAAAAGGCCATTCAAAAATTTGGGGGAGATTCACAAGGAGTGGACTGCTGCCGGAGTCATTGCTTCAGGAGCCACCAGGACATGGGCTACAAGTGTCGCATTCCTTGTGTCAAGCCACTCATGACCAATAGACAACGCCAGAAGCGTCTTACCTGGGCCAAGGAGAAAAAGAACTGGACTGTTGCTCAATGGTCCAAGGTGGAGTTTTCAGATGAAAGTAAATTTTGCATTTCATTTGGAAATCAAGGTCCCAGAGTCTGGAGGAAGAGTGGAGAGGCACACAACTCAAGCTGATTGAGGTCTAGTGTGAAGTTTCCACAATCAGTGATGGTTTGGGGAGCCATGTCATCTGGTGTAGGTCCATTGTGTTTTATCAAGCACAGTGCAGCTATCTATCATACAATTTTAGAGCACTTCATGCTTCCCTCTGCCGACAAGCTTTTCGGAGTTGGAAATGTTCATTCTCCAGCAGGACATGGCACCTGTCCACACTGCTAAAAGTACCAATACCTTGTTGTTTTTAAACCGTATCACTGTGCTTGATTGGCTAGCAAACTCTCCTGACCTTAACCCCATAGAGAATCTACAGGGTATTGTCAAGAGGAAGATGAGACGACAGCTATCAAAGCAACCTGGGCCTCCATAACACCTCAGCAGTGCCACAGGCTGATCACCTCCATGCCACGCCGCATTGATGCAGTGACTGATGCAAAAGAAGTCCCAACCAAGTATTGTTGGCCTACTGAAATGTTTATTCAGTAAATGCACTCATTTTGGATTTTAAAATCATTTTACAAGCTGTTGTTATAAAGTATTCCAATTTACTGAGATAATGTCTGTTGGGTTTTCATTGACTGTAAGCCATAATCATCAACATTAACAGAAATAAACACTTGAAAGAGATCACTCTGTAATGATTATATAATTTGAGTTTCACTTTTTGTATAGAAGAGCTGAAATAAATTAACTTTTTGATGATATTCTAATTTTGTGAGAAGCACTTGTGTGTCATGGCAAAACCACATCAATTGAATATGGGATAATGGTTCCTGCTATGAACTGGAGCAGAAATCGCTGGGGAGAGAAACATTGTACCAAGTTAAAGGGAAGGGGGTTCATTGAAAGTGATGACTCTTTTACCCCTTCCTGTCACTATTCTGTCCATGTGACCCGGGCCAAAATTCCGAGTGTTAGCTGATTATCACAGCTGACATCCGGCACTATGTCCCAGGAGCGGTCACGGACCACTCCGGAACATTAACCCCCGAAGCATTGCGATCAAACAAGATCACAGTGTTCCGGCAGCATAGGGAAGCATCACGCAGGGAGGAGGCTCCCTGCATGCTTCCCTGAGATCCAGCAAGCCACCTCCCTGCAGGTGCTGTAAGGAGCCCCGTGGCCATCTTGGATCCGTGGCCTGCAGGGAGGAGGTAGGAGACCCTCTGAACAACGCGATCACATCGCGTTGTTCAGAGGGTCTCCTACCTCCTCCCTGCAGGCCACGGATCCAAGATGGCCACGGGGCTCCTTACAGCACCTGCAGGGAGGTGGCTTGCTGGCGCCTGCTGAGAACAGGCACTGGCAAGCCTGCAGCACTGCCTGTCAGATCGCTGATCTGACACAGTGCTGTGCACAGTGTCAGATCAGCGATCTGACAATATATAGTGATGTCCCACCCTGGGACTAAGTAAAAATTAAAAAAAATAAATAAATCCTCATGTGGAAAAATATTTTTTTTAAATCCTAAATAAAGAAAAAAATATATATATTGTTGCAATATATATATTTTCTTTGAGTAAAAAAGCAAAAGTACACATTTAGTATCGCCGCGTCTAACGACCTGACCTATAAAACTGTCCCACTAGTTAACCCCTTCAGTGAACACCGTAAAAAATAAATTAAAAAAAGGCAAAAAACAATGCTTTATCATCATACCGCTGAACAAAAAGTGGAATAACACGCGATCAAAAAGACAGATTTAAATGACCATGGTACCGCTGAAAACATCATCTTGTCTCGCAAAAAACAAGCCGCCATACAGCGTCATCAGCAAAAAAATAAAAGTTATAGCCCTCAGAATAAAGCGATGCAAAAACAATTTTTTTAATGAGTTTTTATTCTATAAAAGCGCAAAACATAAAAAAGATATAAATGAGATCGCTGTAATCGTACTAACTCAAAGAATAAAACTGCTTTATCAATTTTACAACACGTGGAACGGTATAAACGCCCCTCCCAAAAGAAATTCATGAATTTCTGGTTTTTGTTCATTCTGCCTCCCAAAAATCGGAATAAAAAGCGATCAAAAAAAGGCATGTGCCTGATAATGGAACCAATAAAAAGGTCAACTCGTCCCACGAAAAAGAAGACCTCAGATGACTCTGTGGACCAAAATATGGAAAAATTATAACTCTGAAAATGGTAATGCAAAAACTTTTTTGCAATAAAAAGCGTCTTTTAGTGTGTGACAACTGCCAAACAAAAACCCTCTAAGGGCTTGTTCACACGATCCTTTTTTCGCTGCGGATTTTTCAGGTCCTGATTTGTGAAAACCGCAGTGCAAAACCTGCGGTGGTTTTCACTGCGGTTTTCAGTCCTTTTTCTACTGCGGATTCCACTGCGGGTTTCCAGCTGCCTTTTCCTATTGGTGCAGGTGGAAACCCGCTGCGGAATCCGCAGAAAGAATTGACATGGTACTTCTTTTTTTCCGCTGAAAATCCGCGCTGATGTTCAAGCCGAAAAAAGGATAGTGGGCACAGCGGATTTCGTTTTCCATAGGGTAACATTGTACTGTACCCTGCATGGAAAACGTCTGCGGATCCGCAGCGAAAACCGCATCGTGTGAACATAGCCTCAACCCCCCCCCCTATAAATAGTAAATCAAACCCCCTTCATCATCCCCTTAGTTAGGGAAAAATAATACAATTAAAAAAATGTATTTATTTCTATTTTCCGGTTAGGGTTGGGGCTAAAGTTAGGGTTTGGATTACGTTAACGGTAGAGATTACGGTTGGGATTAGGGGTGTGGTTAGGGTTGGGATTATGGTTAGGGGTGTGTTGGGGTTAGGGTTGGGGTTAGCGGTGTGTTCAGGTTAGGGGCTTGTTCGGATTAGGGGTGTGGCTAGGGTTGGAGTTACAATTGTGGGATTTCCACTGTTTAGGCACATCAGGGGCTCTCCAAACGCGACATGGCGTCCGATCTCAATTCTGCGTTGAAAAAGTAAAACAGTAAAACAGTCCCTTCCGAGCTCTGTCGTGCGCCCAAACAGTGTTTTACCCCAAATATGGGGTATCAGCGTACTCAGGACAAACTGGACAACAATTTTTGGGGTCCAATTTCTCCTGGTACCCTTGGGAAAATAAAAATTTTGGGGCTAAAAAATTATTTTTGTGAGAAAAAAGTGATTTTTTTATTTTCACGTTTTTGCGCTATAAACTGTAGTGTAACACTTGGGGGTTCAAAGTTCTCACAACACATCTAGATAAGTTCCTTGGGGGGTCTAGTTTCCAATATGGGGTCAATTATGGAGGATTTCTACTGTTTAGATACATCAGGGGCTCTGCAAACGCAATGTGATGCCCGCAGACAAATCCATCTAAGTCTGCATTCCACATGGCGCTCCTTCCCTTCCGAGCTCTGCCATGCGCCCAAACGGTGGTTCCCCCTCACATATGGGGAATCAGCGTACTCAAGATAAATTGGACAACAACTTTTGGGGTCCAATTTCTCCTGTTACCCTTCGGAAAATACAAAACTGGAGGCTAAAAATCATTTTTGTGGGAAAAAAAAGGATTTTATTTTTACGGCTCTGCGTTATAAACTGTAGTGAAACACTTGGGGGTTCAAAGCTCTCACAACACATCTAGATGAGTTCCATAGGGAGTCTGCTTTCCAAAATGGTGTCACTTGTGGGGGGTTTCCACTGTTTAGGCACATCAGAGGCTCTCCAAACGCGACATGGCGTCCCATCTCAATTCCAGCCAATTTTGCATTGAAAAGTCAAACTGCGCTCCTTCCCTTCCGAGCTCTGCCATGCGCCAAAACAGTGGTTTAACCCCATATATTGGGTATCAGCGTACTTGGGACAAATTGCACAACGACTTTTGGGGTCCAATTTCTTCTGTTACCCTTAGGAAAATAAAATATTGGGGGCAAAAGATAATTTTTGTGAAAAAAAAAAAAAAAATTATTTCTACGGCTCTACATTATAAACTTCTGTGAAGCACTTGTTTGGGTCAAAGTGCTCACCACACATCTAGATAAATTCCTTAGGGCTATAACTAACTGACTAATATAGGCTATTCGTCAACCACCTCATTAGGGTGGGTAGAGGACCTAAGTCTATATTTTCACCTAATGAACTTTGTAGCCTTACGTCTGGGTATTTATGAATAGTGCATTATAGCCATTCATACATGAAAATTGCAATTACAGATGTAGTATGCAAGTAGGACTCAATTTACATTAAGGAGGGGTTTCTAAGTGCTGTATATACTCAATTTTCTTTATGTTCCCTGATTTTTTTCTAATCTTTCTGTAGTAACCTTAGTCTTTTAGACACAGGTCGAGAATGAAAGCATGATTTTTTTTCCATCACTCATTCTATAAAAGCTGTAAGAAACAAAATAAACAGCTTCCTAAAATCCCCACGTTATTTAATTGTACAATTAGCTTCACATCAGATAGCCTGAAAGTGAGCACACAAAGAAAAGAAACTCTGCATCAAACTGTGAGGCCAGCAAGAAAAGCTAATGTCTAAATACCAAACGTACAGCCCCCACACAATGGGGAAATAACACGCTGTAATATTGTACACATATCAACAAACCCTGCTGGAATAATTGCTTTGACAAATGGAGCAAAACCTCAATAAAATGCAGAAATTGTAAAGAACAGTGGTGTATCCGTCTGATTTTTCAGCTTTTGAGTGAATGAGGCCATTGTGTCCTATTTTTATTTGTGAACATTTCTTAAAGGCACTGTTACGTCTAGCAAAGCACTGCACCAAAAACTGAATATGTAAGAAAATGTTCAGATGAATTGGAGTTATTCTACATAAAATACACATAGTGTATATATAGTGCATAGAATATTGTAGCATTATGTAGTTTTGGCCAAAAAAAACAGACCATTGTTTCTCAAAGTGTGGGGGAAAGTTCAGAGGAGATCAAGCATCGATTAGCACTGTGGTGTGAAGCCATGGTGAGCATGGACCAAATATAGAAATGAAGCAATGTCCCCATCAAAGATTGATCATTGCAACTGTGCTCCCAATCGTGACTTACGGCTGTGAGATGTGGACGTGGCTGCCACCAGGAATTTCAGGGACCCATACTGGCAACATTTTTCGCCCCCCTTGAGACTCCGCTCAGGTTCCACCCCTCAAACTTTCCATGGTCCCACGGCCCACTCTTGGAAAAACTCCACCTCTGCATCACGTCCTCACCAATCACACACTAACAGTTCCCATCAAACACCATATCACATGTGTAGCCAACAGCTTTTGTTTTGGCCATAAGATTTTTTTTTTAAGCCTGCTACCACAACAGGTAGACTCTTTTGGCCAGGCCATACTCTATATTTTTTATTTATTTATTTTTTAACCCTTTCGTGCCCAGCCAATTTTTTCAATTCTGACTACTGTCTCTTTATGAGGTCAAAACTCTAGAATACTTCAATGGATTCCGGTGATTCTGAGAATGTTTTCTTGTAACATTGTACTTTATGTTAGTGGTAAAATTTCTTTGATATGACTTGTGTTTATTTGTTAAAAAATGGAAGTTTTCAAAAATGTTGCAATTTTCAAACTTTTAATTTTTATGCCCTTAACCCCTTCCCGACATGTGACGGGATAGTACGTCACATGTCGGGACCCCCGCTTTGATGTGCGCTCCGGCGGTGAGCGCACATCAAAGTCGCGACATGTCAGCTGTTTTTTACAGCTGACATGTGCGCGCAATAGCGGCGGGTGAAATCGCGATCACCCGCCGCTATTAACTAGTTAAATGCCGCTGTCAAACTCAGACAGCGGCATTTAACTACCGCGTGCGGCCGGATATGAGCGCATCGCCGACCCCCGTCACATGATCGGGGGTCGGCGATGCGTCAGGAAGGTAACCATAGAGGTCCTGGAGACCTCTATGGTTACTGATCGCCGGTGGCTGTGAGCGCCCCCCTGTGGTCGGCGCTCACAGCACACCTGCATTTTAGCTACATAACAGCGATCTGATGATCGCTGTTATGTAGCAGAGCCGATCGGGCTGTGCCTGCTTCTAGCCTCCCATGGAGGCTATAGAAGCATGGTAAAAGTTAAAAAAAAAAGTAAAAAAAAATGTGAAAAAAATAAAAAAAATATAAAAGTTTAAATCACCCCCCTTTCGCCCCAATCAAAATAAATCAATAAAAAAAAACCCCAACCTACACATATTTGGTATCGCCGCGTTCAGAATCGCCCGATCTATCAATAAAAAAAAAGCATTAACCTGATCGCTAAACGGCGTAATGAAAAAAAAAAATCGAAACGCCAGATTTACGTTTTTTTGGTCGCCACGACATTGCATTAAAATGCAATAACGGGCGATCAAAAGAACGTATCTGCACCAAAATGCTATCATTAAAAATGCCAGCTCGGCACGCAAAAAATAAGCCCTCACCCGACCCCAGATCACGAAAAATGGAGACGCTACGGGTATCGGAAAATGGCGCAATTTTATTTATTTTTTTGCAAAGTTTGGAATTTTTTTTCACCACTTAGGTAAAAAAACAACCTAGTCATGTTAGGTGTCTATGAACTCGTAATGACCTGGAGAATCACAATGGCAGGTCAGTTTTAGCATTTAGTGAACCTAGCAAAAAAGCCAAACAAAAAACAAGTGTGGGATTGCACTTTTTTTGCAATTTCACCGCACTTGGAATTTTTTTCCCTTTTTCTAGTACACGACATGGTAAAACCAATGATGTCGTTCAAAAGTACAACTCGTCCCGCAAAAAATAAGCCCTCACATGGCCAAATTGACGGAAAAATAAAAAAGTTATGGCTCTGGGAAGGAGGGGAGTGAAAAACGAATACGGAAAAACGGAAAATCCCACGGTCATGAAGGGGTTAAATCAGAGAGTCATATCGCAAAACATAGTTAATAAATAACATTTCCCACATGTCTACTTTACATCAGCACAATGATTGAAACATAATTTTTTTTTGTTAGGAAGTTATAAGGTTTAAAAATTGACCAGCGATTTCTCATTTATCCAACAAAATTTACAAAACCATTTTTTTAGGGACCATCTCACGTTTGAAGTGAGTTTGGGGGTCAATATGACAGAAAATACCCCAAAAGTGACACCATTCTAAACACTGCACCCCTCAAGGTGCTGAAAACCACATTTAAGAAGTCTATTAACCCTTCAGGTGCATCACAGGAATAATTGGAATGTGGAAGGAAAAAATAAACATTTACTTTTCTTTCACAAAAATGTTCCTTTAGACCTAATTTTAATTTACTTTCGCAAGGGTAAGAGGAGAAAATGGACCATACATTTTGTTTTGCAATTACTCCTGAGCATGCAGATACCCCATATGTGGGGGAATACTACTGTTTGGGCGCACGGAAGAGCTCGGAAGGGAAGGAGCGCCATTTGACTTTTTGAATGTAAAATATGCTGGAATAACTAGTGGTTGCCATGTCGCGTTTGGAGAGCCCCTGATGTGCCTAAACCGTGGAAATCCCCAACAATTGACACCATTTTGGAAACTAGACCCCTTAGGGAACTTATCTAGATGTTTATTGAGCACCTTGAACCCACAGGTGCTTCACAGCAGTTTATAATACAGAGCCGTGGAAATAAAAAATAACATTTTTCCAAAATAAATTTTTTTAGCTCCATATTTTGCATTTTCATAAGGGTAAACGGTGAAATAGCTCCATATAATTTGTTGTGCAATTTCTACTGAGCACGCCGATACCCCATATGTGGGGGAATACTACTGTTTGGGAGCATGGCAGGGCTTGGAAAGGACGGAGCGCCATTTGACTTTTGGAATGCAAAATTGGCTGGAATTGATAGCAGATGTCATGTTGCGTTTAGAGAGCCGCTGATGTGCCTAAACAGTAGGAACCCCCAACAAGTGACCCCATTTTGGAAACTAGACCCCTCAAGGAATTTATCGAGATGTTTGGTGAGCACCTTGAACCTCCAGGGTCTTCACAGAATTTTATAATATTGAGCCGTCAAAAAAAAAAAACCTTTTTACCACAAAAATGATATTTTGGCCCCCACTTTTTTATTTTCACAAGGGTAGCAAGAAAAAATGGACCCCAAAGTTTGTTGTGGAATTTCTCCTGAGTATGTCAATAACCAGTATGTGGTGGAAAACTACTGTCTGGGAGCACAGCAGGGCATGAAATGGAAGGAGCGCCATAATACAGTGCAGGTTTTTCTGCATTGGTTTGAGGGGGCCATGTCACATTGGTAGAGCCCCTGAGGTGCCAGAACAGCCCCCCATTTTGCAAACTACACCTCTCAATGAGTTCATCTACAGGTGCAGTGATCATATTGACACCACAAGTGTGTCACCAGGGGTGGGATTCAAATTTTTAACAACAGGTCCTCTAAGTCGCGGCAGCCGGAATTTTGGCCACGCCCATTTTCAATAACCCCGCCCATACTAATAAGCCACGCCCAGTGGCACGATTCATATTTTTTGAAGCAGTTTGTCTCCCTTAATGACAAGAATACGTTGTGACATACGGTATTAAAGTCATTCAAAGAAACAAACGACTAAAGCAAATGTACTGCACAGGACAATTCACTCGTATATCAGCTGAGAATCGCCAATGCAAGTCAATGGGTGCAAAGAAAAAAAATCCTACAGCACTCGCACCATGCGAGTGCTGTCCGATTTTTATGCACCGGCGTCCTTTGAAAAGCCGGTAATTCATGTCCGGTGTACAGTAAGATCACACGGCCTCATTCATTCCCTATGGGACTTGCGGACATGTGCGACACTTGCAGCAACGGAAAAAAAACACTGCTAGCAGTGTTTTTTTGTCTCACCGCAAGTGCCGCACATGTTGGCTAGTAGCCATCACTACCTGTCCCTAGTGAATCAACCACAGGGCATGCTGGGATTTGCAGTCCCTACAGTACCAACCACAGGGCATGCTGGGGATTTGCAGTTTCTACAGTACCAACCACAGGGCATGCTGGGATTTGCAGTCCCTACAGTACCAACCACAGGGCATGCTGGGATTTGCAGTCCTACATCTCCATAATTAGAACGACAGGACATGTAACCTAAACCTGTAGTTATTCTGCAGCTACAGAATAAAAAAGTCAGGGCGTGAAGGTACAAGTCCCCCTTACACAAAGGCTGGGAATGCTGGAATTTATGGTTCTACAGCTGCTCCAGAATAATAAAAACAAGCCTTGCTGGAAGGTGTACATGGGGCAGGGCGGCCACATACTGCAGAGGCCCCCTAATTGAAGCAGGACATTAACCATGTCCTGATCGCTGTGATGTTCCTCTCAGCACCTCCCCCTCTGTTCACAGCCTCATGTCAGCAGCAGGGCACAGGCAGCAGCAGAGGGAATCACAGCGTGAGGCTCTGTGTGATGCCCCTTCCCTCCCAGTCCCCGCAGACCGCAGCATTAACACTACCAGGTGAGGACAGGGCCCCAGTCAGCATAATCTTGTGTAGTGTGTAGCTGAGCTGGCCGGCCTCTCCTGCTAGCGCTGAAGCTGTCGGATATGCTGGGACCAGCAGTTACACCCCAAGCACCGCACAACTGACCTGGACACAACACACCTCACACCATCCTCCCCCGCAGCTGCTCAGACAGAAACTGAACTTGGCGCCACAGCGAGGAGGGGGCGGGGCCTGCAGTGTGACGTGTTCCCCTTCCAGCTCCCGGCCTCCGTCCACTGCAGCATATGTGATAGCGCAGTACAGGAGCCAGAAGAGGGAGATGGGGAAGAGGGAGATAGGGAGGGCGGGTGGGTTTGGGTGGGCGCTACCCCACATTATTAAAAAAAAAAAAAAACACACCTTGCTCAGGCGCCGCCCCTAGGCACGTGGGAAATACGGCCCTGATTACCGGAACGCTGGCAGCTAGAAATTTTAGTAAACGGCTGCCCCGTACCGGGTCGTACCGGCTGAATCCCACCCCTGTGTGTCACAGAGTTTGATACCATTGGGCAGTGAAGAAAAAATTATTACATTTTTACAACAAAAAAATATGTTTTAACCCCAGATTTTACATTTTCACACAGGGAAATGGGTAAAAATGGTGCCAAAATGTGTTACACAATTTCTTCTGAACTTGGCAATACCCCATATGTGGCTGTACAGTACTGCTAAGCCACACAGCAAGACTCTGGAGGGAGTGAGCTCTATTTGACTCTTGGAGAACAAATTATTATAAAATAGCTTCCAGACTCTGTATAAAGAACCCTTAAATGCCAGAAAAGCAGAATCCCCCTCAAGTGACCCCAGTTTGGAAATTACAACCCTTAAGAAATTTATCTACAAGTGCAGTGATGATTTTGACTCCGTTAGTGTTTTCCAGAAACGGGCAGCAGTGGATGTTGCCGAGTGAAAAATGCAAACTGCCGTTGTAGTGACCAGTACGCTGTAGTGACCGGTACGTTGCAGTCACCAGTACATTATGCCCAGCCCGTGCTTTTGGATACATGCACCCATAAATTAGGTGGGCTCTCATTACTACAGAAATGCCAAACATGTGGATGATATATGTGATTTAGGTACGCTTTGGGGCTCAGAAAGGAGCTGGGCATTTGAATTTGGGAGCGCAGTATTTCTTTTGGCGCTTGAGGAGCCATTTTGCTTTTCCAGAGCCTTTGTGCTACCAGTAATGTAGAAGCCCCTATATGTCTGTTAACAGATGATGGATATGAGTAGGGACTTTTCTTGTGGAATGAGTTGAAGCTTTTATTGGGAACATTTTACATAATGTTTTGGATCACATCTGGCACTCTACGCTGAGCACTTTGTGGTTTCTATCCAAATCTCTGAGTGACGTGACAGATGAAACCCCCAAATCCCTTCACTATAATGAGGCAGCAGAGTTACTCTGGACTCCGTCTGGCCTCTGTTCAGCAATGTCCTTTTCGGAGGTGCACAAAACTGGCTGACTGCGCTTTTATGTTTGACTAAAAAGATGGACACTACCGGATCACAGGTCTTACCTGGTTCCAATTACGATTGGCGGAGAATATTGTTTTTTTGCAATATTTGCCGAACACGGCTAAACATCATTGGAGTGAATGGGAGTGGAAATAAACAAATATGTTTGCAACCAATCATCAAACATAAATTTGGCATGAATAGGGTACCAATACTGCATGAACATGGGAAATTCAAATTTGGTGACCGATTCCGAACATATTTGCTCAACTCTAATTACCACCACATAATAGTTGTCATGCAGCAAGCAATGCCATAAGTGAGGCAGCTCAGCGCTACACAGTGCAGGAGCGTAATTACATTCCTGTCTCAGTGTGATCTGGCTGGCGTGGATAGCGGTCGCATCAGACAGCTATCCAAATCATCTGGATCTTCATGGGCCAGATATGGATTATCTTCACGTCGGACATATGAGGACATATGAGGGATATGGTTGTTTATTATTTTTCTTCTTTTACAGGGGAAATGGGCATTGGTAGATTAGATATAAATGTGAGTATTATAGTGGTTTATTATTTTCTTCATATACAGGTGACATGGTCTTCAGTGGATCAGATGTGAAGGTGAGTATAACAGCTTTTTTTATTTCTAATAAAGGAGTCTGTGTCATTATTTCAATTAAAAGATTTTATTCTGGCTGTGCTTTTTTCTTTACACTCTAACTATGGGACTAGCAATGGGGCGTCTTATAGACGCCTCTCCATTACTAACCTCTGGTCTTGATGTCAGCGGCCATAAAACAACTGACATCAACCCCAAACCTATTGCCCCACTGCGCTGGGGCAAGTGGGAAGAGCGAGTCAAAGCACCATTATTGGCTATTTTTAGGGCTGGGGGGACAATGTCCATGGCCCCTTACCAGTTTGAGAATACCAGCCTTCAGCTGTCTGCTTTGGCTTGGCTTTATTTAAATAATGGTCTGGGACTCCTCTATTCTTGATAACCAGTCATGATAAAGCTGAGGGCTGCAGCCTGCAGCTGTTGGTTTTGCAGGAGCTGATAACTTATTTTATTTTTTTAAACTTATTTATAGTACAGGCATCGGCTGATGAATACTTCCATCAGCAGAGCCTGCTCTCGCTGTTATCAGCGACAGTAGGGAGATGCTGATGAGAATAGTACTTTCAACAGCCGACACCTGTAACCGGCAGTAACCTGTTTACTGCCGGTCACAGCTGCTGGCTTGTGCTGTCAGCTGACAGTGTGGGAACCGTGGAGCTCTGACCAGTGGTAACTACTGTATTTTTCGAATTATAAGACGCTCCGGATTATATGACGCACCCCAAATTTTGAGGAGAAAAATAGGAAAAAAAAATATTTTAATAAAATGGTGGTGCTTCTTATTATTCATGCGTCTTATTGCTTACTGGGGATGGTGGCTGCGGTGAAGCGGGGTCCCAGGGTCACTGCTGGAGGAGGTAGGAGTGGGGTGATGCTGCAGGCCGCAGGCTTGGATGAGGGGGTGCCCAACGCTGCGGAGGTGCCAGTCGGTGCAGCAGGGGCTCTGCCGACATTCAAAAAATGTCGGCAGAGCCCCCGCAGCACCGCTGGGCACCCTCACAGCAACGCCGGACACCCACGCAGTGCAACACACCCCCTCATCCCAGCCTGCGACCTGCAGCAATGGTACCGGTAAGGTATATTATTATTATTCATTTTTATAGCGCCATTTATTCCATGGTGCTTTACATGTGAAAAAGGACATACATAGACAAGTACAATAAATATGAGCAATACAAGGCACACACAAGTTCAAAAGGAGAGAGGTCCCTGCCCACGAGGGCTCACAGTCTACAGGATATCCGCATTATAAGATGCACCCTCATTTTCCCCCGAAATTTTTTGGGAAAAAAGTGCATCTTATAATCCGAAAAATACGGTAACTTACTGCTGATCAGAGTCGCTGGTGTTACTTATGCTGTCACACAGATGTCCTGAATGCCGATGTTCAGGGTGCTGAATCTGAACAGTAATATGGCCTTCCTGGAGAAGTCCGTGTTCAGGATCCATGTACGAACACTAGGTGTTCGGTACGGACCTCGGACTTTACTGTTCGAGTTTGCCCATCTCTACTCTCTTTTGTACAGTGTAAGTGTACAGGTAATACATTGACTCACCAAAGATATACAGTGGGAAGAAAAGTATTTAGTGAGCCACCAATTGTGCAAGTTCTCCCACTTAAAAAGATGAGAGAGGCCTGTAATTGACATCATAGGTAGACCACAACTGTGAGAGTCAAAATGAAAAAACAAATCCAGAAAATCACCTTGTCTGATTTCGCAAGATTTATTTTGCAAATTATGGTGGAAAATAAGTATTTGGTCATTAACAAAAGTTCATCTCAATATTTTGTTAGGTCTAACATTTTCTGTCAGTTCATAAGGTTGGCACACACTGTTGGTTGTATGTTGTCCCATTCCTACATGCAGATCTCCTCTACAGCAGTGATATTTTGGGCCTGTCACTGGGCAACACGGACTTTCAACTTCCTCCAAAGGTTTTCTATGTTAATATCCCTTAACTACCCCCTACAGTAATAATGTCCCACATCCTGGCTTCTTCCTGTAATAACATCCCCCATCCTTACCCCATGTGTCTCATTCCTGGCCCCATATGTTCTCACATCCTGGCCCCTTGTGTCTCCATCCTGTTCCCATATATTCTCCCATTCTGCCCCCATGTGTATCCTCCTGCCCCCCGTGTCTTCATCATTCTCCCATATGTCCTCCAATTCTGGCCCCATTTGTCTCCATACTGCCCCCATATGTCCTCCCATCCTGCACTTATGTGTCTCATCCTGCCCCATATTATCTCCCATCCTGCCCCATATGATCTCCCATCCTGCCCTCATATTGCATCTTTGAGTACAAAAAGAAAAGTTTCTCCGGTCCAGCGGCATCCTCTTCCTCAGCCATTTGAGGCGCGGATGCCCTGGGGCATGGCAGTGATGTCATACATTGTCTGGTGGCTGTTAACGGTTGCCATGCAGGAATACAGTGGCTTCCCGCGCGGCAATAGATTTGAACTAAATGTGGGTCCAAGGACGCACATTCAGTTACTGAACTTGCAGAATCCTGCCCCTCGGGCCCAGTGAGCAGAGGCAAAAAGATAGGGGCCAGGTCCGAGTCCTCCTCCTTTCTTCTGCTCACCAGGCTCCATACATCATTAAGAGCAGTTATGCCCTGGTGGCAGCCATGGAAAAGGACACTCATGAAAGAAGGCAGAAGAAAACTTGATACCTTTGAACTGTGGAGCTGGAGAAGACTTCTGTCATACGTGGATTGTGGACCCACTGTGCCATGGGCAGGACTTACCATGGAGGGGCATGGCTAATCGGCTACCTGATGTTCGCTAGAGCTCCTGATGGTAGAGCTAGGCTTGTGCTGCAGGTATCTGCCAGGTACCATTCCTGGGCAGTCACCAGAACTGCAGCAGCTGACCTCAAGAGTCAGGACACGGACCCGGAGCCACTGGCAGGACAGGATTCCGATACTGGTTCTGACTGTGGATTCTGGATTACAAGACAGGATGGACACTGCAGCTGGTTAAGGTACTACCGGCTCAGATACCGCCAGAGTAGCTTCAGGTTCAGACAATACAGGTGTCAGGAACAGAATTTGGTTCAGACAACACAGGTCTCAGGAACAGGATCTGGTTCAGACAACACGGGTTTCAGGAACAGGAACAGATTCAGACAGCACAGGTTTCAGGAACAGGTTATGGTTCAGACAACACAGGGGACTTGGCAACTGACTAGTTGCACAACACTAAATCAAGGGGAGCATGCCTTATATACTTGATGCCTTACAGCTATTGGCTGGGGGCATATCCAAACCGGTTTGGATCCACAGAAGCGCTGGGATAGGCGCAAATGACTGTTGTCCTCCTTCACTTCTCCGCTCCCCCTGCATGTTAAAGGATTGTCCCGCCACATGGAATACAGGACATTAATCTTTCTTAAGAAGCAATGGTGAAAAGGTGAATTCTGTTTGTTTTTACAATATTAAAGTTTCACATCGTTTGGCCATTACCAAATTTTTAAAATTAACATTTTCCTGAGATCCTTAAACACACTTTTAACTTTACCCATTAAACTCCCAAACTGTCTTTTTCAAACCTATCACAGCAATCTAAAATTAATTTATATGAGTGAGAAAACCGAAATGACAAACACTCAATTCTAAGTGGACACAAAGAGGATATACTGGTCTCCCATACGTTAGACTGTACCACCTTATTAAACAGCTCACATGGGCTATTGACTGGTGCAGACAGAGTATGTCCTAAACTATATATAAAACAAAGCTTCTACCTGGTATCACTGCATACTTTACCATGGGTCACATCCTCTTTACCATCCAACCTTAAATCTCACTGCAGGGTGACAGCACAGCAGACATAAGTTTGATTACTGACACATTAGAGCTATAATCTTCTGGCAAACAAAGATGGAAGGGCAGCTAAACACATCTATACTACCCCCCCAAAGGACTGTCAGGAGATGAAGGCTCAAAGGTACCAGTAATCAAACATGTCTGTTGTGCTGACAGTAACTCGTAGTCGCTCTTCAATGAGATGAGACTATTTGTCGTTTTATGTCTAAAATAGGAGTAGCCTGTTCTGGGCTAAGGCAGGGTCATGTTCTCATTACTCCTGAGAGTTGCTGCCTTATGACTGGGAAAGATCATAGCGGGGGACAAAGTACACATCCCCAGTGAAAACTATCTGATAACACATACGTGGATATAAATTTGGCAGTATTTTTGTTGATTTATAATCTCTCCGCAATAGACAGGCAAAAAAAGGTTTATTCCAAGGTTTCGTATAAGGACCTTTCACCAAATTTGTATCGTTGAACTGGACACATGATGTAACTGTGCAGAGCAGCCACAAGTACATCATGTGTCCAGTTCAGCATTACAAATTTGGTGAAAGATCTTTTAAATGAGCACCATGAATCTTGATTGGTACACATACTGGTGGCTTCGAGTGAGGTGTATCCCTAGATATCTTTGACTATCTGGTAACTAAATATCCCATGACCATTTGAGGCATCAAAATATAGTTGGATAGATTATTTTAAATTGTGAACAAAATGTTGGAGATACAGACACAAACGGTCTAGGCACAGGACATGCTGCAGGCTGTTCTTGTGCAGCAGCAGTCAGGTCACAAGCAGTGTTTAAGCTCCAGCCTACTGCAGAGAATGAGGAGATGGCTGTCAATGGACTCAAATAATGTATGGGAAACACACATACATGGGAAACAGTTTTCAGAGACAACAGCTGAATGCAGCTGGATGTAGAGCTCCCTGGGCATGTCAATCCTCCAATATACATACAAAAATGAAGTCAGCACCCCCAATATAGAACATTTGAAACATTTAGCAGCACTTTGGGCTATTACATTTTTCCAATTTTCTATTTTGGGAGTGCTGCCTTCATTTTTGAATGTAGATAGATCGATAGGTGACGATGCTGTGCAGCGTGAGCCTGATTCAGGGAACATTGTGGGAAGCGCTGGACTATGTCAGACCTGAATGTGAACTTTTTTTTTCATAATAAATAGGTGAACAAGGGACATTGTCTTGATTCTGTTTCTCTCTTTTTGTTTTTCTGGTTTCCATTGGTGGACTACGTCAGACCTGAATGTGAACTTTTTTTTTTTTTCATAATAAATAGGTGAACAAGGGACTTTGTCTTGATTCCGTTTCTCTCTTTTTGTTTTTCTGGTTTCCATTTGTGGACTACGTCAGACCTGCGTGGGATTTTTTTTATATAAATTGGGAAACCAGGGATTAAGTAGAGGCATGCTTATTTAAATAAAGACAGCTTTTCATTACTAACACCAGGGCTTGATGCCAGCTGGAATTTTTGACAAATCACAGTTGGTATCAACCCCAAGTGTAATTACCCAGATGCCAACACACCAGTGCAATTAGAAAGAGCGACGTGCCGCATATAATATAATGTGCCAATTCTGGGGTGACTGCGGGCTGGTGTTCTTATGCTTGAAAGGGCCCAATATCCATGAACCTTCCCAGTCTTATAATATCAGCTGTCTGCTTTATTTTTGCTGGTTATAAAAAATGATGAGGCCCCCACGTTTTTTTTTTTCATTCATTTATTTATTTATTAGGTTAATTCATTACAGTAAGCTATACACACAAGGCACATGGATGACACGCACGTACACAAGTACATGTACAAGTACACGGACATACAATACTGATTTTTCCAGTACTGGTAAAATCAAGACATGTGAAGGGGGCAAAAGAGTAACTGCAAGCGTTCTGAGACTAGATATAGACAGACAGATGAATAGGTAGTTAAATATCAAACTGATAAAATTTGGCCATTATACTGCTTCTCTTTTGTAAGAACTTTGACAGGTACACTTGACCTTTTGTCAGCTGCAGTGTTATTCTTAGGTGTGCTCCTGGTGAGAAGATCAGTACTAGTCTTCAATCATCATTTGTTGTCCTTATGCCCATGGTCCATATCAGAGGACTGTCAGTTTCCACCGTAACAATTCCTGTGCCATCATAAGTGTTTGATGTGCTGACCAAAGTTCCAAACTTCAACACTCCAGTGGCTGAAACATAAGAAAGAAATAACTTTGTAACTCTTGACTTTTCCGTACTTTCAGTAAAGACAAAAAAGTTTTTTATTTTCTCTATAGAAAATGAGTAAATTATCTGTTTCTTAAGCAGCTGAGTTAAAAGAGCATTTCATATTATCAGGAATGGAGAACATGTTCCACATGGAGCTAACTGCTCATGCTGTGTTCTTGTAAGACTGCCCCTGAATGAACAGGACATTACATGCTGCTCTCAAAACTTTTACCATAATCTTTACCACAGGAGAAACCTTCACAATAATAGAGATATTATCTAGTATTGTAGCTCAGCTACAATTACTTGAATGTGGCTGAGGGTCAAAAAAATATCCCCAGACTAAAATAAAACCTAACTTTTAATAAGCAAGAGTAGTGAAGTTAGCGAGATGTAATACGAGTCTATTGTCTTGTTTAGAAATATTAGTTTTTTTTCTAGATGTTCATATCTTCCAGTGATTCCCAAATGTCTAATGAACTGTGTGATGTGTAAATGTCTCCCCCATCCAGCTTTGTAGTTACTATTAGGACTAGTGATGAGTGAGTGTACTCGTTGCTCGGGTTTTCCCAAGCACACTCGGGTGGTCTCCGAGTATTTGTTAGTGCTCGGAGATTTTGTTTTTGTCGATGCAGCTGCATGATTTATGGCTACTAGCCAGCCTGAGTACATGCGGGGGTTGCCTGGTTGCTAGGGAATCCCCACATGTATTCAAGCTGTCTAGCAGCTGTAAATCATGCAGCTGCGTTGACAAAAACTATATCTCCGAGCACTAACAAATACTCGGAGATCACCCGAGTGTGCTTGGGAAAACCCGTGCAACGAGTCTACTCGCTCATCACTAATTAGGACATGACTTTTACCTCTGACACTGTACAAACCATCTTCACGGCTGTAATTCAGAGTGTAATCTCATTGCAACAAATGAGCAACACGCTGGGACCATGAGTGTGGGGTCCAAGTATGTGCCACTGTGAAATATGTTTTGATGGCTCCTGATGTTTCCCTAACTATCAGAATGGTTTATACAAACAATGCAAATTTAATATAGTGTGTAATTTAATAGTAAGAATAAGGTAAATGAGCAAGAACAAGAATAACAAGTAAATCATATTAAAATATTGCATCAAAATGTTGGCGCGAGGACCATGGTGCTAAACCCACAATAATAGGACAATTTATAACAATAAAAATATCTCATCTTTTTTAGTTTATATAAAAAAATTGTGGAAATAAAGCATAGGTCCACAGAAAAATGGCAACATGTAGCAACAGGATAAGACTAAGACTATGTTCAGATGTTCAGTATTTGTTCAGTATTTTACATCAGTATTTGTAAGCCCAAACCAGGAGTGGAACAATCAGAGGAAAAGTATAATAGAAACACGTCACCACTTCTGTATTTATCACCTAATCCTGATTTTGTTTTCCAATAATCTTTATTGGTTTTATAAATGTTATAACGGGGAAGGGTAAAGAGTAAGGGAAAGCAAGGTAGAGGGGAAAAAAGGAAAAACCCCATTTAATATGGGGGAAAGGGAAAAAAGAAGACAGGTATACATATATACATTCCCGTAGGTTTACCCAACACAACTGTCGCTTAATATCAGCACCTGAAATAGAAACTCAAACAGTACACGATACAATTGCGTATGACATCAAATTAAATGTATGAGTATAAGTATGAGAACCGGTCAAGTCTGGGAACACCTTAAGGTGACCCTAAGACTGGCTGGAGGGCAATGTTTGGTTCTTTTTAGTAAAATAACAAGTGGAATAAAGGTCTTTTCAAGTAGGATGTATATTTGATGTACACAGAGAGGAGGTATCGGAAGAAACAGCAGAAGATGTCAATCCTGTTCTTTTCAGAAAGTTAATTCCTTCCTCTGGAAGTGAGAGTGAACAATTTTGAAGCGAATATCACTTGTAGATTGGAAGTCTTTGTCCATTGGTAGGGTATTCCGGCGTGTAGAAGTTCTTGGGTGGTTTGAAAGAATGATTTTCGTTTTTGTAGGGTATCTTTAGTCAAGTCTTTGAAAAAAGATAAGTTGCTGTGGCCTTTGGATTCTGAAAACCTTCTTGATCAGATTTTTTCCTTTGTTTTGGGTAATACGTGAGAGATCATTGAAGAAATATAATTTTTTAACTGTGAGGGCTGGACCGACTCCAGTATTCCTCTGATTTGTATGTTATTTTTCCTTTTGAATTCTTCATAATTAACCAAGTAGTCTCTACAAAAGATGATGTCTTTTTGGATCCTCTCCAGAGAGTCCAAGAGTATGTGTGGACTATGAGCATAGATACAGGGCGAGGTCCGGTAATTTTTGTCTAGAGAGTCTGTTATTTTTGAGTCTTGAAGAGGGGCATCAGGGGCCTTGGTAGAATTTAAGTTAGAGTCTTTGACTATAAAAAGTAGTGTATCTTTAAATAGCTTCTTGATAAAAGATTCAGAGGCTTTTACTGTATTTGATTGATGAAGGTCAGATATTTTAGATTCGTATCCACGTGTATTAGTACCCTTTTCCAAGATGTTTGCCAGTGTTAAAAATGCTCTGCAGATATTGATCATAAAGCTCTCAGATGGGTAGTTGTCAGAAGCTGGTATGTTATCTATTAAAGAAACATTAGGGATAAGGTCCTCAGGCCCTGGTAAATTCTTCAGAGTGGACACTTTCTAGCCCCTCTGATGAATTAGAAGAATTATCTGTATCATGGTTTACATCCAGCTGTTCTTTTTGATCTACTGTGTTGCTATTGTTTTTGTTGGTTGGTTCAATAGTAGAGGTCTAATTAGGAAGTATTTTTTGGATTATTTCTTCAAAGCTTTTAAAACAAAGAAGCCTGGTTTCTTCTAGTATAGATTTTTGTTGTGACCGTATTTGTTTAAAGGGGTCACTTTCTGATGTGACAGAGGACTGGTCACAGCCATTCCAATTTGTTGATAAAACCCCTTTACAGATATATAGTTGCCCCTTATTGTCAGGGTTTTCATGAGTTTCCCCTATGATTTTTGGGGTATCAAAAGAAGGTTTAAGGGTGGCACCTCTCCTCAATATAGGAAGAAGTTGTGAGGCATTATATAACTGTAGCGGTGTTCCAATCGCTATTCCACCACTTTGTAGTGGCAAGACTCCCTCCTCCATAACTGTCACCACATCAGCCTCTTCACCTTCTGTAGTGTAGCTTCTGCATAATTGCCCCTTATTGTTGGGGTTATTGTCAATTTCCCCTGTGATTTTTGAGCAATTATATGAAGGACTAGCTGTACTACCCGGCTTCGCCCGGGTTAATGACTGCTGTTAGCAAAATAGAATGTGTTAACAAAAATTTATTCTGCACACAAAAACCACAAAACAAATAGATAGAAATGTAATTATTAAAAGGCAAAAACTAAGCAAATAGAAGCATTTCACAACATATATTAGCTTTGTTATACTGAGAATGTCTTTGTTGCCTATATTAACCAATCAGAGCTCAGGTTAATTAACTGTAGCAAAATAGAAGCTGAGCTGTGATTGGTTGCTATTGGCAGCCTGATAAATCCCCAGCCAACAGGAAGCCCTCCCCCCTGGCAGTATATATTAGCTCACACATACACATAATAGACAGGTCATGTGACTGACAGCTGCCGTATTTCCTATATGGTACATTTGTTGCTCTTGTAGTTTGCTTATTAATCAGATTTTTATTTTTGAAGGACAATACCAGACTTGTGTGTGTTTTAGGGCGAGTTTTATGTGTCAAGTTGTGTGTGTTGAGTTGCGTGTGGCGACATGCATGTAGCGACTTTTGTGAGATGAGTTTTGTGTGGCGACATGCGTGTAGCAACATTTTGTGTGTTGAGTTGCATGTGACAGGTTAGTGTAGCAAGTTGTGTGCAGCAAGATTTGTGCATGGCGAGTTTTGCGCGTGGCGAGTTTTATGTGTGGTGCATTTTGAGTATGTGCAAGTTTTGTGTGAGGCAACTTTTGCATGTGGTGCAACTTTTGTACATGTGGCAATTTTTCTGTGTGTGCAAGTTTTGCATGAGGTGAGTTTTCCATGAGGTGAGTTTTGCACGTGTGGCGAGTTTTGCGTGAGCCTAGTTTTGCATATGGCGAGTTTTGCATGTAGCGAGTTTTGAGTGGTGACTTTTGTGTTTCGACTTTTATGTGGCGAGGTTGGTGTGTGTGTGTGGTGAAATGTGTGCTGAGGGTGGTATATGTGTTCAAGCACGTGGTAGTGTGTGGCGCATTTTGTGTTTGTGTTCATATCCCCGTGTGTGGTGAGTATCCCATGTCGGGGCCCCACCTTAGCAACTGTACGGTATATACTCTTTGTCGCCATCGCTCTCATTCTTTAAGTCCTCATTGTTCACATCTGGCAGCTGTCAATTTTCCTCCAACACTTTTCCCTTCACTTTTTCCCCATTATGTAGATAGGAGCAAAATTGTTTGGTGAATTGGAACGCGCGGGGTTAAAATTTCACCTCACAACATAGCCTATGACGCTCTCGGGGTCCAGACGTGTGACTGTGCAAAATTTTGTGGCTGTAGCTGCGACGGTACAGATGCCAATCCCGGACATACACACATACATACATACACACATTCA
The DNA here is from genome assembly GCF_051348905.1 of Ranitomeya variabilis. Classification (NCBI taxonomy): domain Eukaryota; kingdom Metazoa; phylum Chordata; class Amphibia; order Anura; family Dendrobatidae; genus Ranitomeya; species Ranitomeya variabilis. The sequence continues at coordinate 156,646,312 of NC_135237.1, read as the reverse complement.
GCTTTATATATTAGATATACCTGTATGTAATCTCCTGTATATAGTATATACCTGTGTGTCATCTCACCTATATATAGTATATATCTGTGTGTCATCTCCTGTATATAGTATATACCTGTATGTCATCTCCTCCTATACATAGCATATACCTGTGTCATCTCCTCCTGTATATACTATATACCTGTAGGTAATCTGCTCCTGTATATAGTATATACCTGTGTGTCATCTCCTCCTGTATATAGTATATACCTGTATGTCATCTCCTCCTGTATGTAGTATGTACCTGTATGTCATCTCCTCCTCTATATAGTATATACCTGTGTGTCATCTCTCCTGTATATAGTATATATCTGTGTGTCATCTCCTCCTGTATATAGTATATACCTGTGTGTCATCTCCCCTGTAAATAGTATATACCTGTGTGTCATCTCCTGTATATAGTATATAGCTGTATGCCATCTCCTCCTGTATTAGCCCTCGTTCACACGTTATTTGGTCAGTATTTTTACCTCAGTATTTGTAAGCTAAAATGGCAGCCTGATAAATCCCCAGCCAACAGTAAGCCCACCCCCTGGCAGTATATATTAGCTCACACATACACATAATAGACTGGTCATGTGACTGACAGCTGCCGGATTCCTATATGGTACATTTGTTGCTCTTGTAGTTTGTCTGCTTATTAATCAGATTTTTATTTTTGAAGGATACCAGACTTGTGTGTGTTTTAGGGCGAGTTTCGTGTGTCAAGTTGTGTGTGTTGAGTTGCGTGTGGCGACATGCATGTAGGGACTTTTGTGAGATGAGTTTTGTGTGGCGACATGCGTGTAGCAACTTTTTGTGTGTCGAGTTGCATGTGACAGGTTAGTGTAGCAAGTTGTGTGCAGCAAGTTTTGCGCATGGCGAGTTTTGCGCGTGGCGAGTTTTATGTGTGGTGCCTTTTGAGTATGTGCAAGTTTTGTGTGAGGCAACTTTTGCATGTGTTGCAACTTTTGTGCATGTGGCAATTTTTCTGCGTGTGGCAATTTTTCTGCGTGTGCAAGTTTTGCGTGTGGCGAGTTTTGCACGTGTGGCGAGTTTTGCATGTGGAGAGTTTTGCGCGTGGCGAGTTTTGAGCGGCGACTTTTGTGTTTCTACTTTTATGTGGCGAGGTTGGTGTATGTGTGGTGAAATGTGCACTGAGGGTGGTATATGTGTTCGAGCACGTGGTAGTGTGTGGCGCATTTTGTGTGTGTGTTCATATCCCCGTGGTGGTGTGATTATCCCATGTTGGGGCCCCACCTTAGCAACTGTACAGTATATACTCTTTGGTGCCATCGCTGTCATTCTTTAAGTCCCCCTTGTTCACATCTGGCAGCTGTTAATTTGCCTCCAACACTTTTCCTTTCATTTTTTCCCCATTATGTAGATAGGGGCAAAATTGTTTGGTGACTTGGAAAGCGCGGGGTTAAAATTTCACCTCACAATATAGCTTTGACGCTCTCAGGGTCCAGACGTGTGACTGTGCAAAATTTTGTGCCTGTAGCTGCGACGCCTCCAACACTTTTCCTTTCACTTTTTCCCCATTATGTAGATAGGGGCAAAATTGTTTGGTGAATTGGAAAGCGCGGGGTTAAAATTTCACCTCACAACATAGCCTATGACGCTCTCGGGGTCCAGACGTGTGACTGTGCAAAATTTTGTGGCTGTAGCTGCTACGGTTCAGATGCCAATCCCGGACATACATACATACATACATACATACACACACACACACATTCAGCTTTATATATTAGACTAGCTGTACTACCCGGCTTCGCCCGGGTTAATGACTGCTGTTAGCAAAATAGAATGTGTTAACAAAAATTTATTCTGCACACAAAAACCACAAAACAAATAGATAGAAATGTAATTATTAAAAGGCAAAAACTAAGCAAATAGAAGCATTTCACAACATATATTAGCTTTGTTATACTGAGAATGTCTTTGTTGCCTATATTAACCAATCAGAGCTCAGGTTAATTAACTGTAGCAAAATAGAAGCTGAGCTGTGATTGGTTGCTATTGGCAGCCTGATAAATCCCCAGCCAACAGGAAGCCCTCCCCCCTGGCAGTATATATTAGCTCACACATACACATAATAGACAGGTCATGTGACTGACAGCTGCCGTATTTCCTATATGGTACATTTGTTGCTCTTGTAGTTTGCTTATTAATCAGATTTTTATTTTTGAAGGACAATACCAGACTTGTGTGTGTTTTAGGGTGAGTTTTATGTGTCAAGTTGTGTGTGTTGAGTTGCGTGTGGCGACATGCATGTAGCGACTTTTGTGAGATGAGTTTTGTGTGGCGACATGCGTGTAGCAACATTTTGTGTGTTGAGTTGCATGTGACAGGTTAGTGTAGCAAGTTGTGTGCAGCAAGATTTGTGCATGGCGAGTTTTGCGCGTGGCGAGTTTTATGTGTGGTGCATTTTGAGTATGTGCAAGTTTTGTGTGAGGCAACTTTTGCATGTGGTGCAACTTTTGTACATGTGGCAATTTTTCTGTGTGTGCAAGTTTTGCATGAGGTGAGTTTTCCATGAGGTGAGTTTTGCACGTGTGGCGAGTTTTGCGTGAGCCTAGTTTTGCATATGGCGAGTTTTGCATGTAGCGAGTTTTGAGTGGTGACTTTTGTGTTTCGACTTTTATGTGGCGAGGTTGGTGTGTGTGTGTGGTGAAATGTGTGCTGAGGGTGGTATATGTGTTCAAGCACGTGGTAGTGTGTGGCGCATTTTGTGTTTGTGTTCATATCCCCGTGTGTGGTGAGTATCCCATGTCGGGGCCCCACCTTAGCAACTGTACGGTATATACTCTTTGTCGCCATCGCTCTCATTCTTTAAGTCCTCATTGTTCACATCTGGCAGCTGTCAATTTTCCTCCAACACTTTTCCCTTCACTTTTTCCCCATTATGTAGATAGGAGCAAAATTGTTTGGTGAATTGGAACGCGCGGGGTTAAAATTTCACCTCACAACATAGCCTATGACGCTCTCGGGGTCCAGACGTGTGACTGTGCAAAATTTTGTGGCTGTAGCTGCGACGGTACAGATGCCAATCCCGGACATACACACATACATACATACACACATTCAGCTTTATATATTAGATATACCTGTATGTAATCTCCTGTATATAGTATATACCTGTGTGTCATCTCACCTATATATAGTATATATCTGTGTGTCATCTCCTGTATATAGTATATACCTGTATGTCATCTCCTCCTATACATAGCATATACCTGTGTCATCTCCTCCTGTATATACTATATACCTGTAGGTAATCTGCTCCTGTATATAGTATATACCTGTGTGTCATCTCCTCCTGTATATAGTATATACCTGTATGTCATCTCCTCCTGTATGTAGTATGTACCTGTATGTCATCTCCTCCTCTATATAGTATATACCTGTGTGTCATCTCTCCTGTATATAGTATATATCTGTGTGTCATCTCCTCCTGTATATAGTATATACCTGTGTGTCATCTCCCCTGTAAATAGTATATACCTGTGTGTCATCTCCTGTATATAGTATATAGCTGTATGTCATCTCCTCCTGTATTAGCCCTCGTTCACACGTTATTTGGTCAGTATTTTTACCTCAGTATTTGTAAGCTAAAATGGCAGCCTGATAAATCCCCAGCCAACAGTAAGCCCACCCCCTGGCAGTATATATTAGCTCACACATACACATAATAGACTGGTCATGTGACTGACAGCTGCCGGATTCCTATATGGTACATTTGTTGCTCTTGTAGTTTGTCTGCTTATTAATCAGATTTTTATTTTTGAAGGATACCAGACTTGTGTGTGTTTTAGGGCGAGTTTCGTGTGTCAAGTTGTGTGTGTTGAGTTGCGTGTGGCGACATGCATGTAGGGACTTTTGTGAGATGAGTTTTGTGTGGCGACATGCGTGTAGCAACTTTTTGTGTGTCGAGTTGCATGTGACAGGTTAGTGTAGCAAGTTGTGTGCAGCAAGTTTTGCGCATGGCGAGTTTTGCGCGTGGCGAGTTTTATGTGTGGTGCCTTTTGAGTATGTGCAAGTTTTGTGTGAGGCAACTTTTGCATGTGTTGCAACTTTTGTGCATGTGGCAATTTTTCTGCGTGTGGCAATTTTTCTGCGTGTGCAAGTTTTGCGTGTGGCGAGTTTTGCACGTGTGGCGAGTTTTGCATGTGGAGAGTTTTGCGCGTGGCGAGTTTTGAGCGGCGACTTTTGTGTTTCTACTTTTATGTGGCGAGGTTGGTGTATGTGTGGTGAAATGTGCACTGAGGGTGGTATATGTGTTCGAGCACGTGGTAGTGTGTGGCGCATTTTGTGTGTGTGTTCATATCCCCGTGGTGGTGTGATTATCCCATGTTGGGGCCCCACCTTAGCAACTGTACAGTATATACTCTTTGGTGCCATCGCTGTCATTCTTTAAGTCCCCCTTGTTCACATCTGGCAGCTGTTAATTTGCCTCCAACACTTTTCCTTTCATTTTTTCCCCATTATGTAGATAGGGGCAAAATTGTTTGGTGAATTGGAAAGCGCGGGGTTAAAATTTCACCTCACAATATAGCTTTGACGCTCTCGGGGTCCAGACGTGTGACTGTGCAAAATTTTGTGCCTGTAGCTGCGACGCCTCCAACACTTTTCCTTTCACTTTTTCCCCATTATGTAGATAGGGGCAAAATTGTTTGGTGAATTGGAAAGCGCGGGGTTAAAATTTCACCTCACAACATAGCCTATGACGCTCTCGGGGTCCAGACGTGTGACTGTGCAAAATTTTGTGGCTGTAGCTGCTACGGTTCAGATGCCAATCCCGGACATACATACATACATACATACATACACACACACACACATTCAGCTTTATATATTAGATAAGAGGTAGCACACCTCTCTGAAGCAATAAGAGGCTGAGCGGCGCTATAGTAGTAGCTGTGTACCATTCGCAGCTTCACAATACAGCTGAACACCTCGCAGCGGCGGGACTCCCTCCTTCCTCCCCGCTGCTGCATCAGCCGCTCTGCATGCTGTGATCTCGCAAGCGGCCGGCGGAGGAATCAACAGGCCACACCGGGTCTCACTTCCCAGCCCCCACCGGACCGAGTCGGTCCTGAAGGACTTGCTTGGTGTTAAGGTAAGGGACAAGTCCTGGTGTCCTTCCTTCCACAACGTCACGGCTCCCGATCTCACCACAAACTCCCAGCTCTTCTTCCCCTCCTTTTCAGCAGGTAACGGTGCCACGGGGAATGCAAGGTTCTTCGCTGGTGGCAGCGCTGACGTTGTCCGGCATCTCACCTCCGCAACAGCCGATGACGATTCAGCACAGCCGTTGGTATTCATCTGTCTTGAATCCCGGTTGTCTGGGGGAACATCTGAGGTTGTCTCCAGCACAGGAGCAAAAGGGACTTTTCTCACATCTTTTACCGGAAACTTCTTGGCTCCAGCTCTTTCTGTTCCATGGGTGACAGAGACCCTGAATGACTTTCCTCTCATGTTTGCCTGTGTGGCGGCAATCTTGATTGGAGGCCTTGTTACAGGCTGAGAAGCTGTAGTGCTTGTTGTCCTTGTAATATCCGCTATATTCTTCATTTTATTTATCGTAGATAAGGACCAAAGATTTTCCAAGCCTATAGATCTATAAGTTCCACTTTTTGGAAGCCAAAAGTAGCTCAATAAAGGGGATTATTCAGGAGCTCTGTAAAGGCATGTTTGCTCCTGTCCCCATTGTTTAAGTTCTAATCATCTTTCACACATATACTTTTTGTATTTTCTGGCCACATGCAAAACGCTGCCCCTGCTTGGTTAGCAGCAACCTTGTTTTATATTTTTCTTTTTTGGCATCTATTTTTTCTTTGAAAAATAATAAACTTTTTATTTGCAATTTATATTGTCTTTTCCTTTGGTGTTTATTTGCATGTGAACCTAGCCTATGAGATATGAAAATATGAAGGTATTCTTGTCACTATAACATTTTCTATAGAGGGCTGCCCTCCATCTGTATAAAATCTCACATTTAATGGTTGAAGGGGTTAACAGCAATGTGCATATGAAACGAAACAACTCCCATGTATGGATGTAGGAAGGAGAATAATTATTGTACAACTCATCCCCAATGCTGGAATGTATATAAAGTTCTCATTAGCGTGACAAAAGTTAGGGAGCTAATCCAATTGGATTGTCCCATGTCCGTCCATCAGAATCAGGACTTGGACTCATACGTATAGGACTCACGTCACAGAGGCAGAGAGGGGTCAGTCCATGACAGGAAGTAAATAAAGTATGGAATTAATCAATTAAATGTCCAAAGTGCATGTCAAGCAATCAAAGGTGCTCAAATAAAACCACGCTTAAAAACAGTTCAAGCAGTATGACCTACAAATCAGGAAACTAATCAGCTATTCTATTGTTTAATAGTGGAGCAATGGGACTAATCAGGATGACTAATCTTTATAGCCAACCCTGTACCTTCCACTACTCTACTACTTGGTGTTAAACATTTTCAGCATCTGCGCAAAAGGTACTTAAATCAAATACTGTACATTCCTCCTCCGTCATTTTGAAAACAGCTTTCATAAGCAAAGAGGGTACATTTATGGCGCTTCTGACTGAAGTACCTACTGGGCCATCTGATTGTGCAGGTGCTGGGCCATCTGACTGTGCAGGTGCTGGGCCATCTGACTGTGCAGGCGCTGGGCCATCTGACTGTGCAGGCGCTGGGCCATCTGACTGTGCAGGCGCTGGGCCATCTGACTGTGCAGGCGCTGGGCCATCTGATTGTGCAGGCGCTAGGCCATCTGATTGTGCAGGCGCTGGGCCATCTGATTGTGCAGGCGCTGGGCCATCTGATTGTGCAGGCGCTGGGCCATCTGATTGTGCAGGCGCTGGGCCATCTAATTGTGCAGGCGCTGGGCCATCTAATTGTGCAGGCGCTGGGCCATCTAATTGTGCAGGCGCTGGGCCATCTGATTGTGCAGGTGCTGGGCCATCTGATTATGCAGGCACTGGGCCATCTGACTGTGCAGGTGCTGGGCCATCGTGGGGAAGGTTTAACATGCAATAACTGCCCCATCCTAACTAAGGACAAATACGTGAGCAGCCTCCTGATCTTTCATGGTATCAAGCAGTGAAAGGCCCTGGATTAGTAACATAGATTTGTGATCCTGAATGGTCTGATTACTCGGTACTATGCTGTGGTCATTTAGTATTGGGTAGGTAAATTGTCCGATGGGCGGGTGTACATTTGTGTCTATATCTTTCAGACTAAGGATTAGCTATTCTCATATGTCGTAACTGTTGTGATTCTATGGGGGAAAGGTATAGTTAGTCAGTTTGGACATTTTCTGACCAGCCTCATTAATCTGATGAAGTCTGTGTTAGAGTGAAACATTTGGGGAGGCTAATTTTGAGCTTTTAGCTTATAGTCAATCACTATAATATAAACTATAGCAGTTATATGAGAGAACAAGTAAGCAGACTATCTATCTATAATCTGCTGCTGCAGGGATTAGTGCAGTAGTGTAGCTACTGGGGGAGCAGAGGATGTGGTTGCCTCGGGTCCCATGCTGTGAGAGGCCCACCCTGAGCTTAGCTACTTTTAACTGTATTAGTCTGCGTAGCATGCCGATACAGTTAAATTCTCTGACAGAGCAGGGAGACACAATCTCTTTGCACTGCCATGCGGACACTATGGGGCCTGGTGCCAGCAGTGCCCCACCCCTCCCCTGCCTGTCATCGCAAGTTCAACTGTATCAGCATCCTGGATGCCGGTGCAGTTGAAAGCATGAGGGAGGGAATATACTGTATAGAGGCCATTATACAATATGGAGGCCTATGGCGAGTGCATTATATTGTATATTGGCCTATGGGAAGTGCATTACACTATATAGAGGCCTATGGGGAGTACATTATACTGTATGGAAGCCTATGGGGAGTGCATTATAGTACAATGGAGGCCTATGGGGGATGCATTATACTATATAGGAGGTCTATGGGGAGTGCATTATACTATATAGAGACTGATAGGGAGTGCATTATACTGTATAGAGGCCTAAGGGAAGTTCATTATACTATATAGAGGCCTATGGATAGTGCATTATACTGTATAGACTCCTATGGCAAGTGCATTCCACTATATAGAGGCCTATGGGGAGTACATTATACTGTATGGAAGCCTATGGGGAGTGCATTATAGTACAATGGAGGCCTATGGGGGATGCATTATACTATATAGGAGGTCTATGGGGAGTGCATTATACTATATAGAGACTGATAGGGAGTGCATTATACTGTATAGAGGCCTAAGTGAAGTTCATTATACTATATAGAGGCCTATGGATAGTGCATTATACTGTATAGACTCCTATGGCAAGTGCATTACACTATATAGAGGCCTATGGGGAGTACATTATACTGTATGGAGGTCTATGGGGAGTGCGTTATACTGTATGTTGGCCTATGTGGAGTGTATTATACTGTATGGAGGCTACTAAGTAGACAATCATACAGTGTGGGTATTACAGTCAGGGGACCATCATACAGTGAGGGGGCCATCATACAGTGAGGGAAATAATGTGGGGACTTTTTACAGTGTGTTGGCCATTACAAAGTGTTGGGGCAATCAAACAGTTTGGAGGCTACTATGGGGTCAGTATACTCTGTGGGGGGTACTATACAATGCAGGAGTCATTATACTGTGTATAGGAGAGCATCGTACTGTATAGAGGGATGCTTTATAGTGGGGAGACTCAGGACATTTTTAAATGTTAAGTGGGCACTTATTGTTATAGGGGAACACAAGTTTAATGGGACTGTCAAAGTGGCACACAGAGGGCAAGATTTCTTTCTAGGGGGCAATATGTGGGCAATATTTTCTAGGCCCCTTGATCAGGGCATTAATATAGATTTGTTTTACCATCTAGAGAACATACAGTACCATACAGAAGGAGCAGTAATAGGGACACATATATACGTACACACCGTATATATCAAACCAAAACACTATTACAACCTGAAGTAACAACCTAGGCATTGTGACATTTATGATGGCCTAAGATAAAATTTACTTGAACAACAATGGGAGTGGACTAGTACAGAAGGAGGAAAATTAAGGCAGAAAAAAGGAAGGGAGTAAGTGGAAACCACTAATAAACATTGACCATATATGCATTTAATGCTTTGGTCATCTCAGGTGCAAATACATATATGTATAGTGCACTAGCTTTAGACAGGTGTGGAAAAATGCTGCATTGTAGAAATGCCTTAAAAATAGAAGTGTTAATAGTTTATTTTTATCAATAACAAAACTCAAAGTGAATAAACAAAGTAAATTTAAATCAAATCAATATCTGGTGTGATCACACTTTGCCTTCTAAACAGTATCACTTCTTCTATGTCCTTTTCCACAAAGTCAGGGATTTTGCAGGATTATAGTGAGAGGTACGAGTAACAAATTATATATGCCAAACAGCTGATAATGATCATCATTTTCATATATAGAATGAAACTCAGAGGTTAACAAACAGAAACAGCTATGTAGAAGACTTAAAACTGGGTGAGGAACAACCAAACTCTGCTACAAATGTGAGGTTGTGGAAGACCGTTTCATGACACATGTCATTCCACGTGGCCTGACTGAGAACATCAAGGCAAAAGGTAATTAGTTATACTACATCAGCAAGGTCTCTCCCAGGCAAAGATTTCAAAGCAGATGGATTCGTGATGGATTTATTAAGCTCTTTTGAAGAAGAACCAAGAAAAGGGCAACGTTGAGAACCGTAGATGAAGTGGTCGACCAAGTATACTTAGTGCAGCAGACAGAAAACACATTATGCTTACTTTCCTTTGAAATCATGATGAAGCTAGGGAGCAAATAGCACAAAATAGGGTTTTATTTGGGATTAAAAGGTATAACAATGCTCACCTTATATTGTTGCAATTGAAACAATTTCAAAGAGTGAACCAAACCACAGGTCACAGGCCAGAAGATGTCGTGAGGAGATGGGCAGCTTTTCCTGCTCTGCTGGTGATGTCCCATGAACAGAATCGAGACATGAATATGAATAAAAGCGGTTTTATTTTATGATGTAAACTCTTCGCATTTCCAGGTTATCCAAACTCTTCTTCAGGACACAACCACAATGAAGAAAATACAACCTGAAGAAGAGGTTGAATAATCTCGAAACACATAGATTTTAAACCACAACATAAAATGCTTTTATTGAAATTCATCTCTCAATTCCATTCATGAGACATGGCCAGCAGAGCAGGAAAAGCCGTCCATCTCCTCAATTACTACTTTTCTTTGAAATCAGATGACCAGCAGTGCCATCAGGCAAAAAGCACCATCTTTTGTACAGAAATAAGGCATAAAACAAAAGAACTGGTGTGCAGAAAAAAGCAACAAGTGCCCAGCAATAATATCTTTGCTGTAACAGAAGATTGTTCGCCTGCATCCTGGAGTGCTGTTCAATAATGACTAGGATTGATCGAATTCCTTAGGATAAAAGCTTATCCGAATAACTATAGCGCTTACCGAATAGCTGCATCGGGAACCCAGATACCTGGAGCGCTCCTGATAATCAGCTGTTCGGTGCCGCAGCTGCTTGTGTCGTGGCTGTGTGACAGTCACAACAAACAGGCTCTCGATGAATATCTTGTGACTGTCAGAGCCGCGACACATGCAGCTGCAGTGCCAGACACCTGATTATCGGAGCGCTCCAGGTATCCGGGTTCCCGAGGCAGCTATTCGGTAAGTGCTATAGCTAGTCGGACAAGGAGTTACACAAAGCTATTCCATAAACCCTAATAACGACTGTTAGCAGACAACAGTGAAGCAAGGTGGAGATTCTTTGTAAGTTTGGGCCTTCATTTCAGCACATGGCATTGAGGATTTGGTCAGGATTAGTGGTGTCCTTAATACTGAGAAATACAGGTAGATATTTATCCATCATGTAATATCAAGAAGTCATCTGATTAGCTTCATATTTTACACTAAACAAACAGTGTGTTCAGCGTGAAAAATAACAAGGGGTCTTGGAAATGATGATATCGCCCCCACAGAGCCCTGATCTAAACATCATCTAATCAATCTGTGGTTAATTTTCCAGGAAGTTTGGAATAACCTCATTAAACCGCATTAAAATACAGTCAGTGTAATCTTTGAAAAATGTACCATGAACGGATTCAGCATCGTGTAGCATTTTTTATATCAGCCACTAGGAGGCACTGGAAGAACGTTATTTGAGAACAGGTAGAAAAATAAATGCTTCATTAGACCATTTGATACTGTGCACTGAAAAGGAAAACAGACCAAGACCAAGTGTGTTCACAGCCTCTGTCTCTATACTGCATGACACCTTGCACATCTACGCAGTGACCTCCATGATAGCTCAGTCTGATCCAATAGTTATAGAGGGGAATATGCTTTGATACATTTCTGACTTATTTATGAGACTTTTCCGTCCCTAAAGCATTTATTCTGAAATTTCATATCTTGTGCAGGAAAACAACTATCTGACACTTTGAACTGAATACTTTGTATTTCACAGCTCAAAACAGCTGCAGCCTGAAGAACTTACAAAAAAATAGATAATAAAAAATAGGTGTTTTTATTATGTTCCATACACGATACATAGTTAATGCAAAAACAAATACTTTCAGCATTTGTTCACATTGGGATTGAAGCTTCCACATGAGCTATGACCTGCTTTAAGAAAATGGATCAAAGAATATCAGATAATACAGGAGAGTAATCAGCAATGTTCTATAAATTGCTCAAATATCAGTCCATCCTTAACCCCTTCACCCCTTTCCCCCCCCCTTCCCCGCCTGTTTTCACCTTCCTGAGCAAGACAATTTTTTTCAATTCCGACAAGTGTCACCTTATGTGGTAATAACTCTGGAACACTTCAACAGTGATTCCAAGAACGTTTTTTCGTGACATGAACTTCATATTAGCGGTAAATTTGAGTCGATATGATTTGCGTTTCATAATAAAAATATCGACATTTTTACCAAAAATTTTCTAATTTTCCAACTTTAATTTTTTAACCCCTTAACCCCTTTACTACCAAGGGTGGTTTGCATGTTAATGACCAGGACAATTTTTAGGGTATATGCACATGTTGCGGATTCGTGTCGGGATTTTTCCACGCAGAATCTGAAAAATCTGCAGGTAAAACGCCCTGCGTTTTACCTGCGGATTTACTGTAGATTTACCGTTTTTGTGCGGTTTTCACATGCGTTTTTACACCTGCGGATTCCAATTATGGAGCAGGTGTAAAACGTTGCAGAATCTGAGCAAAGAATTGACATGCTGCGGAAAATAAACAGCAGCGTTTCCGAGTGGTATTTTCCGCAGCATGTGCACTGCGGATTTAGTTTTACATACGTTTACATGGTGCTGTACAACGCATGGAAATCTGCTGGAGATCAGCAGCCAAATCCGCAACGTGTGCCCATACCCTTACCCATTGTCCCTTTATGAGGTAATAACTCTGGAACCCTTACATGGATCCCGGTGATTCTGACAATGTTTTCTCATGACATATTGTACTTCATGATAGTGGTTACATTTCTTTGATATTACCTGCGTTTATTTGTGGAAAAAAATGGAAATTTGGCGAAAATGTTGCAAATTTCGCAATTTTCCAACTTTGAATTTTCATGCCCTTAAATCACAGAGATATGTCACAAAAAATACTTATTAAGTAACATTTCCCACATGTCTACTTTACATCAGCACAATTTTGGAACCAAAATTTTTTTTCGTTAGGAAGTTGTAAGGGTTAAAAGTTGACAAGCAATTTCTCATTTTTACAACACCAATTTTTTAGGGACCACATCACATTTGAAGTCACTTTGAGGGGTCTACATGATAGAAAATACCCAAAAGTGACACCATTCTAAAAACGGCACCCATCAAGGTGCTCAAAACCACATTCAAGAAGTTTATTAACTCTTCAGGTGCTTCACAGGAATTTTTGGAATGTTTAAACAAAAATTAACATTTAACTTTTTTTCACCAAAAATTTACTTCAGATCCAATTTGTTTTATTTTACCAAGGGTAACAGGATAAATTGGACCCAAAAAGTTGTTGTGCAAGCTGTCCTAAGTACGCTGATATCCCAAATGTGGGTGTAAACCACTGTTTGGGCCAGGGCAGAGCTTGGAAGGGAAGGAGCGTCATTTGACTTTTCGATGCAAAATTGGCTGGAATTAAGATCGGACACCATGTCGCGTTTCGAGAGCTCCTGATGTGCCTAAAGTACAGTGGAAACCCCCACAAGTGACACTATTTTGGAAACTAGACCTCCCAAGGAACTTATCTTGATGTGTGGTGAGCACTTTGAACCCCAATTGTTTCACTAAAGTTTATAATGTAGAGCAGTGAAAATAAAAAAACATTTTTTCCCACAAAAATTATATTTTAGCCCCCAATTTTTTATTTTCCCAAGGGTACCTGGAGAAATTGGACACCAGAAGTTGTTGTGCAATTTGTCCTGAGTACACTGAAACCCCATATTTGGGGGGAACCACCGTTTGGGCGCACGGGAGAGCTCGGAAGGGAAGGAGCGCTGTTTTGGAATGCAGACTTTAATGGAATGGTCTGCGGGCGTCATGTTGCATTTGCAGAGCCACTGATGTGCCTAAACAGTGGAAAACCCCCACAAGTGATGCTATTTTGGAAATTAGACCCCCAAAGAACTTATCTAGATGTGAGAACTTTGAACCCCCTAGTGTTTCACTAAAGTTTATAACGCAGAGCTGTGAAAATAAAAAATGATTTTTTTCCCACAATAATGATTTTTTAGACCCTAAATTTCTATTTTCACAAGGGTAACAGGTGAAATTGGACAGCAAAAGTTGTTGTGCAATTTGTCCTGAGTACGCTGATACCCCATATGTAGGGGTAAACCACTGTTTGGGTGCACGGCAGAGCTCGGAATGGAAGGAGCACTGTTTGACTTTTTCCATGCAGAATTGGCTGGAATTGAGATTGGACGCCATGTCGAGTTTGTAGAGCCCCTGATGTGCCTAAACAGTGGAAACCCCCCAATTCTAACTCCAACCCTAACCCCAACACATCCCTAACCCTAATCCCAGCACTAACCACAACCCTCACCACACCCCTAACCCGAACACACCCCTAACCCTAAACCCAACACACCCCTAACCCCAACACACCTCTAACCCTAATCCCAACCCTAACCACACCCTTAACTATAATCCCAACCCTAACCCTAATCCCAACCCTAATCCAAACCCTAACCCTAACTTTAGCCCAACCCTATCTTTAGCCCTAAGGCTGCCGTCACACTAGCAGTATTTGGTCAGTATTTTACATCAGTATTTGTAAGCCAAAACCAGGAGTGGAACAATTAGAGGAAAAGTATAATAGAAACATATGCACCACTTCTGCATTTATCACCCACTCCTGGTTTTGGCTTACAAATACTGATGTAAAATACTGACCAAATACTGCTAGTGTGACAGCAGCCTAACGCTAACGGGAAAATGGAAATAAATAATTTTTTTTATTTTATCATTTTTCCCTAATTAAGGGTGCGATAAATGGGGGTTTGATTTACTATTTATAGCGGGTTTTTATGTTTAGCAGCCGTCACACGCTAAAAGATGCTTTTTATTACAAAAAAAAGTTTTGGTATCACCACATTTTGAGAGCTGTAATTTTTCCATATTTTAACCTACAGAGTCATGTGAGGTCTTGTTTTTTGCGGGACGAGTTGAGGTTTTTATTGGTACCATTTTCGGGCACATCACATTTTTTGATCGCTTTTTATTCCGATTTTTGCGAGGCAGAATGAACAAAAACCAGTAATTCATGAATTTCTTTTGGGGGGGCGTTTATACCGTTCTGCGTGTGGTAAAATTGAAAAAAGCAGTTTTATTCTTCAGATTAGTACGATTACAGCGATACCTCATTTTTTTTTAATGTTTTGGAGCTTTTATACAATAAAAGCTATTTTATATAAAAAAATAATTATTTTTGCATCGCATTATTCTGAGAGCAATAACTTTTTTATTTTTTCGCTGATGACACTGTATAGTGGCTCATTTTTTGCAGGACAAGGTGACGTTTTCAGGGGTACCATGTTCTTTTATATCCGTCTTTTTGATCACATGTCCACTTTTTGTTCAGCGGTATGATGATAAAGCATTGTTTTTTTGCCTTGTTTTTTTTTATGGAGTTCACTAAAGGGGTTAACTAGTAGGATAGTTTTATAGGTCTGGTCGTTACGGACACGGCGATACTAAATATGTGTACTTTTATTGTTTTTTTAATTAACAAAGAAATGTATTTATTGGGAAAATATATTTTTTTCTTTAGGAATTTAACCCCTTCCCGACCCATGACGCCACATAGGCGTCATGAAAACCCGTGCCAATCCGACCCATGACGCCTATGTGGCGTCATGGAATGATCGCGTCCCTGCAGATCGGGTGAAGGGGTTAACTCCTATTTTACCCGATCTGCAGGGAGAGGGGGAGTGGTACTTCAGCCCAGGGGGGGTGGCTTCACCCCCCCGTGGCTACGATCGCTCTGATTGGCTGTTGAAAGTGAAACTGCCAATCAGAGCGATTTGTAATATTTCACCTAAAAAACTGGTGAAATATTACAATCCAGCCATGGCCGATGCTGCAATATCATCGGCCATGGCTGGAAACACTAATGTGACCCCCCCCCCCACCCCACCGATCGCCCCCCCAGTCCTCCGTTAGTCCTCCGGTCCCCTCCGTCCGCCTGCCGGCTCCCCCGTCCTGCTGTCCGCTCCCCCGTCCTCCTGCCCGCTCCCCCCCTGCTCCTATGTCACCCCCCCGTGCTCCGACGCCCCCCCGTGCCCCGATCTCCCCCCCCTTATACTTACCGAGGCTCCCGGTCCCCGTCCGCCTCCATCATGGGCGCCGCCATCTTCCAAAATGGCGGGCGCATGCTCAGTGCGCCCGCCGGCCGGCAGATTCATTAGAGGTACATTTTGATCGCTGTGGTAGGTTCTATCACAGCGATCAAAATAAAAAAATAATAAATAAACCCCCCCCTTTATCACCCCCATAGGTAGGGACAATAATAAAATAAAGAAAATATTTTTTTTTCTTTTTCCACTAGGGTTAGGGTTAGAACTAGGGTTAGAACTAGGGGTAGGGTTAGGGTTACGGGTAGGGTTGGGGTTAGGGGTAGGGTTATGGCATGTGCACACAGAGCGGATCGGCCGCGGATCCGCAGCGGATCGGCCGCGGATCCGCAGCGGATCGGCAGCGGATCGGCAGCGGATCGGCAGCGGATCCGCCGCGGATCCGCCGCGGATCCGCAGCGGATCGGCCGCGGATCGGCCGCGGATCCGCAGCGGATCCGCAGCGGATCGGCAGCGGATCGGCCGCGGATCGGCAGCGGATCGGCAGCGGATCTGCAGCGGATCGGCAGCGGATCGGCTGCGGATTGGCAGCGGATCCGCAGCGGATCCGCAGCGGATCGGCAGCGGATCCGCAGCGGATCGGCAGCGGATCCGCAGCGGATCGGCCGCGGATCCGCAGCGGATTGGCCGCGGATCCGCAGCGGATTGGCAGCGGATTGGCCGCGGATCCGCAGCGGATTGGCCGCTGCGAATTCGAAGCAGTTTTCCATCAGGTTTACAGTACCATGTACACCTAAGGAAAACCAAATCCGCTGTGCCCATGGTGCGGAAAATTCCGTGCAGAAACGCTGCGTTGTATTTTCCGCAGCATGCCAATTCTTTGTGCGGATTCCGCAGCGTTTTACACCTGTTCCTCAATAGGAATCCGCAGGTGAAATCTGCACAAAAAAACACTGGAAATCTGCTGTAAATCCGCAGGTAAAACGCAGTGCCTTTTACCTGCAGATTTTTCAAAAATCATGAGGAAAAATCTCACACGAATCCGCAACGTGGGCACATAGCCTTAGGGTTAGGGTTGGAATTAGAGTTAGGGTTGGAATTAGGGCTAGGGTTTGAAATAGGGTTAAGATTAGGCTTGTGGTTAGGGTTACGGATAGGGTTAGGGGTGTGTTGGGGTTACAGTTGTGGTTAGGGTTGGGATTAGGGTTACGGTTGGGATTAGGGTTAGGATTAGGGTTGGAATTAGGGTTACGGGTGTGTTGCGGTTAGGGTTGTGGTTAGGGGTGTGTTGGGGTTAAGGTTGTGATTAGGGTTATGGCTACAGTTGGGATTAGGATTAGGGGTGTGTTGGGGTTAGTGTTGGAGTTAGAATTGAGGGGTTTCCACTGTTTAGGCACATCAGGGGTCTCCAAACGCAACATGGCGCCACCATTGATTCCAGCCAATCTTGCGTTCAAAAAGTCAAATGGTGCTCCCGCCCTTCCAAGCCCCGACGTGCGCCCAAACAGTGGTTTACCCCCACATTTGGGGTACCAGCGTACTCAGGACAAACTGGGCAACAACTGCTGGGGTCTAATTTCTCCTGTTACCCTTGCAAAAATAAAAAATTACTTGCTAAAACATAATTTTTGAGGAAAGAACAATTATTTTTTATTTTCACGGCTCTGCGTTATAAACTTCTGTGAAGCACTTGGGGGTTGAAAGTGCTCACCACACATCTAGATAAGTTCCTTGGGGGGTCTAGTTTCCAAAATGGGGTCACTTGTGGGGGGTTTCTACTGTTTAGGCATATCAGGGGCTCTGCAAACGCAACCTGACGCCCGCAGAGCATTCCATCAAAGTCTGCATTTCAAAACGTCACTACTTCCCTTCCGAACCCCGACGTGTGCCAAAACAGTGGTTTACCCCCACATATGGGGTATCAACGTACTCAGGAGAAACTGGACAACAACTTTTGGGGTCCAATTTCTCCTGTTACTCTTGCAAAAATAAAAAAATTCTGGGCTAAAAAAATATTTTTGAGGAAAGGAAACACATTTTTTATTTTCACGGCTCTGCGTTATAAACTTCTGTGAAGCACTTGGGGGTTGAAAGTGCTCACCACACATCTAGATAAGTTCCTTCGGGGGTCTAGTTTCCAAAATGGGGTCACTTGTGGGGTGTTTCTACTGTTTAGGTACATCAGGGGCTCTGCAAATGCAATGTGACGCCCGCAGACCATTCCATCAAAGTCTGCATTTCAAATGTCACTACTTCCCTTCCAAGCCCTGACGTGTGCCCAAACAGTGGTTTACCCCCACATATGGGGTATCAGCGTACTCACAACAAACTGGGCAACAAATATTGGGGTCCAAATTCTCCTGTTACCCTTGTGAAAATAAAAAATTGCTTGCTAAAACATCTTTTTTGAGGAAAGAAAAATGATTTTTTATTTTCACGGCTCTGCGTTGTAAACTTCTGTGAAGCACTTGGGGGTTGAACGTGCTCACCACACATCTAGATAAGTTCCTTGGGGGGTCTAGTTTCCAAAATGGGGTCACTTGTGGGGGGTTTCTACTGTTTAGGCATATCAGGGGCTCTGCAAACGCAACCTGACGCCCGCAGAGCATTCCATCAAAGTCTGCATTTCAAAACGTCACTACTTCCCTTCCGAACCCCGACGTGTGCCAAAACAGTGGTTTACCCCCACATATGGGGTATCAGCGTACTCAGGAGAAACTGGACAACAACTTTTGGGGTCCAATTTCTCCTGTTACTCTTGCAAAAATAAAAAAATTCTGGGCTAAAAAAATATTTTTGAGGAAAGGAAACACATTTTTTATTTTCACGGCTCTGCGTTATAAACTTCTGTGAAGCACTTGGGGGTTCAAAGTGCTCACTACACATCTAGATAAGTTCCCTTGGGGGTCTAGTTTCCAAAATGGAGTCAATTGTGGGGAGTTCCTACTGTTTAGGCACATCAGGGGCTCTGCAAACGCAACCTGACGCCCGCAGAGCATTCCATCAAAGTCTGCATTTCAAAACGTCACTACTTCCCTTCCGAACCCTGACGTGTGCCAAAACAGTGGTTTACCCCCACATATGGGGTATCAGCGTACTCAGGAGAAACTGGACAACAACTTTTGGGGTCCAATTTCTCCTGTTACCCTTGGGAAAATAAAAAATTGTGGGCTAAAAAATCATTTTTGAGAAAAGAAAAATTATTTTTTATTTTCATGGCTCTGCGTTATAAACTTCTGTGAAGCACTTGGGGGTTCAAAGTGCTCACCACACATCTAGATTAGTTCCTTGGGAGGTCTAGTTTCCAAAATGGGGTCACTTGTGCGGGAGCTCCAATGTTTAGGCACACAGGGGCTCTCCAAACGCGACATGGTGTCCGCTAATGATTGGAGCTAATTTTCCATTCAAAAAGCCAAATGGCGTGCCTTCCCTTCCGAGCCCTGCCGTGCGCCCAAACAGTGGTTTACCCCCACATATGGGGTATCATCGTACTCAGAACAAACTGGACAAAAACATTTTGGGTCCAATTTCTCCTATTACCCTTGGGAAAATAAAAAATTCTGGGCTAAAAATCATTTTTGAGGAAAGAAAAATTATTTTTTTATTTTCACGGCTCTGCGTTATAAACTTCTGTGAAGCACCTGGGGGTTATAAGTGCTCACTATGCATCTAGATAAGTTTCTTGGGGGGTCTAGTTTCCAAAATGGGGTCACTTGTAGGGGAGCTCCAATGTTTAGGCACACAGGGGCTCTCCAAACGCGACATGGTGTCCGCTAACGATTGGAGCTAATTTTCCATTCAAAAAGTCAAATGGCACGCCTCCCCTTCCGAGCCTTGCCGTGCACCCAAACAGTGGTTTACCCCCACATATGAGGTATCGGCATACTCAGGAGAAATTGCCCAACAAATTTTAGGATCCATTTTATCCTGTTGCCCATGTGAAAATGAAAGAATTGAGGCTAAAAGAAATTTTGTGTGAAAAAAAAGTACTTTTTCATTTTTGCGGATCAATTTGTGAAGCACCTGGGGGTTTAAAGTGCTCACTATGCCTCTGGATGAGTTCCTTGGGGGGTCTAGTTTCCAAAATGGGGTCACTTGTGGAGGAGCTCCAATGTTTAGGCACACAGGAGCTTTCCAAACGCGACATGGTGTCCGCTAACGATGGAGATAATTTTCCATTCAAAAAGTCAAATGGCGCTCCTTCCCTTCCGAGCCTTACCATGTGCCCAAACAGTGGTTTACCCCCACATGTGAGGTATTGGTGTACTCAGGAGAAATTGCCCAACAAAATTTAGGATCCATTTTATCCTGTTGCCCATGTGAAAATGAAAAAATTGAGGCTAAAATAATTTTTTTGTGAAAAAAAAGTACTTTTTCATTTTTACGGATCAATTTGTGAAGCACCTGGGGGTTTAAAGTGCTCACTATGCTTCTAGATAAGTTCCTTGGGGGGTCTAGTTTCCAAAATGTGGTCACTTGTGGGGGAGCTCCAATGTTTAGGCACACGGGGGCTCTCCAAACGCGACATGGTGTCCGCTAAAGATTGGAGCCAATTTTTCATTAAAAAAGTCAAATGGCGCTCCTTCCCTTCCGAGCCCTGCCGTGCGCCCAAACAGTGGTTTACCCCCACATATGAGGTATCAGCGTACTCAGGACAAATTGGACAACAACGTCCCTGGTCCAGTTTCTCCTTTTACCCTTGGGAAAATAAAAAAATTGTTGCTAAAAGATCATTTTTGTGACTAAAAAGTTAAATGTTCATTTTTTACTTCCATGTTGCTTCTGCTGCTGTGAAACACCTGAAGGGTTAATAAACTTCTTGAATGTGGTTTTGAGCACCTTGAGGGGTGCAGTTTTTAGAATGGTGTCACTTTTGGGTATTTTCAGCCATATAGAACCCTCAAAATGACTTCAAATGTGAGGTGGTCCCTAAAAAAAATGGTTTTGTAAATTTTGTTGTAAAAATGAGAAATCACTGGTCAAATTTTAACCCTTATAACTTCCTAGCAAAAAAAAAAATTGTTTCCAAAATTGTGCTGATGTAAAGTAGACATGTGGGAAACGTTATTTATTAACTATTTTGTGTCACATAACTCTTTGGTTTAACAGAATAAAAATTCAAAATGTGAAAATTGCGAAATTTTCAAATTTTTTGCCACATTTCCGTTTTTTTCACAAATAAACTCAAAAATTATCGACCTAAATTTACCACTAACATGAAGCCCAATATGTCACGAAAAAACAATCTCAGAATCGCTAGGATCCGTTGAAGCGTTCCTGAGTTATTACCTCATAAAGGGACACTGGTCAGAATTGCAAAAAACGGCAAGGTCATTAAGGCCAAAATAGGCTGGGTCATGAAGGGGTTAAAAAAACATTTTTTTACACATGCTAATATTTATTTATTTTTTAAAATTTTTTTACATTGTCCCAGGATGGGACATCACTATATAAAGTCAGATCGCAGATCTGACACTTTGCACTGCATTGTATCAGATCAGCGATCTGACAGGCAGAGAAGAAGGCTTGCCGATGCCTGTTCTCAGCAGGTACTGAGAAGCCACCTCCCTGCAGGACCCGGAAGGACCCCGCGGCCATCTTGGAGCCAGGGCTCTGAAAGCAGAATCCCAGGACAATGCGATCACATCGCATTTTGAGGTAGGCAGGGAGCCTCCTCCCTGCGTGATGCTTATCTATGCCTCTGCCGGCAACGGAATGCTGCGATCATGTTTGATCGCAGTGTTTCGGGGTTAAAGTGATGGGAGCAGTTTGTGACCACTCCTGGCACTTAGTGCCGGGTGTCAACTGTGGCAATCACCTGACACCCGGCCCCGATGGGCCGCACACCACCTGTGTGCTTGGCCGATCGGTTGTGACTTACTATCCCGTGAATGTTCAGACGGGCCAAGCCTACATGGACAGGATAGTACATCAGATGGCAGAAACTGGTTAAACCAGAGAGTTATACCACACATGTCTACTTTACATCAACATCATTTTTGAAAAAATTTCTTTTGTTAGGAAGTTAGAAGGGTTAAAAGTTTCAGTAATTTCTCAATTTTATAACAAAATTTACAAGAACATTTTTTTACGGACCACCTTACATTTTAAGTCACTTTGAGGGGTCTATATGACAGAAAATACCCAAAAGTGACACCATTACATTTTCAAAAGGGTAACAGGAGAAAATGGATGATGCAATTTGTTGTGAAATTTCTCCTGAGTACAGCAATAGCTCATACGTGGGTACATGGCAGGGTTCGGAAGGGGAGGAGCACTATTTGACTTTTGGAGTGCAAAATTGGCTGGAAAAGATAGTGGATACCATATCGCATTTGCAGAGCCCCTGAGGTTCCTAAACAGTGGAAACCCCACAATTGACCTCATTTTAGAAACTACACCCCTCAAGGAACTTATCTAGAGGTGCGGTGAGCACCTTGATTCCCCAGGTACTTCACATAATTTTATAATGCTGTGTCGTGAAAATGAAAAAACAAATTTTTTCCTGCAAAAATTTTACTTTAGGCCCAGATTTTTCCTTTTCACAAGGGTAACAGGTGAAAATGGACCCCAAAATATGTTGTGCAATTTCTTTTGAGTACTCAGATACCCTCTACATGTAGTGGAAAACTTCTATTTATGCACTTTTGCAGGGCTCGGAAGGGAAGGTGTGCCAATTGAGTTCTGGAGAGCAATTTTGGATGGAATAGACGGCGGATGCCCTGTCATATTTTAAGGGCCCCTGACATACCAAAACAGCAGAAACTCCCACAAGTGACCTAATTTTGGAAGCTAAACCTCTTGAGGAATTCATGTGGTGTAATGAGCATTTTTAAACCTCAGGCGAAAATTACCTTTTTTTCCACTAAAATATTGATTTAGCCCTGAGTTTTTTTATTTTCAGAAGGGATAATAGGAGAAAATGGGCCATAAAATTTGTTGCACAATTTCTCTTGAGTATGAATATACCCCATACGTAGACAAAAACTATTTTGAGTCACAATGGAAAGCTCAGAAAAGGAGCGCCATATTAGAGTTCAGATTTAGATAGAATGGTTTGAGGATGACATGTCACATTGGCAGAGCCCCTGAGGTGCCTAAACAACAGAATCCCTTCATATTTAAGCCCGTTTTACAAACTACATCTCTCAATGAATTCATCCAGGAGTGCAGTGAGCATATTGACACCACATGTGCCTCAAATAATTTTAGACCACTGAGCAGTGAAGAAAGAATAATAACATTTTTACCACTAAAATGTTGTTCTAGCCCCAAGTTTTGAATTTTTATAAGGGCTTATAGGAAAAACGGACCTCACAGTTTGTTGTGCAATTTCTTCTGAGTGCATGAATACCCTACACACCTGTAATCAGGAACTACTTTTCAGGCACAATGGAAAGCTCACAAAGGAAGGAGCACCATATTTTAGTGCAGACATGACTGTTATGGTTTGTGGGTGCCATGACCCACTGGAACAGCCCTTGAGGTACCAGAACAGGAGAATATCTCCATAAGTGACTCCATTTTACAAACTGCACCTCTCTCAATGAATTCATCTAAGGGTGAGGTGATTGTATTGACACCACAGGTGTGTCACAGAATTTTATACCATCGGGCAGTGAAGAAAAAATTATGAAATCTTTGCCAAAAAACTTGTTTTAGTCCCAGATTTTACATTTTCACAAGGGGAAAGTAGTAAAAATAACACCAAAATGTGTCACACAATTTCTGCTAAACGTACAGCTTATTCACACAGCGAGACTCTGGAGGGAAGGAGCACTATTTGACTCTTGGATAACAAATTATAGTAGAATAGTTTGCGGACTCCATATACAGAGCCCCTTAAGTACCAGGAGAGCAGAATCCTCACTCAAGTGACTCCATTTTTTAAATTACACCCCTCTGGGAATTTATCTACAGGTGAAGTGAAGATTTTGACTCCATGGGTGTTCTCCACAAACAAGCATATATTGTGCCCAGCTAGTGCTTCTAGTGATATGGACCCTGCAAACTAAGGAGGCTCATACATAAATGCCAAACATGTGCACGCGAAATGTGGTTAAGGCTCACTGTGGGGCTCTGAAAAGAGAAGAGCATTTGGGAGTGCGGAATTCACTGGATTTCTTTGGGGAGGCAAGGAGCCATAGCGCTTTTCCAAAGCCTTTGAGCTACTAGTAATATGGAAGCCCCCTACATTTCCATTGACAGATGATGGACCTGTGTGGGGAGTTGCTTTTTTGTGGATTGAGTTGAAGCATTTTTGGGAACATTTTACATAACATTTTGAATCACAATTAACCTGCGCTCTACGCTGAGCACCTACATCAAGGTTTCCATCTAAATCTCCGAATAATGAGATTCAGATGAAACCCCAGAAGAATCCATTTATTATGAGGAAGCAGAGTTAATCTGGACTCCATCTGGCCTCTGTTCAGTGGTCTCCTTTTCAGAGGTGCACAAAACTGTGATCGACCCCACCTTTATACATGCTTAAAAAGACAGACACCACCGAATCATAGGCCAGACAGTCCAAAGTGTCTCCATCTGCATCATTATAGGGAATCTTCCAGTGTAGATTTCGTCTGGATCATGTATTCTATAAATGAATATGGTAACCCTGATGTAAACGCTCAGCATAGAGTGCAGGATAAATGTACGCTGAGCTGTACCGCTATCTTTTGGGAGACAGAATAAACAAAAAAAACAGCAGGTCAAAAATTGCTTCTATTTATTTTTTATGCTGTTCCAGTATAAGTGATTATTAGTGATTAGAAGGCTCTATTATTTGGGTCGGTGCGATTACAGCGATACCAGATTTATATATATTTTTTTGTGTCTGGCTGTTGTCACACACTATAAAAAACCTTTTATTGTACGTAGTCATATTTTTATAACTATTATTTTTTTACTTTCTGCCGACAGAATGTGAGGGCTGTTTTTTTCGGGATGAATTAATGTTTTAATTGGTACTATTTTCAGGCACATAACATTTTTTGATCACCTTTTATTATGATTTTTCAGAGGCAGAATGAGCAAAATCCAGAAATTCAGGACTTCTTTATGGGGGGGGGGGGGGGGGGGGTTTCTTATGCCATTCACTGTGTGGTAAAATTAATAAGACAACTTTATTCTTTGAGTCAGTACGATTACAGTGGTACCACATTTATCTCATTTTGTTTTTTGTTTTGGGGCTTTTACACAATAAAAACTCTTTTATATGAAAAAATAGTTTTTTTCATTTCTATATTCTGAGAGCTATATCTTTTTTAGTTCTCCACTTACGGATTTGTATGGTGGCTTCTTTTTTTGCGGGACAAGATGGCAATTTCAGCTATACCATTTTTATTTCCTTTAGACCTTTTGATCGCGTTTTATTCCACTTTTTGTTTGGCGGAATGATGAACAAAAGCATAGTTTTTTTGCTACACTTAATTTTTTTTGTTTTTTTACAGTGTTCACTAAAGGGATTAACTAGTGTGACAGTTTTATAGATCAGGTCGTTCCAGACACAGGGATACTAAATACCGTATGTGTTCTTTTTTATTTTATTTTACATAAATATGTGTATTTATTGGTATAATATTTTTTCATTTTTTTGTTCTTTATTTTGGAATTTAAAAAATATATATATTTTTGGTAATTTTTTACATTTTTTACTTACTTTTTTTTTATTCTGATCGCTGCTATAATGCATACAATGCACCAGCACTACAATGCATTATACCTGTCAGAAGCTGCTTTGACAGAAGCCTCTTAGACCATGCTCTGAGCATTATCTTACAGGCTCGCCATATAGCTGGCTGACCTGGTGGTAGTCATATTTAACTTAGGTTGCTATGGCAATGATTGGGCCCTTGCGATGAAGTTGGAGGGGCGCCGATTGGAAGGGACAGAGAGCCCCCTCCGTCTCCAAAGTTTTAAACTTTGAAATCGATATTAATAGGGGCATTGGGGGGGATAAATAGCCCAAGGAGGTGCGCTCCTGGCAGTGACAACCGCGGGTCTCAAATATAACCTAAGCCTAGCTCCCAGCAGCTATCGCATTCACGATCCCCATGATGTGCCCATATGTTAAAGGTTGGAAACCCCTATCCAACCATGACGGTACATCAAAGGTCATGATGGAGTTAAAGGGCTTGTCCAACTTTGGGACATTTTTTTTACATTAGTCCATGCAATTGAGGCTAAAAATCATTTTTGCCATTGGGTAACATTAATGTCTATTACTGGCTGTGGAATCAATTAATGAGGTGGGCCATATTTTCTTCATTGTAATAGATGTGTTATGGACATTAATTTGTATACAGGTAATATTACACAGGAATGTTCTCCTGTACTTGATAGTGAAGCTATTCTCACAGACTGCACAGCTATCCAATCCAAAAAATGGCTACTGGTGAAGAAGCGATGACCAGATCAGTCAATGAGCCTTGCCCAATTGACAAACATCTCACACTGAAAAGCTGCTTTTCTATTGGGAGAGTCTGATGGGGGGACATGCGACCAGTCTGTCTATCAGCAGCCATTTTATGGACTTGAGAACTGTGCAGTCTGAGGAAAGCTGCGCTAAGTAGTGCGGGAAAATGATCTTTTGTACCAACATAACAGTATGTTCCACAAAATCATGTCCCTAACATACTGTTAAAGAAAAGATAAAGTAGCCAACTCCTTTAATGACTCCCTGACTTCTACACTACTCCTTAAAGGAGTTGTTCACCACTTGGACAACCCCTTTTCATTCCACATGTTTTAGATTAAATTTAAAAACCTTATACTCCCCTCTCGTACCGGCGCCTTTCCAGCAGTGTCAGCACTCACGCTCCTGGGGCTCATGTGAGGTTGTCATGACATGTGAGCCCAATCAGCACATGCGTCACTGTCTCCTTCTTCGGACGTATAAGTAATCAAGGGGATGTGAGTGAGCAGCAGCAGCTCACATATCCCTTGATGTCTGAAGGAAGAGACAGTGACGCCAGTGCTGATTGGGCTCACGTGTCATAACAACCTCATGTAAACCCCAGGAGAGTGAGTACCGACACCGAAGGAATGGCCCCGACACCGGAGGGGAGTATAATTTTTTAAAATTTTATCGGGGTCTAACATGGGAATGAAAAGGGGTTGTTCTAGTAGCGGACAACCCCTTTCAAGTAGTGAACATCATCAATTTTTCATCCCAGATATTTTTTACTACTGTGGTGTAGATGAGAGATTAAGGTCTAACATTTGGGGTAACTGTCCCTGGATAAAGTCGTAACCAGTTACGATAACATCTCCGGCCAGTCGCTAATCTTTACTGGCTAGTAACCCTTCTCTTCACCTCTGCTCCTTCAAATCTACCAAAAAAAGGTAACAGAGGCCACTATCCTCTGTTACTTAAGAGCCCATTCCTTGTCACCTACTTAAAGTGACCATTGCATTTCCGCTACCTCCCCTCCTGATCTTTTTCTTTCTCTCCAGCTGCAATCTTCTTCCCATATTTCTAAACTAAATTATATTTGTGGTTAGCCCTAAATTTGATCATTCTAAAGGCTGCTCCCTCATTAACTTCCCAGTGACCAATATATATATACCCCGTTCACAGGCAATAGGTAAACCAGGGGAGGTTAATCTTGAATTTCATTCCTTGGGTTTTTCACACATCTGTATTTTGGATCCAAGTACTGTTCGTGAAAAAAAATAGGCAGAACTCAGACCAATATTATACAGGAAGCCAATGCAGATGAGCGATTTTTTTCACTGATCGAATCTGGGTGCGAAATAAAAAGCAGCATACACTAGTTTCTTCTGTAAATCGGATGAGACTCGACCATACTAGACTATAGGTGCACAAAAAAAATCAGATGCCACACTGAAGCACAATGTAGCATCTGATTTTTACAGATACATTGCAATTCTGTAACATAGGAAACTAAGTAGTCTTGGAAATAATAGCTGAGGCTGTAAAAATACAAGTGAGAAATATTTTATTCCTGTGTTTCACTGTGTGAATATATTTTTTTTATCTGTTACCATGGCTCATACATCCTTTTTAGGGTACCTTATGGTAGATTTATGTTTATCCTAAACACATCCTCTCTACATCCGAGGCCACTAGATCTAATAGAGGTCATACAACACCTCGCATAGCTTTTGTCAGCACATTTCACCCTTTTAACCACCTTTTCAATAAAAGTATTCTTCGACATTGGGACATTCTCAAACAAGCATACCCTCAGGTTAAGGAATTTGGCTCAAAACCACTCATTAGCAACAAGAGATATACCAACATCAGGGACCTACTCGTTAGGGCGGATGTTGGTCCCCGTAATTTGGGATTAACACAAAGGGTCTTTTCCTCACCCCGTAATGGGACGTTCCCGTGTTTGAGCTGTCACCAATGTTCCAATATCTCCAAGGGGGATTCCTTTACACACCCTCGATCGGGTAAAAGGTTCCCCATCAAAGGTCATTTTACATGTAATTCATCTTTTGTCATATACCTTATCAAGTGTCCATGCGGTCTCGGATATGTTGGGGAGACTACCCAGCATATCCGAGACCGCATTTCCCAGCATAAATCTACCATAAGGTGTGGTAGGATACTCCTTCCTATTCCGTCTCATTTTGTACAAAGTAACCATAATGTCGCCCAGCTAAAATACCAGGTCATAGATCATGTGCCGTTGGCCAGAAGGGGAGGAGATAGGATTAGAAAATTAAAAGAACGTGAATCATTTTGGATTCACACGTTACAAACCTTGTCTCCCTTGGGGCTAAATAGGGAGTATGAAGTCGGTTTTTGAGGTGCTTTTCCTTATGGGTCCCAACAATGATATGCCTACCTATTAGAATTTATTATCTTGCAAATAGATGTGCCTCATTTATTTACTTTGTGTTTTTCTTATTAGGTTCTCATTGAGTTCTCATCCCCAGTAATGTGGTGCAAGCCACACCAGGTTTCAATGCATTCATTCCCCAAATGTTATTGTTATTATTATTCTGCTTTATTGACTCTATAATAGGGCGTTGCAACTTTGTAGTTATATACATACACTTTTCCCGCACTAGAGCCGTTGTGTCCGCCACCTAAAAACATTTACAGATTCTTGTTTTCCCCTTTATCTGACAGCACACGGGAGGAACCTAGATTCCAAGCTATCTCACCAGCGCGCAAGCGCCAATTTCTCTTCGGCACTTGTCGGCTATCTCTGTTATGCTCACGGAACTTTACGAGCACATGATCCACCTTTTACCCGGAATTACCAGCGACGGTACGTTCCGGCACTGCATAAGAAGCGGCTTCTGGGCACATGGTGTTTACTTGCACGCGGCTACCCGTCCTCACTTGGAACCTTTCACCGGACGCCAGAAAGACTGTATTCATAAGGTAATGTCACTGATATGGCGGGTTACACTACGTAGTATGCCCTTTCTTTAGTACCACAATAGGCTCATCCAGCATATTGTCTCCCCTTACAGTGGGAGCCATAAATCCTTGCCGGTCATATACAAGTAAAGTATTCTCTTATGTTGGGCACTATTGGTGACTTGATACGTACAATAATGGTCTATTACAGTCTATTCACTTCTTAGGTTTTATACAACTGCATGCTATCACTCAGTAGGGGATTATATCCTGGTGTGGCGGCACTAAAACCTTGTACATTTCTCTCATAGTTATCTCATCTTTCTAAGATATCTCGGTGCTCTTTATAAACATCGTAGTAAGTGGTTTTTCTGTTGTTGTTCTCCTTTTCTTTTCCTTTTGTAGATGTCCTCTGGATACACTGGGATCTTATGTTAATTATGTAAAAGTGGTAGCCATAAATCCTTGCCGGTCATATACAAATAGACAGAAACCCCTTGAGAAAGGCAATAAGCGCCGAAATGTTGGGGACTCTTCTCATATGTCTACAACTGTGACCATTTCCTCTTTTTTTGTATGGTATCCCACCATTTTTTGAAGTGAAATATAATTAATAAAAGTAAAAATTTGAAACATTTTGGTGTGCCGGAGTTCTATAGTAGATTGCTCTTATTGTAGGAACTCAGACACAGGAGGGAATCTCCTGGGAGCACATAGAGGTGTCAGAACATGGCAACTTCAGAGGTAACAGATGGTTGTAATATTTTGTATTGTCTGTATATAGAAGGGAAGGGAGGGGGGAAGATACAGGATATTTGAAATACTACAGCTTGGCTTATCGTCCATTCACAGAAAGCAACTTTTGAATGAGCCAATCCGGGTCATCCCAGAAATTTGATCTTATGATCAGGACTGTAAAATGCGGCATGACCCAAATAGAAGGTGATCACATGTGAGGGCAGCCTGGAAGGCTGATGTGCTCCATTATCCACTTTTCCGCCCCTCAGGACAACAGAGGATAACTGCAGACGGAAACGTTTAGATAATTCTGCTATTTCTTCCTTTCTATTTTATAACTGTTTTGCATATTTGTGTGTTCTTGTATTTTTGCTTTTGTATATATTTATTATAAGCACAGTATATTTTTATATTAAAGCTTAAAATCTTTAATAAGTTTGACCTTGTATGCTCTAAAACAATCATATAGCCTTTCTAAGAGTGTGTGACCTTTTGATTGTCTAGCAGTAACTTATTTTGGGGACTCATCACCCCGTGTGTTTGATGAGAGGTGGCAGCATTAAGTAATCGGGGTGTGCTGAATGTGTCGGGGTGTGATCTATGCTCAATTTAGAGCCTAAGGCTGTGTGCACACGTTGCGGATTTAGTGCGGATCTGCGTTTTTTTCCGCGCAGAAAAGGTGCAGTTCCGCAATGTGATTTACAGTACAATGTAAATCAATTGGGCACTGAATCTGCTGCGGATTGAAAAGAAGTGCATGTCACTTCTTTTGGGCGGAACTGCAGCGTTTTTGGACCCTTCCATTATAGAAATCCGCAGGGGCAAAAAATGCATTAAATCCGCACAAAATCCACCATAAAAACGCACATAATCAGCATAAAATCCGCACAAAATTTGCACCTGCATTTTCTGCCAGGAGATGCAGATTTGGTGCAGAAAATTCTGCACCCAAATCTGCAACGTGTGCACATAGCCTAAAACAGAGGTTGAGAGCTGGATTGAGAGGAGATAAATTAACTCATGCAGGCGCTCTCCACGTCACATACTGAGAAATGTGTACATGACAAGCTCACTTATATATAAAGAAAAAAATGGATCTCTCTGGAACAAGACATTGGATCTCAGATATCAAGGTATTATTTTGTTTAAAGAAACCTTTCATCATAAAAATGCAATCCAATCTGCAGGCACCGTGTTAGGCCGGGTTCACACTTGCGTTTGGCTGGTCTGTGTATGGCTGCGTACTTCCTCTCTTAAGCTTCGCCTACTTCCACATGCGTCCTGCGTCATCCTGTGTACCTATCTTTAACACTGGGTACGCAGGGACATGCTTTCTATGCGGATGAGTCCGCATGCGGCGTTTTGACATGCCTGCCAACAGCACAGGAGCGCAACATGTTGCGTTCCCGTGCAGTTGGCGGGCACATCAAATTGCCACATGTGGATGCATCCGCATACAACGTATGTCACTGCGCACCCAATGTTAAAGATAAGTACACAGGACGCATGCGGAAGTAGGCGGAGCTTAAGGGAGGAAGTACGCAGCCATACACAGACCAGCCAAACGCAAGTGTGAACTTAGCCTTATAGAGCAGTGGAAGTGGAGTACACTGATATATACTTCTGTGAGAAAAGATATAACCTGTGTTGTAACCATTTAGCCTCTGCTCTTTCTTGGATTTTAGGTCCAGTGGGCGGTCCTAACAGTGACTGACAGCTTTCTTTGTATAAGAGTGCACACACAGAGACAGCTGTCAGTCACTTAGGGGGGTTGATCCTATTGACAGTTCCCTTTAATGTACTGGTCCTGTATTAAACCAGATAGTTGGAATTGGATTTCATAGTGATTTTCTGAAACCCTTATTAATGAAAATGGTAAGCTAAAAAAATAAAGTTGAAGTATAAGAAACTACTAAGCTCAGAATGTAATGATTTTAAAGCTCTAGCTCTGCCCACTGTTCTCCGCAAAGAACAAACCAGCTTTACAGTATCCAGTAACTATAACCCCATTTAGCTCCCAATTAGAGGGAGACTGGAAATCCTTCTGCTCTAATATCTATGACTTCAGAAAGATCAGAATATGGAGCAGGTACTAAGGTATTAGGCTTGCCATAGAACTTCACTAATAACTGGTACAATATGGAGTTAATAAAATGTGCTGTACTTTAAATACCATGCTCTGTGCCCTTTTCTACGTCAATGACACAATCATAATAATTTGCTTTTCGGGATAAGAATTATCGTAAAGTTTGAGATATCATATATGAACGGTATAATCTACAACTCATTACTCAATCCTCCTACAGATTACTGCACTGGATCCATGATGAGCCGAGGAAGAAATCATGTTTGCGAAGAAGTAATATTGATAATCCTATTTTATCATATCATCGCGTTATATGGTCATCTCAGCCTTTAGACTTTGGGATTCTCTATTGCAAGTTTCGAAATGTTTAATTGTACTGTAATTAGGAAATACTAATTAGGAATGGTGGCAAATACCCTAAATAATACTTAACCTCTGGCGTTTGACGGTCTGAATGAAAATTTGTCCTTTGTCCCATTCTTGTAGTCCACTGGTGGTTGTGCTCCCCCGCGGTGTTCTCTCCTTGCGTGTTTTTATTACTTGTTTTTAAAGGATTTTTTATCTTCTTTAGTATCTCTGTTGTGGCATCTTCCGTGGGGGTCGTCTATCAAGCAATATGAGGATACCACCATTGTTGGACTATGAATTGGATACCTTCGGAGGATATGAAAACATGTAGTTGAGCACATATGCTGATAATGTGTAGATTTTATCTACTCTGGATATCGTTGTTGCCATCTTATTATATTTAGTAGGATCCAATATACTGTGACTGTATGGACACTTGTCATTGTACCTATATTAATATTTGTTAATTTAATTCAGTAGGACCCTTAACACTGTAACTATATGGATATTGGTTATTATAGTTATATGAATGTCGGGGATATGGATACTGTGTATATTTATTCCTATAATGATTCTATGCATGATATCTGTGAAATGTGATATATGTGTAATGTCTGTGTTTTGTCCTCCTTACAACATATACACATATACGTATTATATCCACTTGGTTAAGCTTGCATATTTGCTATTTGATCCCCTCTCTACCCCCCCTTTTTTTTCTTTTCCTTCTTTTTTGATGTTTTCTATCTATTTTTATATTTAATGGTGTTCCACAATGTAATATTTAGTTTGTTCATACATTTATGACATGCTCCGGGTTTATGTTATGTTATTTATCTCTGTTGTCTCTGAGCATTATGAGCCACCGATAATGGGATTGTTTTGTTGTAATATGATATTTGTTGTCATCATTTGTTGCTATTTCTGTGCAACTTTGATATATTGTATATAGCTATGTTGTCTCCGCCCTATATCATTGTGGCTATATGGTAATGTCTCCCATGCCAATGTGGCGTTGATTTGATGTGCGCATGGGCATAGATGTCATTGCAAGTCTCTGACATTAAGTGGCCGTATTATAATACTCCCTCTACCAACATGGCGTTCGCCCTGCACAATGCGCATGTGCATACGCGTCATTTCCGGTCTCGGACGCTGCAGGGCTGGTGACCCCGGATCACATGGGCCCATGTGCTTCCGGTGTCGCCGCACTGGATGCGCCGATGACCGGCTTTGATGATGTAATAGGAAGGAGACTTCTGGCGCAAATCTGCTTAACCCGGGAGCTATATATAGCAAATCCATAAGCACTATAGGTTACCCCTTGAAAAAGGCATTTAAGCCGAAACGCGCGTCGGGGAGGGCGCAGCAGTGAGTGCGGTGTGTTCTACACTTCTTCCATACGGGTATGTACTATTATTTAAAGACAAAAGAAAAAATCCAGCTCACCATAGTTGTAGTCCCTGGAGGCTCGGAGCACGGAAACACTGTGTCAAGGCGTGAGGAATGCAGGAAATAGAAAAAAATCCAGCTCAACGAGGTGGTGAAAAAGCAAAGTCTTGGTACTTTATTCACTTCATATCAAAAAATAGAGGATAAAACAACAGCACAATATAATTAAAAACACTATCTACGCGTTTCTGGTGACATAGCACCCTTAGTCATGACTAAGGGTGCTATGTCACCAGAAACGCGTAGATAGTGTTTTTAATTATATTGTGCTGTTGTTTTATCCTCTATTTTTTGATATGAAGTGAATAAAGTACCAAGACTTTGCTTTTTCACCACCTCGTTGAGCTGGATTTTTTTCTATTTCCACTATTATTTAAACAATGATTGTGGGTACTATAAGTTATATTAAGTGGCAGCTAGGTCTGCATTACCTTGTTAATATGGTACATTACTATTAATAATGGATATTCACATCCGTACCGGTTTGCACCCTATTTATGCTTGCTGAGAATACTATGAGGGATCCTTCCCTGCTACTCTGTCTACCTTTTAATCTTAATAAAGATTGTTTTCCTATTTTGAATATAATTGGACTTTAGACTGCTTTTTTTCTCTTCGGTTTATTTCTTATCTATGACTTCAGAAAGATCAGAATATGGAGCAGGTACTAAGGTATTAGGCTTGCCATAGAACTTCACTAATAACTGGTACAATATGGAGTTAATAAAATGTGCTGTACTTTAAATACCATGCTCTGTGCCCTTTTCTACATCAATGACACAATCATAATAATTTGCTTTTCGGGATAAGAATTATCGTAAAGTTTGAGATATCATATATGAACGGTATAATCTACAACTCATTACTCAATCCTCCAACAGATTACTGCACTGGATCCATGATGAGCCGAGGAAGAAATCATGTTTGCGAAGAAGTAATATTGATAATCCTATTTTATCATATCATCGCGTTATATGGTCATCTCAGCCTTTAGACTTTGGGATTCTCTATTGCAAGTTTCGAAATGTTTAATTGTACTGTAATTAGGAAATACTAATTAGGAATGGTGGCAAATACCCTAAATAATACTTAACCTCTGGCGTTTTCCAACATGCACAATATGAGAAAACATATCTTTACCCTGATCCTTGGGCCTCATTAAAGCTTTGCAAAGTGGATTAATGTTTTAAATATGCGGATTCAGCAGAGACGAGTCTTTACTATTTAGATAAATCCATCCCGTGCGCTAATTTATTATCTTGAGGTCTGCACAGTCAGCAGTAGCAATCCATGAAGAGGTTTTGTCAAATAATATCCAGGTGCAAGCTGCATGCCACAAAACTGCAGGGCAAAGCTACATTAAACATTATGTTGGCTGAAAATGGTTCTACTAAGAATATACATCAGGGCGATAAACCAGGAGAGCTTGCTTCAGAAAATCAGTGCAATTCCCTGTGGCTTATTTTCCAAAAGATAAACTAAGGTTTGTTTGTTTTTCTGCTGAACTAGGCATGTATTACTTAAAGATATTTTATATATATATTTCAAGGAAGCATTCTCATCTGTTGTCACGACCAGTGCTCACGTTAGGGGATGAAGGTTCCAGAACCACCTGGGCCTAGTGAGAAAAGGCCCATAATAAGTAATTATGTAAATGCCTCATGGTAAGAATGCAGGGCTGTTCCATTATTGGAGCCCCAAAACGTCAAGTTATGCCTATAATATATAGCTGTACACTACGTGAACAGTTTAGACATACCTTTTCAGTTTCCTTGCTTTGTTCTGATGGCAGCTAATCCTTCACCAATTCTTCAAAATGGTTATCACAGTTTAGGAATGTTACAAATGTAAAGAGGGGGGGCTGTATGGGGCGCAGCTAAAAGGAAGCCCCCACATGACTGCGTTGACATGGGGAGCAGTGCAGTATTTTTGAAAAATTAAACTGGGGGCTCAGGATTGGTAGGATAGGAATTGGGCGGGGATTTTATGGGAATGGGAGGAGGGGGCTTGGGAAAAGTGCGGGAAAAGGGGTCAGTTGGTCAGAGACAGGTGAAGTGAGTGTACCTGCTGCCACAAGCTACTCACCATGGCCACCGTGGACAGCTTGGTTGCTCAGCTTCGCAGGCAGGCTCGATCCAGGAGGGCCGGATGGCTGGAAGAGCAGCTCACTGGGCTGCTAGGTGGCAGCGGGAGCCAGGACAGCGGGAGCCAGGGCAGGAGTTCCAGGAGGTCGAGGCCGCCCGAGAGGCTGTCCCCGGATATCACACCGCGCGGCAGTCGCAGGCCGCGGAGCCCCTCTGGGGACCCTGCGGGGGCTGGGGGACGCGGTGCAGCCACATCGCCCACCCCCCCTCCAGCAGGAATCCACCCGGTGGCCCTGCCGGCGCGAGGCGATGAGGTGCTGCGGGAGCTGTGCAGGCGCGGCAGGACGCCGGTGCTGCACAGGATGTTATGGCCGCACTTCCGGTTCGGCCTAGCAGTGGGCGCAGGGGCGCCGCAGCACCGAGATCTTCAGCACATACCCGCCGGGGAGCTGCTCCAGCGGCGGCGGCAACACCAGGGATGGAGCGTGGGAGGTGCACAGCAGCGGCGGCATCTGCCAGGAGCCGGGAAGTACTGCGGCGGGTGCACCAGGACCTCAGCCGCACGGTGCACCTGGCTCTGGGACGGGACGGTGCAGCAGGATGTCGGCCAGGCCGGTGGCATCATTGCGGCAGGGAGCAGGTCGCGGTCGCGCCGCGGGAGCGGCGTCCAGAGGAGACAGTTCGGCTGCGGCACCCAGGGGACCCATACAAGCTGCCAGATCCAGATCCAGCAGGAGGTCGAGGGAACGGTCGCCTTCGCCAGTCTCGGTCCCCCCTGGTGATGTGGAGGCCAGGGGCGCGGGCCTGGGGCAGATGAGTGGCAGTGACGACTCCGGGAACGAGCATCAAGCTGACGGGGACCGGCAGGATTCAGGAAGCATGGCTGGTGGGGACACAGCACCTGCGCAGCCCCGTGAGTATACGTCCAGTCTTTTTCCGGTGCCGGGGGTTTCAGGGTTAGTTGAGCGGGGTGGGGGTGGTGGTGAGGTTCCGGGTGTTAGAGAGCTTTTGGCAGGTATGTCGCAGATTTTGAGGAGATTGGATGGCGGGGTTGCGGATAGTGTGGGAGCGTCGCCCGCTGGGGCTTGGGTGTCGGTTGCTGGTTGTGGAGTGGGGGGTTCGAGCAAGATTGCGAGTTCTGGTAGCGGGCCGCCGTCTTCAGCAGCTGGGGTGTCGGTGTCGGTGCAAACGGAAACGGAAAAGGGGGATACCATTAAGCTAGACGATAGGGTAAAAGGCGAGGTATACGTGTGTTTTGAGGGCCCGCTGGGGGCCCATTTGAAGAAGGAGGTGAAGAAGGAGGTGAAGGAAAAGATTTGGAAAGACGAATACATAGAGATTTTCTCTCTCCTTCCTTTAGAAAAATTTAATTTGGATAAAGGAAAGAAAGACGATAGTAAAAAGGAGGAGGAAGAAAAGAGGCGTTGGCGCCTTATTCCTCAGACGTTCGTTAACTGGCAGCAGGCATTTGCCATTCTGGCGAGTGTTATAGGGGAGAAATTCCCAGAGAATTGCTCAGGACTGTTTTGCTATTTTGATGCCATGGGGGAAGCACATCGTACCTACGGGGGCCAGGCTTGGCTGCGATACGATGAACAGTTCAGGCAGCGCAAAGCGGTGAGGCCCGAGATAAGATGGGAGCAAAAGGATATCGGATTGTGGTTGAAGGTGATGGCCCCGGTGCGATATGGGCAGTCCTTTCAAGGGGGCAGGGGGGTAGCAATCAGCAGTCAGGGCAAGGTGGAGGAGGACAGGGGTCACAGGGGGCAAAAGAAAAGATGGGGACATGCTGGCAGTTTAACGACGGAAAGTGTAAGTATGGCGCCACCTATAAGTTTAAACATGTGTGCTCCCATTGCAACGGGGCCTCACATGGGGCTGCTAAGTGTTTCAAGAAATCGCGGGGTAAGCCATCCGTGGATGGCGG
Source organism: Ranitomeya variabilis (assembly GCF_051348905.1). Classification (NCBI taxonomy): domain Eukaryota; kingdom Metazoa; phylum Chordata; class Amphibia; order Anura; family Dendrobatidae; genus Ranitomeya; species Ranitomeya variabilis. The sequence continues at coordinate 156,608,453 of NC_135237.1, read as the reverse complement.
TCAAGGGGGAGACTCCGGTGAGGCTTCAAAAGATGGCCCCCTATCTAAATAGATACCCAGATTATCACAGGGTGGAGGTTATTAGGGATGGTTTTCTTGAGGGGTTTAAGATCCCTCACCCGACGCATGTTGTCCCCTTTTCTACAAAGAACTTGAGATCGGCTAGTTTGCATTCGGAGGTTGTTTCGGCTAAATTGGCGAAAGAGGTCGAATTGGGAAGAATGGCGGGACCGTTTAGTTCGCTGCCTATGGCTGACATAATTGTTTCCCCGCTTGGGGTGGTGCCCAAGAAGGAGCCGAATAAGTTCCGGCTAATTCAGCACCTGTCTTATCCCAAGGGATCCTCGGTTAATGATGGGATTGCGGAAGAGTTGTGCTCCGTTGTTTACACCTCTTTCGATGTGGCTGTCCAGTGGGTGCGCAGGTACGGGCCTGGGGCCTTGTTGGCAAAAACAGACATCGAATCGGCTTTTCGGCTTTTGCCGGTGCACCCGCAGAGCATTCCTTTGTTAGGTTGTTGGTGGGAGGGGGTTTTTTACTTGGATAGGTGTTTGCCTATGGGATGTTCGATTTCTTGTGCATTGTTTGAGACTTTCAGCACCTTTTTGGAATGGGTAGTGAGAGACGTTTCGGCTGTTCCTTCGGTCATTCACTACTTGGATGACTTTTTGTTTGTTGGTCCACCGGATTCTGCGGTGTGTGGTCATCTACTTGCTACCATGGAATGGGTGGCCAGACAGTTTGGTGTTCCTTTGGCGCAGGATAAAACGGAGGGCCCCTGTAAGGTCTTGAGTTTTCTAGGGATTCTCATTGATTCCGGAAAAATGGAATGTAGGTTGCCGGACGATAAGTTGCTGTTGCTTAAGCAGGAGGTGGGCAGGATCAGAAAATTGCGGAAGGCAACTCTGAAGGAGTTGCAGTCATTGCTGGGCCGCCTGAATTTTGCTTGCCGTATCATGCCGATGGGCAGGATTTTTTGCCGCAGATTGTCCAGGGCGACAGCGGGAGTCCGATCAGCCCATCATTTTATCCGTTCGGGTAGGGAGCATAAGGACGACCTTCTTGTTTGGCAACGTTTTTTGGAAAGCTATAACGGCAGGTCGCTTATTCAGCTGGAGGATCTCAATGCATTTGACTGCGAGATCTACACGGACGCAGCGGGTGGAGTTGGCTATGGGGCCTATTGTGGAGGAAAATGGAGTGTGGGGGTTTGGCCTGAAGATTGGCAAAAGAAGGGGCTTACAAAGAATTTGACATTGTTGGAACTGTTCCCAATTGTGGTGTCGGTGTTTATTTGGGGCGACAATTTCAGGGACCGACGGGTGTGTTTTCATTGCGACAACTCGAGCGTGGTGTCCGTGATTAACAGCTTATCTTGTTCTTCCCCCCCGGTAATAAGGCTGGTCAGGGAATTGGTGTTGAGATGCTTAGAGTTGAATGCATAGATTTCGGCGGTGCACGTGCCAGGCGTTCAAAACAATATAGCTGACGCTTTGTCTCGTTTGCAGTGGGACCGTTTCCGGGAATTGGCTCCAGATTCGGAGGCGACAGGAGCGGCATGTCCTTTGCATCTGTGGCAGGTTGTTACGGAAGGGGTGGCCGACTGATTCAAGCTTCAGTGTCAAACAGGACTTGGTTAGATTATATGGCGTCATGCGCTATGTGGGAAGGTTGGTTGGCTCAATGTGGCCCGGCTGAGTCTGATGGCGATAGGACTATGGCGTTATTGGCTTTGATAGGTAAGGTGGTGGAATGGGGTTGGTCTGTGTCTAGGTTATATAAGTTTATAGCAGGTTTGGTTTTTGGTTTTCAGCTGCAAGGGTCCAGGGACGTTACAAAGGACTTTGTAATACGGCAGGCGTTGAAAGGTTTTCGCAAAGGTAATGTAACTTTTGATAAGCGTAGGCCCATTTCTTTTGGTATGTTGCAGCGGTTAGGTGAGGCCTTAGTTTTCGTTTGTTCTTCTCAGTTCGAAGTGGTACTGTTTCGGTTGGCCTTTTCTTTGGCATTTTTTGGAGCTTTGCGTTTGGGAGAATTGGTTTCCCCGAGCAGGGGCAGGTTGGGTGGTCTTTTAGCGGAAGATGTGGTTTTTTGGGATGGGGGTATCACTTTTTGGATTAGGCGGTCAAAGACGGACCAGCTGGGCAGGGGAAAGAAAGTAGTGTTAGGAAGGGTGGATGGTAGCGGGATGTGCCCGCAACACTGTTTGGAAGCATATTGGGGTTTGAACCTGGTCAGGTCAGGCCCTTTGTTACAAAATCAAGAGGGGGATTTTCTGTCACGTTTCCAGTTTGTGGCTATTTTGAAGAAGGGCCTGGAATATATGGGTGTTAACCCGGATAATTTCGGTTCGCACTCTTTTCGGATTGGGGCTGCGTCCGAGGCTGATGGTTTAGGCTTGGGGCCGGATGTGATTAAGAAAATAGGCAGATGGAGTTCTAATCGTTACCTGTCTTATGTGCGACATTGATTCGGCGTTGCTGGGGTGTGTGTTTTTGGGCGTTTGTTAATTGTGGTTATGTTTCTCAGGTCGGCCCCCCTCTTTGGCTTGGATTGTTGGACACTTTCGTTTACTGGGGTGCCCTCCGGGCTGACGCTAGGTCGAATGGTAGGCAACTGGGTTTTGGTCGGGAGGCAGTGGTCATTCGCTGGATGGGTCGTCGTGGTATGTTGTGGCGTAATTTGTTGTCGGAATTCTCCCGCGCCGCCCGTTTGGATCGCCCCCCGGACATCTTAGTGGTTCACCTGGGAGGTAATGATTTGGGGGCGAAGCCAGTGAGAGAACTGATTCGGGATATCCGTTTCGATTTGTTGAGACTGGGGGTTTCTTTTCCTGGTATACTGACGGTGTGGTCAGACATTGTGCCACGGCGGATGTGGCGGGAGGCCCGTTCCCTTAAAGGGATTAATAGGGCCAGGGTGAAACTGAATAGGGTGGTGGCGAGCTTTGTGTCTCGGAACGGGGGTATTGCCGTGAGACATTTTGAACTAGAGGCAGGGATCGGTAATTTTTGGAGGGATGACGGAGTGCATCTCAATGAGATAGGTATGGATTTATGGGCGTTCGGTCTACAGGAAGGCGTAGAAAGAGCTTTGGCGATGGTGGGGCACTCACGAGCCTGAGGTGGTCAGGGCTGTTCGTGCGTGGCGGGGGGTGGGGTTCTTGGAGTTGGTGATGATGCTTATAGGGTTGATCTGGCTTTTGTTACGGGCTCTGGACGGGGTGTTTACCTCGGGAGCTTTGTGGTTGGTTTGCCTGAAATGGGTTACATGGTGCCCTCGAGCTGGTGGTTACAGCTGAGGGTAAATACGTGTTTTTTGGTTAAATTTTGATGGTAGGCTTTCGGCCTATTATGAGCCAGATTTTTTAGCTCCAAGAACCCTCCCCTCGAGGTTTTTTATATTTACAATGTTTACATGTTGTTATTCATGTATTTGTTTGTTAATAAAATGGCCGCTGTGGCCAAATTATCCAAAAGAAATTTATGTCTTCGTGTGAATTTCTTGGGTAGTTAAATGGTATGTTTTAAAGGGAGCAGGGTAGTTGGGGACGAGGATTTCTGACGGAAAGGATCCTTCATTGGCGATACGCGGTCAAGGAAAAAAAAATTGCCCTTACTTTTATCTTGAACCTATCTTGCAATATGTTAGCACAAAGCAGCAAAAATTGCACAAAAATTTTCAAGCCTACATAACATTCCTCCAGGGTAAGATGCACTGTAGTGCATTTGCAACAAAATTTGCAATAAATGGAAAAGTTACAAATGATGAATCCGGCTTAAATGTCGGGAAAAAAACGAATCTCCGCACACAGTGGCCAACAAAAGACACAAACACATGTAAAATAGTCTTTAGAAAAGGCTCAAATGGAAATAACAGCTGAAAAAAAAAAATTAGACACATAAGCAATATGAATCAGACCCAACATATATTGTAATGTATGGAGCCATATTGTAACCCTAATTTCCAATTTCTGGAATAGTTGGCAAATCTTTACCAAAATCTCCTGAGAAGTAGAGCTCCATCAACCTTTCTCATTGCCTAGCTCCAAGTCCAAGGGCAGAATTGGAGATATTACTAGTGTGATTAGGCAACTATAAAATCAGCTCTGCGCTTCATGTACCAATCACCCATCTACTGGTAAATGGTTTTAAAATTTGGCAAGTATGATTATAATAATCTTAATGTTATAATTACTCTTAAACATCTGGCATCATCACATTCACTCTCCAATATGGCAGGGTTTGTAGGCTAAAACACAGCCACTATGCACCCTTAAAGGAATTTATGTATAGAAGATTACAGTTAAAGAGGTTGTCCAGTGAAAACAAATTATCTGCTCTCTACAAGATAGGCAGAAAGGAGAATTTTTATCCTCAATGGAGCATTTACATCCCCGTTGGAGTGGCAGTAAGCATGCTTGACTGACTCTCCATTCATCTTTATGGGGATCCCAAAACAAGCCAAGTGCAGCACTTGGCAGCCCCATAGTGAATGAATGGAGCAGCATTCCCGCATTCCTGCTGCTCCATTCTAACAAGGCTAAAGGTGGCCCATTCTGCCAATAGGTGTGGGACCCAGTGGTTGAATCTCCATCAGTCAATTGGTTATCACCTATCCCTATAGCTTGTTTTCCCATGAGAACCCCTTTAAAGTATACTCCCATGAATAACAGCTTTTCAGAAAATGTTGCCACTGAAAATCTAGGAGACGGTGCAGGAGACGCACCGTGGCCATACTCGAACCGTAATTGATGTTCGAAACCAGTCTAAGAAAGGTCCAAATAATAATTTGGTAAAATCACATAGGATTATGGGGCTCCGCCGTTGTCACCTATTCATGGAGTTCTGGTATGCCATCCTTTGGACAAACCTGATTTTTTTTTAATCTAGCTTGCTATATGATATAAACTATCTTCTTGAGAAAGCGGTATTCTACATGCGAAACGCGCGTTGGAGTCCTGCCATCCAGCATTTCTGGCCAGCCTGAGCTTTCTCCGCCCATGGTAAGATGTGCCTCCCACAAACACGCATTTATGCCCACTTGGTCTGATTTATACATAGATTTATGAGTCAGTGTTGTGCTGCTCTTGCCCCCAGTACAACTCACCCACAGGTAACTGGATGTGGTGTGTTTGCTCATATGCTTCAGGCTGACTATTGTTTTTCTTATACATACTTTTTCACGTCAGTTGTGATTTTTTTGATATTTAATAAAAATGTACTTTATACTCCGTATCCTCCTGTGTTCACAGTATATAAACGAAGTGTTGGCTTCAATAATAATAATAATAATGATAATAATAATAATAAACCTGGTGTTTCCCTTTAACCATAATTAAAAACATCCCCAACATGCCCAATCTAAATCCGGACTGTAAAAGCTAAAGAACCCTTATATTAGAGCATTGAAACTTGCTATTAGCAGTGATCCTACACATGAAGGTTTCCTTTTCTGAACCTCTTTGAATAATGCAATAAAATCCCACAGTAATAATACCAGCAATAGCTCTGTTCCTTAGTCACTTTCCCTCTGCTCTCTGCAGTGGAAGCAGAAAATTTGGCCAGCACAAGTTTGATAAGTGGCTGCAGCATAATCTTGAAATTAGACAGGGTAAGCTTTAATCAAACATAACTCCGTAACAAACAGCTCCATTATGTAGGTCTTAAAAGTAAAAGCCATTTTTACGGTGCCAACAGAAATATTGCGTTAAGGCGTTAAGCTGGAATAAGATAAGAAAATGCTGCAGTATTTTTCCCTTTGGTCATGCAAGCCATTACAATTGGGCAAAAAAAAAAATGAAGCCCTTTATCAGAAGTGAGTTTGCAGGCAAGTAGTTTATTATAAGAAGCACAGTCGTACGTCTGACAGCTCTGGAGGTGAGAAATCCTTCTCTTCAGATGACAGCTGATCAAATTCGCACACAGTTTTGAACTCCTGTCAAGAATATGTATATAACATTATCGAGCTGTGGTTTCGGATCCTGACTTTATGTTTTCTCGAGATTTCCCCACATTTCCCACTCTTTTCAATGGTTTTTACTACAGCAGGGAATGTCAGGTACATAGAACGTTCCATCTACGGCTTAAATGATATGACAATCACAATCCATAGAGGACCAGCACTTTTATTTTTTTAATTTAAGTGTATTAATTCGAGTCAGAGTTATCAATATCAATGCAAATATATAAAGCTTGTTATTGATTTGTACATTGTATGTAACTTAACGTGATACTTTCGCTATTGCTTCCTAAGCACAGGCTCAATGCCAGACCTAACTGGCATACATATGCTCCACTGTGGTTGGAAACATTTCTATCCATCAGCATGTCTGTGGGGAAGATTTACTAAGGTGAACTGACGGCTCAACTGTACCGGCGTCATAGATGCCGGTATAGTTGAATGCGGCAGCTTTGGCGGGGGGGGTGAGTCGGTGCTGGCACCGCTAACAGCGGCACAGCGTGCAGGGATCGAGCGGCCCACTACTGGCACTGGCACCGGCCCTTCTGGCATTTGCCAGAAGTGCCCGATGGCCAGTCCGGCCCTGAATGTAGCTGGGGTGGGACAGGGCATGATGACTGCCGCTCGTCAAATTCATAAGACTGGAGTAGGATTTGTGGTGAGGAATGTAAGCAGATGGATATATTGCCCTGTTTCCCCTTGAAGACATCAATGTTATTGCTATAATGTAAAGTGTAATGTCATGCGTTATTGTGATGGAGATGTGTAATGTGAAAGATAATGGTGATGTATTGTAATGTTTTGCACTGTACTGTTAGGCAGCAGAGTCTGCCTAGCAACAGACAGTGAATAGGGTAAAATAGAGTTAAGTGTTGGGATTAGCCCAGAGAGGGAGGGGCTATGTAGCAGAACCAGAGAGGACTTCCTGGTAGTGAGCGTGAAATGTCTAGCTTACAGCCAGGGCAGATATTTGTATGCGGTCTTGCTGAGCACTCAGACAAGTCAGTGTTCTGTGGCATGACATAAAGGAGACCGGAACAGAGATAAGATTATCCTGAGATTCTGACTGAGACAAGGAACGTTGTTTGTATATGCATTCAATGGCTATAAGGGACTATCAAGGGGGTGTGCATATCAGCCTAAAAATTCATATTTATCAACATATATTAAAAGAACACCTAGGAAAAAACCTTTAGTGTACGACAGTACTAGGTAACACAAAAAGGTCTGGGATGAACAATTCAATGAATCCAATAAACTGCCACTTAGTATGTCTCCTCCTTTATATAATCTATGATAGATATGATAGTGGGCAATTACGGTAGTCACAACATCAGGAAGGACAGGTGATAGTTTATGGAGAAAAATCTCATATACTACCACATATGGCCTAGAAAGTTCTAAGATGTTCGTTAAATGATCCCTGCCTTGCAGCTGAGATTGGCACCATGAATATGAGGTTTTGGCGCCCTCCCGATCCAAGACTGCTCCCCCTAATTTGCCATATATGCCCTTATGTAGCAAATTATATAAAGGGAACGTAGACTAGACAATCATCAACTATCTTCTAAGAGGGTTTGCATACAACAGGACAATACATAATATCTTAAAAGGTATTAGTCACTTAACATTTAAATGCCTGTCGATAGAGATTGCTTCTATGCCTCTGCCTCAAACAAGTAACATGGAAAAATGTTGAGTCTTGACCTTCTAACTGGAGCCGCTCTAACAGAAAGGTCTAGAGCAGAGGTGTCAAACTGCATTCCTCGAGGGCCGCCAATAGGTCATGTTTTCAGGATTTCCTTGTATTGCACAGGTGATAATTTAATCACCTGCACAGAATGATTCCAGCACCTTGTGGAATGCTAAGGAAATCCTGAAAACATGACCTGTTGGCGGCCCTCGAGGAATGCAGTTTGACACCTCTGGTCTAGAGGATGGAACTTTAGTGGCAAGGCCTCAAGCCTCAAAGGTAACTGATCGAGACAGAGTAGTACGTCAACTGAGCCAACTTTCCTGGGCGGATTCTTTCCAAGCTTCTAACAGCATAAGTGTCACGCACAGTGTAGAAAAGTCTAGGTGCAACACGAAGAGATAAGGGGAAGGGAATCCAACACTAGGGAAGGGGGTAGTAGAGACTCCTAAGCAGACCTAACATCACCCTCTCTGCCCTCAGTATCCCTATATATGTTCCGCACCTATCGCCAAGCAGGACACTTAACCCCTGCCTGACCCTGGCAATTATCCCTGCATAGGAAAGGACAGGTTGAACACTTGGAGAACACCTTATCTCCCACAACCTTTCTGGACAGATCAGGAATCATAGGAAGAGGGTATGGATCTTGGATGGTAATTTGATTTAATTCCACAATTAAATCCTTCATCCTTCAAACATGATCGCAGTGTTCCGGCGGTATAGGGAAGCATCACGCAGGGAGAGGGCTCCCTGCGTGCTTCCCTGAAACCCCCGGAGCAACGCGATGAGCTCGCGTTGCTCCGAGGGTCTCTTACCTCCTCCTCCCTACAGCAGACCAGGATCCAAAATGGCCGAGGGGCTGCATCCGGGTCCTGCAGGGAGGTGGCTTACCAGCGTCTGCTCAGAGCAAGCGCTGGTAAGCCTGCAGGAGTGCATGTCAGATCGCTGATCTAACACAGTGCACAGCAAAGTGTCAGATCAGTGATCTTGCACTATAACATGATGCCTTCCCCGGGGCAATGTTATAGTGTAAAAAAAAATATTCACTTGTAAAAAAAAAAATTCCTAATATATATATATATATATATATATATATATATATATATATATATATACACTCACCGGCCACTTTATTAGGTACACCTGTCCAACTTCTTGTTAACACTTAATTTCTAATCAGCCAATCACATGGCAGCAACTCAGTGCATTTAGGCATGTAGACATGGTCAAGACAATCTCCTGCAGTTCAAACCGAGCATCAGTATGGGGAAGAAAGGTGATTTGAGTGCCTTTGAACGTGGCATGGTTGTTGGTGCCAGAAGGGCTGGTCTGAGTATTTCAGAAACTGCTGATCTACTGGGATTTTCACGCACAACCATCTCTAGGGTTTACAGAGAATGGTCCGAAAAAGAAAAAAAATCCAGTGAGCGGCAGTTCTGTGGGCGGAAATGCCTTGTTGATGCCAGAGGTCAGAGGAGAATGGGCAGACTGGTTCGAGCTGATAGAAAGGCAACAGTGACTCAAATCGCCACCCGTTACAACCAAGGTAGGCCTAAGAGCATCTCTGAACGCACAGTGCGTCGAACTTTGAGGCAGATGGGCTACAGCAGCAGAAGACCACACCGGGTACCACTCCTTTCAGCTAAGAACAGGAAACTGAGGCTACAATTTGTACAAGCTCATCGAAATTGGACAGTAGAAGATTGGAAAAACGTTGCTTGGTCTGATGAGTCTCGATTTCTGCTGCGACATTCGGATGGTAGGGTCAGAATTTGGCGTAAACAACATGAAAGCATGGATCCATCCTGCCTTGTATGGAGCATCTTTGGGATGTGCAGCCGACAAATCTGCGGCAACTGTGTGATGCCATCATGTCAATATGGACCAAAATCTCTGAGGAATGCTTCCAGCACCTTGTTGAATCTATGCCATGAAGAATTGAGGCAGTTCTGAAGGCAAAAGGGGGTCCAACCCGTTACTAGCATGGTGTACCTAATAAAGTGGCCGGTGAGTGTATATATATACAGTGGGCAAAAAAGTATTTAGTCAGTCAGCAATAGTGCAAGTTCCACCACTTAAAAAGATGAGAGGCGTCTGTAATTTACATCATAGGTAGACCTCAACTATGGGAGACAAACTGAGAAAAAAAAATCCAGAAAATCACATTGTCTGTTTTTTTATCATTTTATTTGCATATTATGGTGGAAAATAAGTATTTGGTCAGAAACAAACAATCAAGATTTCTGGCTCTCACAGACCTGTAACAACTTCTTTAAGAGTCTCCTCTTTCCTCCACTCATTACCTGTAGTAATGGCACCTGTTTAAACTTGTTATCAGTATAAAAAGACACCTGTGCACACCCTCAAACAGTCTGACTCCTAACTCCACTATGGTGAAGACCAAAGAGCTGTCAAAGGACACCAGAAACAAAATTGTAGCCCTGCACCAGGCTGGGAAGACTGAATCTGCAATAGCCAACCAGCTTGGAGTGAAGAAATCAACAATGGGAGCAATAATTAGAAAATGGAAGACATTCAAGACCACTGATAATCTCCCTCAATCTGGGGCTCCACGCAAAATCACACCCCGTGGGGTCAGAATGATCACAAGAACGGTGAGCAAAAATCCCAGAACCACGCAGGGGGACCTAGTGAATGAACTGCAGAGAGCTGGGACCAATGTAACAAGGCCTACCATAAGTAACACACTACGCCACCATGGACTCAGATCCTGCAGTGCCAGACGTGTCCCACTGCTTAAGCCAGTACATGTCCGGGCCCAACTGAAGTTTGCTAGAGAGCATTTGGATGATCCAGAGGAGTTTTGGGAGAATGTCCTATGGTCAGATGAAACCAAACTGGAACTGTTTGGTAGAAACACAACTTGTCGTGTTTGGAGGAAAAAGAATACTGAGTTGCATCCATCCAACACCATACCTACTGTAAAGCATGGTGGTGGAAAAATCATGCTTTGGGGCTGTTTCTCTGCAAGGGGGCCAGGATGACTGATCCGGGTACATGAAAGAATGAATGGGGCCATGTATCATGAGATTTTGAGTGCAAACCTCCTTCCATCAGCAAGGGCATTGAAGATGAAACGTGGCTGGGTCTTTCAACATGACAATGATCCAAAGCACACCGCCAGGGCAACGAAGGAGTGGCTTCGTAAGAAGCATTTCAAGGTCCTGGAGTGGTCTAGCCAGTCTCCAGATCTCAACCCTATAGAAAACCTTTGGAGGGAGTTGAAAGTCCGTGTTGCCAAGCGAAAAGCCAAAAACATCACTGCTCTAGAGGAGATCTGCATGGAGGAATGGGCCAACATACCAACAACAGTGTGTGGCAACCTTGTGAAGACTTACAGAAAACGTTTGACCTCTGTCATTGCCAACAAAGGATATATTACAAAGTATTGAGATGAAATTTTGTTTCTGACCAAATACTTATTTTCCACCATAATATGCAAATAAAATGATAAAACAGACAATGTGATTTTCTGGATTTTTTTTTCTCAGTTTGTCTCCCATAGTTGAGGTCTACCTATGATGTAAATTACAGACGCCTCTCATCTTTTTAAGTGGTGGAACTTGCACTATTGCTGACTGACTAAATACTTTTTTGCCCCACTGTATATATATATAGTTCCTATAAATACATTTCTTTATCTAAATAAAAACAATAAAAGTACACATATTTAGTATCGCCGCGTCCATAACGACCCAACCTATAAAACTGTCCCACTAGTTAACCCCTTCAGTGAACACCGTAAAAAAAAAAAAACGAGGCAAAAAAACAACGCTTTATTATCATACCCCAAACAAAAAGTGGAATAACACGCGATCAAAAACACGGATGTAAATAAACATGGTACCGCTGAAAACGTCATCTTGTTCCGCAAAAAATGAGCCATGATACAGCATAATTAGCAAAAAAAATAAAAAGTTATAGTCCTCAGAATAAAGCGATGCAAAAATATTTTTTCTATAAAATAGTTTTTATTGTATAAAAGCGCCAAAACATAAAAAAATTATATAAATGAGGTATCGCTGTAATCATACTGACCCGAAGAATAAAACTGCTTCATCCATTTTACCAAACGCGTAACAGTATAAACGCCTCCCCCAAAAGAAATCCATGAATAGCTGGTTTTTGGTCATTCTGTCTCACAAAAATCGGAATAAAAAGCGTTCAAAAAATGTCATGTGCCCGAAAATGTTACCAATAAAAATGTCAACTCGTCCCGCAAAAAACAAGACCTCACATGACTCTGTGGACCAAAATATGGAAAAATTATAGCTCTCAAAATATTTTTTGCAAGAAAAGCATCTTTCAGTGTTTGACGGCTGCCAATCATCAAAACCCGCTATAAAAGTAAATCAAACCCCCCTTCATCACCCCCTTAGTTAGGGAAAAATTAAAAAATTAAAAAAATGTATTTATTTCCATTTTCCCATTAGGGTTAGGGCTAGGGCTAGCGTTATGGCTAGGGTTAGGGTTGGGGCTAGGGTTAAGCTTACAGTTAGGGTTGGGGCTAAAGTTAGGGTTAGGGTTAAAGTTGGTTTGGATTACATTTACGGTTGGGAATAGGTGTTGGGATTAGGGTTAGGTGTGTGTTTGGATTAGGGTTTCAGTTATAACATGGCGTCCGATCTCAATTCCAGCCAATTCTGCGTTGAAAAAGAAAAACAGTGCTCATTCCCTTCCAAGCGCTCCCGTGCACCCAAACAGGGGTTTGCACCAACATATGGGGTATCAGCATACTCAGGACACATTGGACAACAACTTTTGAGGTCTAATTTCTCCTGTTACCCTTGGGAAAATACAAAACTGGGGGCTAAAAAATAATTTTTTATTTTCACGGCTCTGCGTTATAAACTGTAGTGAAACACTTGGGGGTTCAAAGTTCTCACAACACATCTAGATAAGTTCCTTGGGGTTCTAGATTCCAATATGGGGTCACTTGTGGGGGGTTTCTACTGTTTAGGTTCATTAGGGGCTCTGCAAACGCAATGTGATGCCTGCAGACCAATCCATCTAAGTCTGCATTCCAAATGACGCTCCTTCCCTTCCGAGCTCTGCCATGCGCTCAAACGGTGGTTCCCCCCACATATGGGGGTATCAGCGTACTCAGGACAAATAGGACAACTTTTAAAAAATATGATTTTTTATTTTTACGGCTCTGCATTATAAACTTCTGTGAATTACTTAATGGGTCAAAGTGCTCATCACACATCTAGATAAGTTCCTTAGGGGATCTACTTTCCAAAATGGTGTCACTTGTGGGGGGTTTCAATGTTTAGGCACATCAGGGGCTCTCCAAACACAACATGGTGTCCCATCTCAATTCCAGTCAATTTTGCATTGAAAAGTCAAATGGCACAGGAGTGCTGTGTTTAGAATGGTGTCACACTTGGTTATTTTCTATCATATAGACCCCTCAAAATGACTGCAAATGAGATGTGGTCCCTAAAACAAATGGTGTTGTAAACATGAGACATTGCTGGTCAACTTTTAACCCTTATAACTCCCTAACAAAAAAAAATTGTTTCCAAAATTGTGCTGATGTAAAGTACACATGTGGGAAATGTTACATTAAGTATTTTTTGTGACATATCTCTGTGATTTAATTGCATAAAAATTAAAAGTTGGAAAATTGCGAAATTTTCAAATTTTTCGCCAAATTTCCATTTTTTTCACAAATAAACGCAGGTAATATCAAAGAAATTTTATGACTGTCATGAAGTACAATATGTCACGAGAAATCAATGTCAGAATCACCGGAATCCGTTGAAGCGTTCCAGAGTTATAACCTCATAAAGGGACAGTGGTCAGAATTGGAAAAATTGGCCTGTTCATTAACGTGCAAACCACCCTTGGGGGTAAAGGGGTTAAACATTTCTCCTGGCAGTAATACCCCCACTCAATGACTTCCCTGGCTTGCCAATCCACCAACGGATTAAGCTTCACCACCAGGGAAGGCCCAATGTAATTGGAGTGGAAAGACCATCCAGGACATAGCAAGGAAAAATTTCACAATGACTCTACCCCACCCTCACTCTTATGCATTATGCACAATGTGCGAGAAAGCTTTCTGTGCAAGTGGTGCTGAGTCAATGATGAAGATGGAAATGGGCTTAGCTAAAGCACAGCAAACCAGTTCGTGAGTTCCGGCAAACTCAGCATTAACCATGCTGACTCAAGCTCCACTGTCAGCAACACACAAATCTCATTGGTTTTGCTCTCCAGCACCACCTCTGCTGGCAGGACAAACCGGGACCTGCAGGTTGATGAAAAATGTACCCCTTGCTCTTTTAACTCCAGACTACCAAGTGTTAAACCAAAGGTTAAATGAGTCTCCCTTTGTTTAGGCATCAAAGGACAGGCCCCAATAAATTGTGGGCATGCGCTAGCGATGCGTCCGACATAGGGCTTAATGGCGGCGTTAACGGACTGCGTTTTACCGCGTTATGCCGCGGTGTAACGTAGTTCGTCTAATGGACTGCCTATAACGTAATGTGAACCCAGCCATAATAAGAAGAATTATGTTTGGAGAAAGAAAAACACTGAATTACAACATAAAACCATACCATCAGCCTCATAACATCTGAAAAACATGGTGGTCATAGTGTGATGGTTTGAGCCTGTTTTGCTGCATCTGGGCCAGAACAGCTGCCATCATTGATGAAACAATGAAAGCTGGATTATACTAGCAAATTCTAATGGAAAATGCAAATTGCCTCTTAAGAGAAAAAGAGGACTTAAACTCAATAGCGCCACCTGTTGGAAGTAGCGATCCTACAAGTCACAATCAACCCTTTAACGAGCTGTGCAGTATGACTTAGGATAAAAGCCAAATCAGTATCTCAGTTCGCAGACACGGTGTTTCGGACTGTTGGCATGGAAAATGTCAGGACATCTACCATGAGCTGAATCTCAAGAGAACGTGGGATATGCAGCACATCAACGGCCCAAAGCACACTGGTCTTGTTTTATATGGAGCAAGTAACAATTATTTAGATGCAATTATAGCTGCACAAGGTGGTCTCACTACATTCTAAAAGCAAACGATCACATACTTTTACCATACACAGACATGTGATATCTCATCTTTTATAATGGACCAAGTCCATTATTTTTGACTCATTTGAATACTTTGGTTCACATTATATGCTTTGAAAACTTGTGTAAAAATTTTGTGTAGTTCAAACTTTTAAGCAACACTGTATAGTTAACAACAAAAAAAAAAATAGGCAGCACTCTAATTTGAAAAAGGTTTCTTTCTATACCTATATCCGAGACATGTTTTAGCTCTAAATACATGACTTTTTCTCAAGTAGTTTTAGAGAGGCTCATGTGTTTGGATCTGAACCATTGCTCTGAGAGGGGTAAATAATAATGTTGATCGAGCAGTGAAACGATCAAGTGCTCGGCACTCGAATCGAGCATGTCGGATGCTCGGACGTTTTCAACTCGAGTAGTGAGCATAATGGAAGTAAATGGCAAATTCGAGAATGTTTCCGGAGGATGGGAGAGTTCTTTTTTATTGGGGCATGCCTATTTTTTTCTACTGTATTGTTGGGGGACTTTAACTTGGAGATTAGAGGCCTGCAACAAACACAGTGCTTCTTTTCGCTCTCTCTGTATACGTATTATATATATATATATATATATATATATATATATATATATATATATATATATACAGTACAGACCATAAGTTTGGACACACTTTCTCATTTAAAATTTTTTCTGTATTTTCATGACTATGAAAATTGAACTTTCACACTGAAGGCATCAAAACTATGAATTAACACATGTGGAATTATATACTTACCAAAAAAAGTGTAAAACAACTGAAAATGTCTTATATGATTACTGCTTTGCACACTCTTGGTATTCTCTTGATGAGCTTCAAGAGGTAGTTACCGGGAATGGTTTTCACTTCACAGGTGTGCCCTGTCAGGTTTAATAAGTGGGATTTCTAGCCTTATAAATGGGGTTGGGACCATCAGTTGTGTTGTGCAGAAGTCTGGTGGATACATAGCGGATAGTCCTACTGAATAGACTGTTAGAATCTGTATTATAGCAAGAAAAAAGCAGCTAAGAAAAACGAGTGGCAATCATTACTTTAAGAAATGAAGGTCAGTCAGTCCGAAAAATTTTGAAAATTTTGAAAGTGTTCCCAAGTGCAGTTGCAAAAACCATCAAGTGCTACTAAGAAACTGGCTCACATGAGGACCACCCCAGGAAAGGAAGACCAAGAGTCACCTCTGCTTCTGAGGATAAGTTTATCCGAGTCACCAGCCTCAGAAATCGCAGGTTAACAGCAGCTCAGATTAGAGACCAGGTCAATGCCACACAGAGTTCTAGCAGCAGACACATCTCTACAACAACTGTTAAGATGAGACTTTGTGCAGCAGGCCTTCATGGTAAAATAGCTGCTAGGAAACCACTGCTAAGGACAGGCAACAAGCAAAAGAGACTTGTTTGGGCTAAAGAACACAAGGAATGGACATTAGACCAGCGGAAATCTGTACTTTGGTCTGAGTCGTCCAAATTTGGTTCCAACCACCGTGTCTTTGTGCGACGCAGAAAAAGGGAACGGATGGACTTTACATGCCTGGTTCCCACAGTGAAGCATGGAGGAGGAGGTGTGATGGTGTGGGGGTGCTTTGCTGGTGACACTGTTGGGGATTTATTCAAAATTGAAGGCATACTGAACCAGCATGGCTACCGTAGCATTTTGCAGCGGCATACTATTCCATCCGGTTTGCGTTTAGTTGGACCATCATTTATTTTTCAACAGGACAATGACCCCCAAAACACCTCCAGGCTGTGTAAGGGCTATTTGACCAAGGAGAGTGATGGGGTGCTACGCCAGATGACCTGGCCTCAACAGTCACCAGACCTGAACCCAATCGAGATGGTTTGGGGTGAGCTGAGCAGAGTGAAGGCAAAAAAGCCAACAAGTGCTAAGCATCTCTGGGAACTCCTTCAAGATTGTTGGAAGATGATTCCCGATGACTACCTCTTGAAGCTCATCAAGAGAATGCCAAGAGTGTGCAAAGCAGTCATCAAAGCAAAAGGTGGCTACTTTGAAGAACCTAGAATATAAGACATATTTTCAGTTGTTTCACACTTTTTTGATAAGTATATAATTGCACATGTGTTAATTCATAGTTTTGATGCCTTCAGTGTGAATTTACAAGTTGCATAGTCATGAAAATACAGAAAAATCTTTAACTGAGAAGGTGTGTCCAAACTTTTGGTCTGTACTGTATATATATATTCCAGGGAGTGTGTGGAGTGGAGGATGGAGCAGCAGCAGGGGCCAGAGGAGACAGCTGCATACCTGACAGCACAGCTTCTGCCTGCCAGGCTGTGCTGGATGCTGAGGCATAAGGACCTGTGTGATGTTATTTAGTGGGCGGGCTGGAGCATCACACGATGGCACAGAGCTCTCCCTCTTCTGATGTCATCACAGGTCCTTCAGACACCCACTAGAATCTGCTGGCTTCCTCTTATGATCTGTGCTGTGGAGAGGCAGGGAGGGCTCTGTGTGTGCAGTCATGGGATGCTCCAGCTTTTCACCTCACCACAGTGGCTGGCTGGCACAATAAAAGGTTAGTCTTTACAACACACAATAAAGCACTCTGCCACTCCTGTGGTGAACTATAACTCCCAGCATGCCATAGGATCTGCAGGACATGCTGGGAGTTATAGTTCTCCCAATGGGATCTTAAAGCAGTACTCCAGTGTTATTTTTCAGTGCTGGAGTGGTGCTTTAAATATAAGCCCTGTGCCCCCATTCTTATACTCACCCTCCAGCGTCTTCACATAGTACTTTACAGACACCACACTGGTCCCGCAGCAACATCTTCTACCCGCAGCTTCCAACATAATAACATACTATTATATATAATAACACCACATATAATAGTATGTTATTCAATTTTACCACTTTTTTTTTTTTTTTGCTTCAAATATTTTTTTCCCTATTTTCCACCTCTAAAACCTTAAGAAACCTTTCTTAAGAAAGAAAAATGGACTGCGACCATTTTAAATGGGCAACAAGTCCTGGGAGAGAGTGGAAATCTGGCATTGGGAAAACAACCTGCAAACATTCAGGAGCTTGAGAAAAATTTAACAGAATAAGCTACCAGTGAAAAACTCACAGATGGCACAAATATAATCAAGGGTGACCACAACTGGGCAAGCATGACCACTGCTTTAATAGACAGTGTATTGAGCACACAAGGACTATGGTCCAAGCAATTGGATTCCCTTAGAACATGTATTTACCACCTATTCTGTAGATAGATGATTAAGGCCGGGGTCAGACTTGCAAGTGTGATGTGATGTGAGAAACTCACATCAATACCCGGCACTGCCGCCGGCACTCGGGACCAGAGCGTGCAGCTGCATAGAAATACATGCAGCCGCACACTCCGGTCCCAAGTGCCGGCGGCAGTGCCGGGTATTGATGCAAGAGACTCGCGTGAGTTTCTCGCATCACACTCGCAAGTTTGACCCTGGCCTAAGGCTGCTTTCACACATCAGTATTTTGCCATCAGGCTCAATCCGGTAAATTTTGAAAAAAAAAAAAAAAGGATCCGCCGAATGATGCTGCCGGATCCGTTTTGTTTCCCATAGACTTGTACTAGCGACGGATTGTGCCGGATGGCCACATATTTCATCCGTCGTTCGCCGAATCTTCATAGGATTCCACTGTGTTGCCAGATTTCTGCTTCTAACCAATGACTCAGAGGATACCTCCAAATATCACATGT
The DNA here is from genome assembly GCF_051348905.1 of Ranitomeya variabilis. Classification (NCBI taxonomy): domain Eukaryota; kingdom Metazoa; phylum Chordata; class Amphibia; order Anura; family Dendrobatidae; genus Ranitomeya; species Ranitomeya variabilis. Next base: position 156,590,009 of record NC_135237.1, on the reverse strand, counting down.
AATATAGCAGGCTTTGGGTAGTCCATAATGTCCATGTACTCTAGTTGCTGTATTTGAGATCATGGACAATACCTGCATCCATCTGACAAAGGAACACACTGAATCGTTTCCTTTTGTTTACAAATACTCCGTAACAATGAGCCACTAATAGATAAAGAATAAAGTACCCATTATTGGATAGATATTATCAGAGGTTACTATGTACACCTATTTATAGTACTCAGAATAGTCATACACCAATATTTCATTACTGATCATGTTATTTGTAAAATCGAGTGCTCCTAAATAGGTTTGGGGGCAAAATCCTGGATGTTCTTTTTAATCCATTTCAAATTAAACCTGACAATGAATGGCATTTGTCTGCTAGCCTGACACTTAAGCTTGTGGTCTTCATCTGCTACACAGCTCAGGTTATTAGTGTCAAGTCATTTCTACTCCGAAAAGTCAACAGCTGAAGGTGCATGAAGTCTAAATTACAATCATTTTGGGTCCTGGAGCTTAGATGAAAAAGAAGCTTTTACTATCAACATCTAATGTAGTTTAACCCACTCAGTCCTTCAAGGACACTGGAGTCAATGGTTCACTGTGACGCAGAACTCCTAAATATAAGCTAGTGTACAGAAACCACAATCACAGATTATACACAAAACACATGCATGACTAGTTATTGCCATTGTGCCCATTACAATAAATGAAAAAAAAAAGGGATTTTATTTCAATAAACCATGTCCGTATTGTCCACAGACTGTGCTTGGTATTGCAGCATTTACTTGAAAAGGACAGAGCTGCAATACTTGATATACACAGTATGGTGGTTTGTAGCCCAAAACTCAAAGGGTTATTCCCATCTGCAAGATCTTATCCCAATATTTAATAGGTGTAATAATAATAATATCTGCAAATATCTCCAATTAGAAATGTCGTATAGTTCTTCTGATTCGCTATATCGCTTATCCCATTGCAGTAGGTTAGGTGTCCATGGTTATGACCACTAACAACTGTCACTATGCGAGTGGCTGTAACCATGGATGCCTAAGCTGCTGGTATGCCCTGCACATGGGGTAAGCAACAAAGCAAATCAAAAGAACTATACTACATTTATAATTGGAGGTATTTGCTATTATTATTATTATACCTACTGAATATTGGGATAGGATCTTGGAAATGGGAATACCTCTTTAAGGACTGAAGATTGTGAAATACCATGCTGGAAAATAGCAGCAGTAATGCTAGAAAATGAGGAAAAGAGAGTTCTAGCTCTTATAATACAGGCAAAATACAAATGAAAAGGAACCTCCCATTCTCAGGATGTTAAGTTACAGGGTGGCAGAACTGGATAGTTCCTGGACATATTATACTGGTAGGCTCCCCAGAAGTTTATTTTTTTTAGGTGTCAGGGAAAGAAGACCATGCAGAGTTTGTGTGAAAGAAAAGGTATACTTTAGATTGTAGCAGAATTATATCTGCTCTAGTAGGAAAGGCAAACATGATTCAATATGAAAAGACAAATCTCTGTTAAATAAAAATTAGAACCAACACGCTGGGATTATATGTACTGATTTGCAATGTAAAAGAAGGCATATGTTTCTATATCAACTGTGTTATCAAGTCAACACTCCATTTATTAACACTTCTTTCAATGCAAACTAGAAGACTGCAGCATACCTTGTGTTTGGCTACAGTTAACATGTAATATGCTGCCTTTTTTGTTTTGTTTTTTTGAATCCAGTAAAATGTATATTTTTTTTAAACAAAGGCCATCATGTGAAAGTAGGTGGATGGAATTCAGCTATTGGTGGAGAAATAAGTAGTAAATGACAATTTCAACATGATAGCAGTTTCCAAATAACTGTGATCGTCAGACATAGAGGGTAGTTGGCCGTGACATGGTATTATTCCATAATGGAGAAGTTGGACAGGGTTTAAGAGATGCAAATCTCAGTCTCAGATGCAAAGGCATAGTTTAATTTCTAAGCTACAGTACCGAAAATAAAGAGGTCCCAGTGCATGGGTAAGGTGGGATGGGTGGACATTCCAGTTATCAGGTGATTTAGTCATATTTATGTGCACACTTGTTCGGATTCAAAGTGGTTCCCATAGTACAATGAATTTCATCTACTTTTCATATCTTTCTTAATGCTGCATCTATGCAGATATATATGATCCAAAAATACATAATCCAGTATGTAGTCATCTAGCAATATCTCAAAAGGAAAAAATGGCAATATAGCAGCAATAGGAGAACAAAAGGAGTTAATATTCCTCATTAAATTTTAATAAGTGCTATAGATTACCAAGTGATGTGCATAAAAACTACTAAAAATGGAGAATAAGCAGTACAATAAGGCGGGCCACATTAATTGACACAGACAAATTGATATCTATAATATAACGCTGGGAGCTTCACTCTGTCCGAAGCCTTTATAGACTGCGCAAGCGCCGGCGCAGTCTGGACCCCACAGAGTGACCCAGCCCAGGAGATAGAGGTATGAGTAAGCACTGAACGCACACCGCGGTCTCCAACGGAGAAGCAGGGACGTGCCAGGAGGGTGAGTATGCTATATTCACCTGTCCCGTTCCAGTGATGCGCGCTGCTCCGTCCTCCACATCCTCTGCCTGTGACGTTCAGGTCAGAGGGCGCGATGACGCACTTAATGCGCGCCGCCCTCTGACTGAACAGTCACAGCCAGAGGACCCAGAAGATGGAGCGGCACGCAGCAGTGGATCAGGGCCAGGTGACTATAGCAAGTGTGGGGGGCCTGAGCTAGCGGCGACTCCGGCACCTGACCCCCATAGCTCGCCATGTCCCGCCTGCTCAGGCCCCCCAGCACTCAGCGCCCAGCAACGATAGGTGAGTATTAGTGTTGAGCATTCCGATACCGCAAGTATCGGGTATCGGCCGATACTTGCGGGTATCGGAATTCCGATACCGAGATCCGATACTTTTGTGGTATCGGGTATCGGTATCGAAACAACATTAATGTAAAAATGTGTAAAAGAGAGAATTAAAATAAAAAATATTGCTATACTCACCTCTCCGACGCAGCCTGCACCTTACCGAGGGAAGCGGCAGCGTTCTTTGTTTAAAATTCGCGCTTTTCTTTCCTTTACGTGAAGTCCCGGCTTGTGATTGGTTGCGTCGCAGTCACATGGGCGACGCAACCAATCACAGCAAGCCGTGACGTAATTTCAGGTCCTTAAGGATTTTAAAATTACGTCCCGGCTTTGTGATTGGTTGCGTCGCAGTCACATGGGCGACGCAACCAATCACAGCAAGCCGTGACGTAATTTCAGGCCCTTAAGGATTTTAAAATTACGTCCCGGCTTGTGATTGGTTGCATCGCGGTCAGCCAATCACAAGCCGGGACGTCACGGGAGGCTGGACAAGCGCGCATTTTAAAATGCGCGCGTGTCCAGCCTCCCGTGACGTCACGGCTTGTGATTGGTTGCGTCGCCCATGTGACTGCGACGCAACCAATCACAAAGCCGGGACGTAATTTTAAAATCCTTAAGGGCCTGAAATTACGTCACGGCTTGCTGTGATTGGTTGCGTCGCCCATGTGACTGCGACGCAACCAATCACAAAGCCGGGACGTAATTTTAAAATCCTTAAGGACCTGAAATTACGTCACGGCTTGCTGTGATTGGTTGCGTCGCCCATGTGACTGCGACGCAACCAATCACAAAGCCGGGACTTCACGTAAGGAAAGAAAAGCGCGAATTTTAAGCAAACAACGCTGCCGATTCCCTCGGAGAGGTGAGTATAGCAATATTTTTTATTTTAATTCTTTCTTTTACACATTAATATGGTTCCCAGGGCCTGAAGGAGAGTTTCCTCTCCTTCAGACCCTGGGAACCATCAGGAATACCGTCCGATACTTGAGTCCCATTGACTTGTATTGGTATCGGGTATCGGTATCGGATTGGATCCGATACTTTGCCGGTATCGGCCGATACTTTCCGATACCGATACTTTCAAGTATCGGACGGTATCGCTCAACACTAGTGAGTATGTTATTTATTTTTTATTTTTATTGCAGCAGCATACAGGGTATATAATACTATGGAGCATCTTATGGGGGCCATCAACCTTTATGGATCAGCATACAGGGCATATAATACTATGGAGCATCTTATGGGGGCCATCAACCTTTATGGATCAGCATATAGGGCATATACTATGGAGCATCTTATGGGGCCATCAACCATAATGGAGCAGCATATGAGGCATATACTATGGAGCATCTTATGGAGGCCATCAACCATAATGGAGCAGCATATGAGGCATATACTATGGAGCATCTTATGGAGGCCATCAACCATAATGGAGCAGCATATGAGGCATATACTATGGAGCATCTTATGGGGGCCATCAACCTTTATGGAGCAGCATATGGATGGGAGCAGCAAATTACAGAACGGTGGCGCAGGATGGGAGCAGCACATTACAGAATAGGGCAGCACATGACAGAACGGGGGTGCAGGATGGCAGCAGCACATGACAGAACGGGGGTGCAGGATGGCAGCAGCACATGACAGAACGGGGGTGCAGGATGGAAGCAGCACATGACAGAACGGGGGCGCAGGATGGGAGCAGCACATGACAGGATGGGGGCGCAGGATGGGAGCAGCAAATGACAGAATGGAGGCGCAGGATGGGTGCAGCACATGTCAGAATGGGGGCGCAGGATGGGAGCAGCACATGACAGAATGGGGCCGCAGGATGGTAGCAGCACATGACAGAACTGGGGCATAGGATGGGAGCAGTACATGACAGAATGGGGGCTCAAGATGGGAGCAGCGCATGACAGCATGGGGGCACAGGATGGGAGCAGCACATGACAGAACAGGGGGTAGGATGGGAGCAGCACGTGACAGAATGGGGGCGCAGGATAGCAGCAGCACATGACAGAATAGGGGCTCAAGATGGGAGCAGCACATGACAGAACGGGGGCGCAGGATGGGAGCAGCACATGAAAGAACGGGGGAGCAGGATGGCAGTGGCAGCAGCACATGACAGGATGGGGGCACAAGATAGGAGCAGCACATGGCAGGATAAGGGCGCAGGATGGGAGAAGCACATGACAGGATGGGGGCGCAGGATGAGAGCAGCACATAACCAAAATGGAGGCGCAGGATGGGAGCAGCACATGACAGCATGTGGGTGCAGGATACAAGCACTACATGACAGGATGAGGGCGCAGGATGGGAGCAGCACATGACAGCATGGGGGTGCAGGATGGGAGCACCACATGACAGCATGGGGGCGCAGGATGGGAGCACATGACAGGATGAGGGCTCAGGAAGAGAGTAGCACATGACAAGATGGGGGCGCATGATGGTAGCAGCACATGACAGGATTGGGGTGGAGTATGGGAGCACCACATGACAGGATTGGGGTGGAGTATGGGAGCACCACATGACAGGATTGGGGTACAGGATGGGACCACCACAAGACAGGATTGGGGTACAGGATGGGAGCACGTGACAGGAAGAGAGTAGCACATCACAAGATGAAAGCACACAAAACAGGATGGGGGCGCGCAAGATGGTAGCAGCACATGACAAGATTAGGGCGCAGGATGGAAGCAACACATACCAGGATGGAGACCATATACCAATATAAATGCTCGCCACCCGGGCGTAGAACGGGTTCAATAGCTAGTACATATATAAGGAGCCAAGTGGTCAGTACAGACAATGCTTTATCAGTTATCACATAATTCTATTAATGAAAATGTGCTACATACTGTAAGATTGTGCTTGCCACGTGTCTTGGGGGGCACTCGCTTGGCAGCAGGATAAACACTCAGGCACGATATCTCAAACATATCAGTCTTATTTGGTTTATTACACATCATAAACTACATGATGTACAGTCCATTGCATTACATTTCATGAACTTATCACGACCCCCAGTCTGTTCATGCAGCAGATAGGCTTCTCTGCCGTATATTATCATCCCCTTATCCGGGCTTACCTTTACCACTCCTCACGCTGACTCCTCGTCAGTCCCAGGTCCTCAACACAGACCGTCCAGGTCCACGGTCTCTAGGTGCTTCCAGGACATCTCACTTCCAGGAGACTCCAACACTGACTGTCCCGGACCTACAGCACACAGGCCACTCAGGTCCACACTCAGAGAGCATACAGGGACGCTCAGTAGTGTCCCGCCTGGACACATGGAAGTCTGTCCATTCTGACAGACTCACAGACACTCAGTGCCATGTGCTAAACACACCTCCTTTAGGTAGCCTATAACCACACCCACAGGTGAGGTAACATCACATGCACTGGTCACATGATCATGACATCACTGCAGCTCCTCAAACTCCTGCAGGGAAAAAGGTACAGTGAGCGCCACCACTCAGAGGTGAGGTATGTGGGTAGCCAGACCCTCCCATCTCTCATAGCTACCCACAACCCAGGCCCAGGTGCACTAAATGACATCTTCAGTACTTACGTGCTCTAAAGACAAGATACTCCGGGTTGCATCGCAGGGAGCATCCATCCCTGTGACACATACCTCCCATTAACCACAATGCCGGACACTGTCTCACTATCACATCCATGCACACAACTGCCACGCACTCTCAAGGCCTCAATACGCCTGCATGTGCATACTGGGGAGACCATGCAGTGCCCCCTACCTGTTACAGGGGTCACTGCATCACATATCCCCTCTCTGTTCAAACTTGTGGGGTTGAGCATCTGTCAGACACCTGGGGACTCGAGACCAGGTACCCAAGTCACCTTGCCCTACTAGTCGAGAGGGCCCAGTCAGTCGGGTTTGGGCATCATGGTCAATCTGGCGTCGCAATCCCCTTGCGCCCATATGACCTGTCTGGACTGACTGTCAATATGTCCGCTACCGGGTCTCCCACCTAAGTCACTCAGCCCTGAGCTAACTGAGACGACTCAACTTTTATCTCTTTCATCAGGCCTCTTTCTGTAACCTCTCTGCTGGCCATATCTTCCGTGGTCTTTATGTCCTCTGTTAGCTTCATCTTGAGGACCTTCAACCCTTAGCGAACCTCTTCGCCTCTCTAACCTGTGAGATGATGCTGGCGGCCATCTGTTTCCCATTTTCTGCAGCTCCTTATTGATCTGCTCCCTCTCACGTCTTAGCTGCTCGATTTCTTTTAGGTACGCCACGCGATACCCCAGGAGCATCCGGATATTCTCAAGACTCTCCATGGATCCGACAATAAGGAATGGAACCATCCCATCTTCACCCACGTCCTGCGCCTCGTCATCAGCCGGAATCCTCAGTCTCTTCACACCGGATTTATTCAGTATCTCCTGCATCACTCTCCCAAGTCTTCAGACGACTTTCGTCACCAGAGCTTTGTGTACTTGGATGACTTCTTCCACAAAGCCTAGCCGATTTTGAGCTTCTCTCGCAAGCTCCAGACGTCAAGCGGCTTCCTCATTTCTCAACAGGATCATCCGTTTCGTGTGGAGACATTGTAGGTGCATATCCCTTAGAATAGCCACCCGCTTCACTGTGACTTCCTTAGATGACAGTATCACCAACTGTTCTGTCTCTGGTGCCCAGTGCACACTACATGCTTCTGCCTTTTTAAAGGCCTCATGCACACCCTCACTGGTACATGCACCCCGCATGTCCTCGGGTATCTCCACCACGCACTTGAAGAACGAGGTCTCATTTTCTTCATGGACAGATGGCTCCTGGTTTACCTCCGAAACTTCCATCAAGACATCTTTCACGAGTGACTGTCTTGTTCTGCCTTTAGCGTGAGCTCTTCCTCAGTTTTACACTTCTCAACATCCCTTGCCAAGATGGGCATCGGCAGCTCCGCCTTGTTATCACTCGGGGATGGCTGAAGACCTCTTGCTGCTTCTTGGAGCACTACCACATTTTCGCCTAAGGCCTTATTCACACTGTGCCACGCTGTCAGGTGACCTCTGAGCTCAGAGACGTCCTTCTCCAGCTCATCCAACCTGTGCGCCGCCATTTGTCTCAGGGCTTTTTCTTGTTCACCATGCCCTTTTAGTGTTTTTAATTCGGCCTGTAAATCTGCCACCATTTCCTTCTCACAAGATAATCCTTTAGCTAGTTCCTGGAACCCCTGTGCTTCCTTCGCTACAAGCTGGGCCTTGACTGCTGAGAGCTTGGACTCCAGGTGACGCACCTAATCCAGCTGCTCGGAGTTGGCGACTTCCATACTCACCACCTTCAAACTTTCCTTTGCCAGCTGTTGACAGACCTTTTCATGCTCTTTTTCCAAGCTTTGTACGTGCGCTTCTACCTGGCGAAAGCTGTCAGCTTGCTCTTTCCACGTGCGCATTTCCTTGGTAAGCTTGTCAACTTTATCCTCTAGTTGTTGGGTGATAGCGGTCAAATTAGACAGCTTCTCCTGCAGGCTCTCTATTTTATTTTGGAGTTGTTCTCCAACTGTGATACCAGCTGTTGGAGCCCTACCACCACCCTGGGACAGTTTTACATTTCCCACGTCCTCGGCTACTTCAGTGCTGAGTTTTGTCAGGCCATGTTCACACTTTGCGGGTGACCTCTGCGGGTTCTCCCGCAGCAGATTTGATAAATCTGCAGGGCAAAACCTCTGCGGTTATCCCTGCAGATTTATCGCAGTTTGTTCCGCGGTTTCCGCTGCGGGATTACTCCTATACCATTGATGCTGCATATGCAGCAATATGCAGCATCAATAGTAATGTTAAAATAAAAAAAAGTTTATATACTCACCCTCTGACGTCTCGATCTCCTCGGCGCTGAACCCGGTGGTCCGGTTCCAAAGATGATGTGCGAGAAGGACCCTTCGTGACGTCACGGTCATGTGACCGCGACGTCACGGTCATGTGACCGCGACGTCACGGTCATGTGACCGCGACGTCACCGCAGGTCCTGTTCGCACAGCAACTCTGACCGGCTGGCCGCGTGCAGCGCTGAGAGGTGAGTATAACATGATTTTTTATTTTAATTCTTTTTTTTACCCCAAATATGGTTCCCAGGGCCTGGAGGAGAGTCTCCTCTCCTCCACCCTGGATACCACCCGCACATTATCCGCTTACTTCCCGCAACGTGGGCACAGCCCCATGCAGGAAGTAAGCGGTTCAATGCATTTCTATGTGTGCAGAATCGCAGCGATTCTGCACAAAGAAGTGACATGCTGCGGGTTGTAAACCGCTGCGTTTCTGAGCGGTTTTTCCCGCAGCATGTGCACAGCGGTTTGCGGTTTCCATAGGGTTTACATGTAAATGTAAACGCAATGGAAACTGCTGCGGACCCGCAGCATCAAAATTGCCGCGGTTCCGCGTAAAAACCGCAAAGTGTGAACATGGCCTCAAGGATAAAATGACTTCTATCTCAGGGACATTATCTTTGTTGGCACCGGTCCCTGTCTCCTCTTTATCACTCTTCTCCGAGGGTGCAATTTGTTCAGCCCCTTTTCCTCTTTTACGTCTCTGGCGACGGGATGAAGTTTTGCTATTTATACCAGAGTCAGTCTTACTGCCCTCTTTTCCGCTTTCGTCACTGTCTGAATGGGAGTCACCACCACCCGATCGGTCATCCGGGAACCAGCAGTCTCCCAGTCTCCAGCTAAACATGTCACATTTTCTAGAATGGCTGCCACCGCTATCGTGACTTCAGCCTGTGGAGCCCTGTCGTTTCTTTGTGTCAGTACCTCTGATAGCACAGCGTCATACTCCGCTCTAGCGCTTGTTACTGGCCATGATATGTCACAGTCACCCCCAGAGTGAGTCTCACACCCCACAACATGGTGAACCTTCCAGTTGCTCTCTAACCGGGTGTCAGCTTCAGAGGCTTTATTAACCATGTCACTTACAGTCTTCTTGGGGTACCCATCAAGTGACATGTCCGTAAGTTGGCCAGACGCTCCCTCCCCACTGGTCAACCCGACGTCTGACCCTTCAACTTTGGCAGGAATAAATGCTTTAAGGTACAGCTGTAAAGAAGCTCCCTTCTCCCACAAGTCTGTGAACAGCCCAGAGTCCCGGCCAATTATCACTGGACAAGGTAAGTTTGCGCCTAAGGCGACATCATGAATTGCACTCCCTAGCCGTCTCTAGGACCACCCTGGCTACTGGATAGCCCTTAGTGTGCCCATGGATGCAGGTGACCCTGACCCTCCTATTGGGTATTTCAAATCCTTCGGGTGCAACCCTCACCAGAGTCACCAGGTTACCAGAAAAAAAACAGTCAGCACATTTCCATATCATGCATCCGCAGGGCACACCCCTGTAAACTCTCACCGGGTGGATAGTTTACACAGCATACTGGACACACATAACTTATATGCCCTGGGCAACAATTCGTCTGCGGCACCCCTTTAGGATGCTCCGCCCCCTTTTGGGAAACCATCATTCCACGGGACTCCACCCCTTTTGGGTCACTAACCCTATTTGGGTTACCGCCCCTTTTGGGACTCCACCCCCTTTTGGGCAATCATCCCTGTTTGGGTCACCGCCCACTTTTGGACACCACCCCTTCCCGGGGGTACACCCCATGGACTCCCCCCACAGCACTCCCAGGCCCCAGTTCGCACCGTACACCAGAATGTCCCTGGGCTTGCACTGGCCCTTTAAGAGTCTGCACAACCAGGAGCACAAAATGTTTTTTTTTCTCAACACTTCACCAGTTCCGGCTGGCACTGCTACAGCTCCTGCTGCAGTCACAAATCACTGGCACCTCCGGGTGCTGATCACAAGCAGCTGCTGCCACCACTGCAGCTCCTGCTGCTGCGGAACCTCTTGCTGCAACCGCGGCTACACTCCACAAGGCTCTACCGCAGACTTCGTGGACCCGCCGATCCACAGCAAGCCGCCTGTCCCCTTCGTGGAGCCGCCGATCCACAGCAAGCTGCTTGTCAGCTTCGTAACCCCGCCGAGTTACAGCCAGACACAATGTTCGTGGCCCCGCTGAGCCACAGCAAACAACTCTGAATGTGCCTCCTGGACCGTTGCCCGCGGTCTAGCACCATATGTAAGATTGTGCTTGCCACGTGTCTTGGGGGGCACTCGCTTGGCAGCAGGATAAACACAGACACGATATCTCAAACATATCAGTCTTATTTGGTTTATTACACATCATAAACCACATGACGTTGCGTTACATTTCATGAACTTATCATGATCCCCAGTCTGTTCATGCAGCAGATAGGCTTCTCTGCCATATATTATCATCCCCTTATCCGGGGTTACCTTTCAGGAGTTCCACTCCTCACGCTGACTCCTCGTCAGTCCCAGGTCCTCAACACAGACCATCCAGGTCCACGGTCTCTAGGTGCTTCCAGGACGTCTCACTCCCAGGAGACTCCAACACTGACCGTCCCAGACCTACAGCACACAGGCCACTCAGGTCCACACTCAGAGAGCATACAAGGACGCTCTGTAGTGTCCCACCTGGACACATGGAAGTCTGTCCATTCTGACAGACTCACAGACACTCAGTACCATGTGCTAAACACACCTCCTTTAGGTAGCCTGTGACTACACCCACAGGTGAGGTAACATCAGATGCACTGGTCACATGATCATGACATCACTGCAGTTCCTCAAACTCCTGCAGGGAAAAAGGTACAGTGAGCGCCACCACTCAGAGGTGAGGTATGTGGGTAGCCAGACCCTCCCATCTCTCATAGCTACCCACAAACTGGACCCAGGTGCACTAAATGACATCTTCAGTGCTTACGTGCTCTAAAGACAAGATACTTCGGCTTGCATCGCAGGGAGCATCCATCCCTGTGACACATACCTCCCATTAATCACAATGCCGGACACTGTCTCACTATTACATCCATGCACACAACTGCCATGCACTCTCAAGGCCTCAATACGCCTCCGTGCGCATACTGGGGAGACCATGCAGTGCCCCCTACCTGTTACAGGGGTCACTGCATCACAATACATATAATATACTAATGTCAAACAGCCATCTCTTATTAGCAGACATGTACAACCTATGAACAGGACATCATGGCCATAATGACCGTAAGTGCTTCAGCTGGCAAGAGGAAATTATTAACATATATGTCACAATTTCATACCCATAGCAAGAGCAAATGTGTGTGTCAATGTCAGGGTCCACACTAGGAGAGGTCCCGGTCCCCAAAGCGCGTTTCGCAATGTTTAGGTATCTTGCTTCATCAGAAGATGTTCTATACATTTTTATCTCAAATTCAGCCCTTTTTCAGTTGAATATACTTTAGAATGCTGCCTACGTTTTTTTTTTGGTTCACTGTTGGGTTACAACCTGTGGGCAGACAACTGCTCATTTTTATATGCCTTTTCGGCCTCATTTTCGGTGTTCGATCCATTTAGAAAAATTATTAAAACATTACAAGTCTAAATCAAGTGTGGATGATGCTTCAGACAGCAAACTGCTGGTCACAAAATATTTTTCCAGAATATCTAATTCTGTGAAAATATCTATCTAGTCCATACAGAAAATGTAAGAATCTTTGGTGAAACAACAGGCATAAAAAGGAGTGTTCGATAATATCCACTCATAACAAATATAAATATCTCAAAGGGATTGTCTGTTACTGTAAAAATGAATGAGCTCACGGTGGCATACTAAACAAAAAAAAAATTCTAGTCAGTTCCTCTGCTCTTGGTACTGTGTCTCCCGCCGATCTCCTGGCTTCTACATCCGGCGCTGTGAATCACGTGACAGCTGCAGCCAAACAGTACCCACTGATCGGTTGCAGCCTTTACATTTCATCCGAGCATGCAATTTGTGCTGCTATGCTGTTCAGGGTCGATGAGCAGCTGTTGACTGGATTCAACCGTCATATGATCATCGACATCACCCCCCGATAAATGTTGTTACCAGAAGAAAGTTGGGGGATGCAGTGCCGAGTATAGAGGATTAAAAAGTTTATATTTTATGTTCAGAATTTTTTTGCTTGCTGGCATTCAGAATCCAAACAGACAGCACTCCAGAAAATATTTCTAATATTAGCAGATTTTATTGGCCACTCCAATGTATAATTGGAGCCTCTTCTGGCTCTGCTATTTTGAGCCAAAACGTCTCATGGGTTGAATAAAATCCGTTTTCGCACCATCTGACCTTGGAGTGCTGTCCCCATTTTTGCTCTGTCTGCATTTAGTCAATATTAAAAACATATGACAGTTTAGAGTAGAAAAAGAGATATTTAGTGATATCCAGACATAAATCATATATTAATAACATGCATGCTTTTATATTTCCAAAAATAACCAATGAACCCAATGTTAATTGTTCCATAGGGATCTTGTGCTCCGTATTACATTTTTTAGCTGGTTGGCAAAAGTGGCAAGACCCTACACACATGCATAAAAAAGAGCTGGATGATAATCACTCTCACCTGCTTCAAAACCAGCTCTCCGCTACAGCATCAGTGTCTGTGTGTTGGCTGCAGTGGTGATGCGCGCCGTTGGCATCACTGCTGCAGCCAAAACAGAGACCAAAACAGCAGCGGTGAGCCGGCAGAGGGGAGGCTGACTACTATTTGGCTCTGTTATTGCTTATTTTACATGTCTGCAAGCATTCGTTGCTCAATTCGCTAAAAGTGGAAAACCCCTTTAATACCCACACAACTTTTTATGTGGTTTCATCATTGCATTCCAGGAGCCATAATTCTTACTCCACGTAGTTGTATTACTAATTATTTTCGGGATGAGTTGTATTTTGTGTGTCATCATTTTGGGTACATATTACCCAACAAACAACCTTTGCTAACTCTTAATGGGAAGTAATAGAAAAATACAAATTCTGTTGTTGCCTTTGGCATTATAAATTGTACACTTTTCATTCGCTGCACAAATAAAATGTCAAACTTACATAGTTTTATTACTTTTGCACAATAAATCCTATATTTGAAACACTGATTTGTTTTTGTGCTGCATTACTTTTTGAGCCATAATTTAAATATTTTTTAACCAACTACACTATATGAGGGCTTACTTTTTTGAGACAAAATGTGGTTTTTGGTGGTCTCACTTTAGGCCACATTTGACTTTTTGATCATCTTTTAGTCCATTTTTTTTAGACATGGAAAGTCAGCACTGTGACAATGTGCTTCTATGGGTTGTCCAGCCTTATGATATTAAGGACCTATTCCTTGTGATAGTGAAGAGATGTCTGCTGTCTTACCCTGTTTCTGCCCCTGAAGATAACGATTGCGCTGTGTAAATAGTGTCATGCAGTTTTACATGTAATAGTCATGTGTATCTTATGTAATGTATTATGGTCGGTAATGTAAGCATTGTAATGTTGATGTATAATGTGAGTAATGTATAGTGCAGGATAAGCATAGGATTACCTTAGGATAGCATAAGTACGGTGTGGTATATGTGGTACTTACTTGGCCGGTCGTTGAGGCATATGCTGGGACACTCAGGGTTAAAACAAAAGTCCATTTGGTTTATTAATACACAGCATAAATGGAATCTCAGGTACATGGTAACATGCAGCACTCCGTGCACCGTCCGGCAACCGTTTGGCTCTACAGTACCCAAGGTCCTCGCTTAGCCTTGGGGTGCCTAAAACAGATTAGTGTTCGTTAATAGTGATGAGCGAATATACTCGTTACTCGAGATTTCTCGAGCATGCTTGGGTGACCTCCGAGTATTTTTTAGTGCTTGGAGTTTTAGTTTTTAGTGCCACAGCTGAATGATTTACATCTGTTAGCCAGCTTGGTTACATGTGGGGATTCCCTAGCAACCAGGCAACCCCCACATGTACTTATGCTGGCTAACAGATGTAAATCATTCAGCTGTGGCGCTAAAAACTAAAACTCCGAGCACTAAAAAAATACTCGGAGGACCCCCCAGTATGCTCGAGAAATCTCGAGTAACGAATATATTCACTCATCATCACTATTCGTTAACTGTCTGTGATAACCGCACAGGTTCCCAGATACCTCTTATCCTCAGAGGCATCCTCTCCAGAGGTATACCACAGGCCTCCTCTCTCTGGCTCAGCCTAGCCAGCACTGCCCGTGCACATGCACACAGACTCCATCTTGGGTGTTCAGCATGGGCGGACATACCACATGTGCAGCCTGTGCTGGCTGCACTGGGGCCCGGAGGTGGAGGGGGGCCCCTGCAGGGTGGCTAATAATGAGGGCAATTTGACGCGGGCAGGGAGAGATTCCTGCAGCTCCGCTGCCTACAAGAGATAATAGCAGCGGAGCTGCAGCGATCTGTCCTGCTCCCTGCCCACACTTCCTCTCACACAGACAGCAGCGCCGCTGGATGACATCATTCAGCGGCCAGTTGTTCCAGAGAGAGGAAGGTGATGGTGATGCTGTGGCAGAGAGTGCGGAGAGGTGAGAGGTGCTGTATGTGTGTCTGTGTGTGTACATGTGTTGTGTGTGTACATGTGTTGTGTGTGTGTGCGTACGATTTAGGTGTGGTTAGAGAAGTGCAGTGTTCAGGTGCCTTGGGCTGCTAGGGGCAGCATGTGCTACTTGTTCCAGGCTGTGGGAGGCCTTACTGGGATCCCGACCAGTGGCTTCTGTCATGTCCGGAGCCCAAGATCTGGCATTGTGGCTGCTGAACACATCGTGTCCTCTGGTATACAGTGGAAGATGGACAGAGACCTGCATAGATGGAAGGTGATGGCCAGTCCCGGGTGCACTGTTGAATTGGACAGGAAATACCCGAGGCTGACAGTCAGTGGGCTTGGGGGTAGTCCAGGATGAGTGGATGACAGGGCTGAATAGGTATTGCACTAAGGAAGGAATAAATGTGAAATGCTGTGCCCTATCCCACTTGTCATCACCTGATGAACTTTAACAGACTAGTAAATGTTTGCTTGTTGTAAGGCTAGGTTCACATTGCGTTAGTGGGTGGTCGCTAACGGACAGCGTTGCACGGCGAAAATGTTGTAATTAACGCCGTGCAACGGGTCCGTTAGCGCACCCATTGACAGCAATGTAAATTTCGCCAGCAGCGCATCACTAGCGCGTGCCTTTTTCGGCTCGCGCTAGAGATGTGCCGTTCTTCTGTGACGCGCCTCGGACGCTGCTTGCAGCGTCCGCGGCGTGCCCGAGGTCCGTTCCCCGCTCTCGCAGATCGGGGATCTGCGAGAGCGGGGAACGTTAACGCGACCCCCAAACGCGATCCCTAAAAATACATTGCGTTAGCGCAATCCGCTAGCGCTAAACGGATTGCCCTAACGCAATGTGAACCTAGCCTAAAGAACTTGGTGTCCCCTGAATTGTGTGCGGTGGCTCTTAAGGTCAGAAACCTGGAGGCAGTGGAGGTCTATGGCCTAAAAGTGAGTTTGATGCACAGCACAATAGGACTGAGACACTTTGTCTGTAAAGTGCCAGAGAGAACCAGACCGCAGCTCGGTCATGACTACCGCTCAGCAGCACTTTACAATAGTTCATCAATATTAGATAGGAGGGGGATCCATCACCTAGCTCCCTCACTGATCAGATACTTTTAAGCCCAGGACGGATGTAAACAGTGAACGGAGCCTGAACAACAAAGCTGCATTGACTGTGTAGTTCTTGAGGACTGCAGCTCTGCTCCTATGATCATATGCTACAACCTCAATAAATTAATGACACTGAATACAAGATCTCCTTCTTAATTCTTGGCAAGTATACACATGTATACACATATACTTGCATGCATTGCTTGTCACAATCTCCAGGACCTTGGACCCTCCCAAAGTTAAATTTGAGGGTGCTCCCATGCAGGTATCTACAGTATCTGAATGCTCCTTTAAATTAATGCTATCAAAATAAGTTCACTTAAGGTCTTCTTATCCTGATCGCGTTACATAAGGTTTGCCCTTTTCATAGGCAGCTTATCAGCTAGGAAATGTGTGCTTTAGAGCACACAGCATATATGTGAGCCTGGAAACACATTTCATAAAGCGATTTGGACATACTGACAGCTACAATTTATCAACATAAATTACTGTGCTTAGTTGAAGAGCTCTTGTCATCTGAGGGTAGTGAACTTCTGAAATTGGCTACTGCCCTCTTCAGTGATTATCTGAGAGTTTTTTTTTTAAAGGTGGAGATGTCTGGAGATAAAAGACACCTGGAATAGACCTTAGAAGGATATAATGACATTCTTTGCAACTGTAAAATCCGGCAAGACATTTCTCAATCGTTACATCTGTGAAGTATGTTGAATTCTATAAAACGCCCAATTCCTAGGAGATCAGATGTGACAGAAGAGTAAAACTTTTATCAATACTAAAATCCATAATTTGGCACAACTATAATCCACTGACTGACAGATAAAAACAAAAATTGAGGCTCTTGTGGTGTTGGGCCTGGTGTGATATTGATCTATTTTATGAAACGTGGTCATGCTGTACTTGGGAAAATTGTGAGTTTCAACTAAAATACGTTTTACAGGATCAATATCTGATAGTTAAAAATTGGAACATGGAATTGGAAACAAAAACAGAGAAACTTAGTTGTGAGCTTAAGTTTCCATGTGTGCAAGGAGCCTGTATATTCCCGTGATGTGGACCAGTGTGTTCTCATTGGGCTTGTGTAAAGGCCTGGTTGGGTTACCATAGGTTTAAAGCATTGCTTCACGGGGGTAAATACATCTTCAATATGGCAAATAATGGAGCATGCCACAATTTTTGTTGTTTGATTCATACAAAATCTAATAAAACCCTTTATACATCTCAATGAAAGTAGAGGCTTATTGAGTTACAGTGAAAGTCCACTGGACCTTTATGAGAGGTTTAGTAGTAATGTCACTATGCATGAGGTCTTCTTCACAAAAAAGTATTAGTAGATGCATTATTTTACGCTTGCCAATGAGCAAGAACTACATCTTGTCAAACAGCAGCCAACTGCAGTCATACCCATCAGATGAACTAAAATAGCAGGCATAAATATGTTTTCTATACTGAGCTTAAGGTGCCACATCACAGAGCACAGAAGAGTGGAAGAAGCTTGTAATGTAGTTTTAGATCTGAAGCTATTGTTGTTGGGACAATGTGGTTATTCCTGTTACACAGAACACTTCCCTTAACACCTATAGTGTTCTTCTTGATTATTGTAGGGCATTAATGGGGCACTATTGCTGTTAAGTTAACCAGGAGGAGAGGTAAAATGGGGAAACTGAAACCATATAGAAAACTGTATTGCTGACTTATCAACACAGTCCATAGGTTTCATACTATCGCAGATGCAGAGTGATGGTAATCTCAGGACTTCTCTAATCAGCACCAGACAATTCATTAAAAGTGACTCTCTAATATCTTTAATTTGGTGGTCAATTGACAGCATTGTATTCTATCACTCCACTGTACAAATTTTCAACTGGATTCTGGTATGAGCTCTGGCTGGGTCATTCCAAAACTTTGTTCTTTTTCTGATGAAGCCATTCTTTTGTTCATTTGGAGATATTCTTGAGGTCCTTTTGTGCTGCAAGAGGAAGTCATCTATATCTTTAGCTTTGTAGCAAAGGCCTGAAGATTTTGATTAAAAATTGACTGATGTTTAGAACTTGATTAAAGCTCCAGTTACAGTTTCTGAAAAAAAGCTCAAAAGCATAATGCTGCCTCCTCCATTCTTCATTTTGGGTATTGTGTTCTTTTGGTGATGCACTGTGTTGGCTTTGTGCCAAATATACTTTTTGGAATTATGACTAAAAAGTCCAACGTTGGTCTCAAGAGACCATAACATGTTTTCCCACACACATTTGTAGGTTTTGGCAAAACTGGCCTGGGATATTTTTCTTTGTAATTAACAGCTTCCATCTTACCATCCAATCCCACAGGCCTGACATATGAAGTTTACAGGAGATTTGTTGTCTAGTGTAGTACACAACTAGTACTTGCCAAAAATTCTTGCAGCTCCTTTAAAGGGAACCTGTCACCCCGTTTTTTCCGTATGAGATAAAAATACAGTTAAATAGGGCCTGAGCTGTGCATTACAATAGTGTATTTTGTGGACCCTGATTCCCCACCTATGCTGCCGAAATACGTTACCAAAGTCGCCGTTTTCGCCTGTCAATCAGGCTGGTCTGGTCAAATGGGCGTGGTGACATCGCTGTTCCTTCCCCCAGATCTTGCTTAGTTTTCCGTTGGTGGCGTAGTGGTTTGCGCATGCCCAAGGCCCGAATCCACTTCATAGGTGTGGAAAAAGAGCGCGATCTGCGCTATTCCCCTGGTGATCGGTGGGGGCGGCCATCTTCCTGTGGCCGCGCGTGCGCAGATGGAGCGCTCTGCTCCCCGGGGCTTCAGGAAAATGGCCGCGGGATGCCGCGCGTGCGCAGATGGAGATCGCCGCGACCATTTTCCTGAAGCAGAGTTCGCATCTCGGCTTCAGGAAAATGGCCGCTGCGATCTCCATCTGCGCAAGCACGGCATCCCGCGGCCATTTTCCTGAAGCCCCGGGGAGCAGAGCGCTCCATCTGCGCACGCGCGGCCACAGGAAGATGGCCGCCCCCACCGATCACCAGGGGAATAGCGCAGATCGCGCTCTTTTTCCACACCTATGAAGTGGATTCGGGCCTTGGGCATGCGCAAACCACTATGCCACCAACGGAAAACTAAGCAAGATCTGGGGGAAGGAACAGCGATGTCACCACGCCCATTTGACCAGACCAGCCTGATTGACAGGCGAAAACGGCGACTTTGGTAACGTATTTCGGCAGCATAGGTGGGGAATCAGGGTCCACAAAATACACTATTGTAATGTACAGCTCAGGCCCTATTTACCGGTATTTTTATCTCATACGGAAAAAACGGGGTGACAGGTTCCCTTTAATGTTGCTCTTAGAAGCCTCTCAAACCAATTTTCTTCCTGTCTTTTGGTCAGCATTTGATGGACATTCAGTTGCAGGAAGTTTCACTGTTGTGCCAAATTAAAGCCACTTCTTGATGACTATCTTTACAATGTTCCATGGCATATCTAATGCCTTGGATTTTTTTCTGCACCCTACTCCTGACTCTAATAATTTTTAAAAATTAGATCCCTTTGCCGTGTTGTAAACTATTTTCAGATCATTGATTTTGCTGTAAAATTCAACTAAGAAAATGTCATGAAATCATAATCACTTTAAATGATGACATCTGTGTACTTACTACTATTTAACATGAATTTAAATGTGATTGGCTTATTCTGAGCCAAACCACATACCAACTTATGCAACCACATTATTTTAGTTTTGTTACTTTTAATATCCACCTCAAAATAATGTCAGTTTATTTTTCAATGGATGTGTACAGATTATGGGTGACATTAAAGGTGGAAAAAGTTCTGAAATTCTTCTTGGCATGCACAGTCAATTTGCTGTTGAACTGTTATGTAAATGCTATTATGTTGGGAGTGTCTGTTGTCTGAGACTACTTTGTAATTGTCATAATACCCTGTGCATCAGGAGATTGAAACCTCCTCATCCTATTCCTTTCCAGGTGATCATTAACACTTTCTAGGAGCATGGACCTCTGACACTTCCACTAGGGTGCGTACAAATTCCTGATCACTAAAATGTTCAACAAATACGTAAGTCTATCTTCCCTAACCATTGATCAACCATCCCAAGATACTTTAGGAATCCTCTATCTTGGTTCTGTTTGTCATGCAGCTATTTAGTGTCTCTAGAATTAATCCTGGTAGCCTCCCTTTGGCTTCAGTAAGGCTTTTTACAGCCTCTCTGTGGGTCCGTGCCTTGTCGGTTATACTCTTGCCCTCGGCTGAGGTGGTCAACCCCGTTTTGCCTGTGCCTTGTGCCTGTGTTCTTGTGTGATTGTATGGTTCTGACCCAGTCTCTTTTCCCGTTGTGATTCTGTCTCCTGATTTTGTACTGCATTTGCTCTCTCGGTTCTGACTCCTGCTTTTCCCCTGGTTACTCTATTTGCCTGCCCCTTTTGGTACTGCCATTCCTGTCTGGTATTCTTGACCGCGGCGTTGTTTGACTTCCCTCTGCTTGTGCTTCCTCCCCCCATGCACTTACCCCTGTGGTATCCTGGTGCCACCTCTGCACTCTCCGGCTCGTTGCTGCAGACCTGTAGAGGCTCAGCCCCTGTCCATTCTGAACGGCGGTCTCGTGCCACAGGTCGTGTTGCAGCGTTTACCCAACCGTCACGCCGCTCTGCCCGTGTGCTGTGATAGACTTCTTGCTCTTAGCTGCTCAGTCCCATTAGTTCACTGGTGAGTCCGCTTGGCTATCCTGATACCCTCCAGCAATTGCTCTTTGCCTCTGTGCTTTGGCTACTAAAAGTGTCAACTATTTGCACGTGAGACTAGCTTGTCTTCCGTATTGAGAAAACATTGCCCGCTTTGACCTTTTGTTTGACTACAGTATTGAGTGAATTTTGCTTGCCTTGGCCCTGACTTGTATGGCTGTGCCTCGTGAATTACATCTTGAATTACATTATTTGTTAACTGATGCTAAAGAAGACCAGGGAAAGCTTGTGGTGAAGTCCAAATTCATATACGGGGGATAAAAGGCGAATACCAGAATCTTAGGTCTAGTGTCAGCAACTATGTTTTTTTTTTACTATTTGAGAACTTTTGCCTACACTGACTACCACAATGACACTGCTACATAACAAAACCAAATCTGAAAAGTAATCTCAGAATGGTGTTCTTGTTTCATTAATTAGAAAGTTAACAACGTTTTTCTGTTTCTTGCTACTTATGCACATTTACATACTGGAAATTCCTTGAGTTCTTTAACTGATTAAAACAATGATTTGGTAACATGGCACCACACTAATATGCATTCTTGTTAGTGAATATTAATGCTGTTCAATAATATTTTTGTGTTCATTACACTGGATGGATTGTTATGGCAGTATTTGTTTTCTAGAATCAATCTATAAGTAAACAGTGAGGTACCTTAATGTCAAGGTATTCACTGTAATATTTCCTATAATAGCCATTTTGAAATAAATCTGCAGGAGAAAAAGTCATTAAAAAAGCTGATGGAAAGGTTGAAGAGAAATTAAAGGAGAATTGATGAGGGCTTGCTGGTGATTATCTTTTCAGCTGTTAGCAACCGGCTTACGAACCACTAATTGCTAATGGGAAAGGAGAGGAAACCTGGAGTCATTATTATTAAATGGCTGAGGTGCCCAAAAAGAGAACTTTTAATTAATAACAGTAATTTGTATTTAAAGAGTAGCGTTCATTTCCAAAGATCATTTTTTGATTGCACGTAAAAATGTATGTACCCCAGGGTGGAATCCTGGCAGAACATTTTGGCAACACGCAGTTATTTATCTTGTTACATATGAGTAAATAAGGAAGCAAATCAGTAAGTAACAGTAGTCAAATACAACTATACAGAAAGTTCATTGTAACCATCAGATGAGAAACCGCTCTCATCAATCTCATAGGCTTGTCTTATTAGCCATCACAGGACAATGGCTCACTAACACAATCATATATGGCCTAGCTTTATCATTCAGAAAGATATTAACTTGCTGCTATTTTTTTTAAAGGGAACCTATCACCCCGTTTTTTTCGGTATGAGATAAAAATACTGTTAAATAGGGCCTGAGCTGTGCATTACAATAGTGTAGTTTGTGGACCCCGATTCCCCACCTATGCTGCCGAAATACGTTACCAAAGTAGTCATTTTCGCCTGTCAATCAGGCTGGTCAGGTCGGATGGGCGTGGCTTCTTCCCCCAGATATTGCATAGTTTTCCGTTGGTGGCGTAGTGGTGTGCGCATGTCCAAGGTCCCCAATCCTGCACGGGGGGGTGAAAATAGCAGCGATGTCCGTTATTCCATTGGTGGTCGGTGGGCGCGGCCATCTTCCTTTGGCCGCGCGTGCGCAGAAGCGGCGCTCTGCTGGCCGCGGCTTCAGGAAAATGGCCGCGGGATGCCGCGCGTGCGCAGATGGAGATCGCGGCGGCCATTTTCCTGAAGCCGCGGCCAGCAGAGCGCCGCTTCTGCGCACGCGC
This sequence comes from Ranitomeya variabilis, assembly GCF_051348905.1. Classification (NCBI taxonomy): domain Eukaryota; kingdom Metazoa; phylum Chordata; class Amphibia; order Anura; family Dendrobatidae; genus Ranitomeya; species Ranitomeya variabilis. The sequence continues at coordinate 156,567,117 of NC_135237.1, read as the reverse complement.
GGCCACAGGGAGATGGCCGCGCCCACCGACCACCAATGGAATAACGGACATCGCTGCTATTTTCACCCCCCCGTGCAGGATTGGGGACGTTGGACATGCGCACACCACTACGCCACCAACGGAAAACTACGCAATATCTGGGGGAAGAAGCCACGCCCATCCGACCTGACCAGCCTGATTGACAGGCGAAAATGACTACTTTGGTAACGTATTTCGGCAGCATAGGTGGGGAATCGGGGTCCACAAACTACACTATTGTAATGCACAGCTCAGGCCATATTTAACAGTATTTTTATCTCATACCGAAAAAAACGGGGTGATAGGTTCCCTTTAAAGTGAAAACCAGGACTGATATGGTACAGAAAAGCACAAAGCAGTCATAACGCAGAGTTTTTGACATCTGAGTATTCCTCAATCAATTCTAAACATGTTAGGGCATGCTAGGCTATGGGTTGAACTAGATGGGCTTAAAGTCTTCCTTCAACCTTAATAACTATGTAACTATGTAACTATGTAAACTGTAGACAGATGACAAAGCTATATAAACATGGTGGAAATGTATAAATGACCATATGTCAGGAAACAGTAGACATTAGCAATACAATTTGGGAGTTGTGGAACATGCTATATTTATGCAATATTTTGGGACTTTTCTCTACTTTATACCTCTTGTCAACTTTTGAAAGAAAAAAAAAACAATATAGCAAATTGCATAACTATTAATTACTCTAATTTAGAAAAACTAAATAAAACAAGTACATCTTAAAAGCAACAGTGAACACCAGAAACCCATAGCATATTTGACTACTTCCCTGATTAAATGATCTAGTGGCAATGTACTATGACTAAATAGCATACATACACAGGAAAGTGCAAATATACACTATGTGACAGTCACTGACACAGTATGTGAAGGGAGACACTTGTCACTGCGCATACTGCAGTCAGTGATATAAAACCAGAGTGTTTTTTCCTCCAGCATGCTAAGTGCTGACAGGGTTAATAGGAACCTACGTTATGGGCTGGTTTTAGTGGACCTTCATAGAGTGGGTGGGGGAAGGCCAACATATCTCCACATGCAAAGTCCTGACAGGACCTGTGTAATGTCAAGATCATGTAACTATCACATGGTTGTAAATACCTGGCCATGAGAGTCAGTGTGTGTTGTGTACTGGGAGGACAGGAGCTACCACATAGCTCCTGGAGGAGCAAAGGACTGTGCTGGATAACTGCAGGTGAATTCTTCAGGGAATAGACTCATAAGGACTGTGTTTTTGTTTGTTTTACGGTTGTGCCAGCAAGGCTCTGTTTATTTTGCTGAACCCTGCCACGGTTTATGCTATCCATAGTGTTGAGCGATACCTTCCGATATCCAAAAGTATCGGATTGGATCGGCCGATATCCAAAAAATATCGGATATAACCGATAACGATACCCGATACCAATGCAAGTCAATGGAACACAAATATCGGAATGTAAATAAGCCCTTTCTGTCCTTCTACATCCTGTTCCAGAGGGGGGAAGAGTGTGGGAGGTACGTTGGCAGACACTGTGCATGTCTGTGTGTGCGGGCGGGGTCTGTGCGGCTTGCCGGGGCTCTGTGCGGGCTGCCGGGGGTTTGTGCATGTGTGCAGGCAGCGTCCGATGGGATTACAAGTCCCATCGGACGATGCCTGCTACAGTGACAGTGATTGACACATTAGCCAATGATGGGACAGTAGTCCCATCATCCGGCTAATGTGTTGAATGTAAAAAAAAAAACCAACCATACATACATACTACATACAATACATTCATACATTACATACATACAACATACATACAGACATACAGTACATTAAACATAGATTTCATACTCACCACTACTTCTCATTTTGATCCCTGAAGCCAGTGTCATCTGTAAAAAAGATTAAAATAACAAACAACCAATATACTCCCTGTCCACAGAAATCCACGAGTGTCCCACGACGATCTCCCGTGGAGAACGGCAGCATCGGCTGATGCGACCGCTCACCGGGGGCTCCAGGAACACAATGCCGGGAGGAAGGTATCCTCCCGCACTGTATTCCTCCGCCGCTGTAAAAAAATAGTCCCTAGACTCACTTTTGGCATTGTTGTGTGAGAAATTTTCCCATGCAGCAATTGCCATAAACTGAGACTTTGAACTATAGTAACCTCAGTGATGCACTGCAGGAGCCAGTCTCCTGTCAGTGTGTCACTGAGGGTCCTATAGAGCAGTGACATCACCTGATGTCACTGTTCTATAGGGGAGATCGTTGTGGGACACTCGTTATTAATTGGACTACGGCGGACAGGTAGTATACGGTTTATTATTTTACATTTTTTGCAGGCGCTGAAGTATGGTAAGTATGGTTAAATGAAGAATATTAAAATACTTTTTACCTAATGTGTTTGTGCTTTATTAACCCTTTATTACTATTGGATTATTAATGGATAGGCGTCTTATTGACGCATCTCTGTTATTAACCCGGCTTCATGTCACCTTTCAATAGCAAGGTGACATTAACCCCTTATTACCCCATATCCCACCGCTACACGGGATTGGGAAGAGAGGGGCTAAGTGCCGGAATTGGCACATCTTACAGATGCGCCATTTCTGGGGCGGCTGCGGACTGGTATTTGTAGCCGGGGGAGCAATATCCATGGCCCTTCTCTAGGCTATGAATATCAGCCCGCAGCTGTCTGCGTAGCCTTTCTGCCTATAAAATATAGGGGGACCCCACATCATTTTTTTTTGGGGGTCCCCCTATTTTAATAGCCAGTAAAGGCTACGCAGACAGCTGCGGGCTGATATTCATAGCAGGCTACAAATATTGGCCCCCGGCTTTCCCCCTCTGGAGCAGAAAATTGCGCGGGTGCCAACGCCGGTTTTTTCCACTTTTTTTAAAAAATTCAACGCTCATTAAGGCCTCTTTCATACTTGCATCCGTACGGGTCCGTCGCTATGCGTCGGGCCGACGCACATTGTGAAATTCGTGCACAAAGTGGGCAGCGGATGCAGTCTTTCAATGCATCCGCTGCCTATTCTGAAGTCCGGGGAGGAGGGGGCGGAGTTTCGGCAGCGCATGCACGGAAGAAAATGGCGGATGTGACGGACAAAAAAAGTTCACTTGAACGTTTTTTCGTGCCGATGGTCCGCCAAAACACGACGTGTGGCCATCCATCGCGATCCGTCGTTAATACAAGTGTATGGGTAAAAACGCATTCTGCGAGCACATTTGCAGGATCCATTTTTTTCCGGCGGATCCGTTTTTTTTTTTCATAGAGTTGTATTAGCGCCGGATTGCGCCTGATAGCCACACGTTTCTTCTGTTATTTGCCGGATCCGTCAAAAAAGCTGTTTCCGCCGGACGGAAAACACATACAGAGGAACGGTTTTTCTGTCCGGCGAAAAAACACACAGCGACGGATCCGGCAAAAAAACAATGAAACTTAGATGTGAAATGATGAATCCGGCCTCCGAATCCATTTTTTCATGCATGTTTCCATTCAAATCATGCATTTTCCATTTATTTATTTCCAAAAACTGCATCAAAACCGCGCAAAAACCACACCAAAACCTGCAACAAAAACCGCATCATAACTGCACCAAAAACTACACTAAAACTGCACCAAAAACTGCATCAAAAACTGCACCAAATACTGCACCAAAAACGCATCACAACGGCACCAAAAACTGCATCAAAAACTGGTGCAGTTTTTGATGCAGGTTTTTGATGCGGTTTTTGATGAAGTTTTTTATGCTTTTTTTTTATGCTGTTTTTGAAAAAAAACAGATCCGGCGGAAAAAAATGGATCCGGGGGAAAAAACGAATCCAGCAGAAAAAAACAGATCCGGCAGAAAAAACGGATCCTGCGGAAAAAAAAACGGATCCTGCGGAAAAAACGGATCCTGCGGAAAAAACGGATCTGGTGGAAAAAAGGAATCCGGCGGAAAAAAATAGATCCTGTGGAAAAAAACAGATCCTGCGGCAAAAAATGGATCCGGCGGCAAAAAACGGATCTTGTGGAAAAAAACGGATCCTGCGGAAAAAAACGGATCCGGTGGAAAAAACGGATCCTTCGGAAAAAAACGGATCCGACGGAAAAAAACGGATCCTGCGAAAAAAAACGGATCCTGCAAATGTGCTCGCAGGATGCGTTTTTTCCCCATAGACTTGTATTAGAAACGGATCGTGACGGATGGACACACGTCGCGTCCGTCGTGCAATGGATCCGTCATGTTTTGGCAAACCGTCGGCACGAAAAAACATTCAAGTGAACGTTTTTTGTCCGTCGCATCCGCCATTTTCTACCGCGCATGTGCGGCCGAAACTCCGTCCCCTCCTTTCCGGACTTCAGAATGGGCAGCGGATGCGTTGAAAAACTGCATCTGCTGCCCACGTCGTGCACAAATTTCACAACGTGCGTCGGTACGTCAGCCCGACGCATAGCGACGGACCAGTACCGATGCAAGGGTGAAAAAGGCCTTAATGAGCGTTGAATTAAAAAAAAAACGGAAAAAAACGGTGTGGGCTCCCGCACAATTTTCTGCGCCAGAGGGGGAAAGCCGACGGCCGGAAGCCAATATTTGTAGCCTACTAGGAATAACAGCCCACAGCTGTCTGCGTAGCCTTTACTGGCTATTAAAATAGGGGGACCCCCCAAAAAAAATTACGTTGGGTCCAGAGCTAAGAATAGCTACGCAGACAGCTGTGGGCTGATATTCATAGCCTAGAGAGGGGCCATGGATATTGCTCCCCCCCGGCTACAAATACCAGTCCGCAGCCGCCCCAGAAATGGTGCATCTGTAAGATGCGCCAATTCCGGCACTTAGCCCCTCTCCCAATCCCGTGTAGCGGTGGGATATGGGGTAATAAGGGGTTAATGTCACCTTGCTATTGTAAGGTGACATTAAGCCGGGTTAATAACAGAGAGGCATCAATAAGACGCCTATCCATTAATCCAATAGTAATAAAGGGTTAATAAAACACACACACATTAGGAAAAAGTATTTTAATATTCTTCATTTAACCATACTTACTATACTTCAGCGCCTGCAAAAAAAGTAAAATAATAAACCATATACTACTAGGGTTGATCGGAACGGATCGGTCAATTTCATAAGTCGCCGACTTTCGGCAAAGTCGGGTTTCGTGAAACCCGAGCCGATCCCAGTGTGGGATCGGCCATGCGGTCGGCGATCTTCGCGCCAAAGTCGCGTTTCGTATGACGCTTTAACCGCCATTTTTTCAGCCAATGAAGGAATGTGGGCAGCGTGATGACATAGGTCTCGTCTTGCTTTCTGCGGCGTCACAGGGGATGAGGGTATAAACGCCATCTTACCGTTTTGGATGTAGCGATTTACACAGTCTGAGGAATGTAGCGATTTACACTGTCCGAGGAGAGAGAGAGAGAGAGCAAAAAAACATATCCCCATTGACTTGCATTGGGTTTCGTGTTTTGGTCGGCCCCCCCGACTTTTCACAATAATCGGCCGACTTCACACGGTTCGACTTTTGAGAAAGTCGGGTTTCACGAAACCCGACTCGATCCTAAAAAAGTCAAAGTCGCTCAACCCTATATACTACCTGTCCGCCGTAGTCCAATTCATAACGAGTGTCCCACGACGATCTCCCCTATAGAACAGTGACATCGGGTGATGTCACTGCTCTATAGGACCTTCAGTGACACACTGACAGGAGACAATGGCTCCTGCAGTGCATCACTGAGGTTACTATAGTTCAAAGTCTCACTTTATGGCAATTGCTGTGTGGGAAAATTTCTCACACAGCAATGTCAAAAGTGAAACTAGGGACTTTTTTTTTACAGCAGTGGAGAAATACAGTGCGGAAGGATACCTTCCTCCCGTCATTGGATTCCTGGAGCCCCTGGAGAGCAGTCGCATTAGCTGATGCTGCCATTCTCCATGGGAGATCGTCGTGGGACACTCGTGGATTTCTGCAGACAGGGAGTATATTGGTTGTTTGTTATTTTAATCTTTTTACAGATGACACTGGCTTCGGGGAACAAAGTGACAAATAATGGTGAGCATGAAATCTATGTTTAATGTACTGTATGTCTGTATTGTATGTAATGTATGAATGTATTGTATGTAGTAGGTATGTATGTAGATGTATGTATGTAGTATGTATGTACATTATGTATGTAGTATGTATCTATGTAGTATGTATGTTGTAAGTATGTAGTATGTATATAGTATGTATGTATGTAGTATGTATGTAGTATGCAAGTAGTATGTATGTATGTAGTATGTATGTAGTAAGTATGTATGTAGCATGTATGTAGTATGCATGTAGTATGTATGTTGTATGTAGTATGTATGTAGTATGTATGTGGTATGTATGTAGAATGTATGTAGTATGTATGTATGTATGTAGTATATATGTATGTAGTATGTACGTACGTTGTATGTAGTATGTATGTAGCATGTATGTATGTATGTATGTAGTATGTATGTATGTAGTATGTATGTTTTTTTTTACATTCAACACATTAGCCGGATGATGGGACTACTACTGTCCCATCATTGGCTAATGTGTCAATCACTGTCACTGTAGCAGGCATCGTCCGATGGGACTTGTAGTCCCATCGGACGATGCCTGCACACACGCACAGAGCCCCCGGCAGCCCGCAGAGCCCCGGCAGCCCGCACAGAGCCCTGACAGCCCACACAGACCCCCGGCAGTCCGCACAGACCACCGGCAGCCCGCACAGAGCCCCGGCAGCCCGCACAGAGCCCCGACAGTCACGCAAAGACCCCCGGCAGGCACGCAGAGCCTCGGCAGGCACGCACAGAGCCCCGGCAGGCATTCACAGACCCACGGCAGCCTGCACAGAGCCCCGGCAGGCCGCACAGAGCCCCGGCAGGGACGCAGACCCCCGGCAGCCCGCACAGAGCCCCAGCAGGCACACAGACCCCCGGGCAGCCCGCACAGAGCCCCGGCAGGCACGTACAGACCCCTGGCAGGCACACACAGACCCCCGGCAGCACGCACAGAGCCCCGGCAGGCACGCTTGCACAGTCTCCACCCACAATCCATTATAGTGCATCATTACACTATGGGAACTTCCGATTCCGGTATCCGATATCGCAAAAATATCGGAACTCGGTATCGGAATTCCGATACAGCGAATATCGGCCGATACCCGATATTTGCAGTATTGGAATGCTCAACTCTAGCTATCCATAATAAACCAGCAGATGATTCTCAACCAGAACGGTTCCTGTGTCTACCTGAGAAAGCAGCTAAGTGTGTCAACCCCTTACAACTGCTAAAAAAAGGGAACACTAAAATACCACATCCTAGATATCACTGAATGAAATATTCCAGTTGCTAATCTTTATTCATTACATAGTGGAATGCATTCAAAATAATAAAAAAATAAAAATAATCAATGAAAATCAAAATTAATATCATAAAGAGCACTGGATCGCATTGATATCTAGGATGTGGTATTTTAGGGTTCCCTTTATTTTTTTTTTAACAGTGTATAATAGTTCTTATATACAGGAGAGTGCAAATGTATATATACAGTTGTGGCCAAAAGTATTGACACCCCTGCAATTCTGTCAGATAATACTCAGTTTCTTCCTGAAAATGATTGCAATCACAAATTCTTTGGTATTATTATCTTCATTTAATTTGTCTTAAATGAAAAAACACAAAAGAGAATGAAGCAAAAAGCAAAACATTGATCATTTCACACAAAACTCCAAAAATGGGCCAGACAAAAGTATTGGCACCCTCAGTCTAATACTTGGTTGCACAACCTTTAGCCAAAATAACTGCGACCAACCGCTTCCAGTAACCATCAATGAGTTTCTTACAATGCTCTGCTGGAATTTTAGACCATTCTTCTGTGGCAAACTGCTCCAGGTCCCTGATATTTGAAGGGTGCCTTCTCCAAACTGCCATTTTTAGATCTCTCCACAGGTGTCCTCTGGGATTCAGGTCTGGACTCATTGCTGGCCACCTTAGAAGTCTCCAGTGCTTTCTCTCAAACCATTTTCTAGTGCTTTTTGAAGTGTTCTTTGGGTCATTGTCCTGCTGGAAGACCCATGACTTCTGGGGGAGACCCAGCTTTCTCACACTGGGCCCTACATTATGCTGCAAAATGTGTTGGTAGTCTTCAGACTTCATAATGCCATGCACACGGTCAAGCAGTCCAGTGCCAGAGGCAGCAAAGCAACCCCAAAACATCAGGCAACCTCCGCCATGTTTGACTGTAGGGACAGGGTTCTTTTCTTTGAATGCCTCTTGTTTCTCCTGTAAACTCTATGTTGATGCCTTTGCCCAAAAAGCTCCACTTTTTCTCATCTGACCAGAGAACATTCTTCCAAAACGTTTTAGACTTTTTCAGGTAAGTTTTGGCAAACTCCAGCCTGGCTTTTTTATGTCTCGGGGTAAGAAGTGGGGTCTTCCTGGTTCTCCTACCATACAGTCCCTTTTCATTAAGACGCCGACGGATAGTGTGGGTTGACACTGTTGTACCCTCGGACTGCAGGGCAGCTTGAACTTGTTTGTATGTTAGTCGAGGTTCTTTATCCTACATCCGCACAATCTTGCGTTGAAATCTCTTGTCAATTTTTCTTTTCCGTCCACATCTAGGGAGGTTAGCCACAGTGCCATGGGCTTTAAACTTCTTGATGACACTGCGCACGGTAGACACAGGAACATTCAGGTCTTTGGAGATGGACTTGTAGCCTTGAGATTGCTCATGCTTCCTCACAATTTGGTTTCTCAAGTCCTCAGACAGTTCTTTGGTCTTCTTTCTTTTCTCCATGCTCAATGTGGTCCACACATGGACACAGGACAGAGGTTGAGTCAACTTTAATCCATGTCAACTGGCTGCAAGTGTGATTTAGTTATTGCCAACACCTGTTAGGTGCCACAGGTAAGTTACAGGTGCTGTTAATTACACAAATTAGAGAAGCATCACATGATTTTTCTAACAGTGCCAATACTTTTGTCCACCCCCTTTTTTATGTTTGGTGTGGAATTACATCCAATTTGGCTTTAGGAAAATTCTTTTTGTGTCTTTTCATTTAAGACAAATTAAATGAAGATAATAATAACAAAGAATTTGTGTTTGCAATCATTTTCAGGAAGAAACTGAGTATTATCTGACAGAATTGCAGGGGTGTCAATACTTTTGGCCACAACTGTATGTTTAATGAAAAAAAAGTTCAACTTCATTGAACGTTACAGTTATCAGGTGTGAGAGTCAATTTAGAGCCTTCTACAAAACGAGTATTGAGAAAGTAACTTCTGCCTCAACTACAATGTTCTTAAGTTCTTTGTATTTTAAATCCCACCCTAATAAGGGCAATACCAAGAAATGTCCCTATTAGTAGGACACCCAAGTATCTTCCGTCTACCCTTTCTGCTGAGTTTTGTCTTTTTATGGAAAAGATTCATCAGGGGAGTTACTGAGGATAAATCCACAGGACCTATTGTTGGGGTCTAAAAGAGTTTGGGAAATATAATGCCAGAGTTCAGAGTGCTCAAATATCAAAGTAAAACAGAACGGGGCACCAAAATAACTGATGAAACACATGAGCAAAAGGTAGCAGGGAAGATACCTTGGTCCTCTACTAAGGGTATGTGTCCACGTTCAGGAAACGCTGCGTTTTTGACGCAGCGCTGAGCCGCAGCGTCAAAAACGCAGCGTCCAGATGATACACCATAGTGGAGGGGATTTAATGAAATCCCGTCTCCACTGTAAATTAAAAAACGCATGCGTTTTTCCTGCAAAAACGCACATGCGGTGCGTTTTTTCAGAACGCAGCATGTTGCTACAATGAGCAAAACACGCAGGAACACCGCAGGTGACCTGCCAGTGACCTCAGGTGCATTTTTGGTCAGGATTTTACCTGCATAAAATCCTGACCAAAGCCTGAAGCAAACCTGAACGTGGACACATACCCTAACAGGGATATTTTGGGTTACTGTCCTTGTCCAGGTGGGAGCTATAACTTGGGACACTTAGTGACATCTAATATATAAAGCTGAATGTGTGTGTGTATGGGTGTATGTGTGTATGTCCGGGATTGGCATCTGCCCCGTCGCAGCTACAGGCACAAAATTTTGCACAGTCACACGTCTGGACCCCGAGAGCGTCAAAGCTATGTTGTGAGGTGAAATTTTAACCCCGCGCTTTCCAATTCACCAAACAATTTTGCCCCTATCTACATAATGGGGAAAAAATGAAAGGAAAAGTGTTGGAGGCAAATTAACAGCTGCCAGATGTGAACAAGGGGGACTTAAAGAATGAGAGCGATGGCGCCAAAGAGTATATACTGTACAGTTGCTAAGGTGGGGCCCCGACATGGGATAATCACCACACCACCACGGGGATATGAACACACACACAAAATGCGCCACACACTACCACGTGCTCGAACACATATACCACCCTCAGCGCACATTTCACCACACATACACCAACCTCGCCACATAAAAGTCGAAACACAAAAGTCGCCACTCAAAACTCGCCACGCGCAAAACTCTCCACATGCAAAACTCGCCACACGTGCAAAACTCACCTCATGGAAAACTCGCCACACGTAAAACTTGCACATGCGGAAAAATTGCCACATGCACAAAAGTTGCAACACATGCAAAAGTTGCCTCACACAAAACTTGCACATACTCAAAAGGCACCACACATAAAACTCGCCACGCGCAAAACTCGCCATGCGCAAAACTTGATGCACACAACTTGCTACACTAACCTGTCACATGCAACTCGACACACAAAAAGATGCTACACACATGTCGCCACACAAAACTCATCTCACAAAAGTCGCTACATGCATGTCGCCACACGCAACTCAACACACACAACTTGACACACGAAACTCGCCCTAAAACACACACAAGTCTGGTATTATCCTTCAAAAATAAAAATCTGATTAATAAGCAGACAAACTACAAGAGCAACAAATGTACCATATAGGAATCCGGCAGCTGTCAGTCACATGACCAGTCTATTATGTGTATGTGTGAGCTAATATATACTGCCAGGGGGTGGGCTTACTGTTGGCTGGGGATTTATCAGGCTGCCAATTTAGCTTACAGATACTGAGGTAAAAATACTGACCAAATAACGTGTGAACGAGGTCTAATACAGGAGGAGATGACATACAGATATATACTATATACAGGAGGAGATGACACACAGGTATATACTATTTACAGGGGAGATGACACACAGCAGGTATATACTATATACAGGGGAGATGACATACAGGTATATACTATATACAGGAGATGACATACAGGTGTATACTATATATAAGGGAGATGACAAACATGTATATACTGAGGTGAAAATGAGAGGTGTGAGGTGAAAATGAAAAGGTGTGAGTGCAAAATGAGAGGAGTGAGGGAAAATAGTGGATTGATCTAAAAATGACAGATGTGAGGTAGAAATGACAAGTGTTAGGGGGGAATGAGAGGAGTGAGGGGGAAAATAAGAGGAGTGAGGGGGAAAATGAGAGATGTGAGGGGGAAAATGAAAGATGTGATGGGGAAAATGAGAGGCGTGATGGGAAAATAAGAGAAGTGAGGTGCTATAACTAACCACAGATATTTACTATGCCCAGGCAACGCCGGGCTCTTCAGCTAGTTATAAATATGGCAACATGAACTAAGGATAGATTGTTATCTTCCCTTATCTTGACCAGATGGAACCCACGGCCCTGATAACCATAATGTTTGGTGAGGTTGATCTTTTTTTTATTGAGCATTGTTATATACTGTATCTATTCCCTCCCACATCTTCATACTGTATATAGGAAATATTTGGTCATAATGCATTGTAAATAGACTAACATTGTGACATTAAACTGGAGGATATACCAGTGTCTAACAAGCAAAAAAATAAAAATAAAAGTTCATCTTTATTAATAATATTGAAAAATTGCAAATATATTCCATGCAAAAAGAGATAAGTGGCCCAAAGGGTCACAATCAATGTCCACTACTTAATATCGGGCAGAAGTTAAGAGGGATAAGGGAAAAGGATACTCTCCCTCAACAATATACCCTATAGATAACCCTACCTGACCATGGAGGTTGGCACCCTATAAAAGCACGCAAGAATGGCACCCAGCTCAATGTCATCTAGCCCTAGGAGACCGTAGGGATCCTTTTACAAGGAAAAATCAACCCCTTATGTAAAAGGGACAGAAGCAATATACATACAAACAAATCAATTAACCTAAAGGTAAAACAGATAAAACACTATGAAAAGCTTGTCAGTAAAAACTGACTACCTATATATATAAAGTGCCATAGAGTTTTTGCACAAGCCCTAAGGATTAAATAAAGTGATGTGCAGTTTAGGTCATGCGCAAGCAGTTAGCGCAGGAGCTGTAATGTATAGTGCAGCATCCTATGTTGAGGTGGTAGTATACTGAATCGAGACCACCCTCTTGTGCATGCACCGGGGTTGACCTCTGATTGGCTGGTGTCCGCTGTTTCACAGGCGCTTGCACTGAAACGTATGGGACCTCGCAGCACATTTGATTCAGGTAAACTATGCCCCTGCTTATCTCTTTATTGACCTTTTGTAGTAGCACCTTATTATATGCACTGCAGCACTTTATCTATATAGATCCCAGCATTATTTATTGCCTCAGGGGATTCTAACCTGGTTATGATACATCTTTCTCTCTCTCTCTGGATTGTGCTGCATTGTGTGTTGGTGGGCCTTCATTGTTTTGAATGCAATATTTTCCCCAAAATATTTTCATCAATTTTTTAACACTTTGGCACTTTATTAATTTACATTTTGATTGCACTATTTCTTCTTCATCAATTTATCTAGCACTTTTGCACTTTACATATATCACCGTTACACACATTCATTGATAATATATATATATATATATATATATATATATATATATATATATATATATATATATATATATATACAGTAGAGACCAAAAGTTTGGAAACACTTTCTCATTTAAAGATTTTTCTGTATTTTCATGACAATGAAGGCATCAAAACAATGAATTGACACATGTGGAATTATATACTTAACAAAAAAGTGTGAAACAACTGAAAATATGTCTTATATTCTAGGTTTTTCAAAGTAGCCACCTTTTCCTTTGTTGACTACTTTGCACACTCTTGGCTTTCTCTTGATGCGCTTCAAGAGGTGGTCACCGGGAATGGTTTTCACTTCACAGGTGTGCCCTGTCAGGAAAGTAAGACCAAGAGTTACCTCTGCTTCTGAGGATACGTTTATCCGAGTCACCAGCCTCAGAAATCGCAGGTTAACAGCAGCTCAGATTAGAGACCAGGTCAATGTCACACAGAGTTCTAGCAGCAGACACATCTCTACAACTGTTAAGGAGACTTTGTGCAGCAGGCCTTCATGGTAAAATACCTGCTAGGAAACCACTGCTAAGGACAGGCAACAAGCAGAAGAGACTTGTTTGGGATAAAGAACACAAGCAATGGACATTAGACCAGTGGAAATCTGTGCTTTGGTCTGATGAGTCCAAATTTGAGATCTTTGGTTCCAACCACCGTATCTTTGTGTGACGCAGAAAAGGTGAATGGATGGACTCTACATGCCTGGTTCCCACCGTGAAGCATGGAGGAGGAGGTGTGATGGTGTGGGGGTGCTTTGCTGGTGACACTGTTGGGGATTTATTCAAAATTGAAGGCATACTGAACCAGCATGGCTACCACAGCATCTTGCAGCGGCATGCTATTCCATCCGGTTTGCATTTAGTTGGACCATCATTTATTTTTCAACAGGACAATGACCCCAAACACACCTCCAGGCTTGTAAGGGCTATTTGACCAAGAAGGAGTGTGATGGAGTGCTACGCCAGATGACCTGGCTTCCACAGTCAGCAGACCAGAACCAAATCAAGATGGTTTGGGGTGAGCTGGACCGCAGAGTGAAGGCAAAAGGGCCAACAAGTGCTAAGCATCTCTGGGAACTCCTTCAAGATTGTTGGAAGAGCATTCCCGGTGACTACCTCTTGAAGCTCATCAAGAGAATGTCAAGAGTGTGCAAAGCAGTCATCAAAGCAAAAGGTGGCTGCTTTGAAGAACCTAGAATATAAGACATATTTTCAGTTGTTTCACACTTTTTTGTTAAGTATATAATTCCACATGTGTTAATTCATAGTTTTGATGCCTTCAGTGGAAATGTGCAATTTTCAAAGTCATGAAATTACAGAAAAATCTTTAAATGAGAAGGTGTGTCCAAACTTTTGGACTGTACTATAATATATATATATATATATATATATATATATATATATATATATATATATATATTTATATTTATTTATTTATTTTGTGCTTTCACAACAAGTGTTGGTTATTACTATTTTCATTTTGGTGCTATACAATTGGGTATTATATATATTTTAGCTATTTATTGACCTAACATAAGTATTTTGGCACTTTGGCTTTTCTACTGAATATTTTTGGTCCATTTGGTTTTTATATTGTAAATACTCATCAAATACTCATCAAACGTGCTCCACTATTTTCAACTATCTATTAATATTTGATTATTTATTATAAATTCTAAATAAATATAATTTTAAATATATTTTAGTATTTGGTCTTTATTGCACAACATCTTTGTAGGATTTTGTTAGGGTTATCTATAGGGTATATTGTCGAAGGAGAGTATCCTCATTTCCTTTTATCCTACCTACCTTCTGTTTTATACTAAGTAGTGGACATTGATTGTGTCCTTTGGGTCACAGACACCATTTGCCTGGGATATATTTGTAGTTTTAAAATACTATTAATAAAGATTATTGTTTACCGTATATACTCGAGTATAAGCCGAGATTTTCAGCCCAAATTTTTGGGCTGAAAGTGCCCCTCTCGGCTTATACTTGAGTCACGGTCGGCGGCAGGGTAGGCGGGTGAGGGGGAGAGGGCGCTGAGGCATGCTTACCTGCTTCTGGGGCTCCTGGCGCTGTCCCTGCAGTTCCACGGTCTCCGGGTGCCGCAGCTCTTCCCCTGTTCAGCGGTCACGTGGGACCGCTCATTAGAGAAATGAATATGGACTCCACTCCCATAGGGGTGGAGCCGCATATTCATTTCTCTAATGAGCGGTAACGGTGACCGCTGATAGAGGAAGAGGCTGCGGCACCGAAGACCAGCTGTCCGGGGGAAGGAGCGGGACGCCGGGAGGAGGTAAGTATTACATATTCACCTGTCCGCGTTCCACACGCCGGGCGCTGCTCCATCTTCCCGGCATCTCTCCGCACTGACTGTGCAGGTCAGAGGGCGCGATGACGCATATAGTGTGCGCGCCGCCCTCTGCCTGATCAGTCAGTGCAGAGAGACGCCGGGACGGGACGCTGAGGAGCTGCAAGCAAGAGAGGTGAGTATGTCATTTTTTTTATTGCAGCAGCAGCAATGGCACAGCTTTCTATGGAGCATCTATGGGGCAATAATGAACGGTGCTGAGCACTATATGGCACAGCTATGGGGCAATACTGAACGGTGCAGAGCACTATATGGCACAGCTATGGGGCAATAATGAACGGTGCAGAGCACTATATGGCACAGCTATGGGGCAATAATGAATGGTGCAGAGCACTATATGGCACAGCTTTCTATGGTACAGCTATGGGGCAATAATGAACGGTGCAGAGCACTATATGGCACAGCTATGGGGCAATAATGAACGGTGCAGAGCACTATATGGCACAGCTTTCTATGGTACAGCTATGGGGCAATAATGAACGGTGCAGAGCACTATATGGCACAGCTATGGGGCAATAATGAACGGTGCAGAGCACTATATGGCACAGCTATGGGGCCATAATGAACGGTATGGAGCATCTATTTTTATTTTTGAAATTCACCAGTAGCTGCTGCATTTTCCACCCTAGGCTTATACTCGAGTCAATAAGTTTTCCCAGTTTTTTGTGGCAAAATTAGGGGGGTCGGCTTATACTCAAGTATATACGGTATTTGTTTTATACAATACACTTTAAGCGTGAGTTATGGGCATTGTGTTCATTCACTATTGGTTGCTTTTAAAGCATTTTTATTTCATAAGTCTTTGTTTACTATGTGGAAGAATCGACTGACCTCTCTTGCATTATAGAAGGGTTATTTGTTTTTGTTGGTCTTCCTTTCAACTTTTTGAAAACTAGACAGGGCTTAACAAAAAGGGCAAAAGTTATAGTATCATTTATAGTGAAAAACTACAGCGGCCCATGGGGTATATTTGAATGTCTGGTGAACAAAAGGCTTGGCTGTTTAGATAGTGAGACCAAATGGAGCGGTAAGTCCATGGGCTGTGGTATGGTCGTAAACCACAGTGGTACTGATTTTGTGATTGTTTAATATCAATTACTTAATTTTGCAATGGGAATATTGGTTTATCCACAAAATCTCACAAGGATTACAATTGGTCAGATGGGAATCACGAGTCAAATACTGTAGCTGTTTCTCTACAAAATCATGTGATTATTTAATGAGCAATTTAAAAAATGAAATGGCCGTTCGCTCAAACTGAGGTTTTTTAAGTGAATTTTGAAGCGGATTTTGCTCCAAAATCCACAGCAAAAACACTTGCGCTCATGTGACCACTGTTGTGAATTCTGCTCTTGGTCTCCCTCCGGTGGTTGTAAGTGGTAGCGCTGCTGTCTCTGAATCGCAGCATTTATCAGGTGTGTTCACTTTTTGCAATTTTGACTGGGCTATTTAGTCTTGCTTCACCCTTTAGTCAGTGACAGTTGTCCATTGTTCCTGGAGGATTCACATCCCTGCCTGGTCTCTTCTGCTTTGCAGTTCATTTCAACAAAGATAAGTTCTGGCCTTGATTTTTGCTGTCCACATGCTGTGGCCTTATTGTTCAGTTCTTTTCCATGTTTTTGTCTTGTCCAGCTTGGTCTCTATAAGGATTTGTTTAGCCAAGCTGGTATCTCTGGAGATGCAGATATACCCTCCATATCTTTAGTTAGCTGTGGAGATTTTGTATTTTCTGTGGTGGATATTTTCTAGTGCTTTAATACTGACCGCATAGTACTCTGTCCTATCCTTTCTATTTAGCTAGAAGTGGCCTCCTTTGCTAAATTCTCATTTCAGTCTGTGTATGTTTTTTTCCCTCTTCTCTCACAGTCAATATTTGTGGGGGGCTGTCTATCCTTTGGGGATTTTCTCTGAGGCAAGATAGTTTTCCCTTTTCTATCTCTAGGGGTAATTAGTCCTCCGGCTGTGTCGAGATGTCTAGGGAGCGCTAGGTACATTCCACGGCTACTTCTAGTTGCGGTGTTAAGTTCAGGGTCTGCGGTCAGTACAGGTACCACCTTCTCCAGAGTACGTCTCATGCTGCTCTTAGGCCACCAGATCACAACAGACCACCCACTCTTGTTGGCAATACTGGAGAATTCTGATAGCATGCATTGTGTTCGCTGTAAGAATCATCCATAAATCCTAGTACATCCACACAATTATCAAACAATACATCCAGCACATGAACCGCAGGGGAGGGAAGATGTCTAGTTACACCTGACTGGAATTCCAGCTTTACAAGATGTAGTTAGCTAATGTTGAAGAAAATGTCTGCTTTTAGATCTTTTTTTTTTCTTTAATTTTAATAGTGCTGCATTACATTCCTGTTTATAGGAATATTTACTGAAAATATCTAAGCCAATCAATAGTAACAGTCAATGTGACAGTAATGTGTCAACCATCTCTATGTTTAGGTTTCATTGTAATATGGTGGCTGCTTTGCTTTGAGGAGAGATGTTTTCTCCTACAACACCACTAGAACCTCAAGATGGTGCCATCAAAGGCACAAGAAAGTCATTCATCTTCCTTCTGAAAGTGAACTAATTTGCATTCCTTTTTCCAAAAAGCATTGCCTGTAGGGGTTGATTTACACTGCAGAGCTTTAAACGACTGCCCATCAGCAATATGTATTCAAGCCACCGGTCATGTAACAGCCTGTTTACAGAGGCAGAATGTGTTTCAGATACACACTGGACAAGCTTTAAAGATCATTTTCTTCAGATAGGCTGCAATTAATCTCGGCAGCACAGGTTTTGTTTACACATGACAATATGCTGTCAAAACAATGATCCTTTGGGCAAACCAAGGATCAATTCACTTGATGAATGAGTATTTTGCACATTTCCAAGGTGATCGGCAGCTAGATTACACTTAAAATGTGAAGAACCTATAACTCTGCCCTTCACCTTGACAAACAGACCTGCTTCACCACCCTGATCTCCTCACTATCCAACAACCCCAAGAAACTTTTTGACACCTTTCAATCCCTCCTCAGGCCAAAAGCACAAGCCCCTATCACAGATATTTGAGAAAATAGATAATATCCATCAGGAAATCTGCTCCCAGTCACCAGGTGCCGTGACTCCCATCCCTCCCTGCATATCCCCTGGCTCACTCTCCATATTTGATCCCATCACAGAAGTCTCCAGGCTCCTCTCTTCTTCTCGTCCGACTACATGCACTACTGACCACATTCCTTCACATCTCCTCTAGTCTCTCTCTGCAGTCATCACAACTCACCTAACTACAATCTTTAATCTCTCCCTCTCCTCAAGCATTTTTGCCTCCTTCTTCAAACACTATCATTACTCCATTATTAAAGAAACCCGCTCTCGACCCATCCTGCACAAACAACTACAGACCAGTCTCCAATCTCCCCTTCATCTCTAAAATCTTGGAGCCCCTGGTCTACTCCTGCCTTACCCGTTAACTCTCCACTCACTCCCTCCTAGACCCTTCAAAGTCCAGCTTCCGCCCCCTACATTTGACAGATACTTCACTCATCAAAGTGACCAATGATCTTCTGACAGCAAAATGTAATGGAGACCACTCTCTGCTCATTCTTCTTGACCTTTCTACAGCTTTCGACACTGTTGACCACCATCTCCTACTCTCTAGGCTCCAATCACTAGGTATTAGGGACACTGCTCTCTCCTGGTTCTCATCCTATCTTTCTGACTACTCCTTCAGTGTTTTGTTCCCTGGATCCACTTCATCCCCTCTTCCTCTCACTGTTGAGGTACCTGAGGGCACAGTCCTTGGCCCCCATCTCTTCTCTCTCTACACGGCCATAATTGGACAGACCATCAGCAGATTTGGCTTTCTGTACCATCTTTATGCTGATGACACAGAACTATGCACGTCATCCCCTGACCTTACCCCCACTGTATTACAGAACGCCAGTGACTGTCTGTCCGCAGTCTCCAACATCATGTCTGCTATCTGAAACTCAACCTTTCCAAAACTGAACCTCTTCTGCTCCCGCCACCTACTATCCTCCCTAAATCTGAAATTTCCCTCTCTGTGGATGGCACCATAATTACACCCCAGCAGCAGGCACGCTGTCTGGGTGTTATGTTTGACACCAATCTCTCCTTCACCTCCCATATACAATCTTTTGTCCGCTCTTGCCGCTTACACCTAAAGAACATCTCTTGAATTCGCCCTATTCTCACCATGGAGACAACAAAAACTCTCACTGTCGCTCTGATCCACTCTCGCCTGGACTACGGTAACGCTCTATTAATTGGCCCCCCACTCAACTTTCCCCTCTCCAGTCCATCCTTAATGCAGCAGCCAGGGTCATCCATCTGACTAATCGGTACTCAGACACATCCGCTCTTCGCCAGTCGTTACACTGGCTGCCCATTCATTATAGGATATAATTCAAAGTACTTGTTCTCACCCACAATGCTCTCCACAGTGTGGCATCCCCTTACATTTCCTCCTTCATTTCTGTCTATCGGCCTAGCCAATCACTGCACTCTGCAAACGACTTTCGACTAACCTCTGCACTAATCCGTACCTCCCACTCCTGACTCCAAGACTTCTCCTGCGTTTGTTAATCCTCTGGAATGCTCTACCCCAAGAAATTAGGACCAGCCACAACTTCCACAGTTTTAAGCACTCCCTCAAAACACATTTTTTCAGAGCGGCCTATCACATTCCCTAATCAAAGTCATTTTATATGTAAGTGTGTGTAGCCCATTCACTATCTCCATCTATCCCCCACTGCTTCAAGATGGCTGGACGATCATTGTAAATACATCATTGTAAATACACACCTGTACTTTGTATCTCCCACACCTCATTTTAGATTGTAAGCTCTCACGAGCAGGATCATTTTATTTTGCTTTAATTATTGTATTATTGTTAATGTTGTTACTTATGACTGTTGTTTTGAAACTGTTAAACTGTAAAGCGCTGCGGAATATGTTGGCGCTATATAAATAAAGATTATTGATTAGGGTTTATTTTGGGGGTGAGACTGGGGTAACAAGGGGACCGAAAAAAAATGTGACTATTATTATGGTTCCCAAAATACAGTCAACCAGCCCTGCTTTATAATAATTAATTCTATAGGTCTCTGTTTTATTAACCAACTTTTGTACAAGAAAAAAAAAAAAGAAAAAACATAAAAAGACACAAAAAGACATGCAAATGTGATCTCACATAAAGTAACATTGCCTGTCTGATTACATTTCCTCTTAGGTGACAGACTTAATAAAAAAAAACCATTGTGATACAAAATCGTTTTCTGCTGTATTTCTTTTATTTCCTGTTTTTCAACTTAATTAAGATTTGTGAGCGTGTCTTTGAAGCCGTCAGAATGAACAGGTTTTAACCTACGCCTTATGAAGGACATAAATCCAAGTCATTAATTGCACTCAATGCATTTGACATATTTTTTCATACTTTTAATTGATCTACAGTTGGGTTTTGGGATATAATGCCAGTGTGAATTAGACAGTTCCCTTTCATTGTCTTACAAAATGGCTTTAATCTTAGTCAAAGGTATTCAAGCTTTCAAGACTTGTTCTCACTACGTCAAGCTAAAAACTTGATAGCTCAATTGCTTGGAAAAACATTACTAAGAGAAAAAAAGGAATGAAATGGATTGTATTGGATAATATAATGTAATCTGGATGTGATTCTTCAACGTTTGATCTAATATCAGATATGTATTCATCTTAGAAAAGGCAAGACATTTTTATTGAGCAACTAGTTTTTGTGAAGGAAGGATGAATCATAACTATCCTCAGCAGAAAGTCAAATCATATGAAATGACTTTTTCTGACATTGTACCTCGTCATATTATGTGCTATCGAAAAGCCAAAATACAGCTATACCACATATTTAGAAATGTACAAAAGTACGGGTATAAACACGCACTGCATATCTGTTACATCAGACCTTGCAGGAAATATATCTGTGCCTTTGTAATATGTTATTTATTGTGGTACTGGTTCAATGATTAAATGGGTCTTCCCACATATGAAATACATTCTAATCAATAGATCTAAGAATAAAATAAGTTCCACAATTGGATGTCAAAAAAATGTTGCTGTGCTGAGATAATCTTATAAAATGTACCCTGCTGTGTACTGTGTAATGGCTGTGTCTGACCGTGCAGGAACATGGTCTGATCATACCACATTTCCTGGGCAGGGGAGGAAGCAAAAGAGAGTATACAGACAGTACAACATGGGATACCGTTGTGGGACACCCGTGATCGTCAGCACTCCAACATTGTTGTGATTTGACGACTCTGGGAAGAAGTGGCCAGATCGCTGCTGCATGATTGGGACCGTGCCACGCCACATACCAGAAATGATTTTGGTAAGTATTGCAATGTGGTGTGATGCGCCAGTGAAACTGTAAATGTAGGTGATTGTTTTACAATTAATTTTTTCCTTTTTTTCCCCCTTCACAGTGAAGAGAATAAGAGTCCGTTGGAGCTCGATGAAGGATCGCTTCAACAAGGACATGAGACAGGAGAACCAGGTTAAAAGTGGTGCTGCTCAAAGGATAATAAGAAAATACAAATACCACCGTAATCTTGCTTTTCTGAGGCCTGTGCTTGCTCAACGAACGTGAGCATCTTTTGTGTTGTCTTAGTATTATGTAACTTTTTTTTTTGCTTTTTACTAATGTTTTTCTTTTATTTTCACCACAGAACCTAGTGCAGCACAACACAACCTGGATCATCCTCTGTTGAAGTGGCCCCTCATCGACCTGACAACAGACAGACAGTCTCAATCATCCACCAGTGATGTAGCAACTTGTCAGGCTTCACAGGCTGAGGAACAAGCAGCCGCCAGTCCATCAGGTTTTCCCCTCTCCCAACCCTCTGCCGCTGCTTTTGTTGGGTCTTCTCATCAAAGGCAGAGGGCCTGGGAGAGGTCACTCATGCCCGACTTTATGCACTTAAGCTCGGTCTTCCAGGATGGGATTAAGATGCTTGGTGACAGATGGAAGAGTGGGTTCAATCATGTGAACACACTTATACAGGATGTCAACAAACGCCTTGACCGCCTGGAAGCCGACCATGTGAGATCGGCGTGACATTTTTTTCTTCAATAGAGTGTGAAGTGTCGGAAAACCTTACGCCTCAATTCCAACTTAACATCATGCAGGCCTGCCAGGCTGCTTACAGCCACACATTGCAGCAGCAGCATCAGCAGTCCCAAAGCTACAATCCACAGGCCGGAGGATATTATCAGCAGCCGAATATATACTTTACAACTCCCACAGCACCGTACTATCCTCCAACACCACGTTCTCCAGTTCACAGATCCACTACGCTGCTGACTTCATCATCCCTGCAGCATCCACCACGCTCCCAAGTTCAGCACCCCAGCAGCATCCACCACGCTCCCAAGTTCAGCACACCTGTAGCCAGCAGCATCCACCACGCTCCCAAGTTCAGCACCCCTGCAGCCAGCAGCATCCACCACACTGCCCAGTCTAGCACCATGCCAGAAGACTGCTACAGAGGCCACCACTCCCACTCAGCCAAGAAAACAAAAGTCAAAAAGTAAACAGATTCCCACCATGACGAAGACCAGGAGGCAAAAAACCCTGCCAAAATTGGACCCACCACCTCCACCCTCAACTACTAATGTATCTCTGTTGTCAAATGTGTCACTACCTTCACTTGTGTCTGTCCCTTTCAGTTTGTCTATCCATTCCCATGAATCCATCCATGATCCAATACTTTAATTTGTTGCCCCTTTCCCTGTAACCCCTTCCATATCAACTACCACTCAATCCTCACAGCTCCACACCTCCAAGGTCCACCCCATCTCACCCTCAGATAGACCCCAGTCCTAAACCCAATTATTATTTTGTTAAATAAAATATTTATTTTCTTTGCACATTATCTGTGTTTTCTTTGTCTCTTTAAGCGCCGCCGCCGCAAACACACACATGTGTGTATTATATTGTTGAGGGAACTTGTAACGGGTGTTTTACTATAGGTATTTTACCATTTAATTCAGCAAACATTACAGGTACATTTTAACATTATATGTACATTTTTATATTACAGGTACATACTTAACTGCTTAAACCATTCTGTCTTGCCATGCACACGTCCATTATCAGAAACAAAGTATGCAGCAAACTTATCCCTCATCTGTGCAACTTCCACTGTAGTCCTCAGTGTCATGGTTCTCAATGGCAAGAGACCGTAGTAAAGCATACAAAAGGACTAGCTCTTGGAAGATGGGAACTCGAGCTGACTGTGAGCTAAACCTACCGCACAACTAACAGTGGCCGGGTAGCGTGCCTACGTTTTATCCCTAGACGCCCAGCGCCAGCCGGAGGACTGACTGACCCTAGCAGAGGAAAATACAGACCTGGCTTACCTCTAGAGAAATTTTCCCCAAAAGGCAGACAGTAGCCCCCACATATATTGTCGGTGATTTTAGAGGAAAATGACATACGAAGTATGAAGATAGGTTTAGCAAATTGAGGTCCGCTTACTAGATAGTAGGAAGACAGAAAAGGGAACTTCACAGTCAGCTGAAAACCCTTTCAAAACACCATCCTGAAATTACTTTAGGACTCTAATATCAACTCATGACACCAGAGTGGCAATTTCAGCTCACAAGAGCTTCCAGCCTCAGAAATATTCAAAAACAGAGAACTGGAACAAAAATGCAAAACAATCTTAGGACTACAAGTCCAACTTAGCTGATAGTAGTCTAGGAGCAGAAACATGCAACAGAAAGGCTTCTGGTAACATTGTTGGCCGGCATAGAAATGACTGAGGAGCAAGGCTAAATAGAAACTCCCACATCCTGATGGAAACAGGTGAACAGAGGAGATGAAGCACACAAGTTCAGTACCACCAGTAACCACCGGGGGAGCCCAGAAACCAAATTCACAACAGTACCCCCCCCTCAAGGAGGGGGCACCGAACCCTCACCAGAACCACCAGGGCGATCAGGATGAGCCCTATGAAAGGCACGGACCAAATCGGAGGCATGAACATCAGAGGCTGTCACCCAAGAATTATCCTCCTGACCGTAGCCCTTCCACTTGACCAAATACTGAAGTCTCCGTCTGGAAACACGGGAGTCCAAGATCTTCTCGACAACGTACTCCAACTCACCCTCAACCAACACCGGAGCAGGAGGCTCAACGGAAGGCACAACCGGTACCTCATACCTGCGCAACAATGACCGATGGAAGACATTATGAATAGAAAAAGATGCAGGGAGGTCCAAACGAAAGGACACAGGGTTAAGAATCTCCAATATCTTGTACGGGCCGATGAACCGAGGCTTAAACTTAGGAGAAGAAACCTTCATAGGGACAAAACGAGAAGACAACCACACCAAGTCCCCAACACAAAGACGAGGACCAGCACGACGACGGCGGTTGGCAAACTGCTGAGTCTTCTCCTGGGACAACTTCAAATTGTCCACCACATGCCCCCAAATCTGATGCAACCTCTCCACCACAGCATCCACTCCAGGACAATCCGAAGACTCCACCTGACCGGAAGAGAAACGAGGATGAAACCCCGAATTACAGAAGAAAGGAGAAACCAAGGTGGCAGAACTAGCCCGGTTATTGAGGGCAAACTCCGCCAAGGGCAAAAAGGCAACCCAATCATCCTGATCCGCAGACACAAAACACCTCAAATAAGTCTCCAAGGTCTGATTAGTTCGCTCGGTCTGGCCATTAGTCTGAGGATGGAAAGCAGACGAAAAAGACAAATCAATGCCCATCCTAGCACAGAACGCTCGCCAAAATCTAGACACGAATTGGGTTCCCCTGTCAGAAACAATATTCTCCGGAATACCATGCAAGCGAACCACATTTTGAAAAAACAGAGGAACCAGCTCGGATGAGGAAGGCAATTTAGGCAAGGGGACCAAATGGACCATCTTAGAGAAACGGTCACACACCACCCAGATGACAGACATCTTCTGAGAAACAGGGAGATCAGAAATAAAATCCATGGAGATGTGAGTCCAAGGCCTCTTCGGAATAGGCAAAGATAACAACAATCCACTAGCCCGAGAACAACAAGGCTTGGCCCGAGCACAAACATCACAAGACTGCACAAAACCTCGCACATCTCGCGACAGGGAAGGCCACCAGAAGGACCTAGCCACCAAATCCCTGGTACCAAAGATTCCAGGATGACCAGCTAACGCAGAAGAATGGACCTCCGAGATGACTCTACTGGTCCAATCATCCGGAACAAACAGTCTACCAGGCGGGCAATGATCAGGTCTATCCGCCTGAAACTCCTGCAAGACCCGTCGCAAGTCTGGGGAAACAGCAGATAATATCACTCCATCCTTAAGGATACCTGTAGGTTCAGAATTACCAGGGGAATCAGGCTCAAAACTCCTAGAAAGGGCATCCGCCTTCACATTTTTAGAACCCGGTAGGTAAGAAACCACAAAATTAAACCGAGAGAAAAATAACGACCAGCGCGCCTGTCTAGGATTCAGGCGCCTGGCAGACTCAAGATAAATCAAATTCTTGTGGTCGGTCAATACCACCACCTGATGTCTAGCCCCCTCAAGCCAATGACGCCACTCCTCAAAAGCCCACTTCATAGCCAAGAGCTCCCGATTACCAATATCATAATTTCGCTCAGCGGGCGAAAATTTACGAGAAAACAACGCGCAAGGTCTCATCACGGAGCAGTCGGAACTTTTCTGCGACAAAACCGCCCCAGCTCCGATTTCTGAAGCGTCGACCTCAACCTGAAAAGGAAGAGTAACATCAGGCTGACGCAATACAGGGGCGGAAGAAAAGCGGCGCTTAAGCTCCCGAAAGGCCTCCACAGCAGCAGGGGACCAATCAGCAACATCAGCACCCTTCTTAGTCAAATCAGTCAACGGCTTAGCAACATCAGAAAAACCAGTTATAAATCGACGATAAAAATTAGCAAAGCCCAAAAACTTCTGAAGGCTCTTAAGAGAAGAGGGTTGCGTCCAGTCACAAATAGCCTGAACCTTGACAGGGTCCATCTCAATGGAAGAGGGGGAAAAAATGTACCCCAAAAATGAAATCTTTTGAACCCCAAAAACACACTTAGAACCCTTTACACACAAGGAATTAGAGCGCAAAACCTGAAAAACCCTCCTGACCTGTTGGACATGAGAGTCCCAGTCATCCGAAAAAATCAAAATATCATCCAGATACACAATCATAAATTTATCCAAATATTCACGGAAAATGTCATGCATAAAAGACTGAAAGACTGAAGGGGCATTTGAAAGACCAAAAGGCATTACTAAATACTCAAAATGGCCCTCAGGCGTATTAAATGCGGTTTTCCACTCATCCCCCTGCTTAATTCGCACTAAATTATACGCCCCACGAAGATCAATCTTAGAGAACCACTTGGCCCCCTTTATTCGAGCAAACAAATCAGTAAGCAGTGGCAAAGGATACTGATATTTAACCGTGATTTTATTCAAAAGCCGATAATCAATACACGGCCTCAAAGAGCCATCTTTTTTAGATACAAAGAAAAAACCGGCTCCTAAGGGAGATGACGAAGGACGAATATGTCCCTTTTCCAAGGACTCCTTAATATATTCCCGCATAGCAGCATGTTCAGGCACAGATAGATTAAATAAACGACCCTTTGGAAACTTACTGCCCGGAATCAGATCTATAGTACAATCGCAATCTCTGTGCGGAGGTAGTGAACCAAGTTTAGGCTCCTCAAAAACGTCACGATAATCAGATAAAAATTCCGGAATCTCAGAGGGAATAGATGACGAAATGGAAACCAAAGGTACGTCCCCATGAGTCCCCTGACATCCCCAGCTTAACCCCTTAACGACCGCCGATACGCCTTTTAACGACCGCCGATACGCCTTTTAACGGCGGCCGCTAAGGGTACTTAATCCACAGCGCCGTTAATTAATGGCGCTGTGGAAAAAGTGAATAGCGCCCCCCAGAGTCGGATTTTCTCTGGGGTCTCGGTTGCCGAGGGTAGCCGAGACCCCAGAGAACATGATTCGGGGGGTTTTTACCGACCCCCGAGTTGCGATCGCCGGTAATTAACCGTTTACCGGCGGTCGCAACAAAAAAAAAAAAAACGCGATTTGCCGTTTAATTTCTCTGTCCTCCGATGTGATCGCACATCGGAGGACAGAGAAATGTGGTCCCCGATGGCCCCCAATAGCCCCCCAATACTTACCTACCTCCCCCGGTGCTCCTCGTGTCTCCCCATGGGCGCCGCCATCTTTTTTCCGGGAAAAAATGGCGGGCGCACGCGCAGTGCGCCCGCCGCCCGGCACCCGGATGTTCTTTGGGGTCTCGGCTGCCGGGGGTAGCCGAGACCCCAAAGAACATGATCGGGGTCGGTTTGCACCGACCCCTGCTTTGCGATCGCCGGTAATTAACAGTTTACCGGCGACCGCAAAAAAAAAAAAAAAAAGCGATCAGTTATTTCTCTGTCCTCTGATGTGATCGCACATCAGAGGACAGAGAAATAGGGGGATTCGGGGACCCTATCATACTCACCCGGGGTCCCTGGGTCCTCTTCTGTCTTCTCCTGCCAGCCGGCTTTTTCATCATGGCGGGCGCATGCGCAGTGCGCCCGCCATCTGCTGCCATCTGCCGGCCGGCAGGAGAAGACAAGTTGGGGCTAAAATTAGGGTTAGGGTTAGAGTTAGGGTTAGAGTTAGGGTTAGAGTTAGGGTTAGGGTTGGGGCTAAATTTAGGGTTAGGGTTAGGGCTAGGGTTAGGCTACTTTCACACTAGCGTTTTTTGGCTTCCGTCGCAATGCGTCGTTGGAGAAAAAACGCATCCTGCAAAAGTGCTTGCAGGATGCGTTTTTTCTCCATTGGCTTGCATTAGCGACGCATTGCGACGGATTGCCACATGTCGCATCCGTCGTGCGACGGATGCGTCGTGCTTCGGCGGACCGTCGACACAAAAAAAACTGCATGTAACTTTTTTGTGCGACGTGTCCGCCATTTCCGACCGCGCATGCGTGGCCGGAACTCCGCCCCCGCCTCCCCGCACCTCACAATGGGGCAGCGGATGCGTTGAAAAAACAGCATCCGCTGCACCCGTTGTGCGGCGCTTACAACGCTAGCGTCGGTACGTCGGCCCGACACACTGCGATGGGCCGAGTACGACGCTAGTGTGAAAGTAGCCTTAGGCTTCTTTCACACTTGCGTCGGTACGGGGCGGTCGCAATGCGTCGGCCCGATGTACCGACGCACGTTGTGAAAATTGTGCACAACGTGGGCAGCGGATGCAGTTTTTCAACGCATCCGCTGCCCAGTCTATGTCCTGGGGAGGAGGGGGCAGAGTTACGGCCACGCATCCGCGGAAATGGCGAACGCGACGTACAAAAAAAAGGTTACATTGAACTTTTTTTGTGACGACGGGGGCTAAAGTTATGGTTAGGGTTGGGGCTAAAGTTAGGGTTGGGGCTAAAGTTAGGGTTAGAGTTGGGATTAGGGTTTGGATTAGGGTTGGGATTAGTGTTACGTTTGGGATTAGGGTTGGGATTAGGGTTAGGGTTGGGATTAGGGTTAGGGGTGTGTTGGATTTAGGGTTTTGATTAGGGTTATGGTTAGGGTTGAGCTTAGGGCTGTTTTGGGGTTAGGGTTGTGATTATCGTTAGGGTTGTGATTAGGATTATGGATCGGGTTGAGATTAGGGTTAGGGCTGTGTTGGGGTTAGGGTTGGAGTTAGAATTGGGGGGTTTCCACTGTTTAGGTACATCAGGGGGTCTCCAAACACGACAGCCAATTTTGCGCTAAAAAAGTCAAATGGTACTCCCTCCCTTCTGAGCTCTGCCGTGCGCCCAAACAGTGGTTTACCCCCACATATGGGGCATCAGCGTACTCGGGATAAATTGGACAACAACTTTTGGGGTCCAATTTCTCCTGTTACCCTTGTGAAAATAAAAACTTGGGGGCTAAAAATCTTTTTTGTTGGAAAAAAATATATTTTTTTATTTTCACTACTCTGCATTATAAATTTCTGTGAAGCACTTGAGCTTTCAAAGTTCTCACCACATATCTAGATAAGTTCCTTAGGGGGTCTAGTTTCCAAAATTTGGTCACTTGTGGGGGTTTCTACTGATTAGGTACATTAGGGGTCTGCAAACGCAACATAACGCCCGCAGACAATTCTATCAAAGTCTGCATTCCAAAATGGCGCTCCTTCCCTTCCGAGCTCTGCCGTGCGCCCAAACAGTGGTTTACCCCCACATATGGGCTACCAGCATACTCAGGACAAATTGGACAACAACTTTTGGGGTCCAATTTCTCTTGTTACCCTTGTGAAATTGGGGGCTAAAAATCTTTTTTGTTGGAAAAAAATATATTTTTTTATTTTCACTACTCTGCATTATAAATTTCTGTGAAGCACTTGAGCTTTCAAAGTTCTCACCACATATCTAGATAAGTTCCTTAGGGGGTCTAGTTTCCAAAATGGGGTCACTTGTTGGGGGTTTCTACTGTTTAGGTACATTAGGGGTCTGCAAACGCAACATAACGCCCGCAGACAATTCTATCAAAGTCTGCATTCCAAAATGGCGCTCCTTCCCTTCCGAGCTCTGCCGTGCGCCCAAACAGTGGTTTACCCCCACATATGGAGTAACAGCATACTCAGGACAAATTGGACAACAACTTTTGGGGTCCAATTTCTCTTGTTACCCTTGTGAAAATAAAAATTTGGGGGCTAAAAAAATCTTTTTTGTGGGAAAAAAAATATTTTTTATTTTCACTACTCTGCATTATAAACTTCTGTGAAGCACTTGGGCATTCAAAGTTCTCACCACATATCTAGATAAGTTCCTTGGGGGGTCTATTTTCCAAAATGGGGTCACTTGTTGGGGGTTTCTACTGTTTAGGTACATTAGGGGTCTGCAAACGCAACATAACGCCCGCAGACAATTCTATCAAAGTCTGCATTCCAAAATGGCACTCCTTCCCTTCCGAGCTCTGCCGTGCGCCCAAACAGTGGTTTACCCCCACATATGGGGTACCAGCATACTCAGGACAAATTGGACAACAACTTTTGGGGTCCAATTTCTCTTGTTACCCTTGTGAAAATAAAAACTTGGGGGCTAAAAAATCTTTATTGTTAAAAAATATATATTTTTTATTTTCACGACTCTGCATTATAAACTTCTGTGATGCACTTGGGCATTCAAAGTTCTCACTACACATCTAGATAAGTTCCATGGGGGGTCTAGTTTCCAAAATGGGGTCACTTTTGGGGGGTTTCTGCTGTTTAGGCACATCAGGGGCTCTCCAAACGCGACATGGCGTCCGATCTCAATTCCAGTCAATTTTGCATTGAAAAGTCAAATGGCGCTCCTTTGCTTCCGAGCTCAGCCATGCGCCCAAACAGTGGTTTACCCCCACATATGGGGTGTCGGCGTACTCAAGACAAATTGTACAACAGCTTCTGGGGTCCATTTTCTCCTGTTACCCTTGGTAAAATAAAAATTTGGAGGCAAAAAGATCATTTTTGTAGAAAAAATGCGATTTTTTTATTTTCACGGCTCTACGTTATAAACTTCTGTGAAGCACCTGGGGGTTTAAAGTGCTCACCACACATCTAGATAAGTTCCTTAAGGGGTCTAGTTTCCAAAATGGTGTCATATGTGGGGGGTCTCTACTGTTTAGGCACATCAGCGGCTCTCCAAACGTGACATGGCGTCCGATCTCAATTCCAGCCAATTCTACATTGAAAAAGTAAAACGACACTCCTTCTCTTCCAAGCTCTGCGGTGCGCCCAAACAGTGGTTTACCCCCATATATGGGGTATCGACGTACTCAGGAGAAATTGCACAACAACTTTTGTGGTCTAATTTCTCCTGTTACCCTTGTGAAAATAAAAATTTGGGGGCAAAAAAATCATTTTTGTAGAAAAAATGAGATTTTTTATTTTCACGGCTCTACGTTATAAACTTCTGTGAAGCACTTGGGGGTTCAAAGTGCTCACCACACATCTAGATAAGTTCCTTAAGGGGTCTTGTTTCCAAAATGGTATCACTTGTGGGGGGTTTCCACTGTTTAGGCACATCAGGGACTCTCCAAACGCGACATGGCATCCGATCTCAATTCCAGCCAATTCTGCATTGAAAAAGTCAAACGGTGCTCCTTCAATTCCAAGCTCTGCGGTGCGCCCAAACAGTGGTTTACCTCCACATATGGGGTATCGACGTACTCAGGAGAAATTGCACAACAACTTTTGTGGTCTAATTTCTCCTGGTACCCTTGTGAAAATAAGAATTTGTGGGCGAAAAAATCATTTTTGTGAAAACAAATGCGATTTTTTATTTTCACGGCTCTACGTTATAAACTTCTGTGAAGCACTTGGGGGTTCAAAGTGCTCACCACACATCTAGATAAGTTCCTTGGGGGGTCTAGTTTCCAAAATGGTGTCACTTGTGGGGGGTTTCCACTGTTTAGGCACATTAGGGGCTCTCCAAACGCGACATGGCGTCCGATCTCAATTCCAGCCAATTCTGCATTGAAACAGTCAAACGGTGCTCCTTCACTTCCAAGCTCTGCGGTGCGCCCAAACAGTGGTTTACCTCCACATATGGGGTATCGGTGTACTCAGGAAAAATTGCACAACAAAATTTGTGGTTAAATTTCTGTTTTTACACTTGTGAAAATTAAAAAAAATGGTTCTGAAGTAAAATGTTTGCAAAAAAAAGTAAAATGTTCATTTTTTTCTTCCACATTGTTTTAGTTCCTGTGAAGTACGTAAAGGGTTAATAAACTTCTTGAATGTGGTTTTGAGCAGCTTGAGGGGTGCAGTTTTTAGAATGGTGTCACACTTGGTTATTTTCTATCATATAGACCCCTCAAAATCACTTCAAAGGTGATGTGGTCCCTAAAAAAACATGGTGTTGTAAAAATGAGAAATTGCTGGTCAACTTTTAACCCTTATAACTCCCTAACAAAAAAAAAAATTGTTTCCAAAATTGTGCTGATGTAAAGTAGACATGTGAGAAATGTTATTTATTAACTATTTTTTGTGACATATCTCTCTGATTGCAGGGCATAAAAATACAAAGTTTGAAAATTGCAAAATTTTAAAAATTTTCGCCATATTTCCATTTTTTTCATAAATAATCGCAAGTAATATCGAAGAAATGTTACCACTAACTTGAAGTACAACATGTCACGAAAAAACAATCTCAGAATCAGCGGGATCCGATAAAGCGTTCCAGAGTTATAACCTCATAAAGTGACACTGGTCAGAATTGTAAAAATTGGCTCGGTCATTAAGTACCAAATTGGCTCTGTCACTAAGGGGTTAACACAGACACTGCTTTCCAGTCGAGGACTGGGTTATGAGATTGCAGCCATGGCAATCCAAGCACCAACACATCATGTAGATTATACAACACAAGGAAGCGAATAATCTCCTGGTGATCCGGATTAATACGCATAGTTACTTGTGTCCAGTATTGTGGTTTATTACTAGCCAATGGCGTGGAGTCAATACCCTTCAGAGGTATAGGAACTTCCAGAGGCTCTAAATTAAACCCACAGCGTTTGGCAAAGGACCAATCCATAAGACTCAAAGCGGCGCCAGAGTCGACATAGGCGTCCGCGGTAATAGACAATAAAGAGCAAATCAGGGTCACAGATAGAATAAACTTAGACTGTAAAGTGCCAATTGAAACAGACTTATCAACCTTCTTAGTACGTTTAGAGCATGCTGATATAACATGAGTTGAATCACCACAATAGAAGCATAACCCATTTTTTCGCCTAAAATTCTGTCGTTCGCTTCTGGACAGAATTCTATCACACTGCATAATCTCTGGCGCCTTCTCAGTAGACACCGCCAAATGGTGCACAGGTTTGCGCTCCCGCAAACGCCGATCAATCTGAATAGCCATTGTCATGGACTCATTCAGACCTGTAGGCACAGGGAACCCCACCATAACATCTTTAATGGCATCAGAGAGACCCTCTCTGAAATTCGCCGCCAGGGCGCACTCATTCCACTGAGTAAGCACAGACCACTTACGAAATTTTTGGCAGTATATTTCAACCTCATCTTGCCCTTGAGACAGGGCCATCAAGGCTTTTTCAGCCTGAATCTCTAAATGAGGTTCCTCATAAAGCAACCCCAAAGCCAGGAAAAACGCATCCACATTGAGCAACGCAGGATCCCCTGGTGCCAAAGCAAATGCCCAATCCTGAGGGTCGCCCCGGAGCAAGGAAATTACAATCCTGACCTGCTGTGCAGGATCTCCAGCGGAGCGAGATCTCAGAGACAAAAATAATTTACAATTATGTTTGAAATTCTGGAAGCGAGATCTATCCCCGGAGAAAAATTCAGGTAAAGGAATTCTAGGTTCAGATATAGGAGCATGAATTACAAAATCCTGTAAACTTTGAACCTTCATAGCAAGATTATCCAAACCAGTAGCTAAACTCTGAGGATCCATTTTAATCAGGTGAAATCAGAACCATTCAAGGATTAGAAGGAGAGAGAGACGAAGGCTGCAGTAAGCAGAGATGCAAGTGAATCAACTAATGAGCAAACTCAGAAAAAAAAAAATTCTCTGCAGACTTCTTTTCTCTCCTTTCTTCTGCCAATTATTTTAACTCTCGGCCGGCCAAACTGTCATGGTTCTCAATGGCAAGAGACCGTAGTAAAGCATACAAAAGGACTAGCTCTTGGAAGATGGGAACTCGAGCTGACTGTGAGCTAAACCTACCGCACAACTAACAGTGGCCGGGTAGCGTGCCTACGTTTTATCCCTAGACGCCCAGCGCCAGCCGGAGGACTGACTGACCCTAGCAGAGGAAAATACAGACCTGGCTTACCTCTAGAGAAATTTTCCCCAAAAGGCAGACAGTAGCCCCCACATATATTGTCGGTGATTTTAGAGGAAAATGACATACGAAGTATGAAGATAGGTTTAGCAAATTGAGGTCCGCTTACTAGATAGTAGGAAGACAGAAAAGGGAACTTCACAGTCAGCTGAAAACCCTTTCAAAACACCATCCTGAAATTACTTTAAGACTCTAATATCAACTCATGACACCAGAGTGGCAATTTCAGCTCACAAGAGCTTCCAGCCTCAGAAATATTCAAAAACAGAGAACTGGAACAAAAATGCAAAACAATCTTAGGACTACAAGTCCAACTTAGCTGATAGTAGTCTAGGAGCAGGAACATGCAACAGAAAGGCTTCTGGTAACATTGTTGGCCGGCATAGAAATGACTGAGGAGCAAGGCTAAATAGAAACTCCCACATCCTGATGGAAACAGGTGAACAGAGGAGATGAAGCACACAAGTTCAGTACCACCAGTAACCACCGGGGGAGCCCAGAAACCAAATTCACAACACCTCAGAGGGTGATCTTGGTAACCATGCAATGAAACAGGTACCTCAGGTTCTAAGTTGGGTCACTCTTTTGTCAGGATGTATTTGTGCACAACAACACACGCTTTCTCAACCTCATCAATTGCCTCAATTTTTAGATTTATGGCTGTTCCCAAAATGCGCCATTTAGATAGCAGCAAGCCAAAGGCACACTCCACGGTTCTTCGTGCCCTTGTCAGTTGGTAGTTGAAAATCCATTTGGTGTGATTCAAGTCCCTACTTGACTAAGGTTTTAGGAGGTTGTCACACATTTGAAAGGCCTCATCCCCAACCACAACAAATGGCATTGGTGGGCCTTCAGTGATGGGAAGAGATCGTGGCTGTGGAAAATTGAAATTATTATGATACAAACGTTAGTTCACATCAGAGTTTTTGAAAGTCTGAGAGTAATTTCCTCGCCCAAATGAGCCAATGCCCATGGCAACAAATCGACATTCAGCATCTGCAATCGCCATGAGAACAATCGAAAAGTATTTTTTGTAATTAAAATACTTGGTTCCACTTCCAGCAGGTTTCATAATCTGAATGTGTTAAGGGTGGTAAGGATCAGTTACATGGTCCTCCTGTGTTTAGTGCATAGGAGAATAGGTCAATGTCAATGATATTGATGTATCCTGTTATGTACTGAATGCAGGAGGAGCATGTAATGGATCATCTCCTGCTCTCTGAAGACACTCACTACATTTCTAGATATAGCTACAGGTAACCAGTGACAGCAGGTAATGATGAAAGGGTGACCAGCCCTCACACTGTGCGCACTCCGCTGACTCCTTTATAGTCAGTGTGCACCTGCAGCGCCACTGTGAGGGTTCAGTAGTAGGCTAAAAATAAGGTCCGCGGAGCGCTAGGAACTACAAGACACGAGTGTATTTGATGAGTCCATCATCGAGATAGCCCCAACCTTCATGTGCTCAGGGACAGACGCAGTGTCACAGGTTGGAGTATAATGAGGTCTCCTGCATCACTCCTCCTCTAGCATGGAGCCTCTGGTCCACACAGACTGCCTGCATCATGGCATCCCCTAGGGTATCGGAGGGAGAGTATAATTCAAGAAAGTCCTGTAAACGGTTGGACAGGCCCCGCAAAACATCTCCCTCAGGGCAGGGACATTCCAGGATACTTCAGCGGCCCAGCGTCTAAACTGTGAGCAGAACCATTCGGCTGAGTGCCTCCCCTGTGTCAGACTCATCACCTTATCTTCTGCCAGACGCCCTCTATCAGGCTCATCATAAATGTGTCCCAGAGCCTCAAAGAACTGATTCAGAGACATAGTTCAGAAGAAGAGGGAGAGAGAAAACCCATGCCCGTGGAGCCCCCCTTAACAAGGACATAACGATCCTCACTCTCTGCCTTTCATTACCAGGTGATGAGTGTGACACAGGTGAGACACTCAGCCGAATGGGTCTGCTCAGAGTTTAGACTCTGGGCCGCTGAAGTATCCTGGAATGACCCTGCCCTGAGGGGGTTGTTCCGCAGGGCCTGTACGACCATTTACAGGATGCTCTGGCATTACACTCTCCCCCCGATACCCTGGAGGATGCCATGATGCATTTTGTGGGTGACAGACTTGCTTTAAACTTTTCCATTATGGTGACAAAAAATAAATCATTTGTCTTCAAATTGTGTATTTATTATAAAAAGTAAGAAAAGAAACTACATAATTTGCTCTCTGTATAATCAGGGTGACCCCCATAATAAAGATAAGATCAAAAAGCATAGCATCAAAAGCATAACATTTTAACCCCTTCATGACCCAGCCTATTTTGACCTTAATGACCTGGCCATTTTTTGCAATTCTGACCAGTGTCCATTTATGAGGTAATAACTCAAGAACGCTTCAACGGATCCTAGCGGTTCGTATTTTCATGACATATTGGGCTTCATGTTAGTGGTAAATTTAGATTGATAATTTTTGCGTTTATTTGTGAAAAAAATGGAAATTTGGCGAAAATTTCGTAAATTTCGCTATTTTCAAATTTTTTAATTTTTATTCTATGAAACGAGAGAGTTATGTGACACAAAATAGTTAATAAATAACATTACCCACATGTCTACTTTACATCAGCACAATTTTGGAAACAACATTTTTTTTTGCTAGGAAATTATAAGGGTTAAAATTTGACCAGCGATTTCTCATTTTTACAACAAAATTTACAAAACCATTTTTTTAGGGACCACCTCACATTTGAAGTCAGTTTGAGGGGTCTATATGGCTGAAAATACCCAAAAGTGACACCATTCTAAAAACTGCACCCCTCAAGGTGCTCAAAACCACATTCAAGAAGTTTATTAACTCTTCAGTTGCTTCACAGCAGCAGAAGCAACATGGAAGGAAAAAATGAACATTTAACTTTTTAGTCACAAAAATGATCTTTTAGCAACAATTTTTTTATTTTCACAAGGGTAAAAGGAGAAACTGGACCCCAAAAGTTATTGTACAATTTGTCCTGAGTACGATAATACACCATATGTGGAGGGTAACTACTGTTTGGGCGCACGACAGGGCTCGGAAGGGAAGGAGCGCCGTTTGACTTTTTCAATGAAAAATTGGCTCCAATCTTTAGCGGACACCATGTCGCGTTTGGAGAGCCCCTGTGTGCCTAAACATTGGAGCTCCCCCACAAGTGACCCCATTTTGGAAACTAGACCCCCAAGGAGCTTATCTAGATGCATAGTGAGCACTTTGAACCCCCAGGTGCTTCACAAATTGATCCGTAAAAATGAAAAAGTACTTTTTTTTTTCACCAAAAATTTCTTTCAGCCTCAATTTGTTCATTTCCACATGGGCAACAGGATAAAATGGATCCGAAAATTTATTGAGCAATTTCTCCTGAGTACACTGATACCTCACATGTGGGGGTAAACCACTGTTTGGGCACACGGCAGGGCTTGGACGGGAAGAAGTGCCATTTGACTTTTTGAATGAAAAATTAGCTCCAATCGTTAGCGGACGCCATGTCACGTTTGGAGAGCCCCTGTGTGCCTAAACATTGGAGCTCTACCACAAATGACCACATTTTTGAAACTAGACCTCCCATGGAACTAATTTAGATGTATGGTGAGCACTTTAAACTCCCAAGTGCTTCACAGAAGTTTATAATGCAGAGCCGTGAAAATAAAAAAAATTTCTTTCCTCAAAACTTATTTTTTAGCAAGCAATTTTTTATTTTCACAAGGGCAACAGGAGAAATTGGACCCTAATATTTGTTGCCCAGTTTGTCCCGAGTACACTGATACCTCATATGTGGGGGTAAACCACTGTTTGGGCACACATCGGGGCTCGGAAGGGAAGTAGTGACGTTTCAAAATGCAGACTTTGATGGAATGGTCTGCGGGCGTCATGTTGCGTTTGCAGAGCCCCTGATGTGCCTAAACAGTAGAAACCCCCCACAAGTGACCCCATTTTGGAAACTAGACCTCCCAAGGAACTTATCTATATATGTGGTGAGCACTTTGAACCCCCAAGTGCTTCACAGAAGTTTACAAGGCAGAGCCGTGAAAATAAAAAATCATTTTTCTTTCCTCAAAAATTATGTCTTAGCAAGCAATTTTTTATTTCTGCAAGGGTAACAGGAGAAATTGGACCACAATAGTTGTTGCCCAGTTTGTCCTGAGTATGCTGGTACCCCATATGTGGGGGTAAACCATTGTTTGGGCGCACGTCGGGGCTCGGAAGGGAGGGAGCACCATTTGATGTTTTGAATGCAAGATTGGCTGGAATCAATGGTGGCGCCATGTTGCGTTTGGAGACCCTTGATGTGCCTAATCAGTGGAAACCCCTCAATTCTAACTCCAACACTAACCCCAACATACCCCTAATCCCAACTCTAGCCATAACCCTAATCACAACCCTAACCCCAACACACCCCTAACCACAACCCTAACCCCAACACACCCCTAACCCTAATCCCAACCCTAATCCTAATCCCAACACACCCATAACCATAACCCTAACCACAAGCCTAATCTTAACCCTATTTCCAACCCTAGCCCTAATTCCAACCCTAACCCTAAGGCTATGTGCCCACGTTGCGGATTCGTGTGAGATTTTTCCACACCATTTTTTAAAAATCCGCAGGTAAAAGGCACTGCATTTTACCTGCGGATTTACCATGGATTTCCAGTGTTTTTTGTGCAGATTTCACCTGCGGATTCCTATTGAGGAACAGGTGTAAACCGCTGCGGAATCTGCACAAAGAATTGACATGCTGCGGAAAATACAATGCAGCGTTTCCGCACCATGGGCACAGCGGATTTGGTTTTCCATAGTTTTACATGGTACTGTAAACCTGATGGAAAACTGCTACAAATCCGCTGCGGATCCGCAGCCAAATCCGCACTGCCTAATTCTAACCCTAACCCTAGTTCTAACCCTAATTCTAATCCTAACCCTAACCGTAACCCTAACCGTAACCCTAGCCCTAACCCTAGTGGGAAAAAAAAGATCTTCATTTTATTATTGTCCCTACCTATGGGGGTGATAAAGGGGGGGTTCATTTACTTTTTTTTTCATTTTGATCACTGTGATAGGTACATGTTGTGAATTCCGTTCTCGGACTCCCTCCTGTGGTCATGAATGGTACTTTGGTTAGTTCTGCTCTTGGACTCCCTCTGGTGGCTTTGAGCGGAACTGCTGGTCACTGAGGTTGGCTTTGTCAGCTGCTCTCGTTTATTGCTGCTGGCTTCCTTATTTAACTCCACTCAGATCGTTACTTGATGCCAGCTGTCAATGTTTCAGTATTGGTTCAGATCTCTCTTGGACTTCTCTGAGGACCTGTCTACTCCAGCAGAAGCTAAGTCTTTGCTAGTTCATTTGTTGTTACTGCTTCCTGAATATATTTCTTAGTACTGCTAATTTCTAGTCCAGCTTGCTATCATGATATTTCCTTGCTAGCTGGAAGCTCTGGGGTGCAGAGTGGCACCTCCACACCGTGAGTCGGTGTGGGGAGTCTTTTTGCTTACTCTGCGTGGTTTTTTGTAGTCTTTTTGTGCTGACCGCATAGTTCCCTTTGCTATCCTCTGACTATTTAGTGTAGTCTGGCCTCCTATGCTAATACCTGTTTCATTCCTGTGTTTGTGACTTTCCTCTTAATTCACAGTCAATATATGTGGGGGCTGACTTTACCTTTGGGGAATTTCTCTGAGGCAAGGTTAGGCTTCTTTTCTATCTTTAGGGGTAGTTAGCTCTTAGGCTGTGAAGAGGCATCTAGGGAGAGTTAGGTACGCTCCACAGCTATTTCTAGTGTGTGTGATAGGAGTAGGATTTGCGGTCAGCAGAGTTCCCACTTTCCCAGAGCTTGTTCTGATTACTAGTTTACTCATCAGGTCATTACGGGTGCTCCTAACCACCAGGTCCATAACAGGTACATTTTGATCACTGTGATAAAACCTGTAACGAATCTGCCGGCCGGCAGATTCGGCGGGCGCACTGCGCATGCGCCCGCCATTTTGGAAGATGGTGGCGCCCATGGACAAGACGGACGGACACCGAGAGGCTCGGTAAGTATGAGGGGGTGAGGATCAGAGCACGGGGGGTGGATCGGAGCATGGGGGCAGCGGACAGGAGGACGTGGGAGTGGACAGGAGGACGGAGGGGAGCGGACAGGAGGACGCAGGATAGCGGAACACAGTACGGAGGACTGGGGAGGAGATCGGTGCCAGTGGGGAGGGGCAGATCAGGGTTTCCAGCCATGGACGATGATACTGCAGCATCGGCCATGGCTGGATTGTAATATTTCACCACTTTTCATAGGTGAAATATTACAAATTTGCTCTGATTTGCTGTTTCACTTTTAACAGCCAATCAGAGCGATCGTAGCCACGGGGGGGCGAAGCCACCCCCCCCTGGGCTGAAGTACCACTCCCCCTGTCCCTGTAGGTTGGGTGAAATTGGAGTTAACCCTTTCACCCGGCCTGCAGGGACGCGATCATTCTGTGACACAGCATATGCATCACAGGTCGAATTGACACCGACTTTCATAACGCATACGCTGTGTCACAGGTCGGGAAGGGGTTAAATGTGAAAAAACGGCAAAATAGGTTCCCATAACGAGTTAATAGAAGTTGGGTATTGGGTTGCATGTACGCCAAAATGGCAACACTAACAAAGTCATCTCATCCTGCAAAATAAAAAAAAGCCTTCATACATAAACATTGACTAAAAAAAAAAAAAAAAAGATGGCTTCTGGAATGTGAGGATGAAAAAATAAAATAAAAACAGATTAGGCCTCATATTTAAAGGGAACCTGTCAGCAGAATTGTGCACAGTAACCTACAGACAGTGTAAGGTCAGTGCTGTTATACTGATTAAAATGATACCTGGTGATGAAATCCATCTTGTGGTTGTTGTTTTATCTTTATTTTCAGTTTTGAGTTAATGATATGCTTGTGCTTCGGGGCGGCCTGTGGGAGGGTCTTCATGTGGTGCTCTGCTTAGGTATTCATGTGTGTGGCTTCTGACAGGTCACTGATCCCTCAGTGACCTGCCCCCTAGTTTACATAAAGATTATTATATATATCTTAGGGGGAAAAAACCCTTCTGCTGGGAACCTGATAGCATATGTTCTGTGTTTATAATTAATTTCTTTCCTATTCTAATGATATTCCTAAAAAAAAATAATTTGAAAATGGCGCTGACTGCGCATATGCAGTAGCAGCTATGATACGATAGCTGCTACTGTGCAGGTGCCGCCATCTTGCTGGAGAAAAAAAACTCCTCCAAGATGGCGTCGCTGGCGGTGGCACTGTAGCAGCCATCAGCGATCGCGCATGCACTGGAGGCGCCATCTTGGAGGAGGAATTTTTTTCCTCTGGCAACAAGGCACCACTGGCACCTGTGCAATAGCAGATCTTGGCGATCCCCGACAGCTGCTACTGCACATGCACTGGAGGCGCCATCTTTTTTTCTCTAGCGTTATGGCGCTGCCAGCGCTTGCGCAATAGCAGCTTATGGTGACCGCCGATAGCTGCTACTGCACAGGCACCATCTTGGAGGAGGATAATTTTTTTGTCTAGCAAGATGGCGCTGCCAATAGCAATAGCTGCTACTGCACAGGCGCAGCTGGCACCATTTTCAAACTTTTTTTTTTTAGGAATATCAGGAGAACAGCAAAGAAATTAATTATAAACACAGTACATATGCGATCAGGCTGCAGCGAAGGTGCCACCGTCGATGCCTGCCTGCAGAAGTGTTTGTTTCCCCAAGATATATATATATATATATATAATATTCATTATGTAAACTTGGGGGCAGGTCACTGAAGGCTCCACATGAAGACCCCCCCACACAGGCCTCCCTGAGCACGAGCATATCATTAACTCACAACTGAAAATAAAGATTAAACAACCACAAGACAGATTTCATCATCCCAGGTATTATTATTATTATTATTATTTATATAGCTCCATTAATTCCATGGTGCTGTTCATTAGATGGGGTTACATCAAAATACAAATATCACTTACAGTAAACAAAAATAACAATCACAGACTGGTACAGAGGGAAGAGGACCCTGCCCTCGCGGGCTTACATTCTACAGGCTTATGGGGACGCTTGCACCAACATGACCACACAGGTAATTACTCCCCACGCTATCATTCAGCCTTACTAAGCAATTCGTGGCTTTTCTGCCTAGGTGATGCATTGCCACTACGGCTATCATCCACACAGCACCGTGGCTCACTGATGCAATTTTGG
Source organism: Ranitomeya variabilis (assembly GCF_051348905.1). Taxonomy (NCBI): domain Eukaryota; kingdom Metazoa; phylum Chordata; class Amphibia; order Anura; family Dendrobatidae; genus Ranitomeya; species Ranitomeya variabilis. The sequence goes on along the minus strand of NC_135237.1, from coordinate 156,524,714 downwards.
ACAGCTTATTTAGTATATTTGTGTTTGCGATTTTCGGCTTCATTGCATGTTTTTAGGCCATCAATTATATTGTATCTCCTGTCCTTTTGCAGCATTACGGACATTACGTTTGCCCATATGCATATGCACTTTATTGCCACTTTGCATTTTACCTATGCAACTTACCTGTTTTTTACTTTGGGGTACATGCCATGACTATATTCCATCATATATACATCTTTGAACTGACACACATGTAATTTTATTTATCATTTTGTGCTAGTTGTTTACAATTCTTACAGGTCACATGATCCAGTGTTATTTATCATTTACTATTTTTGCTATATTTTACCTGTCAAGTTACTACTGCACAGAAATCATCATTTTTCATATACCATTCTTTTTATTATACTTTTTACTCTGCATCAAATTATTGTTGTCAGTTATACATGGGCTGTTCCTCTGGTCTGTTGTGCCTCACGGGCAGATTTACACTCTGTGTTGTCATTATCATGGTACCCCCCTTTGCTTCCTTTTTTTGTCTTCATCAATAAACTACGTTTCTTGTACTATATACATACATTGTTATTTCTTTATACATCGGACCCCACAGTTAGGTAATTTCCTTTCTTTGTTGCAATTAGGATTATGGGGAAGGAGACAGTAGGTCGGGGGTTGCAGTAGCTCCGATGGTGTTGAGGAGGCCGTGTGGTCATTACAGGTTGCAAGCTTTTTTTGAAGAGGTGGGTTTTCAGGTTCCGTTTGAAGAATCCAAATGTGGTGGATAACCAGACGTGTTGGGGCACATAATTCCAGATAATGGGGGATATTCGGGAGAAGTCTTGGAGGCTATTGGGTGAGGAGCGAATAAGCGTGGAGGAGAGAAGGAGGTCTTGGGAGGACCGGAGATTACGTGAGAGAAGATATTGAGAGATTAGTTCGGAAATATATGGAGGAGAAAGGTTATGGATGGCTTTGTAGGTCAGTGTTAGTAGTTTAAACTGTATACGCTGGGAAATTGGGAGCCAGTGAAGGGATTTGCAAAGAGGGGAAGCAGGAGTATAGTGAGGAGAGAGATTAATTTGTCGGGCAGCAGAGTTAAGGATGGACTGGAGGGGTGTGAGAGTGATAGAAGATAGGCCACAAAGGACGATGTTGCAGTAGTCGAGGCAGGAGATGATTAGGGCATGCCCAAGCATTTTGGTAGAGTGAGGGTTGAGGAAAGGGCAGATCCAGGAAATATTTTTGAGCTGGAGGCGACAGGAGGTGGCAAGAGCTTGGATGTGCAGTTTGAAGGACAGGGCAGAGTCAAGGGTTACTCCAAGGCAGTGGATTACCGGGACAGGGGGAAGTGTGAATTCATTTATTGTAATAGATAAGACAAGGTAGGGATTAGTTCAGAATTGTCCACATTAAGCTTGAGGAAGCGAGAGGAGAAGAAGGAGGATATGGCTGATAGACACTCTGGGATTCTGGAGAGCAGAGAGGTGACATCTGGGCCAGAGAGGTAGATCTGAGTGTCATCAGCATATACAATGCCTTGCGAACGTATTCGGCTCCCTGGAACTTTTAAACCTTTTCCCACATATCATGCTTCAAACATAAAGATACCAAATGTAAATTTTTGGTGAAGGATCAACAACAAGTGGAACACAATTGTGAAGTTGAACAAAATTTATTGGTTATTTTACATTTTTTTGGAAATTAAAAAACTGAAAAGTGGAGGGTACAATATTATTCGGCCCCTTTACTTTCAGTGCAGCAAACTCACTCCAGAAGTTCATTGTGGATCTCTGAATGATGCAATGTTGTTCTAAATGCCTAATGATGATAAATATTATCCACCTGTGTGTAATCAAGTCTCCATATAAATACACCTGCTCTGTGATAGTATCAGGGTTCTGTTTGAAGCACAGAGAGCATCATGAAGACCAATGAACAAAACAGGCAGGTCTGTGATACTGTTGTGGAGAAGTTTAAAGCTGGATTTGGATACAAAATGATTTCCAAAACTTTACACATCCCAAGGAGCACTGTGCAAGTGATCATATTGAAATGGAAGGAGTATCATACCACTGCAAATCTACCAAGACCCGACCGTCCCTCTAAACTTTCATCTCAAACAAGGAGTAGACTGATCAGAGATGCAGCCAAGAGGCCCATGCTCACTCTGGATGAACTGCAGAGATCTACAGCTGATGTGGGACAGTCTGTCCATAGCACAACAATCAGTCGTACACTGCACAAATCTGGCCTTTATGGAAGAGTGGCAAGAAGAAAGCCATTTCTCAAAGATATCCATAAAAAGTGTCTTTTAAAGTTTGCAACAAGCCACCTGGGAGACACACCAAACATGTGGAAGAAGGTGCTCTGGTCAGATGAAACCAAAATCGAACTTTTTGGCGACAATGCCAAACGATATGTTTGGTGTAAAGGCAACACAGCTCATCACCCTGAACACACCATCCCCACTGTCAAACATGTGGGTGGCAGCATCATGGTTTGGGCCTGCTTTTCTTTAGCAGGGACAGGGAAGATGGTTAAAATTGATGGGAAGATCGATGGAGCCAAATACAGGACCATTCTTGAAGAAAACCTGTTGGAGTCTGCAAAAGACCTGAGACTGGGACGGAGAATTGTCTTCCAACAAGACAATGATCCCAAACAAAGAAAAATCTACAATGGAATGGTTCACAAATAAATGTATCCAGGTGTTAGAATGGCCAAGTCAATGTCCAGACCTCAATCCAATCGAGAATCTGTTGAAAGAGCTGAAAACTGCTGTTCACAAATTATCTCCATCAAACCTCACTGAGCTCGAACTGTTTGCTAAGGAAGAATGGGCAAGAATTTCAGTCTCTCGATGTACAAAACTAATAGAGACATATCTCAAGTGACTTGCAGCTGTAATCACAGCAAAAGGTGGCGCAACAAAGTATTAAGTTAAAGTTATTAAGTTAAAGGGGCCGAATAATATTGCACGCCCCACTTTTCAGTTTTTGAATTTCCACAAAAATGTAAAATAAACAATAAATTTTGTTCAACATCACAATTGTGTTCCACTTGTTGTTGACTCTTCACCAAAAATTTACATTTGGTATCTTTATGTTTGAAGCATGATATGTGGGTAAAGGTTGAAAAGTTCCAGGGAGCCAAATATTTTCGCAAGCCACAGTAGATGGTACTGGAAGCCATAGGACTTTATGAGTTGTCCCAGGCCAAGGGTATAGATTGAGTAGAGAAGGGGTCCTGGGACAGAGCCTTGAGGGAGACCAACAGAGAGGGGGGCGAGATGAAGAGGTAGTATGGGAGTAGGAAACGCTACATGTGCGGTTGGTAAGGTATGAGGAGATCCAGGATTGGGCAAGGAAGAGAGGATCTGTAGTAGGAGGCAGTGGTCAACTGTGTCAAAGGCAGAGGACAGGTCTATAAGGAGGAGTACAGAGAATTGTCTGTTAGCTTTGGCTGTAAGTAAGTTTTTAGTAATTTTGGTCAGGGCAGTCTCAGTGGAATGGTGGGGACGGCAGCCAGATTGTAGGTTGTCGAAGAGCGAGTTAGATGCAAGGTGAGAGGAAAGTTCAGTATAATGGCATCGACCTGACACTGTCTGTAGGTTACTGTACACAATCCTGCTGACAGGTTCCCTTCAAGAGGCAAAAATGGTTGATCTAGACCTGGTCTAGACCTGTGTATCAGTCTCTGTCAAACGAAAAATAGATGTCCTTTCAATAACCATTTTGATCAGTATGTGAGGGAGGCTGCATTACCAGGCACATAGCATTTTACAAAGGAGGAGATTGGCACTGAATCTGTATGTACCCATGTATTTCATGTGTATCCCATCTGGGAACATACCTGAAAAAGCATTGATAAATGTAAAGAAGAATGAACAAATACACTGCAATGTGAAATCATTTTGCAGTGCACATGGTTCAACTCATTTTAGCATTTTTTAATCTATTCAGGTTTTCAAAGACGTGAAGCGATTAAAAGACAACAGCAGTTCCCTCTTGTTGCATATTACACTTGGAAGACACTCGCACAATATAAAAAAAAAAACACCGGCGTCAAAGACACCTCCAAAGATATTTGAAAAGATGGCTAAGGCAATGTCACAAGCGTTTTTGTTTTCTGCATACAAAACATGCTTTCTTAGCTCTAAAAACACTGCATTGAGTTCTAAAAACAGCATTTTTGCAGTTTTTTTTAGCTGTTTTGTGTATATGTAGAGAAGCTGTGTGTGTAGCAGAGGTGTGTGTAGCTGAGCTGTGTATGTATATACAGCAGAGCTGTGTGTGTACTGTAGATGCAGCAGTGTTGTTTATGTGTTGTAGCAAAGCCAAGTAGGCTAGGGTTAAATCCTAGCTCCACAGGTTCTGATTAGATGCACCTGGCTAGCTCGGCATATAACCTGGCTAGGTGTTCACCATAATCATTCAGTTGGGGGAAGCTGACCAGAGTGGACTGTATTGGATCAGGAGAGAGAGACAAGCCAGAATCTCTGTCTGATTAGAGACTTGCACAGGTCAAAGTTTCAGTGGTTGGGCATTAGCTGTTTTGTTTGACTGAATTGAAACTACCTCAGCCGTGTACGAGTAGCCAGGGTCTATTTTGTTTAGCTAGCACCTAAACAAGGCTAAGGCTTTTGTGTTTATGGTTTTGTTTTTAGGTGCTGTGCAATCTGTGAAACTAAACACATTATTTTGACACAAGAATCCAGTGTCTGTGTGAATGCTGCTTACTGCTAAGCATGAATTCTTGCAATTGGTGGAGAATATGTGCAGAGTCCCAAAGAGCACAGGTGATTACAGTGTAAAGATTGAATGTCCTGGGTAAAGGCAGCTACAGCACTGCAAACAGTCTGAAAGAATGGAGGAGATTGTTAAGGCCAACCTTGTCCAAGCCAATATGCAGTTGCAGCAGCAGCTGTAGACTCAACAGGAAAGTAACAAACTCCTGATCCAGCAGTTTCAACAGCAGAAGCATCAACAGCAGCAACAGATTCAGCAGAAGTTGCAACAGCAGCAGCAGATGGCTATCTTGACAGTAGCTGTCTGGGCCACAGAGACAGCACTTTCCGACAGCCAAAGTGATGGTATCCGTCCAAGATGAACAGTAAGGGAGGCCTTGTGGAAAATGACTCTGGAGGATGACATTCAATGGTTTTCTGGCTGTCTTTGAAAGAGTGGCAGATAGGGAGAAACAGCCCCTAGGGCAATGGGCAGAGATCTTGACTCCATACCTTACTGGGGAACCGCAGAAAGCATACTATGACCTTGCCCTGCAGGATGATAAGGAGTATGACAAGCTGAAGGTAGAGATTATAGCCCAATTGGGCATAGCCGTGGCAGTCTGGATGCACCAGGTGCACCTCTGGCATTGCCAAAAGTACACAACTTCTTGGTCCCAGACCCAGATGTTTGGCCTGTTATACCTGGTGGAAAAATGGCTGTAACCTGAAACCTGCTTAAAAGAGTGGTAGTGGACCAAATTATTCACTCACTATGTAAGTACAAGCAAATGCGAGTTGCCCAAGGAGATCACCAGAATGTAGATGACCTTGTGAGCCTCGTGAAAAGATACTTTGCTGTGGAGAACTCCCTGAGCAGTCAAGGGAGCCTGAGGTCACCTTTCGTGTATATACAAAAGAAGGGGTCCATCTCCATTGTCTGGTAGATATAGGGGATATATCAGCCCATTATCCACTGGTATCAGAACAAATAGTCCGCTTCGAGGGCTGACGATACTCTTACTTCGCCTACCCTGCCTACAGTGCTGTTAATCATCTTGGTGAGGGGCCTCAGGAATGTCAAGTGACGTAACCGTGTCCATGTGATGAGACTCCTGGACTCAATGGGTTTGGTGACTTTAGAAAGGACCACTCTTCCACATGTGCTAGTCCGTGGGAAGAGGGTGTGGCTAAAGTATATCCATAGAGACGCCAAGAACAATCCCATGGCCCAGGTCGCCATGCATACAGACTGCGAATTCATGTCCCTCAAGATGGGAGTAGTCAAAGACTTATTGCATGCTATTGGTATTGTCTAGATTTTCCTTTGTTCTGGGACTTATGGGCAAAAGATGTAGTACACAGTAGTCTGGTATGCTGCCAGTGGTTGGTTGTGGTAACAAGGTCACATGATGTAAACAGGGAATTTTCTTTTACTGTACTGGCTAACAAGAAGAATGAGGAAGCATCTCCTGAAGCCAATATCCCTGACCTAGAGGAGTCTCAGGACAGTTTTGGTACTGCCCAACTCAGGGACTTGACAGTAAAAGGTACTTTGCAAAATGTAAGTGGTTTAAATGGTGTTTTCAGGAATCGGGAGCCAATAATAGTTTTCCAAAATTGGCCAGACCTAATGATCTGTTGTGTCGTGGGACCAAAGTGAAGGGACAGGTAAAACAGCACCTCCTCTAAGCCCAAAAGGAAAAATCCAGGGATATAATCAGTCGGCTTGAGTGATACAATTTAAGCCTGGGGATAGGGTACTTGCATTAGTGCCCAGCCCACAATGACGTTCCTTACCTAGTGGCCTGGATCCTATAGGGTGGGGGAAAAAGTGGGAGAGATCAACTATAAAGTACACTGACCTGGGAAAAGGAAGCTCTTCATGGGCCAAAAAACCACTGGAAGAGTAGGGATACCCTCGAAACCATCCCCTGCTTGTTGATCCAGTCAGAAGCAAACATTGCTGGCGTCAAAGTAGCAGAAACTTTGCAGCCTTCTAAATATCAGCACAGCCATAAATCAATAAATGAATCACCCAAAAATAGGTGCAAGTTCTTGGAATTATTAGGACACCCTCATATCGTGTATTAGCCTCATATTCGGGTCAATTTAAAGCCCCATAGGCTCTGTGTGTTGGGAGACGGTGCCTAGTACCTGGATTTGGGCAGAGAGGGGAATATGTAGCAAAGCCAAGTAGGCTAAGGTTTAATCCTAGCACTACAAGTTCTGATTAGGTGTACTTGGATAGCTCTTTATATAACCAGGCTAAATGTTCACCTTAGTCCGTTAGCTGGGTGAAGCTGACCAAAGTGGATTATATTGGAGATGGAGAGATGGACACAAGCCACAATCTCTCTCTGAGGAGAGATTGCACAGGCCGTGTGCACCAAACCACAAGTATCAGTGGGTACTGTGGACAATAGCCGTTTTGTTTGACCTAACTGGGACTAGCTCATCCATATATGAGTAGCCAGGGTCTAATTTCCTTAGTTAGTGCCTTAACAAGGCAAGGGATTTTGTGTCTATGGTTTTGTTTTTCGATGTTGTACAAATAAACCTCCCATTATTTTGACACAAGAATCAAGTGCCTGTGTGAACACTGAATACTGATGATCGTCAATCCCTACAGTGTGCATTGAAGAGTGCATTTAGTGTGTGTGCTGTGAAGCTACATGTGCAAAATGCATATGCTGCAATTAAACACTAGCAATAGTGTAACATCCATGCTAGTGCCATGGCCCGAGGAAAGCCTGGAGGGGCATGACTAGGTGAACACTTGACTTTTCGCTACAGCCCCAGATGGTGAGGTTAGACTTGGCTCCGATGGACGCCGGGTGCTACTACAGGGGAGACCTTGAACACATGGCAGCTGACCACTAAAGGAGCAGGATGATGTAGCGGCCAAAAATTGATGAACTTGGCAAGTACAGGCAGGCACGGCAGGAATAATGGAAGACAAGACAGTTGCAGGCAGGTATGGTTGGTATACAGACTGGCACGGCAGGTGTGGGCATCATAGAGACAGACTATTTGCGCTTCGGGGCTGTCTGTGGGCAGGTCTTTCCTTGGTTTCACTGATTTAGAGCAGGAAGATAAGACTCTGCCCACAGTTCTGCCCCCGAGCATGGGCATCTCATTAACTTAAAACTTCTAACACTGATTACACAAGAACCACAAGATTGATTAAAATGATACCCGAGGTGAAGAAATCCGTTTAACAGCGGCAACCTGACGGTGTCTTTATTTACTTAGCAAATCGTACTGACAGGTTCACTTTACAAAATCTGTCATACTGCTGTATGATATATGGGATGTACCTGTTAAAAAACCAATAATACTGGCTTTACCTACTGCTTCTGTTCTGTCACTTCTAAGTTCCTGACAGTCTCAGTACTTTCAGCTCCAACGATGACATCCCAAAGCAGATGTAATCACTGCCTTCATCAGCTTACTTAATAATATTAATCTAATGTCTTTGAAGGCAGCCGCACATCTGTATTTTTTCATTCTCAGATTACAATACTCATGATGGATGCAACCTAATTAAATAAGAAATATTTTCCACTATATGTCCAATGCATGCTGAAAAGAATGGGTGCAACCATTTTTCTCATGCAGCACTAAAAGTGATGTAGTTTACATTTATATCACTGGGTGGCGATCAAGTAGTAGCAAAAGCCAATAAACTAAACCCTGGATTTGGCAAATGTCTTGTAAGATAGAAGAAGAAAACACATAATCAAAAATCATATTATGCAGCGACAATAAGACTGTAATTGTGATTATCTGATTCATAAAAGATTATCCTCTCTTGTACTCGGTCTGATAAGGTCACTCGGTAAGGCATTGAAAGCTTGAAACAGCCTCCGCACCTTTCTCGTGCTGTTAATGCCTGTCATCACTTTATCCAAACATATATGGTGTATCCACTTTACAGAATACGTTTCCTCACATTTAGTAGGGCATCGATTTGTGACCTCTCCATTTCTTTACCTACAATAGAAATACTTGCACCTACATTTTCTACTTTGATATACAGTATATAATGATTCCATAGGGTAATGAATCTGTTAGGGATTTATTTTTATTTTTTGTAAAATGAACAGATATCGTATTCTGCCAAGTACGCAGATTCACGACAAAAAGATTGCCAAGACTAATTGACATCTCTTTTAAGATAAACTGAAAGATGGAGGGGAAAGTGTCTCTAGTCTTCTTTCAACACTGGTACATTAAATAATGTCTTGAAATCGAAAATGTTGGACTGTGGAATAGAGAGATGTTAGGAGGGATTTCGGTTTTATTTGATTTGAAGACCGGCCATCTGTCATTTTGAAAAATATCAAAGGTCTTGTGGGTATTAATATTGACCAGGGATGAAAGGATGGCAGACTTCAGTGCAGGTGGGCCAGTCAAGTGCCAACTTCAACACTGGCATCATTTTCATTTTTCAGATATTTTATCAAAAGATTTTCAACTAACAGTAATTTCTAAAATATATACTTTAATATATATTTTAGAAGAGATTTGAGGGACAGGGATCGGTCCTGCTGTGGTCTCAAGGGAAAATAAAGCCAGTACAATTAAGCAGAATTTAACGGATCATCAATATTAATAATACACTGACAGTTCACAATTAGTTTACGTGAAGATCATTCAGAATGGATAAGCGTTATAGCTGGTCTCTATTCTGTAATGTGAAAACAATACACAAAAACAAAAAAAAATCTAAACACTGCAAGTTCTGATTAAAACGATCATTTTTACAATCTGGTGAAATCAAAATAGAACTAGAATAATTAGTGTATATGGGGGAAAAATGAAAACTTCCCTCTAAGAAAAGCTTGTAGATGTATAGATCCTAAACATGGTTGGAATTGTAAGGAAATTACACTATTACATGGCAAATATACCATATAGGACCACTAACATTTCTTAAATTCCTCAAGATAAAAGAAAGATGTTCTGTAATTGGTTACTTTGTGCAATAAGAGCAGGTTTTCTGCCAGGCAGTTTTGATAAATGAGGACTTTGGAGTTAAAGAGGTTGTCCACTACTTGAGAACCCTTTAACAGCTGCACAGTTAATTAGAAAAAAAAACAGTTTGATAAATGAATTGTTAAGGCAATAAGACCCACCCTGTGTATGCATATCTAGCCTACAGTATACGACAGGAGCTTTTCCCAACATATACTGAAAAGTCACCATAGCTGACATGAGAGTCAAAGGCGCAGGAACGAGGTACAGAAGTGCGAGACAGAGGCGTAGCAAGACAGTCCATGGTCGGTGCAGGCAGTACAAAATCAGTAAATGTAGCCAAGATCAGGAGCAGAGAAGTCGAACAGGGCTATTAAACAAGCCAGTTCATTAACCGGATACAGATTATGGAAGAATACATAAACTGGTGCTATCAGGATAGGAACCAATGGTTGGGCAGGGAGTGGTAGGGGGAGCTGCCTAATAAAGGCCCTGCTAGCACGGGTGAGGCTGGGGAACCTAATCTCTGCAGGACACAGCAGGGTTAAATTCCTGCAGAGACTGTCCATGACCCCTAATGCTACAAACAGATGCAGCAGTGAAGCAGACTCAGAGGAGTGGCTTGAGAGTTACTGCCGTGACATTGTGCACACTGTCTGGCGCATGCCTCTTAAATGTATGCGCCTGACAATGGCCACAAGTGTAGTGTGGATCTGGCCTAACTTAACCAATAATGGCAATTGGGTTGAATATTTCATTACTTCATAACCCTTGTTTAGGCACTGCACAGAGAACTGTTACTCAAGTGAAAATGGTCAAGTTAGACCACCTAGTAGGGGTTGGGAGTACGAGCAGCCATAGCACTAATGCTCAGCAGGTGGCATCATATTCTTTTAATCCTCTGTCACTTAAGAGGAAAAAAACATTTCTACCGGTGTGTGTATGTACCTGGTTGTATTTTAGATGCTGGCGTACCAACATCTTTTATTGAAGCAGAAAACACATCAAGAAAGTACTGGAGATGTTTTTCCTGAAGAGTCTTTTTTGATGTCTATTGCAACAGCTTTGCAGCTGCTTTACACCGGCTTTTTTTGTTTTATCTTCACATATAAGATAGTGGCAGCTTCCAAGCAGGAGCCTCCTGTACAATTCTCAGATCAATTCTTTTAGACACATCAATGCTTTCAAAACCTTAAGTAGTTAAAAGAAGTGAAAAATATGGAACATATACACAACAAGTTGTTTTGGCATTGCTGTCTAATGTTCATTCCTTTTGGTGTTTTTTTTACCACCTGAAAATGACATTGCGTGCACATACCCTTAGTTTCCATCAATATTGGCATTAAAGTTGTATTCAGACCAAAAACGTTATTAACCATCTGCTGCATAGCTGATAACTGATAGATCGGTGTAAGTCCCATTGATTGCCAAATTAGGACTGGGAACCCTCAACCCAATAGATTGCTGAACAGGGGAACTTGTCTCCTCTGGCCATAAAACTACAGCTAGGAGAGGATGAATGATGCAGCAAGTCTGACATTCGACCTATAGCTCTATTCAAGTCAATAGCAGTAAAGATGCTGGAAAATAGGTAAGCACTAGTGATGAGCGAACGTGGTGAGATAACTTCTTCTTCGAGCACATTCGGGTGTTATTCGAGCATCTGGGACAGCTCGCATATTATGTTTCAGTCTCTGCGGCTGCATGATTTGCGGTTGTTAGACAGCCTCCACACATGTGGGGATCACGTAACAAACAGGGAATCCCAACGTATGTTGAGGCTGTCTAACAGCCGCAAATCATGCAGCCATAGAGACTCAAATACAATATACGAGCATGCCCAGGTGCTCAGATAACACCAGAGCATGCTCTGATAAGACTCACGTTTGCTCATCACTAGTAAGCACTGCACTTGGCTACTTTTATCACGCTCATGAAATTCAATGGCGTGGCTGTATAGCCTTTTCTCCTGGACAAGCGACAATCAGACACACAAGTCCCTAATTACGGCAGTCCATAGTGGTCCCAGTAAACGGATACAATGATCTAATATTTATTACCAATCTATTGGGAAGATAATATGTTCAGCATGTTAATACTAGAATATCCCTTGCACCCACACTATACCTAAAAAAAAAAAATAGTTTGGTAGGTGCATAAAATGTGCAATCTAATTAGCTGCTTTATTTACTGCAAATATGAAGCTATTGCGAACCGAAAAAAAAAAATATTCTCAATATATTAACAGAGTTTGCTAAATGCAAAAATAAAAAAGAAACTTTGTTTCCAAATCTGAGAACAAGCAGTGGTCTAAATCAAGCCTGCTAGAGTATGATAAGCGACCAGTAGACTATTAACAATAATAATTAGAAAATAACTTTTCCTAAACCTAATTTGAGCAATATTTTTAGAAGTCTGATATGAAAAGTCGTTTTACTTCCGATCGCGCACATTCTATTTTGTTCTATTCTTTCCATGCCAGAGGGGTTTGTGTTAATTCACAAAATTAATGACATGGAAAAGCAAATCTGAGATGATTCATCACATTAATAAAAAGACACCGAAGGTAATATATCAAGCAAAAAGGCAGGTTTCCTCAAACAGTTGGGGACATTCATGAAAACTAGGGCAAAGGCAAAAAAAAATGGAGTTTCCTACAACAACCAGTCAGGTGTTTGCTTTGGTTTAGTACTCTACACCGAAAAACTGTAGGAAAATGAGCAATACTGATCTAAGAGATATTACAATACATTTTTGTTTGATTTTCAAAAGCAATCATCGAAACCCTGAAGAGTTAAAGGGGTTGCTCCACTGTTTAATAATATTTCTTTCTTTGTCAAATGAAAATTTATTTGCATGAAGAAAAAATGTAAAAAATTAACAACCAAAGTGTTTTGGTCCTAAATGACCAAATTTTTTTTTCAAGGACCAAAAATACAAACATACACACACCCATTATATTCAATGGTGGTGCGCACATCAGGTTTTTCACATGGACTGTGTGAACATGCACCAAATGTGTCCAGTGATGGTGGTCACACATGCTCAGTAGATCTTTCCTTCCAACTAGATTTTTCTGTTACTGCGCATGCCAGCCAGTAGGTAACAGCACACCAGATGAACCTACTTCTCAACAGTACTGGACACATTAGTTGGACTAGAGGACAATCAAAAGAACGTCAGTGACAAGTATGTATATTAGAAAATATATTATTTTGGTAATTTGTAGACTATAGCCTACGCAGAAGACTGCTTTAAAACTCATGGTAATCATAGTAGAATAACAAGTTAACACTCAAGACGGCATGCCAAACTCACGAAGATGATTCAGTAAGACTGACAGACATTTTGTCTATCAGTCATAGTGAAGTGGGTGCTGGAATAATATGTGCCAAATTCATTATGAGTAGTGTACGTCTTTAATGAATTTAGCACAACTGTCAACTAACTTTCTCCACAGAAAAAAAAAATATACCAAGCAGAGGCTGGTGAAAATTTCTGTCTTATTTTACATCATTCTTTTGGTGTAAACTACGATGAATTTTTCAGGCACGCTTGGCCATGCCCAATCCCGCCCGAGCACCCCTCACTTTTCAAATAGCTGGCTGAGCTAGCGGGGTCTGGCATATAAACGCCATAATTTGCTAATTAATGTTTGAGTTTTACAACATTTTAAGCAGTTTCTTGACAATTCTTGCACAAACTGCTTGATGAATCAGCACCATTGTCTCAAATTCCCATCACTCCAGTGCAAGTCTGTGGGATGGTTGCCACTAAGACAGGGAGAAATGATGTCCTGAACTTGATGATGATCCCCATTGTGTCCCATTTCCATCACCTGACCGTGATAACTTATCCCAGGCCTTAGCAGTCTGTGATTACCTTGGACCCTGGAACCTCCTGCAATTAGCTATATTAACGACAGACCACATAATATGTAGAACATAAAAAAGGTATGATTCAGCACCAAAGAATGTGAAAATTGCATTTTATTAGAGAAGTTTACTTAATTAAAGTCAGTGAAGTAAAAAAAAAATATGAATAAGCTCTAGTCCGAAACGCGTAAGCTTCATAAGCAATATTTTCCCCTCCTTTTAACTTCACTCATTTTTTAATTAACCCTTCCCTAATAAAATGGAATTTTAATTTTTTATGGTGCTGGATTACACCTTTTTACTTTCATGATCTACTACTTACTTGAGGATACCGGCCTTGAAGAATCAAAGTACCTATATATCTAATCATTTCTTTTGGGGCAATGTTGAGCTATTATTTTTTTTATATATATATATACATGGAATAAGTACACTGGCGGATGTGCCTGAGCAGTGGGCACTCTTATTTATCAGTTATATAGCCTGGGAAGTGCTCCGTGTTCATTGCACTAATATAGACAGTGGTGGTCTTCATAAGACAATAAAATACATTAAACATTGTGGAGGCCCCTTTAATCACTCAGACATCTTATTTTATAAGAAAAAAATGGATGATTTGAGTTTATGCTGTAACATATTTCCTGAATGTGCATTTTCTTTTTTAGCTATATTAAGAAAACTTGTTCCATGCCATAAATTGTTCAATTATGTATTTTTCGGGTAAAATATCCAATTTTATAGCTGAGTGGCAATTTATTATTCTTTTCAAAGATCTCCCAACGTCTTTTTATATGCTGAGAAAATAGCATGACAAAAATACATTTATTTACTAGTATAGCCGCTGTAAAATAAATCCATTAATTTCCAGACTGAAAAAGTTTGCAAAGCTACCAACTACATTTAACTGTATTCATAGCTAGGATAAATCAGACATCCATCCATACTATACACGCAAACCTATTCTGAGAGTTTTGAAAGGCAGCAATAAGACAGATCGGATTGGATATGAATGGACTAGATAAGGACAACAGTCAGGCTTTTATATAGGAAAGAATAGCTGGGGAAACGCTAGGCAATAGACAACGCGCAACAATTAAGGATTTTATTTCTATCCTTATTTGTAAAATTCCGTTTTTGTATGGAATGGGAAACACAATATTGAAAATGTCAAAACAGATTGTTGTAAAAGATCATGAGATAGACAAAACACCGAGAAGAGATGAAACACTGATATATTGTATTCCCCTGGGCTGCGGAATCTATGCAACACATGGTTATTGCTGGGCATCACAGCGAGCCGAAATATGAAATGCCAATAAGTGTCAGGAAAAATATAACTTAAGGACAAACTTTTACCTGAAATGCGCACAACGTACAACACAATGCGGAGAAAAGTACATCAAGACATCAGAAAGGCAACAACTTCCGATACCAATCACAAAATACTCTGACACTGCTGGCAAGTACTAAAACTAAATTACCATCTAAACTTTTTTAACATAACTCCAATGAAAAAAATAAGAAAAATTATTATTTTTTTGCAGTTCGCTCTTTCAAATTATAGGGCAGTGTTCAGAAAGCTGTCTGCGTGGTCCTATCGTTGCAGAGCTGCTATTGGGGTACCTTGTGATATTAAGGGTGCGCTCGGTCAATGGAGACCAACAATATATTAACCCCTTTGCAGGCTAATGTGATTTTTTTTTTTACACTGCAAAGCTGCTATTGTAAAATCTCTGACAATACGTCTTCCCTCCATGTCAAAGAAAGATACTGAGATGGGTAAAACCTGTCATCTGAGTTTTAACCCTAAAAAGTATGGTTTGGTGAGGTGGAATACTCAGTATTCACATAGGCAGCAGAAAAAAAATTGAAGTCACAAAACATATAAAAATGTATATTTGCTTGATTTATTGCTTTTTTAATATGTGTTTTGTGACTTCTGTTTTTTTCTACTGCCTATGAGAATACGGAGTCTATTCCACCTAACCATACTTTTTAGGGTTAAAACTCAGATGTTTCATAAGCTACTACTGTAATTAACAGTAGATGGAACTATGTTTACATAGAAATCAGTACCGTATTTTTCGGACTATAAGACGCACCGGACTATAAGGCGCACCCAGGTTTTAGAGGTGGAAAATAGGGAAAAAAATATTTGAAGCAAAAAAAATGTGGTAAAATATTTAATAACATAAATAACATACTATTATATGTGGTGTTATTATATATAATAGTATGTTATTATGTTGGAAGCTGCGGGACCAGTGTGGTGTCTGTGAAGTACGATATGAAGACGCTGGAGGGTGAGTATAAGGGCTCATTTCCACATGCGAGGCACATGTCCGTATCTTGCATGTGGAAACCAAGCTCTGGCGCCGGCACTTTGGAGCGGAGCTGTGCAGCTCCATGTGTTCCTATGCGGCCGCACGCTCCGCTCTGGAGTGCCGGCTCCACAGCTTGGTTTCCACATGCGAGATACGGACGTGTGCCTCGCATGTGGAAATGAGCCCTAAGAATGGGTGCACAGGGCTTATAGTGAAAGCACCACTCCAGCACTGCAAAATAACACTGGAGTGCTGCTTTAAAATCCCATGGGAGAACTATAACTCCCAGCATGTCCTGCAGATCCTATGACATGCTGGGAGTTATAGTTCACCAAAGGAGTGGCAGAGTGCTTTATTGTGTTTTGTAAAGACTGACCTCTTAATTGTGGCAGCCAGCCACACTGTTGTGAGGTAAAAGCTGGAGCATCCCATGGCTGCACACACACAGAGCCCTCCCTGTTGTTGCCTTTCCACAGCGCAGGACATAAGAGGAAGCTGCAGATTCTAGGTGGGAGTCTGAAGGACCTGTGATGATGTCAGAAGAGGGAGGGCTCTGAGCTGCCATGTGATGCTCCAGCCCGCCCACTTCTGACATCACACAGGTCCTCCTTGTGCACCAGACAGCTCAGCGTCCAGCACAGGCAGGTATGCAGCGATCTCCTGGCCCCTGCTGCTGCCTCCTCCTCCCCCGGACACACAGATTCTCCCAGGAATCAGTGCTGGGGAAACTGTGTGTCCCTGCTTAAGTGCAGCATTCATTTGCTGCTCCCGGCTCACCGCTCAACTGATCGGTGGGCGGGGAGAAGCTAATAAATATTCACTGCACTTAATCAGCGGGGCCATGTGCTTTCCCCAGCAGCTGATTCCGGGCAGCGGGGACATCCTGAAGTGGGATAACAGTGCGATCCCACTCGCTGCTGCCCCCCTCCCCACATGCTATATCCATACTATAAGACGCACCCACATTTTCCTCCCAAATTTGGAGAAAAAAGTGCGTCTTATAGTCCGAAAAATACGGTATTTGTTTTAGTGTATACCATGATTAAGGCTTTCTGCTGAAACACATGGGTTTATACTGCTGTGTAATTCCACTTGTGGTGTTCAGTTACCCCATTTTTTATGTGGACAATTAAAAGTTAATTTTTAATCCACTTGAAGCACTTCATTCCTTTGACGCTGGAGACAATCTTTGTTGCTTACCATGTGCCACATTCCTTAAAGGATCTACTCCAACTGATGCTTTTTATGGCTGACACTAAAGCCGGTGCCCTATGACTGCCATTATTTTGTGTGATTATATATTTTACATATTGAACCACATTCAGGCTCTTTCAGGAGTCGGTGACTCTCTTGTCTTTGCATCTTTCTTCACAAAGTGACCAGCACCTCGGTCTATATAATGGCTGCTGGTAGAGGAGCATGTGACCAGACCTGTCCATCAGCCTCCTCCAATAGTAAAGCATCTCACAGGGGAAAGCTGCTTTTCTATTGGAAGAAGCTAATAAACAGGTCTGGTCACATGCTCCTCCATCAGCAGCCATTTTATAGACAAAAGTTCTGGTCCCTTTAGTTAGTGCAGCTTTCCTCACGGAGAAAGTAGCCAGTCCCTTTAATGGTGCAGCTGGAAAATGAGCATATAGGAGGGAAAGGTTCTGCTGGTACAATATAGATTAAGATTGGTGAATAATTCTACTTCATTTATGAGCGCCCATAGAGTATATTGCTAACTTTTATTAAGGGCGATCTATAGGAGATTGACAGGCACTGCCTCAATTATCCTCAGGATAGACCATCAATGTTTGATTGGTGGGAACAGACCTGTACTTAGAACTTTTGCA
Organism: Ranitomeya variabilis; assembly: GCF_051348905.1. Taxonomy (NCBI): domain Eukaryota; kingdom Metazoa; phylum Chordata; class Amphibia; order Anura; family Dendrobatidae; genus Ranitomeya; species Ranitomeya variabilis. The sequence continues at coordinate 156,506,989 of NC_135237.1, read as the reverse complement.
GCTCTGGGCACTCTTTGTGCTCACTCCCTTAATGATAAATCAGGCTAAAGTTGTCAATTGTGTTAAAGAGTTGCGAACGATGCAATAACAAAGCATTTAAATGGTTAAACCGCAATTATCAGCATTAAAGTGGTTAAACGGCAACAATCAGAGCACACCCCATTCTGCACTGTTAGACATAGTTGCCGGTTGTCTAACACCGAAGCCTGCTTTATTTATCTTGGCAGCTTTAGATAAATGGGCGATACCGTTCTATGTTTTTTCCAATTTTTTGTTATAAAATTTTGAAAAAAAAAGAGATTTTAATATTTAGTCTTCGCTTTTATGACCCAGAACTTATTTTTTACTTTAAAACCCGACACAAGATATGATCAAATCGATTCTATGTATTTGAGTCGAATGTTATGAAATCTGCAGGTCCTGCAAATTTGAACAATTTGGAATTCAGTTCATACGAATTGTACAAAAATGCAGGCTAACTTTTTACACATTACAAAAGATTGCACCAGCCATCTGTCATGACCACAGAAGAGACCATGTGGGCTTCCTCACAATGCCTTAATTGATCACATCACATGGTATAGGGAGGGACTATGAAGAAAAGATTGGTGTGCACTAGGGTTAAGATAAGGCGAGGTGCTGGTGTAGAGGACTGGAGTGTCCCAAACACTAAGACTAAATTTAATACACCGCACACTCTAAAAGTATCATATGAAAAAAGTGAATTTATTGAAGTGCTTTTAGATATACTATTCAACAATGCAAAGTTTGCGACCAGAAGTCAAACTGACAACGTTTCGACTCTTCCCGAGTCTTTGTCAAGAGGTCGCTGGAAAGAACAAAACATGTATGAACAATTGTACAACATGAGTATAAATACAAAGATCATTATGTTCACAATCGTCGCACACAGAACCCAAAGAAGAGAAAAAACAAGAACATATACAAATATATACATATATACACGACATAGCATTATACAGGTATTGCCTCCTGTCACGGGTGAGAGAAATCCCCCCGTTGTAGGTGCGAGTGAAGATCCGCGTGATTGGAGGTGATCTCATGATAATTCAAAGGACGGTAAGACAGAACACATAATGAGTCATGTATAGTGCTGGTGCCGGTAATTGTACCTGTCAGAGCCGGTAAGGGTACTTTATGGTATAGTAGAGGCCCAGAATCAATTGCGATAGTCCTGTGTGCGACGATTGTGAACATAATGATCTTTGTATTTATACTCATGTTGTACAATTGTTCATACATGTTTTGTTCTTTCCAGCGACCTCTTGACAAAGACTCGGGAAGAGTCGAAACGTTGTCAGTTTGACTTCTGGTCGCAAACTTTGCATTGTTGAATAGTATATCTAAAAGCACTTCAATAAATTCACTTTTTTCATATGATACTTTTAGAGTGTGCGGTGTATTAAATTTAGTCTTAGGGAGGGACTATCACAACCTGCATAATAGCCTAGACAGGAAATGGAGCAGTCATTTTAGAGCGCGTTTAAGATAGTGGGTACATTACAGCTCACAATTCAGCAATAGAGATAGGGAGAGAAAACCCGAAAACATTGGACAAATACTTCAGAAAGCAATATGTTGTATACCTGCAGCAGTGAAGAAGATGGGATTATCCTAGGAATAATACAGAGATACTATTGATAGGGGAAAAGAGAGACAGAAGAGGTGCCAGCAGCAGCGCCAGTGTGATCGACCAGTGATATGGTCCAGCATTTGTCCTGCAGCGTTTGAATTACAATTACACACTTATTTCTTTATTCCTAGAAAGCATCATCCAGGCAGCACAATATTTTTTTACAGAAACAAAAATGAAATCAGAATCAGTCAGAGACAGTGTACATGTTTGTCACAAGGTGAATATTTTTGTTAGGGAGAGAATAATTGTTTTTTAAAAAATACAAATGAAAATGTCCCAAATTCCAAACATTTGAGACCACATACCTCCCAAAATCGTGTGCAGCATGAGCAAGTTTCTTTTGCACATCTTTTTTTTACCATTTAAGTTTTACATCTCTGCACATGACAAATACAGTGCACGGTTGCTGTTAGCTTTTTTTTAGACTAGTACCATCCTAGCATTTCTTATCATTGTCATTTTTCCGTTTTGGGGAAAGGAGTTTAACTTTGTTAAAAAAAAAAAAATAGATTTTTTTTTTATAAATGTAGACATTTTCTGTGCTTGTCTATTTGTTTCACACCTATACGAGGGAATATAGGGTCTGTTTGTTAGGCAATCCCCATGTGTTGCAGCTGTCTAGCAGCTGAGAGATATGCAGCTGCGGAGGCTCAAACATAATACTCTAGTATGCCTGAGATACTCGGATAACACCTTATATTAATTCATCAAGACAGAGTGCACGTTTGCGTAACACCAGTTTTGATGGTGTACAAGAGGCATCAAATCCATTGAGAAGCACTTAATGAATTGGGTGTTTTGTTCTGAGTTGTATGCTTTTCCGTGTGCCTTGTCAGATATGCTACTTTAGTCAGGGACTGGAGTAGCATATCTGCCATGTAAAATGATGGCAGGTTAAATAAACTGGATGGGTGGGTGTGGTGAAGCCTCGGCTCACCTTTTCCTTTACTTTACCCATTTTGAAGCCATGTCAATCTGACGTGAAAAAGCTGCAAAAATTTGTTGCAACTCCACTACTTTTATGACACTTTAGTTTGGGGATTTTGTTTTACAGGTGTGCCAGACTACACCAATCTATTATCTATAAACTTGACATTGAACTTGAATATCACAAGTGTTTTATAAAGATTGGAAAAACTATCTCAACCACTTCAACATATGCAGAATGAATTCCTGGGTATCAGGGGACTTCAGTTTACAATATGAGATAAGGTACTGTCCTACGATAAGTAAAGAACACCACAAATGTCTGCTAAACGTAATGTACAGCTCAGGCAAAAAATAAGAGACCACTGCAAGATGTTCAGTTTGTCTGATTTTTCTCTGTATAGGTATATTTTTGAGTAAAATGTTCTTTTATTCTATAAACTACTGACAACATGTCTCAGAATTTCCAAGCGATACATTTTGTATTCTTTTCTGAAAAGGAGAAATGGTCAAAAAAAAAAAAAAAAAACCAGTGCTTTCAGCTCTCAAATGATGCAAAGAAAACAAGTTCATAATAATTTAGAAACAAGAATACTAATGTTTTTAACCATGATTTTTAATCACAGCTTTCATGCGTCTTGGCATGCTTTCCATCAGTCTTTCACACTGCTTCTGGAGCAGAATATCAAAACCATACTAACCTTATTAATATTACTTGCACTCCCTCACCTCTCCCTTTCAATTGTGCCCTTTGGAATCCACGGTCTGTATGTAACAAGCTCCCTTTCCTGCACAACTACTTTCTGAACAACTCTCTCAATCTGTTGGCCCTCACTGAAACCTGGATCCAAGACTCTGACACTGTCTCCCCTGCTGCCATTTCCCATGGTGGCTTACAATTCTCCCATTCCCCAAGACCCACTAACAGACCTGGTGGTGGAGTCGGCATACTCTTGTCCCCCCAATGCACGTTCCAGGTTATACCCCCAGTTTCTTCACTTTCGTTCCCTTCTTTTGAGGTCCACACCATCAGGCTCTTCCGTCCCCTCTCCCTCAGAGTAGCGGTCATATACCGGCCCCCAGGCTCACCTACCCACTTCCTGGACGACTTCTCAGCCTGGCTGCCGCACTTCATGTCGTCAGAATTACCAACCCTTATCCTGGGAGACTTCAACATTCCCATTAACAGCCCCACGTCCACATCTGCATCCCAGCTTCTATCACTAACCACTTCTCTCGGCCTCTCACAGCTCTCAACCTCTGAAACACACAAAGACGGTAACACCCTGGACCTGGTCTTTGTCCGGCTCTGTTCAATTCCCCACCTAGATAACTCACCACTTCCCCTCTCTGACCACAACATTCTCTCCTTCACACTCACAATTCCTCGCCCACCCCAGCACTCTCCTACCTACCACACATTCAGAAATCTACATGCTATTAATCCTCACACACTTTCAGACTCCTTACACTCATCACTGTCCCCAGTCTCCTCTTGTTCCTGTCCTGATCTGGCTGTACATCACTACAATGACACTCTTAGAAGCACCCTAGACCAAGAAGCTCCCCTCACCCTCAGAACCTCCAAACACAGAGTGAAACAGCCCTGGCTCACATCGCAAACCCGATTTCTCCAGCGATGCTCCAGGTGTGCTGAACGCTTATGGAGGAAAACTCGCACCCCAGAAGACTTCTTACACTTCAAATTTATGTTAAGGACCTATAATTCTGCCCTTCACCTTGCCAAACAGTCCTACTACACCACTCTGATCTCATCACTATCCAACAACCCCAAGAAACTTTTTGACACATTTCACTCCCTCCTCAGGCCAAAAGCACAAGACCCTATCACAGACATTTGTGCTGATGACCTGGCCTCCCACTTTATAGAGAAAATAGACAATATCCGTCAGGAAATCCGCTCCCAGACACCAAGTACAATGACTCCCATTCCTCCCTGCATCTCCCCTGGCTCACTCTCCACATTCGATCCCATCACAGAAGAAGAAGTCTCCAAGCTCCTCTCCTCTTCTCGTCCGACTACATGCACCACCGACCCCATTCCCTCACACCTCCTCCAGTCTCTCTCTCCAGTCGTCACAACTCACCTAACTACAATCTTTAATCTCTCCCTCTCCTCTGGCATTTTCCCCTCCTCCTTCAAACACTCTATCATTACTCCATTACTAAAAAAACCCACCCTTGACCCATCATGCGCAAACAACTACAGACCGGTCTCCAATCTCCCCTTCATCTCAAAACTCCTGGAGCGCCTAGTCTACTCCCGCCTTACCCGTTACCTCTCCACTCATTCCCTCCTAGACCCTTCACAGTCCGGGTTCCGCCCCCTACATTCAACAGAAACTGCACTTATTAAGGTGACCAATGACCTTCTGACAGCAAAATGTAACGGTGACCACTCTCTGCTCATTCTCGATCTTTCTGCAGCTTTCGACACTGTTGACCACCCTCTCCTACTCTCTAGGCTCCAGTCACTAGGCATTAAGGACACTGCTCTCTCCTGGTTCTCTTCCTATCTTTCTGACCGCTCCTTCAGTGTTCTGTTCTCCGGCTCCACTTCATCTCCTCTTCCTCTCACTGTCGGGGTACCTCAGGGCTCAGTCCTTGGCCCCCTTCTCTTCTCCCTCTACACGGCCCCAATTGGACAGACCATCAGCAGATTTGGCTTTCAGTACCATCTTTACGCTGATGACACACAACTATACACGTCAGCCCCTGACCTTACCCCCGCTGTACTACAGAATGCCACTGACTGTCTGTCTTCAGTCTCTAACATAATGTCCGCTCTCTATCTGAAGCTCAACCTCTCCAAAACTGAACTTCTTCTGCTCCCGCCTTCTACTAACCTCCCTAAATCTGACATTTCCCTCTCCGTGGGTGGCACCATAATAACACCTAGGCAGCAGGCACGCTGTCTGGGTGTTATGTTTGACTCCGATCTCTCCTTCACCTCCCACATACAATCTCTTGCCCGCTCGTGCCGCTTACACCTAAAGAACATCTCTAGAATCCGCCCTTTTCTCACCATGGAGACAACAAAAACTCTCACTGTCGCCCTAATCCACTCCCGCCTGGACTACTGCAACTCTCTTTTAATTGGCCTCCCCCTCACGCGACTTTCCCCTCTCCAGTCTATCCTTAATGCAGCAGCCAGGGTCGTCCATCTGGCTAATCGTTACTCGGACGTGTCCGCTCTTCGCCAGTCATTACACTGGCTGCCCATTCATTACAGGATACAATTCAATGTACTTGTTCTCACCCACAAAGCTCTCCACAGTGCGGCACCCCCTTACATCTCCTCCCTCATTTCTGTCTATCGGCCTAGCCGACCACTGCGCTCTGCAAACGACTTTCGACTAACCTCTGCACTAATCCGTACCTCCCACTCCCGACTCCAAGACTTCTCCCGTGCTGCGCCAATCCTCTGGAATGCTCTACCCCAAGATATTAGGACCATCCACAACTTGCATAGTTTTAGGCGCTCACTCAAAACTCATTTGTTCAGAGCGGCCTATCACGTTCCCTAATCAGTCATTTTATGTTTGGGTGTGTGTGTGTAGCCCATTCACTATCTCATCTACCCCCCACCCCCTGAAGATGGCTGCACCATCATTGTAAATACATCATTGTAAATACACACCTGTACTTTGTATCTCCCCACCTCATTGTAGATTGTAAGCTCTCACGAGCAGGGTCGTCTTATTTTGCTTTATTATTGTATTGTTAACGTTGTTACCTATGACTGTTGTTTGAAACTGTTAAATTGTAAAGCGCTGCGGAATATGTTGGCGCTATATAAATAAAGATTATTATTATTATTATTATTATTATAAGCAGCTCTTCTTTGTTTGATGGCTTGTGACTATTCATCATCCTCTTGATTACATTCCAGAGGTCTTCAATGGGGTTCAGGTCTGGAGATTGGACTGCCCATGACAGGGTTTTGATGTGGTGGTCTCTTAATTTTTGCCAGAGCTGTATATAAATATAATATGAAAATATATTTCTTGTAAGCCTAATAGAACAATAATTCAGTCTAATATGGTTCTGATGAAATTAGAGTGGGAACATTTGATTAAATTATTATACCAATTATTAAAACATATGCGTCCGCGCTGGAATTGGTGTAGAATTATGCAAGTCATTACCGAGTAATTAGGTTTTTAGCAATAACTGTCTGGAAATGTTTAAACATATGATTAGTATGTAGAAAGATTCAGTTAAAGTTATTTGCATATTGAAGTAAGCAATGAATAAAATGGACAATGTGATAAAAAAATAATCACTGTACGCCTGTAATAGTCACATTCCTGTTTTTAATTAACATATTGATGTGGAAACATATATTAGGATTGCTGCAGCTTATTTGATGCATACTTGAGACAAAACAAACCACATCAATCCAACGATTAGGAGTAAATATGGACAGCATTATGGATTTACATGTGCAAATTACAATTTGCATATTGTGATAATTAAGTCACATTTTATGCTAAAGACACAAGATGCGTCTCCTAAGAGCAGGAGTCGGGTGACCCAGGTCTTTGGATAGTGAGGATGAAGATTTTGTGGAAGCTCCAAAGACATATTATAGAATACATTTCTACAGTTGATATGTTATAATATCCAAAGAAAAAGAGGTTTTACATAGTATTTAATAAAACTAAGTTTGCAATTGGCATTGAAGGCATATCTGATTGTGCTCTATAGTAAAGAGTAAACTGCTGCATTCTCCCATACAATTGGTGAACATTTAACATGTTGGCCCATGGGTTACATATGACATATGTCAGGAAAATTCCCAGTGGAATGTAGTCTCTAGACATGTATAAAACACACTACCACACCTTTTGTTAATGGACAACAAAAAACAGTACCATGATGTAATGCAATAATATATAATATCCGAAACGTGTATAAAACTAGTGAAGGAGTGCTTTATAACCACCAGATCAGACCTGAGGTAATTGGTGGCTATTAGCAATGGGCGAGCATACTTGATCAAACATCGGAGTGCTCAAAAGAATAGCGGGCAGTGCCGAGTAGTGAATGGTGCTCAAGTGCTCAGATCCTCATAAGTGAAGGGAGAGATGCAGAGAGAAAGAGAGGGGGGAAGAGGGAGAAAGAGAGAAAGAGGGAGAGAGACAGAGGGAGGTAGAGGGAGAAAGATGGAGGGATTGCTCTTGGGGCAATTTTGGTCGGCCGGCCACTCCTGGAATGGTTCTGGATAATGGCTCTCACTGTGGTTTGCTGGAGATCCAAAGCTTTAGAAATGGCTTTATAACCTTTTCCAGGCTGACAGATCTCAATTACTTTGTTTCCCATTTGTTCCTGAATTTCTTTGGATCATGGCATAATGTCTAGCTTTTGAGGAGCTTTTGGTCTACCTCAATTTGACAGGTATGTCTTATTTAAGTGATTTATTATTCGAGAACAGGTTTGTCAGTAATCAGGCCTGGATGTGGCTGGGGAATGTGAACTCAGATTCCCAAAGATTTATTAAACCACAGTTATTATATGTTTTAAGGGGTGGGGGGGCAATCACTTTTTCACATAGGCCCTGTAGGTTTGGATTTCCTTTTTCCTTAATAATAAAGACCTTCATTTAAAAATTTAATTTTGTGTTACTTGTGTTATCTTTGTCTAATATTTACATTTGGTTGGTGATCTGAAACATTTAAGTATGACAAACATGCAAACGAATAAATCAGGAAGGGGCAAACAGTTTTTCACACAACTGTACATATGTTCGTACGCACACATCATAATGTTTACCAGCTTTTCATTTAAGATGGCAATTCCTCATGCCTCCATCACATACATGCACAATTAGATTGTCATTTTAGTGTTTCAGAACATTAATAGGGTCAGAAGAGTTGGGGTTCACAATGAAAAACTACTTTTATCATGTCATATAGCATGTTGTATCTCCCGTTATTATTTTCTTCAACTTGGACTTTAATGGGGTCTTCCCAACTCAAACATTTATGATATGTCTATGTGTAAAGAATGGGTGTCCTACAACCCACTTCTATGAGACTTACAGAAACAGGCGATCAGGAGGGGAATACAGCCATATCTGTTGACTTGTTCCCTACCCAGCTGGCAGTGCCACTATGGGTTCCAAAGTTTTGACTACCACGATCATAAAATGATGGCATATATGCCAATGTCTGATCCCTTTACAGAATGAGAATACTTATGTATTGACATATTATTTAGTTTTAATCACCATTATTCCCAGGGTGCTGTACATGTGAAAAGGGTTTACGTTTATAATTTTCAACTATAGTAAACAGCTGATAGTAACAGTATAGTACAGAGGGTAAGAGGACCCTGTTCTCAAAGGCTTGTTCAAAGGCTTTCTCAAACACGGCGTTACCTGCAGTGACAGTTTTTTTTATGTTTTTAAAGGGAACTGGCCATGGGTGCGGTTACAGCCACTGCTCTGTATTCTCAGGGCGGTGTCTGAATTGGCACCGCCCCTGGGACTGAAACTGATTGCTGCCAGGGAGAATAAGTTCTTTTTCTCCCTGCCATATTCAGCTATGTGCAGGCGCCGGGCAGGTAAGTAACACTATTAACCTGCAGGTAAAGCCAATATCTGTAGGTTAATAGCAATTTTGATGGTGACGGGTTCCTTCTAATCAATTCTAACCACCAATCCCTCATCATGTACATGCACGCTAGTTAAGTCTTCATGTGTTCTGTTCTGGGAAAGGGGAGTAAGATGCTACCGGACACTTCTGGTGGAGGTCTGAGGGCAGGGAAAAAAGATTTTAAATTGAAAATGCCTGATCTTTCAATCTCTGACATTTTATGTTGGGAAGAATTAGGAGACCCCTAAATATTTTTTTTACTACATAGTGGCTTTTAGGCTCTATTTGCATCCCCATTCAGTGTGTATGTTGTGTATATTTCAGAAGACGCTTTTACATCGCCCGTGCCCGTACATTTGCGGGGTTCCTGCTCTGACACCCGTGCCCATACGTCCGTGGGGCTCCCACTCTGTGACACCCGTGCCCATACCTTTGTGGGGTTCCCGTCGGGACCTCCGCTCTCTCTCTGCTTCCTGCCGCTCTGCTTCTGCTCTCCTGCTTCCTGGCGCACGGCCAGGACTTCCTCGAGTATGGTGCTGAGGGCGCGCGCTCCCGGTCTCTTAAAGAGGCAGTGGCAATTTTTTAAATATGCTGTTAACCAATGATTTGATGGTGTGTGCTATTTCTGGCCCCTATGTCATAGAGAGAGCGCCAGAGCAACAAGTGATTCCTGTTGCTAATTTCCAGTTTAGTGTTCCGCTTGCTCTGAGCTCTACTGTGTCCTCCTTGCATACGGCTAATACTGTTTGTCTCCTCAGACTACTGGTGACTCCTTACTCAGAATCTGGGATGATACCTGCGCTGCCTCTACCACTGCTACCCAATCCAGGTATTCTGCCAACCCTGGACCACGACAGTATTGCCTGAGCCAGCTCCGTCCCTTGCTTACTGGGCATTCAATTCTGACCCTGTACGAGGGGTTTTACTATGGGTGTCTGAGGTTCGCATAGTTACACCCCCTGCAGTTATCTCAGTTTGTGGTTCCACAAAAATTGAAATAAACGAATGTTCACTGCAACACCTTTGCCTCCGCTTCCATTCGTTACAGTTTTCTTTGCATTGATGGGTCAATAAGCAGATATAGACCTGAAAGGGGACTAAACTTTTGATATGTCAGGCAATTATACATAAGTGTACTTTTTTGTTACTACCGTATATATAAAAGAATAGCCTACTACACTTTGTCATTTAACTGGTTAACACAACATGAAAATCTTTAACATAAGGGGCTATGGGTGACATGCCACTGTAAGGTATATGGGAATCTTTGGTCAATGCATAAGTCAAGAGATGTTCCCAGTAGAATATAGCCTTTAGATTTAATGTGAACACAGCCTTACCTGTGCATCCTGGGTTACTATTCATGGAAAACATAGCACTTTCCTTTTATTAATGGATTGTGATGCAGAGTCCTGCAGCAACGGGATAATATAATAGAACACTGCTGATAAGTGTATCTAAACCAAAGGAAATGTGCAAAAAAGTAAAATAAAATAAGTAATTTCACTCTCTAGAAGTCGAGTAGAAAAATTCAGAAGTGCCTCCAGCATAGTCCAGAGACGTTGCGTTCTATACTAAGCCAGCTATGTTTTAATTTAACACATTTAAATGCCTGCTGTGAATGACTGTGTGAAATCATCCATCACTCTCTTGGAGAAGAAGTTACTGTCGGAAAGGTTATTTCTGAAAAAAAAAAATTAGCTTCTGCCTTTGAAATGTAGAAGATACAAAGCCCATTAGTGTGATAGTCAATTCTCTGCACACTGGAGATCTTTCTCCCATCTAATAAACTTTGTGTTTCTGTAATCTTCACATCTCTTCTATACAAACGTTGAATTCCTTACATTATAGTAATAAACGAAATTTTCCAACAGAAGGAATTTCTGTGCAATGTTTTCTTGCTGATCTCATTAAAAACACAATCAGTTCTGTCCTAAATAGCTATTCAAGTGGTAAATATATTAATAGAGGTAAAAAATAGAACGGCACAATAACAATCCATTAGTAAATTGCTTGTTTGCCAAAGTTATAAAAAAATTAGAAAGTATAATGATTTCAAACCATAATTGGAAAACGTATGTTGTTAGCTGGCATATTAGTATAATGTTACAGTTACAAATATCCTATGATTTAGGGCAATTTCTAGAGCAAATTATAGTAAATCTGCCAGAGTGATGGTGGCCTTGCCCTCCCAGCTAACCCCACAATATTTCATCTCTTGTGAAAAGTGGTGTGATAACTAATAAGTCACATACGGTATATTAGAGAAAATATCTGGCACACTAAAGTTTGTAACTTTTCTACACTAGAAAACTATGAAAAATGTTTAATAAATTCTTCCAATGTTCTTTTTGTGGATCCAGCTACTAAATTACACAGCATGGTGCATCAGATGGTGAATATTCATACCCCCTTCACTGTTTGCAGAGATCATTTAAAAATGTAAGCATAAATGTATCATTTGCATTGCACAAAGTATGACGAGACAAAATGTGCACACTCAGGTGTATGCGGTCTCGTTTAGGTAGATAAGGTAGTTAAAAATGGTAGCTAACCTCCTTCATCTATCTGAAGGGTATAATTTGTAAAATGCAATCCTACAGGATTTTACTGGGTCATTTTAACACTTATAAACAGAAAAAAGCATTAACAAAAAAAATAAATAAAATCAACAGCACTAGTGTCATGGGTTTAGAATGACAGAGAGGGGCCAGAAAACTGCAGCGTCTGATTTCACGTACTCCTGCACTGATTAAAAGCACTTCTCCTATTAGCAGTGCAGGGGTTAAACTGTCCAGCTAAAAGTCTCTGAAGCTTTCCTGCTTGTATGATCTCGGCTGCTCTGTATTGGCCACTGCCCTCTCCTATATATACTCGTCTCTGGCAATCTGGATTGGCAGTGTTAATCTTGTACTGCCTGGTGTGGAGTGGAGGTATCCATTGTTGGTAGAGGAGTTTGGAGTGTTGATATGAGTTTATTGCTTGGTGTTTCTGCTGTGTGCGAGTACTCATCCTCTTCTATTTGGTTTACCTCCCCTTATCTACTAGTGATCTTCTCTGCTGTCTGTGAGTGCATATTTGTATGTTTGGTATTTTCATTTATCCCTGTATGTCCTCCCTTGTTAGTCTGGTTTGTATATATATGAAGGGGGGTACAGTACCACCCCCTACATATACATACATTATTACTCCCCATTTCCCTTGGTGGATGGAGGTGGGCAGATAACGAGCTGATTCAGGAGGTCAGCAAAGTACGTGACCCCAGTGTCTTTACCATCAGAAGAATTCTGGGGAGCAATGATATAGGCTACCCCTAGTGTTGGGAACAGGGAAGGAGCCTATGGCCCCGGGTATCCTGACAACAGAGATGTGACAACTAGGGTGTTTGAAAAGGTCTCTATGAGCTTTGTACATGTAGACAACATAAATTATCCTCCCTCACTGTTCTTTCAATTGACTAAGTGGGCAGCAATTCAAGAAGTGGCCTCAGTGATCCCATGCCGTTTACCTCAGCATCAAGGGCAAAGGCAAGCGATTGTCTACATTAGTTGTCCATCTGATTATTATTTAAAAATAAATGTTTTGAAGACATGATTTTGTCTAATATATAAGTATAATGGGATATCATTTTGCACGGTCAGTGCTGCCTTCCTCACAGACTGCACAGCTCTTCTGTTTTCAAAATGGTTGCTGATGGAAGACCATATGACCATACCTGACCCTCAGCCTCCTCCAATAAAAAAAAGTCTGCACATGGGAAAGCTATGTCTCAATTGAAGGAGGCCGCCGATTGCCAGGTTTGGTCACATGCTTCTCTATAGAATATCATTCTGAAAAGTGTAGGAAGAGTACATTGTAACACCACAAAATCTTGTACCTAACACACCTAGATAGCTACATAATTAATGTGATTGTAAAAAAGACATGTTCATCATGTTAAATTCACAATGCATGATACAGTCTGCAATGAAAGAGCTAATTTTTCCCTCCGATTCCAACTGTAGATTTATAGGACCAAACTTTTGGAAAATAACTATAATTTATATTTTTAGCAACACACAAAAAGAGAAAAGATAGATATGTGAAGCGGTAAAGCACACTGAATAGCAATTAATATAGTTTATTAGGCTTTTTGCCCTATATAACAAAAAATGCGTTTAAAAAGTGCATAGCACAAAAATACATACAAGATTTAGCAAAATACCATAAGGGCTGGGGTAAAAAAATACCCCTTCACTCATCATATAAGACAGCAAATACGCTAGCAAAGAAAATACAGCCTGTTGTGACATACTGTGTAAAGCGCCAAGCAATGGGCACAAATGTTGGTATGTTAGGCTGAGGTCACATGAGTGTATTCTCTTTTGTGTGAGAGAATCGGCACCGATTATGCAAATGACACTCGGCTCAAACTCTGAGAGTTTGATCAGAGTGTTATTGCACCTTGCTCCGATTCTCTCGCATGAGAGAATAGCAGTAGTACAGGTCTAGGGAGACTGTAAAAGGAATTTCTCTGTCTCCTCCATTGCCGTTATCCGAAGTAATCGGACTGCACTTGGACACGCACACATAGACTTGTATGGGTGAACACACTCCGATTCTCAGATGCACTCACAGCATGCTGCGATTGTTCTCTCATCCCGAATCAACCCCATAGAATAACACTGGTCAGACTGCTATGCAATAACACATGTTATTGGCTCGTGTGAGTGAGCCCTTAGGGACCATCCTGTTTGGGTACACCTTGTCACAGTGGGATGGCTTTTATGATAAGTACAATGTAAATTAACATGTACTAGTACTTTTTATTTACTGCAGGGTATTTGCTTTTGTATTGTATTTCTGTCTGTTAAATGGCCACAATGTGAATGTACACCTACACATTGCGCTTATACCAACATGTGTGCCAAGGCATTTCTTTGGTTTTGCTTTAGCTTCTCATACCTTGTAAATACAGGGGCATGGCTCCCCATTTTTGGCTTGTGCATTCCTTCTAAATAGCTTTCCACAGGCAGATGTGAAACAGTCAGGTCTGAGTCCAGCTCTGCCCCCATTTTGGGGCCTCCTACATTTTGAGGACCATCCTGATTGGGTACACCGTGTCATTGTGAGATGACTTTTACGCACTTTTGATCCAGAGTGTTAAGGTACCGTCACACTAAACGATATCGCTAGCGATCCGTGACGTTGCAGCGTCCTGGCTAGCGATATCGTTTAGTTTGACACGCAGCAGCGATCAGGATCCTGCTGTGATGTCGCTGGTCGCTGAATAAAGTCCAGAACTTTATTTGGTCGTCCGATCGCCGTGTATCGTTGTGTTTGACACCAAAAGCAACGATACCAGCGATGTTTTACACTGGTAACCAGGGTAAACATCGGGTTACCAAGCGCAGGGCCGCGCTTAGTAACCCGATGTTTACCCTGGTTACCAGCGTAAAAGTAAAAAAAAACAAACAGTACATACTCACCCAGCGTCATACCTCCCCCAGCCTCTGCTTCCTGACACTGACTGAGCGCCGGCCCTAAAGTGAAAGTGAAAGCCGCTGTGCTGTTAGGGCCGGAGCTCAGTCAGTGTCAGGAAGCAGAGGCTGGGGGACGCTGGGTGAGTATGTACTGTTTGTTTTTTTTACTTTTACGCTGGTAACCAGGGTAAACATCGGGTTACTAAGCGCGGCCCTGCGCTTAGCAACCCGATGTTTACCCTGGTTACCCGGGGACCTCGGCATCGTTGGTCGCTGGAGAGCGGTCTGTGTGACAGCTCTCCAGCGACCACACAGCGACGCTGCAGCGATCGGCATCGTTGTCGCTATCGCTGCAGCGTCGCTTAATGTGACGGTACCTTTAACTAAGTACCCTATGCTATTTACATGTACTATTTATTTACTTACTACAGGGTATTTGCTCAATTGTTTTCATCCTGAATTCTGTAAGGTGACAATTACAAAGAAAATCTTTGTAATATCTGAAGGTTAAAAATGATAAACAAAAAGTATACAAATAAATGAATATATAAATAATTATAAACATTACTAAAGTGAAGATTACAAAATAGCCAAAGAGTGCTTGTCATAAGAAGAACATGGAGGAATATAGTTTTAAGGTTTATTATTTTTCATTATAAATTTTGCATTGGGATTGACAAATCTTTGGAGAAAGCATATGCATGTATTAAACCTCAAAATTTTGAATTCAATTACCGTTATCTATTAACTGTCTGAACAAATCCAATAATATTATTCCTTTTTTTGCTTATACGTAAATCTGTAAAAATCTATGACATCCTTAGAGTTTGCCTAGGATAAAGCAATTTTTCCAATGTGTAAATCATTTCATTCACAAAAAGCCTAAAAGCCATTAAGCTTTAACAGAGAATCAATGGCAATAAATTAGTACCAAAGCTTGCTAATGCTCAAGGAAAGAAGGAAAAGAGAAAGGTAGGCAGGCATACTGGAATTGACTCAAACATAGTCCTAATATACATATTGAAGAGTTTGCTGCCCATGCAAATGGATGATCTGCACTTTAACAGTGAAATATAGTCGTCCTGACAGAATCGGCTTTACAATCAGAAATGTCTTCTACGTCACTATGGGATTTCTAGAGTTGAAGCAGTCAAACACATGATCAAATGAAGCTTACCACTAATGCACCCTCTTTACGATTGTCGATAAGGGGCCTATTAATCAGCACTGCATTTTTATAACCTTTCTGCATAATATCCTGTTTTCACCAGAAAACTAACGAGAACTAGAACATCTGTCAGGCCATGTTCACACTTGGTATAAACATTCCTTTATTTTCAGCTATCTTCATCAGTTCAAGCAAAGTGGATGCGATTTCATGAAAATTTATGCTTGATGTGTGTATAAAAATGCTGTTGAATTGTGTGGATTTGACGCATTTTTATCCCCAAAAAACTTCTTTGGAAAGTCTCAAAAAACAAATGTGTTTCTAAAATAGAGAATTGCAACGTTTCTCCGCTAAAAAACTCAATAAAATAAAATGCTGTGTGAAATCTGCACTGCCTATTATACAAAAAGCCATAACTTTGTTCATTTTTCCATTAATATAGCCTTGTGAGAGCTTGTATTTGAGGGGTACGTTGGACTTTTGAATGACACCATCAATTTTATAATATGATGTAACGGAAAATGGGAAAGAAATTCCAAATGGGGCGAAACAACAAATAAAGTGCAATTCTGCTCTGGAATTGTTTTTTTTTTTGGGCAATTTGATTCTTCAGGTCAGTACAATTACGGCGATACCAAGCATACATAGTTTTTGTTTTATTTAAGTGGGGGGGAAAAATCTGAAATTTGCAAAGGAAAAAATTTGTCCTGTATTGCCATTTTCTGGAAGCTGTAACGCTACTGTATACAGTAGAAATCATAGTCTGCTACAAATGAGCCAGTTTTCACAGGAGTACCGTGATGATAGACACAGGGGCCTTCAGCAGATTCACTGGTGTTCTGCAGTCGCATCGCAGGTGTGCAGATGAGGGGTTAGAATGAAGCATCCCCCTGCCGGAGAGCACTAAATGCTGCTGTCACAGATTGACAGTGGCAATTAACAAGTTAACATCTGCTGGCGGATCTTATCTCTGTTGTTGAAGGCAGATGATAGCTGAAAATTATTGCCATCATCTGCGGGGAAAGATGCAGGCTCGGGTGGCTTATGAGCCTGCATCAAAGGCAGGGAGACAACTTATGACAGACATAGTACGTCATAAGTCATTAAGGGGTTAATACAATTGAGCTGCATATGTTTGTTTAATGGCATGCTACTGCCTAATATTCTTTTTCTCTTCTTACATACTGAAAAAAGCCAGTAAATGTCTATATAATTTTGTATGTGCAGAGACAAGTAGGAACATTTTTGCAGCCTTAAAGGGAATCTGTCAGTAGGATCAATCCTCCTAAGCCGTCTATTGAGCAAGTCATGTTGATGACCTATTTGAAAGATAGGTCACTAAATAATAATAATGTTATTTATATAGTACCAACATATTCTGCAGCATTTTACAATGAGGCACGGACATGTACAGTAACAAAGACTTTTCTGATTAACACATAGTTCAACAATTACAGGAGGAGTGGGGGCCCTGTTTGCCGGCTTACAATCTATAAGAAAATGAGGGGACACAATAGGTAACAAGTGCATGTAATGTATGGCCCTGCCTCATTATAGCAAATCAGGGGTTTCAAATAAAGTTGCATGAACCAGTCATAAACCCATATCACTCAAAGTTACCAAGTATGGCGTGCATGAAAGATGTGGAGACAGACGAATAGTAGGGATCAGGGTCTGAGGAACATTTAGAAAGTGGCAACAGGGAAGAGTTAGATGTGAGGTGATATGTCGGTCTAAAGAGGTGTGTTTTTAAAGCACACTTAAAAATGTGGGGGATAGGTATTAATCAGATTTTTCAGAGTAAACTGAGGCTGCACGAAAAATGTCTTGGACACGGAAGTGGGAAATACGGATTATGGAAGCAGATAGTCTTGGGTGAGAGACAGATGAGGGAGATATCTGGTAATGAGGAACTGAGGGGAGCTTTGTGGTTAAGAGAAATAAGGTTAGAGTATTACAGACCCATATGCATAGTGCCAGTGAAATCAGTTCCCTTAAATATATACCTGTATGGCTGAAGGGTGAAGCAATGTAAAGATGGTGTCCCCTCACACTGACGAGCGTTTCGCCTCTAGCTTCTTCCGGAGGCGCAGCCATACAGGTATATATTTAAGGGAACGGAGATAACTGGCACTATGCATATGGGTCTGTAATATGTACTAGGTTCATTTCAGTATCTGATACCACAGTTGTTTCTGCTAATTTTGATTTCAGTTTATTCACATCTATGTAAGAGTGTTATTACTCTGGATCTTATGCATTGAGCTGGACAAGTTTATTTAAACCTAAGGATATTACTTTTTGTAGTCCCTACCTTGGCAGGATAGTGTTGTGTCAGTCCCCACAATGATGGAATTCCATTCCTATAGTTATACCCTGGATCATCGATATGTATTCAGTCTAATAGACTTATATTTACTAGGGAAATATAATTATTCCTATGGCCCTTACTCTAGGGTAGTCACAGTACTGGTGTGCTCATTTTGTGTCAGTCCACACTGTCGGAGTTGTATTCCCTTTACATTATAAGATTTTAAGGTTTGTTTTAATGTATTTTTGCTTTTTGTGGTACCTTATGCATTTCTCTGATGGGGGCTCACATGACTATCTAAATAGAAACCCAGAGCTGAGAATATTCTACTGGTACCAGCTATATTACACATTTTTGGTCAGGATTCAGTGGCATCCCCTTTACAAGGCACTTGGCTGTTTTTATATTTTTTCCAAAATAAAGATGTATTGATTTTATCCAATGGATATCTTCATTACTCCGGCTACTTACCTTTAGCCTGAGCATATTTGGTGTTAACTGATGTGAAGTGCTATTAACCCGATTATGTGGACATTGCGATTAATTAATTTACTCTGTGCAATCATTCTTAATGCACTAAAACATTTGATAGGATCCTATATTTTATATATTTCTTCTATATATTTGGAACTTTTAATCTCTTGACAAATGGCTCTAAACCAGGGGTGGGCAATTAATTTTGCCATGGGGCCGCATGAGAAATTGGGATGGTTTTAGAGGGCCGGACTAATATAATTACGGTATTTTTCGGACTATAAGACGCACCGGACCATAAGGCGCACCTCAAATTTGGGGTGAAAATTGCAGAAAATTTTTTTTTTTATAAGATGGGGGTCCGTTTTATTGTTCGAATTTACAGTATCTTACCTGAAGGCTGGCGGTGGCACAGCAGGGTCACAGGAGGCATGGTGTCAGCAGAGGTGGGGTGATGCGGTACGACGTGCACCTGAGCAGGGTCCCTTCCTGCTTAGGTGGGCGACGCCACGGCCTGGTGTCCATGGGGGGTTGCAGTAGAGGTGTGGCGATGGAAGAGGTGCGGCATGGCGTGCGCAGGGACCCTTCCACCGGTGGAGTGACGCAGCGGTCTAGAATGCAATGTGAGCAGAAGAGCCGGGTTTAATATCGATGGCGGCGGCCATCTTCCCGAGGCCGCGCATGCGCAGATGGAGTGCTCTGCTTCACGGGGCTTCAGGAAAATGGCCGCGGGAGGCCACGCGTGCGCAGATGGGAGATCGCGGTGGCCATTTTCCTGAAGCCGAGATCTAAATCTGCAAACTCGGCTTCAGGAAAATGGCCACCGTGATCTCCATCTGCGCACGTGCGGCCTCCCACGGCCATTTTCCTGAAGCCCCGTGAAGCAGAGCATTCCATCTGCACACGCGTGGCCTCAGGAAGATGGCCGCCGCCACCGATATTCAACCCGGCTCTGCTGCTCACATTGCACGTGACGTACAGGGCCGATGCGTATAAGCTCAGGGCCTTCACTCCAGCCGCCAGCGGTCCTCCTCAGAAGCGTCTGGCGGCTGGCCGAGCGGTGCCAGGGGCGGCTGTCAGAAGTGACAGCTAGCTGGCGGGCCGTTTAAAATCATCAGGCGGGCCGGATGCTGCCCGCGGGCCGCATCTTGCCCAGGTCTCCTCTAAACACTCCACTCTGAATGTTAATTTATGGCACTTAAAGGCAATTCCTCCCTATTTAGAAATGAAATCATTGAATCTTGGATAATAAACATGTGTCTAAGCCACAGGGGTGTTTGACAAGCAAGACAGACATTCTTCAAGTCTGAGGAGGTGAACTCCCCCATCATTTGTATAGCTCATACATTACAGAGTAATACTTGTCAAAAAGACAGCTTCTTCTCTGGGCACATCCAGCGTATGATGGTGTATAATGATAAACTCACGGAATGTGTCATCAGTTGTTCATCAGTTACAATTACAATTAGCATCCATTTATCTGATGCCAATCTGTGCTGCAGTTTTACTGCTTAAAAAACACTTAACAGCTGAGATGAGACTGCGAGAAGCATAATCAAGAGATTCAGAGAAGAAAAGTAAAATAGGAAAACATTAATATATCACAAGTTAATAAGGAATGCGAGGAAGATGTCAGTCCAAATATTAAACCTTCCTGTTACTAAGGAAGAAATGAGCCCATTTCTGCATTATTTAAAATCAAGGCAACAGCACAGATTTCAATGTTTATCTAAGATTTATGCCATAAATACTGTCCAATTACTTAGGCTCAGATTGGATAAGGTCAATAAACATGCAAGTGGGAAGGGAAATACTAGTTTTTTTTCACGGTTAATGAAATGTAAATTTATTCTAATTTCATAAAACCAATAGGTAAAACAATGCTGTGGACACACACTATATTTATATGCCCCTGGTGCAATGAAAAACAAGCATAGAATTACCTCTTTAAAAAAATGTTTATTAATTGCAAATAAAACATTTTTTTTATTTTTTTTCTATTCCTTAAAGAGGTTGTCCATTACTTTATCATTGATGATCTATCCTTAGGATAGGTCATCAATGTCTGATCGGCCCAACATCCAGCACCACCGCCTATCTGCTGGTCTTGGTGTTGGTGGACGCCGGCCGGAAATGCTCAATTGTGGAGCCAAGAACAGAACAGCTGAAGTCAGCTTTTTAGCTTTTGGATGGGTTCTATTTATCTTGGTCATGTCCCTTTTGTCCATCTGCTACTATGGTTAAATCTGTGAAGAATGATGAACAATGGGCGGTTGATATCTACAGGGCAACACATTCTGAGTCAGGAACCACCGAGGATAAGGGAAGTCAATTTATTCAACACAATGCATTTCAGGGATGATCCGTCACCTTCATCAGGTTAGTAACAAAAAGTATACCATGCTCTGTGATTTAAAGAGACAGACACTGACATGACTGGTTGATAACTAATTGCATACAGAATTTAAAACTCACGAATATAGAGAAAACTTACATGATTATAAGTCGTATATGACCCAGCAATAACAAAAATCAATATTACACTAAAACTTAATTGTTAGAGAAAAAAAGGAAAAATATAATATATAAATCCAATTCAATTACTCCTAAGATCCCTTCCCCCTGGGCGGCTCCAGTAGATTTGGATCAAAAATTGTTTAGCAGGACTTATTTGTGTTAATAGAGAGATCCTGTATATTTAATACTATTGTTAATCAGCATCTCACCTTGTTAAGTTATCTGATGTTCAATCACTGGGTATGCCCACTACTAAGATTCAAACCCTCTGGATGCAAAGTAGCCAACTTAAAGGTGCTTCTCACAAAATTAGAATATCAAACAGTTAATTTATTTCAGTTCTTCAATACAAAAAGTGAAACATATTATATAGAGTCATTACAAACAGAGTGATCTATTTCAAGTGTTTATTTCTGTTAATGTTGATGATTATGGCTTACAACACATGAAAACACTAAAGTCATTATCTCAGTAAATTAGAATACTTTATAACACCAGGGCAGCATGGTGGCTCAGTGGTTAGCACTGCGGCCTTGGCGCACTGGGCTTTTGGGTTCAAATCCCACCAAGGACAACATCTGCAAGGAGTTTGTATGTTCTCCCAGTGTTTGCGTAGGTTTCCTCTGGGTACTCCAGTTTCCTCCCACATTCCAAAGACACACTGATAGAGAATTTAGATTGCAAGTCCAGGCCTATTTCATGAGTTTTATTTATTTATTTTTTTAATTCTGTGGAAGTAGGTTAAAAAGCAATGTCTAAGACTTTCATTAGTTCATTTTCATAGACCTTTTATTTATTATTACTTTTGTCAGATTCAAGTTATTTCTGTGAAGATTGTGGGTTTTTCGGTCATTAAACGAGGGGTACCAACAATTTTGACCATATGTGTAAGTATTCAGACCCTTTGCTCAGTATTGAGTAGAAGCACCCTTTTGAGCTAGTACAGCCATGAGTCTTCTTGGAAATGATGCAACAAGTTTTTCACTCATGGATTAGGGGATCCTCTGCCATTCTTCCTTGCAGATCCTCTCCAGTTCCATCAGGTTGGATGGTGAACATTTTTGGACAGCCATTTTCAGGTCTCTCCAGAGATGCTCAATTGGGGTTAGGACAGGGCTCTGGCTGGGCCAGTCAAGAATGGTCACAGAGTTGTTCTGAAGCCACTCCTTTGTTATTTTAGCTGTGTGCTTAGGGTCATTGTCTTGTTGGAAGGTTGACCTTTGGCCAAGTCTGAGGTTCAGAGCACTCTGGAAGAGGCTTTCATCCAGGGTATCTCTGTACTTGGCTGCATTCATGTTTCCTTCAATGACAACCAGTTGTCCTGTCCCTGCAGCTGAAAATCACCCCCATAGCATGATGCTGCCACCACCATGTTTCATTGTTGGGATTGTATTGGGCAGGTGATGAGCAGTGCCAGGTTTTCTCCATACATACTGCTTAGGATTATCACCAAAAAGGTTTATCTTCATCTCATCAAACCAGAGAATCTTATTTCTCATAGTCTGGGAGTCCTTCATGTGTTTTTTAGCAATCTCTATGTGGGCTTTCATATGTCTTGAACTGAGTTGAGGCTTTTGTCGGGCCACTCTGCCTTAAAGGCCTGACTGGTGGAGGGCTGCAGTGATAGTTGACTTTGTGGAACTTTCTCCCATTTCCCTACTTCATCTCTGGAGCTCAGCCACAGTGATCTTGGGGTTCTTCTTTACCTCTCTCACCAAGGCTCTTCTCCCACGATTGCTCAGTTTGGCTGGATGGCCAGGTCTAGGAAGACTTCTGGTGGTCCCAAACTTCTTCCACTTAAGGAAGATGGAGGCCACTGTGCTCTTAAGAACCTTTAGTACCGCAGAATTTCTTTTGTAACCTTGGCCAGATCTGTACCCTGCCACAATTCTGTGTCTGAGCTCCTTGGCCAGTTACTTTGACCATGTGATATTTCAGTTTTTCCATTTTATTATATTTGCAAAAATTACTACATTTCTGTTTTTGTCAGTCAAGACGAGGTGCAGAGTGTACATTAATGTAAAAAAAGAACATTTTTGAATTGACCAAATGGCTGCAATGAAACAAAGAGTGCAACATTTGAAGGGGTCTGAATACTTTCCGTACCCACTGTATATCCAGAAGGACTCTGTTATTCAGCCTCTGTATCCGGTCTGGACTGGTCTTATATGGTACATGTTAAAGAATGGTCAAACGTAAATTATCAGGCCTTTATTGGTTGATACATTAATGCGATTGACAGGCTAGGATTAGTTACCCCATTTTTGATGTTGTGGACCTGCTGCATTGTGCATCCCATATATTGGACACCACACTCACATTCCAACAGGTAAACCGCAAGTGACGTACGACAGAATAAAATAAGGGATGGGGGATGGAAATGAAAATGTGTAATGAATTTGCTGGGGACAGTATATTTAGATACAGCTTTGTGACAACATTTAGTTTCAAAGAATTGTCAAGAACTTTTTTAAAAAGTATTGGTTTATTTTGACGAATGATCCGGTCCTTTCAGTAGATATAACCAAAAGCCCTAGTATTGTGCTCAAAATTAATAAGAGCTTGAAAAATCTTATCGCCCCTACTAGGGTTAATGGTAGGGATAACCTTCTAATAATCCCTCAATGAATGCTGAATGCAGGGGCATGTTTAAGTGTAGAAACAGTAATCGTCTATGCTGCACAATGTTGAACTATGGATGTACCGACTTTCAATCAAGAGTGACTGGAGAAACTTTTAAGGTTTATCAAGAAATGAATGTGGTACATCATTCGCTGATGAGGTTCTGATTAGTAATAGTATAAAATTTATGGGATCTGACTATTAACACAAATAATCCTGCAAAACTATTTTTGATCCAAATCTAATGAAGCCACCCAGGGGGATGGGATCTTCGGAGTAATTGAATCGGATTTACACCATGTTCCAAATTATTATGCAAATTATATTTTTCTCGGATTTTCCTAAATGGTCGGTGAAAATGACAGTCTAATAAAAGTCATCACCCGTTAGATTATACATCAAATTTTACTGAAGAAACCTCCCAATGATAACAGAATACTCTCCAAAATGAATAAAAACTCAAAATGCACTGTTCCAAATTATTAGGCACAGTAGAATTTCTAAACATTTGATATGTTTTAAAGAACAGAAAATGCTCATTTGTGGAATTTGCAGCATTAGGAGGTCACATTCACTGTACAAAAAAGCTATTTAACTCCCAAACATCCTAACAGGCCAAGTTTCATGTTAACATAGGAACCCTTCTTTGATATCACCTTCACAATGCTTGCATCCATTGAACTTGTTTTTGTAGTTTCTGCTTGTATTTCTTTGCATGAAGTCAGAATAGCCTCTCAGAGCTGCTGTTTTGATGTGAACTGCCTCCCACCCTCATAGATCTTTTGCTTGATGATACTCCAAAGGTTCTCTATAGGGTTGTGGTCAGGGGAAGATGGTGGCCACACCATGAGTTTATCTCCTTTTATGCCCATTGCAGCCAATGACTCAGAGGTATTCTTTGCAGCATGAGATGGTGCATTGTCATGCATGAAGATGATTTTGCTCCTGAAGGCACGTTTCTGCTTTTTATACCATGTAAGAAAGTTGTCAGTCAGAAACTCTATATACTTTGCAGAGGTCATTTTCACACCTTCAGGAACCTTAAAGGGCCCTACCAGCTGTTTCCTCATGGTTCCGGCCCAAAACAGGACTCATCCACCTCCTTGCTGACATCGCAGCCTTGTTGGGACATGGTGGCCATCCACCAATCATCCACTATTCCATCCATCTGGACCATCCAGGGTTGCTTAACACTCATCAGTAAACAAGCCTGTTTGGAAAATAGTCTTCATGTATGTCTGGGCCCACTGCAACCGGTTCTGCTTGTGAACACTGTTTAGGGGTGGCCGAATAGTAGGTTTATGTACCACAGCAAGCCTTTGAAGGATCCTACACCTTGAAGTTCGAGGGACTCCAGAGGCACCAGCAGCTTCAAATAACTGCTGCTTTGTAATGGTATTTTGGCAGTGCTCTCTTAATCCAATGAATTTGTCTGGCAGAAACCTTCCCCATTATGCCTTTATCTGCATGAACTTTGTCTGTGCTCTGTTTCAGTCACAAATCTCTTCACAGTATGATGATCACTCTTAAGTTTTCGTGAAATATCTAATTTTTTTTTATACCTTATCCAAGGCATTGCACTACTTAACGCTTTTCAGCAGCAGAGAGATCCTTTTTATTTCCCATATTCATTGAAACCTGTGGCCTGCTTAATAATGTGGAACATCATTTTTAAGTAGTTTTCCTTTAATTCGAATCACCTGGAAAACTAATTATCACATGTGTTTAAGATTGATTTCAGTGATCCATTAAGCCCTGAGACACAATATCATCCATGAGTCTATTTGAAAAACAAACAATTAAATCTTTGGGACACTTAAATCCAATTTGCATAATAATTTGGAACATGGTGTATTTACAAAAAATTGTCATTTTTTCTCCTCTTTCTAACAATTATTTTTTAGTGCATTATTGATTTTTATTATTGTTGTGTGATATATGACTAGTAATCATGCAAGTTTTATGTATATTCATGAGTTTAAAACAGGTATGCAATTAATTATCAACCAATCATATCAGTGCCAGTCTCTTTAAAGCACTGAACATGGTATACATTTTGTTATCACCTGATGAAGGGGACGGATCATCCCTGAAACGCGTTGTGTGTTGAATAAATCAACTTTTCTTGTCTGACCTTACCTTATTCCACCGCCCACCTTGCTTAGTTCTTCACTGTATCACGGTTAAATCTGTGCTATTTTATTTCCATATTAGCCCACTTTCCTGGCTTGTCTATTCATTGCATATGCTTTAATCCAGTCATCCTTTTATACATGTTGTCTTCTTATCATCACAATATGGTATTATTCTATTTGTCCTTCAATTCTGTGTAGTTGTGGGATTTTTTTGTGTCCGCTACTCTGTTTTACAACCATAGCAAGATACAGAATTTTAGGGCTCATTCAGACTTCAGTGTTTTTCACATCTGCAAAAAAATGGTTCTGGGTCATCAGTAGTGTTGAGCATTCCGATACCGCAAGTATCGGGTATCGGCCGATACTTGCGGGTATCGGAATTCCGATACCGAGATCCGATACTTTTGTGGTATCGGGTATCGGTATCGAAACAACATTAACCCCTTAACGACCGCCGATACGCCTTTTAACGGCGGCCGCTAAGGGTACTTAAACCACAGCGCCGTTAATTAACGGCGCTGTGGAAAAAGTGAATAGCGCCCCCCAGAGTCGGATTTTCTCTGGGGTCTCGGTTGCCGAGGGTAGCCGAGACCCCAGAGAACATGATTCGGGGGGTTTTTACCGACCCCCGAGTTGCGATCGCCGGTAATTAACCGTTTACCGGCGGTCGCAACAAAAAAAAAAAAAACGCGATTTGCCGTTTAATTTCTCTGTCCTCCGATGTGATCGCACATCGGAGGACAGAGAAATGTGGTCCCCGATGGCCCCCAATAGCCCCCCAATACTTACCTACCTCCCCCGGTGCTCCTCGTGTCTCCCCATGGGCGCCGCCATCTTTTTTCCGGGAAAAAATGGCGGGCGCACGCGCAGTGCGCCCGCCGCCCGGCACCCGGATGTTCTTTGGGGTCTCGGCTGCCGGGGGTAGCCGAGACCCCAAAGAACATGATCGGGGTCGATTTGCACCGACCCCTGCTTTGCGATCGCCGGTAATTAACAGTTTACCGGCGACCGCAAAAAAAAAAAAAAAAAAAAAGCGATCAGTTATTTCTCTGTCCTCTGATGTGATCGCACATCAGAGGACAGAGAAATAGGGGGATTCGGGGACCCTAACATACTCACCCGGGGTCCCTGGGTCCTCTTCTGTCTTCTCCTGCCAGCCGGCTTTTTCATCATGGCGGGCGCATGCGCAGTGCGCCCGCCATCTGCTGCCATCTGCCGGCCGGCAGGAGAAGACAAGTTGGGGCTAAAATTAGGGTTAGGGTTAGGGTTAGAGTTAGGGTTAGGGTTAGGGTTGGGGCTAAATTTAGGGTTAGGGTTAGGCTACTTTCACACTAGCGTTTTTTGGCTTCCGTCGCAATGCGTCGTTGGAGAAAAAACGCATCTTGCAAAAGTGCTTGCAGGATGCGTTTTTTCTCCATTGGCTTGCATTAGCGACGCATTGCGACGGATTGCCACATGTCGCATCCGTCGTGCGACGGATGCGTCGTGCTTCGGCGGACCGTCGACACAAAAAAAACTACATGTAACTTTTTTGTGCGACGTGTCCCACATATTTCAGTGCCACGTGCCACGTATTTAAGTGACACGTGCCATGTATCAAAGTGCCACGTGCCACATATGTCAGTGCCACGTATCAAAGTGCCACGTGCCACGTATCAAAGTGCCACGTGCCACGTATCAAAGTGCCACGTGCCACGTATCAAAGTGCCACGTGCCACGTATCAAAGTGCCACGTGCCACGTATCAAAGTGCCACGTGCCACGTATCAAAGTGCCACGTGCCACGTATCAAAGTGCCACGTGCCACATCTTTCAGTGCCACGTGCCACGTATCAAAGTGCCACGTGCCACATATTTCAGTGCCACGTGCCACGTATTTAAGTGACACGTGCCACGTATCAAAGTGCCACGTGCCACATATTTCAGTGCCACGTATCAAAGTGCCACGTGCCACAGTGCCACGTATCAAAGTGCCACGTGCCACGTATCAAAGTGCCACGTGCCACGTATTTCAGTGCCACGTATTTAAGTGACACGTATCACGTATAAGTGCCACGTGTCACGTATTTAATTGCCACATATTTAAGTGCCACGTATCAAGATTTTCCATGGAGAACAGACACATCCAGAGATATGTCTGCTCTCCACGGCTGCAGCAACACACTGACAGGAGCCATAGTTCCTGTCGGTGTGTCACTGCGCATGCGCGAGCGAGTTTACCGGCGGTCATTGACCCCGGCACTCTCGCTTAACGGCAGTGCTGCGTGGGAAAGTTCAACGCAGCTGTACTGCTGTTAACTGAGACGCCGGAGTCATTGAACTCCGGAACAGTACGCGATACACTGCTAGGAGCTTCGCTCCTGGCAGTGTATCGCCGGAGAGCAGCCGATCGGCGTGGGACACTCGTTTTATGGATTCTGCAGACAGGGAGTATGAATTTGGTTTATTATTTTTGGATTTTTTCCTGGAGGATCGAGGGCTTCGCCTACAAGTGTGCTGTTGGTGAGTATATACTCTGTGTTATATGTTGTATGTACTGTGTGTCATGTATGTGTATTGTGTGTAGGTGTTTTGTGTAACTTTACAATTGTGCTAAGTCGCCGGACACAGGGACAACTCTCCCATCCTAATACCGGATGGGAGTAGTAGTCCCATACGGCGACTTAGCACAATGGTGGCACTAGCGTCGCATGGGGACACACACACGCACACACACGCACACACACACACACACAGAAGGACTCCATGCTGCTTCACTGGGGGGCGGGGGCTTCCCTCTTCCTGTCCGACGTCACGTCCGGTCCTGGGTGTCAACCCCTCCGTACAAAGACGCCGACACCCAGGACAAAGGCGCTGTGTGTGGAAGGTAATATGGGGCCCTAGGGGGATACGCAGACACGCCGCTGCGTAAAGAATTGACATGTCAATTCTTTTTACGCCGGCGTGTTTGCAGACAAAAGCGCCGCGTTTTTTTGCGGTGTGTCTGAACGGCAAAGTGAATTTCTCATTCACTTTGCCGGCAGACGAAAATGACATTGCGCATTTTTGAAAAGCGCCCGCAAAATAGCGCTCAAAAATGCGCTATGTCTGAAAGTAGCCTAAGGCTTCTTTCACACTTGCGTCGGTACGGGGCGGTCGCAATGCGTCGGCCCGATGTACCGACGCACGTTGTGAAAATTGTGCACAACGTGGGCAGCGGATGCAGTTTTTCAACGCATCCGCTGCCCAGTCTATGTCCTGGGGAGGAGGGGGCAGAGTTACGGCCACGCATCCGCGGAAATGGCGGACGCGACGTACAAAAAAAAGGTTACATTGAACTTTTTTTGTGACGACGGGGGCTAAAGTTATGGTTAGGGTTGGGGCTAAAGTTAGGGTTGGGGCTAAAGTTAGGGTTAGAGTTGGGATTAGGGTTAGGGTTTGGATTAGGGTTGGGATTAGTGTTACGTTTGGGATTAGGGTTGGGATTAGGGTTAGGGTTGGGATTAGGGTTAGGGGTGTGTTGGATTTAGGGTTTTGATTAGGGTTATGGTTAGGGTTGAGATTAGGGCTGTTTTGGGGTTAGGGTTGTGATTATCGTTAGGGTTGTGATTAGGATTATGGATCGGGTTGAGATTAGGGTTAGGGCTGTGTTGGGGTTAGGGTTGGAGTTAGAATTGGGGGGTTTCCACTGTTTAGGTACATCAGGGGGTCTCCAAACACGACAGCCAATTTTGCGCTAAAAAAGTCAAATGGTACTCCCTCCCTTCTGAGCTCTGCCGTGCGCCCAAACAGTGGTTTACCCCCACATATGGGGCATCAGCGTACTCGGGATAAATTGGACAACAACTTTTGGGGTCCAATTTCTCCTGTTACCCTTGTGAAAATAAAAACTTGGGGGCTAAAAATCTTTTTTGTTGGAAAAAAATATATTTTTTTATTTTCACTACTCTGCATTATAAATTTCTGTGAAGCACTTGAGCTTTCAAAGTTCTCACCACATATCTAGATAAGTTCCTTAGGGGGTCTAGTTTCCAAAATTTGGTCACTTGTGGGGGTTTCTACTGTTTAGGTACATTAGGGGTCTGCAAACGCAACATAACGCCCGCAGACAATTCTATCAAAGTCTGCATTGCAAAATGGCGCTCCTTCCCTTCCGAGCTCTGCCGTGCGCCCAAACAGTGGTTTACCCCCACATATGGGGTACCAGCATACTCAGGACAAATTGGACAACAACTTTTGGGGTCCAATTTCTCTTGTTACCCTTGTGAAAATAAAAATTTGGGGGCTAAAAAAATCTTTTTTGTGGGAAAAAAAATATTTTTTATTTTCACTACTCTGCATTATAAACTTCTGTGAAGCACTTGGGCATTCAAAGTTCTCACCACATATCTAGATAAGTTCCTTGGGGGGTCTATTTTCCAAAATGGGGTCACTTGTTGGGGGTTTCTACTGTTTAGGTACATTAGGGGTCTGCAAAGGCAACATAACGCCCGCAGACAATTCTATCAAAGTCTGCATTCCAAAATGGCACTCCTTCCCTTCCGAGCTCTGCCATGCGCCCAAACAGTGGTTTACCCCCACATATGGGGTACCAGCATACTCAGGACAAATTGGACAACAACTTTTGGGGTCCAATTTCTCTTGTTACCCTTGTGAAAATAAAAACTTGGGGGCTAAAAAATCTTTATTGTTAAAAAATATATATTTTTTATTTTCACGACTCTGCATTATAAACTTCTGTGATGCACTTGGGCATTCAAAGTTCTCACTACACATCTAGATAAGTTCCATGGGGGGTCTAGTTTCCAAAATGGGGTCACTTTTGGGGGGTTTCTGCTGTTTAGGCACATCAGGGGCTCTCCAAACGCGACATGGCGTCCGATCTCAATTCCAGTCAATTTTGCATTGAAAAGTCAAATGGCGCTCCTTTGCTTCCGAGCTCAGCCATGCGCCCAAACAGTGGTTTACCCCCACATATGGGGTGTCGGCGTACTCAAGACAAATTGTACAACAGCTTCTGGGGTCCATTTTCTCCTGTTACCCTTGGTAAAATAAAAATTTGGAGGCAAAAAGATCATTTTTGTAGAAAAAATGCGATTTTTTTATTTTCACGGCTCTACGTTATAAACTTCTGTGAAGCACCTGGGGGTTTAAAGTGCTCACCACACATCTAGATAAGTTCCTTAAGGGGTCTAGTTTCCAAAATGGTGTCATATGTGGGGGGTCTCTACTGTTTAGGCACATCAGCGGCTCTCCAAACGTGACATGGCGTCCGATCTCAATTCCAGCCAATTCTACATTGAAAAAGTAAAACGACACTCCTTCTCTTCCAAGCTCTGCGGTGCGCCCAAACAGTGGTTTACCCCCATATATGGGGTATCGACGTACTCAGGAGAAATTGCACAACAACTTTTGTGGTCTAATTTCTCCTGTTACCCTTGTGAAAATAAAAATTTGGGGGCAAAAAGATCATTTTTGTAGAAAAAATGAGATTTTTTATTTTCACGGCTCTACGTTATAAACTTCTGTGAAGCACTTGGGGGTTCAAAGTGCTCACCACACATCTAGATAAGTTCCTTGGGGGGTCTAGTTTCCAAAATGGTATCACTTGTGGGGGGTTTCCACTGTTTAGGCACATCAGGGACTCTCCAAACGCGACATGGCATCCGATCTCAATTCCAGCCAATTCTGCATTGAAAAAGTCAAACGGTGCTCCTTCACTTCCAAGCTCTGCGGTGCGCCCAAACAGTGGTTTACCTCCACATATGGGGTATCGACGTACTCAGGAGAAATTGCACAACAACTTTTGTGGTCTAATTTCTCCTGTTACCCTTGTGAAAATAAAAATTTTGGGGCAAAAAGATCATTTTTGTAGAAAAAATGAGATTTTTTATTTTCACGGCTCTACGTTATAAACTTCTGTGAAGCACTTGGGGGTTCAAAGTGCTCACCACACATCTAGATAAGTTCCTTGGGGGGTCTAGTTTCCAAAATGGTATCACTTGTGGGGGGTTTCCACTGTTTAGGCACATCAGGGACTCTCCAAACGCGACATGGCATCCGATCTCAATTCCAGCCAATTCTGCATTGAAAAAGTCAAACGGTGCTCCTTCACTTCCAAGCTCTGCGGTGCGCCCAAACAGTGGTTTACCTCCACATATGGGGTATCGACGTACTCAGGAGAAATTGCACAACAACTTTTGTGGTCTAATTTCTCCTGTTACCCTTGTGAAAATAAGAATTTGTGGGCGAAAAAATCATTTTTGTGAAAACAAATGCGATTTTTTATTTTCACGGCTCTACGTTATAAACTTCTGTGAAGCACTTGGGGGTTCAAAGTGCTCACCACACATCTAGATAAGTTCCTTGGGGGGTCTAGTTTCCAAAATGGTGTCACTTGTGGGGGGTTTCCACTGTTTAGGCACATTAGGGGCTCTCCAAACGCGACATGGCGTCCGATCTCAATTCCAGCCAATTCTGCATTGAAACAGTCAAACGGTGCTCCTTCACTTCCAAGCTCTGCGGTGCGCCCAAACAGTGGTTTACCTCCACATATGGGGTATCGGCGTACTCAGGAAAAATTGCACAACAAAATTTGTGGTTAAATTTCTGTTTTTACACTTGTGAAAATTAAAAAAAATGGTTCTGAAGTAAAATGTTTGCAAAAAAAAGTAAAATGTTCATTTTTTTCTTCCACATTGTTTTAGTTCCTGTGAAGTACGTAAAGGGTTAATAAACTTCTTGAATGTGGTTTTGAGCAGCTTGAGGGGTGCAGTTTTTAGAATGGTGTCACACTTGGTTATTTTCTATCATATAGACCCCTCAAAATCACTTCAAAGGTGATGTGGTCCCTAAAAAAAACATGGTGTTGTAAAAATGAGAAATTGCTGGTCAACTTTTAACCCTTATAACTCCCTAACAAAAAAAAAAATTGTTTCCAAAATTGTGCTGATGTAAAGTAGACATGTGAGAAATGTTATTTATTAACTATTTTTTGTGACATATCTCTCTGATTTAAGGGCATAAAAATACAAAGTTTGAAAATTGCAAAATTTTAAAAATTTTCGCCATATTTCCATTTTTTTCATAAATAATCGCAAGTAATATCGAAGAAATGTTACCATTAACTTGAAGTACAACATGTCACGAAAAAACAATCTCAGAATCAGCGGGATCCGATAAAGCGTTCCAGAGTTATAACCTCATAAAGTGACACTGGTCAGAATTGTAAAAATTGGCTCGGTCATTAAGTACCAAATTGGCTCTGTCACTAAGGGGTTAATGTGTAAAAGAAAGAATTAAAATAAAAAATATTGCTATACTCACCTCTCCGACGCAGCCTGGACCTTACCGAGGGAACCGGCAGCGTTCTTTGCTTAAAATGCGCACGTTTACTGCCTTCCGTGACGTCACGGCCTGTGATTGGTCGCGTGCCGCCCATGTGGCCGCGACGCGACCAATCACAGCAAGCCGTGACGTAATTTTCAGGTCCTGAATGCCTAATTCTAGGCATTCAGGATTTGAAAATTACGTTACGGCTTGTGATTGGTCGCGTCGCGGTCACATGGGCGACGCGACCAATCACAAGCCGTGACGTCACGGGAGGCAGGAAACGCGCGCATTTTAAAATTACGTCACGGCTTGTGATTGGTTGCGTGCCGCCCATGTGACCGCGGCGCGACCAATCACAGCAAGCCGTGGCGTAATTTCAGGTCCTGAATGCCTAATTCTGCATTCAGGACCTGAAAATTACGTCACGGCTTGCTGTGATTGGTCGCGTCGCGGCCACATGGGCGGCACGCGACCAATCACAAGCCGTGACGTCACGGAAGGCAGTAAACGCGCGCATTTTAAGCAAAGAACGCTGCCGGTTCCCTCGGTAAGGTCCAGGCTGCGTCGGAGAGGTGAGTATAGCAATATTTTTTATTTTAATTCTTTCTTTTACACATTAATATGGATCCCAGGGCCTGAAGGAGAGTTTCCTCTCCTTCAGACCCTGGGAACCATCAGGGATACCGTCCGATACTTGAGTCCCATTGACTTGTATTGGTATCGGGTATCGGTATCGGATTAGATCCGATACTTTGCCGGTATCGGCCGATACTTTCCGATACCGATACTTTCAAGTATCGGACGGTATCGCTCAACACTAGTCATCAGTGTTTAAACACCATGTCATCAATGTTTTGAATCCATGTGTCATCGGTGTTTGGTCAGTGTGACATCAGTGTGTCATTAGTGTTTGGTCAGTGTGACATCAGTGTGTCATTAGTGTTTGCTCAGTGTGACATCAGTGTGTCATTAGTGTTTGGTCAGTGTGACATCAGTGTGTCATTAGTGTTTGGTCAGTGCGACATCAGTGTGTCATTAGTGTTTGCTCAGTGTGACATCAGTGTGTTATTAGTGTTTGGTCAGTGTGACATCAGTGTGTCATTAGTGTTTGCTCAGTGTGACATCAGTGTGTCATTAGTGTTTGGTCAGTGTGACATCAGTGAGTCATTAGTGTTTGGTCAGTGCGACATCAGTGTGTCATTAGTGTTTGGTCAGTGTGACATCAGTGTGTCATTAGTGTTTGGTCAGTGTGTGTCATTAGTGTTTGGTCAGTGCGACATCAGTGTGTCATTAGTGTTTGCTCAGTGTGACATCAGTGTGTCATTAGTGTTTGGTCAGTGTGACATCAGTGTGTCATTAGTGTTTGCTCAGTGTGACATCAGTGTGTCATTAGTGTTTGGTCAGTGTGACATCAGTGAGTCATTAGTGTTTGGTCAGTGCGACATCAGTGTGTCATTAGTGTTTGGTCAGTGTGACATCAGTGTGTCATTAGTGTTTGGTCAGTGTGTGTCATTAGTGTTTGGTCAGTGTGACATCAGTGTGTCATTAGTGTTTGGTCAGTGTGTGTCATTAGTGTTTGGTCAGTGTGACATCAGTGTGTCATTAGTGTTTGGTCAGTGTGACATCAGTGTGTCATTAGTGTTTGGTCAGTGTGACATCAGTGTGTCATTAGTGTTTGGTCAGTGTGACATCAGTGTGTCATTAGTGTTTGGTCAGTGTGACATCAGTGTGTCATTAGTGTTTGGTCAGTGTGACATCAGTGTGTCATTAGTGTTTGGTCAGTGTGTGTCATTAGTGTTTGGTCAGTGTGTCATTAGTGGTTGGTCAGTGTGACATCAGTGTCATTAGGGTTTGGTCAGTGTGACATCAGTGTGTTATTAGGGTTTGGTCAGTGTGACATCAGTGTGACATCAGTGTGTCATGTTTTTTTCATGGATAAATAAATTAAATTACAAAGCTTCTAATAGCCTTTGCACTATTAAGCACAGACTGCACACAGCTGATGAATGAATGCCATCCGTGTGCTCTCAGTGTTTTTCATGGATCCCTTGACCTGTATTGGCACTTTTCATCCGTGCTGCTGTGAAAACATGAACATGAGAACAGCCCTATAGATTATAATAGGCATGTGTTCTAGCTGTAAAAAAACCCACAGAACATGACATCTGAATGAGACCTCCGAGTCAGTTCCATACTTGTAAAGCAATAGTTCAGGGGTATTAAAACAGTTGAACATCTGACAACAGATGAAAGTGTAGCAGATAAGCAGATGGCAATGGCTGAAAGACATTTAAGAGACTTAAAATCAATATATGATATCGTAAGTGATTTGTGTGGAATACAAGCATCATAGAAACAAGAGTAAAAACTGCATTAAAGTAAGTCTTGTTTTTGCCCATATAGGTTGCCTTTTGGCATTGCTCATTTCTGAAAGACATCTGGTGCACCCGCACAACATAAGATAGGAAGCGCTCGGTTCAGGACTAGAATTACAGTAGCTGCAGGCTTGGAGGAACCAATGACTACATTTTTAAATTGTAATGACATAAAACACAACAAAAATTCCCAAAATGACAGCAACAAACTTAACATCTAGGTTACCGTTACAAAGTATAATAAATATGATTTTTTTCTATTATGACAATTTTCAATATGAAAAGATGCTCTGACAATCATAAAATTCTTATAGAGAAGATCAGAGGGTAAAAGTATACACTGCGTGCAGAATTATTAGGCAAGTTATATTTTATAGGATTATTTTTACTATTGATCAACAACTATGTTCTCAATCAACCCAAAAGACTCGTAAATATCAAAGCTTAATATTTTTGGAAAGTTGGAGTGGTTTTTTTTTAGATTTGACTACCTTAGGAGGATATCTGTTTGTGCAGGTAACTATTACTGTGCAGAATTATTAGGCAACTTAATAAAAACCAAATATATCCCCATCTCACTTGTTTATTTTCACCAGGTAAACCAATATAACTGCACAAAATTTAGAAATAAACATTTGTAACATGCAAAAACAAAACCCCAAAAAATGAGTGACCAATATAGCCACCTTACTTTATGATGACACTCAACAGCCTTCCATCCATAGATTCTGTCAGTTGCTTGATCTGTTTACGATCAACATTGCGTGCAGCAGCCTCCACAGCCTCCCAGAAACTGTTCCGAGAGGTGTACTGTTTTCCCTCCCTGTAGATCTCATATTTTAAGAGGGACCACAGGTTCTCTATGGGGTTCAGATCAGGTGAACTAGGGGGCCATGTCATTATTTTTTCTTCTTTGCGACCTTTACTGGCCAGCCACGCTGTGGAGTAGTTGGAGGCATCTGATGGAGCATTGTCCTGCATGAAACTAGGAATTAGTCCTACCGGTAATGGTATTTCCAGGAGTCCATCATGACAGCACCACCAGGAGGTTGCCCTTCATATCCTTGATAGGGACAGGAACACAGAAGAGGTTAAATAGCCCCTCCCCACCTCCACCCTTCAGTGATTTTACAAAGTACCACACCAGGATGGATACACGCAATTTTATTGAACTTCCTCTCTATACATGTTTATATCACACATCAGACAGGAGTTCAAGGGAGGGTAAATAATGGGTGCTGTCATAATGGACTCCTGGAAATACCATTACGGTAGGACTAATTCCTAGTTTCCAGGTCGTCCCTCCTGACAGCACCACCAGGAGAAATACCAAATAACTCCTATTCAGGGCGGGATTGCAGCTTGGAGGACTTTCCTCCCAAAGACAGTCTGTTGATTTGACAGAATGTCCAGCTTGTAGTGTTTGCAAAAGGTATTTGAGCTAGACCAAGTTGCCGCCTGGCAAAGTTGGTCCATGGATGCACCCGCACTCTCTGCCCATGAAGCAGAAATTGCTCTCAGTGAGTGGGCTTTTAGGTGTTCTGGAGGAGATTCACCGTCTGAAACATACGCAGCGCAAATGGTAGATTTAATCCATCTGGCTAGAGTAGCCTTTGAGGCTTTTTTGCCTCTATTCATCCCAGACATCTGGATAAAGAGGTTTGAGACATTTCTCCAGCCGTCTGTAAGTTTTAGATATTGCAATACTGTTCTTTTAACATCCAGGGAATGAAGAGAACGTTCTTTGTCATTGTTGTAGTTCTGGCAGAACGTAGGCAAAATAATTTCCTGGTTTCTGTGAAAGTCCGTCACAACTTTTGGAAGAAACGAAGGATCCAATTTTAGAAAGATGCAATCTTCTTGTATTTTTAAATATGGGTCTGTTATGGACAGGGCCTGGATTTCGCCTATTCGCCTTGCCGACGTTATTGCGACGAGGAAGACAGTCTTGAATGTTACAGACTTTAGGTCTGCCTGATCTAGGGGCTCGTATGGAGCTTTCCGTAATTCGTTTAGTACCAAGCTGAGGTTCCATGGGGGTACTGAACTACGTATTGTTGGTCTGATACGTTGCGTAGCTTTGATGAACCTCACTACCCAGGGGTGATCCGCTAGTGGATAATCATAAAAGGCGCTTAAAGCGGAGATTTGTACTTTTAGCGTACTAGGCCTCAAGCCCATATCAAAACCTGCTTGGAGGAAATTTAAGATCTGAGGAATATCTGGTTCTTGGGAAATGGATATTGGAGTATTGCTCCGTGCGCAAAATTTCTTCCAAATTTTTAGGTATATAGCTGAGGTCACTGGCTTCCTGCTTTTTTGCATGGTTGAGATAACCGAATCCCATAGTCCTTTTGATCTTAGGATCTCTTTTTCAAGATACATGCTGAAAGTTGTAGCATGTCTAGATTTTGATGGACCAGCGGTCCTTGCGTCAGAAGATCCCACCTTAGTGGTAGTAGAACTGTTTTTTCCACGGCCATCCATCTCAGCAGAGGAAACCAGCTCCTCTTGGGCCAATATGGCACTATTAGGATTACCACTGCCAGACTTTCCTGAATCTTCCTCAAAACTCTGGGAATTAAAGCGAGTGGAGGGAATGCATACGCAAGTTCCATGTCCCAGTGTTGAGCCAAGGCGTCTACGCCAGTTGGATTGTCTCTTGGATTTAATGAAAAGAATTCTTCTGTATTTGTATTTTGCTTTGAGATGAATAAATCTATTTGTGGAGTGCCCCATTGTTGAGGTAGCTGAACAAAGACTTCTCCGTTTAGAGACCACTCCAAAGGTTGTACCTTTTCTCTGCTGATAAAGTCCGCTATCTGGTTCTCTGAACATTTTAGATGTACCGCCGTGATGGACTTCACAGTGCCTTCCGCCCAAGAGAATATTGATTCTGCTAGTCCCTGGAGGTGACGGTGCCTCAGACCTCCCTGATGAAGAAAGGATACCGTGGTCGAGTTGTCTGAGAAGATTCTGATGTGATGCCCCTGCATCTCGTCTTGGCACCTTTTTAGTGCTTCCCAAACCGCTCTGAGTTCCCTGTAATTGGAGGAACTGGTGCATACCGATGATGGCCATGTTCCTTGAAGGTAACGTCCTTCTATGTGGGCTCCCCAGCCTCTTAAGCTTGCATCAGTGGTTACATTTATGCATGGAGATACTCTCCACGGTTTCCCTTTTTTGAGATTTTTTACGTCGACCCACCATGAGAGGGACTGTTTTACCTCGCTGGGTAACAACATCTTGTTGTCTAATGAACTTTCCTTTCCATTCCATACCGAAAGGACATCTCGTTGAGGAGTTCTTGAGTGAAACTGGCTCCATTGTACGCTGGGAATACATGAGGTCATCAGACCTAGAACCCTCATGGCTTTCCTGATGGAAATGTATTTGCGTTTTCTTAATGTTTGAAGTTCTTTTTTGATTGTCCATTGTTATTGGTCTGGTAGGAAGGAGTATTCCTGTTCGGAATCTAGTAGCACTCCCAGAAATATTTTCTGTGTTTCTGGTTTGAGACTCGACTTTTTTGAATTTATTATCCACCCTAGACACTTCAGGAGTGATATGGTAATTTTTAAGGATTCTTCCATCTGCTGAGACAAATCTGCTATCAGCAACAGATCATCCAGGTATGGAGCAATGACAACTTCTTTTTCTCTTAGATGAGCCATGACCTCCGTCATGAGCTTTGTGAATATTCTTGGGGCAGAGGAGAGACCGAATGGTAGACACTGAAACTGGAAATGAAGTATCTTCTTGTGGCTTCTTATTGCAAACCTGAGGAATCTTTGGTGTGAGGGATGGATGGGCACATGATAGTATGCATGTTTGAGATCTAGCGTGCACATTACGGAATTCTTTTTTATTAAAGGTATGATCGATCTGAGAGATTCCATCTTGAAGCGTTTGTAAGCCACCCATTTGTTTAATGGTCTTAAGTTTATTATTGTACGGTATTCTCCGCTTGGTTTTTTTTATGGAGAATAGGCTGGAGTAATGACCCTGAAACCGCTGGTGATGGGGTACCGGAATTATGACTTGCAGCTCTAAGAGTTCTTGTATGTCTGTTAGCAGCATTTGATGTACTGCTGACGACTCTGTGCGTGTCAAACAGTACCTTTTGGGGGTAGGTGAGTAAATGTTATCTTGTACCCTTGTGCAACTGTCTGTAGAATCCACTGATTCTGAGTAATATTCTGCCATCCCTCTAAGAAGTACTGTAGTCTTCCTCCTATATTGTTGGCGTCATTGTCTGCTGGGTCCTGATGATTGGTCTCGAAAGGAACCTCTTCCTCTGCCCCCTTTAGGGTAGCTCCATCTGCCGGACTTCCCTTTCCCTCTGTAGTCCTGCCTTGGGTGGGAGCGAGTTTTCCAAAAGAATGGCCTCTTCTTTGGCTTCTCTTCGGGAAAGCCTTTTTTCTTGTCGGATGCTTTCTCGAGCAGCTCATCTAGGATTGGACTGAAAACATGAGATCCTGAGAATGGAATCAAACACAGTTTGTTTTTTGATTGAGTATCTCCCGTCCAAGATCTCAGCCACAAGGCCCGTCTTGCCGCATTTGACAGTGCGTTGTTCCTGGCAGCAAACCGCACTGACTCCGCTGAAGCATCTGCCATGAAATCAGTCACCATTTTCAGTACTGAGAGAGATTTCAGAATTTCTTCCCTGGGAGTCCTGTCTTTAATGTGACCTTCCAGCTCGTCTACCCAGAGACTCATGGATCTTGCTACAGAGGTGGCAGCTATGTTTGTCTTCATAATGGCAGCTGACTCCCAGGCTTTTTTAAGGAGATCTTCTGACCTTTTATCCATTGGGTCTTTTAACCCAGACAAGTCTTCAAAAGGAATAGATGTCTTCCTTGAGACTTTAGCTACCGAAATATCAATTTTTGGGCTAGTTTCCAAGACTTTAGTTTCTTCCGTATCAAAGGGAAGACGGTACTTGAAGTCCCTCGGGACTACTAGCTTTTTCCCCACATCTTCCCATTCTTCCATTATCATCGCCGTTATATGGTTGTTGACTGGAAATACTCTATTTCTGCGGGTTCTCAGGCCCCCGAACATTTTGTCCTGAACCGATAGTGGTTCAGTCGAGTCCTCTATCTTCATAGTGCTCCTAACTGCTTTTAGAAGCACATCCATGTTTTCAGACGAGAACAGGTATCTTTTGCGTTCCTCCGGAAACACAACCGAGGAATTGCCACCTTCATCAGAGTCTGGATCGGAATATCCTGAAACCTCTCCTTCTTCAGAACTTAAGTCCATATCCCATCTGGGCCTCTTAGGGTGAGGAGACTGGGGTGGCACCAATGTTGATACTGTAGCCTGGACTTCATCTCTAATCATGGTTTTAATGTTAGTTAATAACAAAGCTTGTTCGTCTTTTAGTAGTTTTGCAATGCACACTTCGCATAACTTCTTGTTATAACCATCTGGGAGCTTGGTAGCACATAACGGACATTTGATAGCCTTTTCCTTCGAGGCAGACCGTTTGAGAATGTCCTTGTCCTAAAAATGTAAAGGAAAGCCCTGTAGCTACGGATCTAAAGTAAAGTAAAGTTGTTACTCCAGTAACGTTGCAGCTCTGAAATATGGCACAACTGGTGGCAAATGGCATCTTGGCAGCTTCATGCTTGATTTTCCTCAATTCATGGGAAGTTATTTTGCGCCTTTTTTGCCCAACGCTTCTTGCGACCCTGTTGGCTATTTGCCATGAAACGCTTGATTGTTCGGTCATCACACTTCAACAGTTTGGCAATTTCAAGACTGCTGCATCCCTCTGCAATACATCTCACAATTTTGGACTTTTCAGAGCCCGTCAAATCTCTCTTCTGACCCATTTTGCCAAAGGAAAGGAAGTTGCCTAATAATTAAGCACACCTTATATAGGGTTTTGATGTCATTAGACAACACCCCTCCTCATTACAGAGATGCACATCACCTGATTTACTTAATTTGTAGTTGACTCTCAAGCCTGAACAGCTTGGAGGGGGCTAGAGAGAGATTGCAGAGAAGAGTCTGTGAGGAGAAGGGGAACTAGCAGATGTGAGGGTCTGCAGCTCCTGACAGCCTGAAGAGAGAATTGTGAGGGAGAGCAAGAAGGAATCTCCTGGGAGGACAGAAAGGATCCTAGGGGTACGGGAAGTGCAGAAGCCACCCGTGGGGCCCGCATCCAGACGTGGAGGGACCAGGTCGCAGTCAGGGGACCAGCCCGAACTTAGTGGAATACTTCAAGTTCAGCTAAGAAACTAGAGTCTGTGGCTTTTGCAAGAGTCACAGCCACATCCACCCATACTTCAACAAAAATGCAGCTGTATAGAATCTAGAGGACTGAGAAGACGTCGCCCAACCAAGTTCATGGCTGCTGGTTTGGGACACTGTGGGCAAGGCGCTGGGCAGGAGAAGTGGAAGCCAGTGTAGTGAGACGACCAGAGAAAGGCATACAAAAGGAGTCCTGGAAAGGTGCATCCCAAACAACCTGGGAGTTTGCTGGACCACTGACCTGGATAACACAGCAGCCGGCAGGCGTTTGTGAAATGGAGAACTGTGAATAAAAGTGGAAACTGCACCTTACTGTGTCCTTGCATTATTCCTACAACACCTGCCTGGCCTACCACAGCCACCATCATCTCATTATATATTCATACAGTTGTCCTGGGGTTTAGCTCTACCTGTGGAGAGCTGCAAGAACTCTGCTGCATCACCATCAGCCCCAGCGGATTCTGAAGCAACATCGGAACACCTTTATTGCCGAGTACCACAGGTGGAGTCATGAACAATTCCTCTATAAACTTTATTTTCCCTTTAATTACAATTTCACTTCTATTGAACGCCCAGGGCCACGGACCGGGTCACTGCTCCGTGACACATCCCCTTTAAGAGCTGTGCCGATCCGGTACTGAGCTATCCACGGCCCGTGGGGGCACTCCAACTTGGTATCACAAACAGAATGGACCGACCCGTATTGGGTCCTGTGTTCCAGAGACTGTTAAACTGTTGAATTGCCACCATTGCTATCCCACATGGTGCGCTGAGGGGCATGTCGTCATGTGTGGCATCAGAGTAAAGGCGCAAAAATCATGGCCGCCCACTCCAAGTATTTCTGCACCTTAACAATCTGTCAGTTGGCCAGCGAGATCCGTCTCCTGATCTTGGAAGGCAGGAAAAAGAAAAAAAACCCGCCCACAAAGGAAGAAGCAGAAACAACACGTGGGTGTTGCAAAGAAGCCGGAACCCAAGATGGTGAGCGGTGGCTACCCGGAGCGAGGCGGAGAAGATCATGACTCCTCTAGCTCACGTGATGAGGACCCGGACCAACCAACAGCCAGG
Organism: Ranitomeya variabilis; assembly: GCF_051348905.1. Taxonomy (NCBI): domain Eukaryota; kingdom Metazoa; phylum Chordata; class Amphibia; order Anura; family Dendrobatidae; genus Ranitomeya; species Ranitomeya variabilis. The sequence continues at coordinate 156,464,079 of NC_135237.1, read as the reverse complement.
ACCAACCCCATGGATCTGGGGTTCTTGGGAACTCAGGTGGAAGAGCTGAGCCACCAGCTCCTGGGCATGGAGCTGACCGCAGTGAGCAGGTGTAAATTAGCCCTGTGAAGGAAAATAAAACTGGAGGAGCCACGTTCCATTCTTCAGTCAACATCTTCAAACCCAGCAGAGGAGGAGACCAGTACCAGTGAGACCACAACAGCAGGTACTGTGACCGACCCTGCCCCAGTGATCGACCCTTCTCCGGTGACTGACAGGACTTTATTGGGACCACTGCCAACCCCGACAGCCCCTAGATCCAGCTGGATTTACTACAATCTGGCCTGGGACCAGACACCAGGCATAGAAGATTACCTGGAAGCTCTGCTGGAGCCCACAGGGACAACACTAGAGGTGAGCGCGGAGGAGGTGGTGTTCCACTGGGAAAAGTAAGGGACTGATATGATGGGGTTCCCTGCGGAGGCCCAACCGGAGGGGTCCCACATAGAAGTCCTCAGCTGGGAGGAGTACAATCAGCAACTAGCGCGTAAGTGTGAGAAGGGGGAAGAGGAGCACAATGCCCAGTGTAGGGCCACAGAACAACGTAACCTGACGGCCAAAGCTCAGGCCCGCAAGGCCAAACAAGCAGACTGGGGCACATTGAGGCAGGGCACCGTGGTGGCCCTCCAACTTAAGAAGGGCTGGGGCTTCATTAAAGAGCTAGGAATGCTGGTAGAGGTATTCGCCACCCGGCGTGACGTGGAATCACACCTCCTGGAGGCACACCGTGAAGGCATCTGTATCCAGGGAACGGCGTGACCTACACCCGTCAATGGGGTGAAAAAGGGTGGTATGCTCTGAACGTCACGAAGTGTAAGCCCACAACTCCTAGTCCAGTAGCTACCAGTCCTGGAAAACAAGCAGTACAAAAAATGCCAGAAACCAAACCGGTCCCTGCTGTAACACCAAGCGCTGCACCAGCCCCTGTAGTTCCAACCAGACCTCCAATGTGTGATAAGGCTACCCAAACCCTGGTGGTAGAACTGTGCAACTGGTAATAAAAGGTGTAGTTATGCACCCAGAACTTCCCTGGCCAGGGAGCGGCCAGCACCAGGTACTGTCATGGAAGCAACAGTGAGCATCTAGCAGAAGGTGACATTGATGTAAATAGTTAATTAAACCTGGTTAGGTTTTGTAATAGGACAATGTGTTAAAAAGAGTTAAGTCATGTTAATTCAAAGAGATAATAGGATCATGGATGGTGAGTGACCAGAACTTTTATTGTACATAATTTGTCGGTTTTACATCACCCCTTTAAGAGTGTGAGTAAGGCACTCTACCCCTTTAATAGAAGACCAAAGAACAAGAAATGGTCCAACGTGGAGACCAGCTATACTCTGCAGTCACACCCACAGCCTACGTGGGGGGTTTGGGACAGTTCCTCCATTGCACACTGACTGGAGAGATGCCCCGGCTGGGGGTCTCACAAAAGCTTGTTGAACTCTGATAGAATGGCACTTGATATAAAGATAAAGATGTTTTATTGCACTTAATATAGAAATGTGTTATTGCACTTAATAGGAAATGTTTACTACCTCTAATTAAGACTGATCTGGTGACCTCAAGGACAGAGAGTTCATTGAAAACAGTGTTAATGTTTATTGAAAGTATGCTAATGTTTTACTGAAGGAATGACACTGTTTTATGCTTTGCTTAATAGTATTGTTATGTAAATTGCAACGTTTAAATTTGGAGTGCCTCCCATAACGGGAAGAAATGTTTTTATCTGTTCGCTTGTTTCACTTATTGAAACACGTTTCTAAAAATGAATTGCAAATTTCCTTATAACACTTGTTTTTGCTATGTTCCAGCCTGTGGACGTGCTGTGTTTAATGGGGGAGGGGGGTATGTGGCGACCCTGGGGTCCAGTCACCACAGAGGTACTGCACCTCAATCAGAGATGTGGTATCCCACTCTCAGGTAAGGAGGGAGCACTACCCAGGACTCTGACACTCACATCCAACACACACCAGTTCAGTCGGGGCACCTGGGCGTACCCTTAGGGAGGAAGGCTTCACCTCAGGCTGGATAGGAATGGATGGTGGGAGTGGGTGGGGTAGAGGTGGGGTAGAGTTGGGGAGGAGCTAATTAGGAGGGAAAGTTTGGCAGATGCTGAGAGGAAAAGAGAGGGAGTGAGATGTGCTGAGAAGGAGCTCCCAGTCAGAGCGGGCTAGAGAGAGATTGCAGAGAAGAGTCTGTGAGGAGAAGGGGAACTGAGCAGATGTGAGGGTCTGCAGCTCCAGACAGTCTGGAGAGCACTGAGTGGGAGAGCAAGAAGGAAGCTCCCAGGAGGACAGAAGGGGTCCTAGGGGCATGGGAAGTGCAGAAGCCACCGTCGGGCCCGCATCCATACGTAGAGGGACCAGGTCACAGTCAGGGGACCCACCCCAACTTAGTGGAATACTTCAAGTTCAGATAAGAAACTAGAGGCTGCGGCTTTTGCAAGAGTCACAGCCACATCCACCCATACTTCACCAAAAAGGCAGCTGTATAAAATCCAGGGGACTGAGAAGACGTCGACCGACCAGGTTCGTGGCTGCTGGCCTAGGACACTGTGGGTAAGGTGCTGGGCAGGAGAATTGGAAGCCAGTGTAGTGAGACGACCAGAGAAAGGCACACGAAAGGAGTCTTGGAAAGGTGCATCCCAAACAACCTGGGAGTTTGCTGGACCACTGACCTGGAGAACACAGCAGCGGCAGGCGTTTGTGGACTGCAGAGCTGTGAGTAAAAGTGGAAACTGCACCTTACTGTGTCCTTGCATTATTCCTACAACACCTGCCGGCCTACCACAGCCACCATCATCTCATCTTATATATTTATACAGTTGCCCTGGGGTCTAGCTCTACCTATGGAGAGCTGCACCAACTCTGCTGCATCACTATCAGCCCCAGTGGACTCTGAAGCAGCATCGGCTAACACCTTTAGTGCCGAGTATCACAGGTGGCATCACAATCAATTCCCCTATACACTTTATTTTTCCCTTTAATTACAATTTCACTTTTATTGGACGGCCAGGGCCACGGACTGGGTCACCGCTGCCGTGACACATTCCCTTTAAGAACTGTGTCGATCTGATACCGAGTTCCCTACGGCCCTTGGGGGCGCTCCAAATACTTCTCTAAAGCCGCTCGTTGGATACACTTTGGCTGCAGACAGGAGCCAGAGGTCAGAGTGCGCCAACACCCACACCGTGTGTGCTCCACAGGGTTCCCCCAATTTCAGTGACAATAGCACACGGCGCTTCTTTATGGGCAAGCGAGCACTGTCAATCAAAATCATCGAAGGTGCTTGATATGCAAATTGGAACGCGTAACGGTGTAGTGAGCCCTTGGCCACAGTCATTAGAATATGAAATAAAAGTCCTTTTCTCTGCCGCCAAACTGTATACTGCTGGTATTAGTGGCTAAGTTCCTTATACAAATGTTTAAATTGTTTAATCACTTCAACAAGTTATCAAAAGATGCATTTTATGTATATGAAATAACCATTTAAGCCTTAAGTGCGTACTAATTCCAGAATGTGTTACTGTAAATTTCGGAACATAGATAGGTCATAAGTTTTTGTATCCTTGATAGTCAGTGGGTGGCGCTGTCCCCCAGCCAGTACACAACTACCGAGCTTCTTCCTACACTAATGGCTGTGTACATGTCCACCTCACTTAAGGAAATCCGCTCTTACATTTAAATTAGAGTTTACCCTGCAGTACTAATCTTTTAACACCGCACCAGAGTACATTTAATTTGCTATTTAATTACTCTGTTCTCTGTATGTTGCCCAAATGCTGCATATCTATTTATTGCACTCCTTTTTATGAGCTCGCAGCTGGTAACTTTCAGGTGCTTAAATTTATTTGAGAATTTAACGTCGTATTAAGCAGGAGGCTCGGCGAGCTTCCCTTGTCCTTATCAAGCCTTATTAAAACAAAGCGTAGATTGGATAGTAGTCACATACTCTTCAGATGAGGTCCCGTAAGTATACACTTCTTCCTATCACAGTGATTGCAGTTGTTGGCTTTGATCTACCACATGCTGACATCTCAATTACTACTGCTAAGAAATTTGACCTTATCCGCAAATGTAGTTATTGTTAAGGTGTTTGTCTTTTGTCACTGGTGTCTCCATGCTTACAAACATTACAGTTTGTCACTTAGGGATATTTAATTATTATTATTATTTAATCCCTGCCCAATTCCACCTAGGACCACTCACTTAGGGCTTCTATTTAAATAAATCTCCTAAAGGGGTTGTCCAGTCCAAGTCATTAAGTCTGTAGTCACTCTGTGTGACTGCAGACCTATGAATCCCCCCAGGTCACACACTGTGCGCTGCGGGGATTCACCCGTTTCTGACCCAGGACTGGAGGGTATGTATGAGTTAGGGTAAGTTCACACAGGGCGTTTTTGCTGCTTTTTTTCTGCAGCAAAACCTGATCTTTTTGGTAGGAAGGAAGCTGGTTTAGGTGCATTTTTTGTTGCGTATTTGGTGCGGTTTTTTTTTTTGCTTTGTCCATGCTAATATCCTTGAATTTTCAGCAGCAAATAATGATACCTGTGTTTTTGCTGCGTTTTTTCAACACCCATTCAAGTCAATGGGTGAAAAACGCTGAAAAAACGCTGAAAGAAGTGACATGCTCTATGTCCAAAAAACGCAGCAAAGCACAAAATCCTGATCACATAAAAAACCAATGTGTGTGCATGAGATTTCTGAAATCACATAGGCTTTGCTGGTATTGTAAAAAGCAGCTGAAATTTAGCATTAAAAAATGCAGCAAAACGCCCTGTGTGAACTTACCCTTATACATACTCCCGGCCAGTGGCCTCGCTACAAACCCTCCAGTCAGAAACCACCGAATCCGCACAGCGCATGCACTGGGGGGATTCACAACTCTGCAGTCACAGTGACTGCAGACTTATCGATTTTGTCTAGACTAACCCCTTTAACTCTAATAAAGCCTTTTTCAGCCCAGAGTTTGCCTGGATCATATCCAAAAATTTAGGACAGTTCCAGTAAATTCTGGACTGTTGGTAGTTGTGTGTGTCCGGTGTCAGGCTTTCACCTGATTTTGTTGGAAGCCATATTTTTGGATAGTTAATACAAGTTAGCCTTTATTCAGACTCTAAGGTTTCATTCACAAGTCTGTGTTTAAACACATAAATGAAATAATGGTAGCGGTGTCATCAGTGTTGTGCATCTGTGTGACCGTTTTTGGCAGTGTGTCATCCATGTGTCTGTTTTTAGCATCGGTGTGCTGTATGTGTTTTCACGGACCCATAGACTTGAATTGGCCCTTTTCATCCATGCTGCCGGAATAAAATGGACATGTTTATGTGTTCTGCGTGGACACACGGTTCTTGAAAAACACAGACATATGAACAGCACTATAGATTATTATAATGAATACATGTGTTATCGATAAAGAAAAGGAAAAAACTCATAACATGCAACACATAGGTTTGAAAGAGACCTAATGGGAAGTCAAAATTGCTGCCAATAGTTGGCTCCCGATTGCCTGCAGCATTGACCTGACCTCCCTGCAGAAAAAGGAAGCAGGGAACATTGGAAACAGTCAGGAGAAGCAGTACTGTCAGGTAGATGAGTTAGTAATTTTTTTATTTTTTTTTTACTTTTAAGCACCCCATGTCCATTAAAGAAGCACTCCCATAAATATTTGTATTCATTGAATGTGTGTACATGTACATGCAATGTGGTGTGAGTGTATTAATATACTCACCTACTGTCACGTCATCCAGCACCGTTCTGCTCCTCTTCCCAGTGACGTCAGAGCTCTTCAGACTCTCTGGATCACGTTATGCTCTATGTCACCTGGAAGTGACTTTTCAATGTAAGTCTATGGAGCATGGGAACAAGAACCTATAGACTTACATTGTAAAAGAGACTTCCGGGTGACACAAGTGTCTGAAAGTAGAGGGCTGCCTGATTAGGTCTCCCTCCCTCTTCATTGGAGGTGTGATTGATTGCATAATGTCAAATTATCAAAAAACCTTAAAAGTCACAAATTTTATTAGATAATCTTAAAATAACTAACTTATTCCAAAGCACACAGACAACAAAAATAATAAAGAAAAACACCCTAAACAATTCCTAGATGATTCTGGAATCTGGGTCTACCAGACAGCGGAGTATTTTGGTAAATTGGTGGGAGACATAGCCTAGTGCGTATCCACCCTGTTCATTTCTTGTGTCTCTAATAATGATTATCAATATATATTGCAGATTAGGGCAATATAGGGGCATAAGAGACAGCCGCCGATCAGCGGGGGCACCACTGTCATGTCACCTAGGGTGCCAACCTCCGCTGTCAGGTAGACCCAGATTCCATGGTCACCTAGGGATTGTTTAGGGTGATTTTGTTTATTATGTTTGTTATCTGTTTGTGTGCTTTGGAAAATAAGTTATTCCTTTTAAGACCATCTAATAAAATTTGTGACTTTTAAGTTTTTTTTTTTTTATAATTTGACAGTTATGAGGACCTTATACTACATATATTTTTCTTGTTGTTTGATATTGATTACATATTGCCCTTTACTCATTAGATAATTTTTTTTACTCGAGGGTCGCGACTGGCAGCCACATCCTTGCACCCTTCGATAGACTGTAGATGTGAAAACTTGGCATAAGAGACTCAATCTCATGTATAATAGATTAGAGAACCAGAGTGTATGATTACTACAATGATGGATTTCTACAAACATTGGTGCTGGAATATTTGTTCTATTTCTTGTCATTATAATGTAGGGTTCAGATACAGTATAATGGCGTTATGCAGTACATAAGTTCAATAAGTGGCCCACAAATCTCAAATTCCTAGACCTATATGGCTCATTCAGGTATATTTTTATTTCCTAACTTTTATTACATATTATATTATTATCCTTTAATACATGACAAGTAACATGCACAAATATGGCAATATGTACAGGTTGAGTATTAGTTATGGATTTTCCATGCAGTTTCCAGTTGCAAATCTGCAGAGTAATATAGTAAACACAATATAGATGACATTTAAAGGGAACAATAATAATAATAATCTTTATTTTTATATAGCGCTAACATATTCCGCAGCGATTTACAGTTTGCACACATTATCATCACTGTCCCCAATGGGGCTCACAATCTAAATTCCCTATCAGTATGTCTTTGGAATGTGGGAGGAAACCAGAGTACCCGGAGGAAATCCACGCAAACACGGAGAGAACATACAAACTCTTTGCAGATGTTGTCCTGGGTGGGATTAGTATCCAGGACTCCAGCGCTGCAAGGCTGCAGTGCTAACCACTGCTCCACCATGCTGCCCAGGGAATTTGATTGTGGATAAATGCTGCCCGATGCACGGGCAGCATGTATCAGAGGCTGATTTCATCATTTCAGCCATGTATGTTTGATTCTGGAACGCTGCAGCATTTCAGAGAAAAACATACTTTAAAAGCTGTCACACACCTGTCCCAGGTCGAGGCTTTGCTTCCTTCACCCCAGTTTGATGGACTCTGCTGTGTTCCACGTTGGGCTATGCAGGTTGCTCAATGTGTGGAATGCCATCCCTAGACTTTCTTAAGGCCCATTAGGACACACACCTGTGTCTTCAGATTTTTGTTCAAGACCTTAGTTTGTTTTCTCAATCTATTCTGCACACACTGTGTTTTTGCTGCTATTCCTGCTGACTTTGCTGAATTCATCCGTCTTGTTGCCCTGCAGATTCCTGAGTGTGCCTAGTCCTCATTCCCCAGGGGCTATTCTGCCAGCTGCACTGATCCCCGGGGATTGTGGACCCACTCAGATCTGGGCTTACTGGGTCCACTTCACGAAGTGAACCTAACAAAGGCCGGAGATGAAGCAGAACAAGAGACCAGTCGAAAAGGCAACTCCCCACATGGCTTGTTCCTGTCACACTGCCCTTGAATATGCAGGCCAATAACCCATTGCATCCATCAAAGTCCGCTGCTTGGCTGACCTATAAATGCCTTAAAGATTTAAGAATAATTACATAGCCCCCTACCTCTCCACACCTAAACCCTATAGAAAACTGGTAGACCCTTCTTAAAAGGGAGATTTATGGTGAAGAAAAACAGTCACCTTTCTGAAGAGTGTCTGGAGGCTGTGGTCCAAAAAGTTGATGGTCAACAGATTAAGTAATTCACAGACTCCATGGATGGAAGGCTTACGACTGTTATTGAAAAGAATGGGGGCTATATCGTCAATGTATTTTTGTATATTTTGAGTTGTTTGGTTATCATTCACACTTTGACAGATGAAAATAAACAATAGATGGGAAAATGTAAATTTTTTATTTAGTGACATAATTCTGCACACTAATAGTTGTCCAGTAATTATGCAGACATATATATTCAAAGTAAGACAAAACCTTACTTTTCCTTTCTTAAATATTCAGGTTTATTAACCTTTTGGATTGACCAACAGCACTGTAGTTGTTTAATGTACACAGTGTATACTGCATCAGCAAGATCTTTCCCGAGCAAAAATTCCAAGGCAGATTAATGTTTCAATATGTGCTGTTCAAGAGGCACAAAAAATGGGCAACTTTGAGGACCATACCATAGATGCAGTGGTTGGCCAAGCAAAATTAGTAGAACAGATTAAATACACATCATGCTTACTTCTCTTTGAAATCAGATAATGTCCATTATTACTATCAGTTCAGAATTGGCAACAACCAATGAAACCAAGCATTGCCCATCTACTGTTCGAAGAAGTGTGGCCAGAAATGATCTTAGTAGAATTGTGGCCAAAAAGCCATAATTTCAACAAGTCTCAGTGATTCAACTATGCAAAAAAAACATTGGAACTGTAAGTGCAGAAAAATGGCAGCAGGTGTTCTAGACTGAGGAGTTAAAATGTGAAATATTGGCTGTAACACAAGTTTCTTCTCCGAGGGGCTGGCAAGCAGTATAATATTGAGTGTCCACAGGTAACAGTGAAGCATGGTGGAGGTTCTTTGCATTTCGAGGGTTACCACAGGGAAATAGAAAAAAAATGCATGTTTACAGCAGGGAACTTCAAAAGAAAAAGTTAAACTACTCATTTGGAATCAAAAGCGCTTTTGTTTTTTACTAGTTACTGTTGTCTAATTAGGGTTTCTCTAAATACTGTGAAATATGTCAGTAATATATCTGGCTGTAATATTTCAGTTAATAATGGAAGACTCCAATCCACAGCAACAGTGAAAAATAAAACCAAATACATCTAACAAACTGATTTAGTAGAATCTTATGTAGTGGCGGGCAGACAGTTCTGTGAAACCTAACACATGAAGAACATGGTCAGAAATGTATATTAGAACAAAATAATCCATTTATATACATTGTAATAACATGTTGATTGTATAATTGAATGTAAAACACACCTCAGGTCCTTTTTCACATCCAGAAAATCAAAACAATTAAGAAAATTGTAGAAAAAATATAATTTGGATAATTCTTCTTCTAAAAGTAAACCCGATGACATTTGATGTCACAAATATTAAGGAAATAATCCAATTATTGCTTTCTGGAGTTTCCTGGACCCTAACTACTGAAGATGCTAATCAAAAGAAAATAGAACTTTGAAGTCAATTTCAGAGGATCTAAACAGAGCTCCAATGTTCTATGACCTGTCAACGTATGGCAACCTTTGCGAATTCTGTCTTTACATGGCGTCTAATCTACCTTCACCTCTGATCTGTGGTGCTGTCCGTTTTAACAACTTAATGAACATGTACCTATTACACTGGCATTACATCTGTCAATTTGCTAAAGATCTAAGCAATTAGCAACGTCATTTTTTCACAAAGCAAAGCAGAAATTTACAAAATATCATTAAAACAAATGTCAATATAATTTTTTGCATTAATTAGTTGTAGGTGTGGGTAAAATTTTGTAATATACAAAATTTAATTATGGAAATAATCATTTACTCCAACCTTCGTGCACTTCCCTACACCTGCCTGTGGATTCTCACTTTTCCTACCTGGGAGCCAACTAAAGAACTGAAGACAAGAGGAATGTGAGTGGGAAGAAATTAAAGGCAACCAGTCAAATCCCCTGTGCCCCCAGAACCACCAGTAGTGTATGCACACTGTATACATATTCCCTTCTAGTGCCTAATAGTCCCTGTATTACATTACATACAGAAACAGATCTTTAGAAAAAGTATTTCTAAAGTCTATTTAGGATATGTAAATGAGGACTTTGACGAGTTAAAGAGGCATTATTGTCTCCAGCCTAGTCGGCCCATTTAGCATGTGATCACTCCCCTATGGGCGTGACAACATAGCTTACAAGCACCGACGTCATCGCTAGCGCTATGCATATGTGGCGCCCCAGGGTCCTGGTCGTCACATTAGCATTGCTTTCCTCACGGGGAGAGTGATGTTACGTTTGGAAGTGATGAAGGATATCTTTTATCACCATACACACAACATGTTCACACTCCAGGTCACAAGGGGGAGCTTTTGATCCTATTCCTAGGTGACTCCCCTGCATACGCATATAAATTGTGGTTTGGAGGGAAAGTTAGTCAGATAGTGCCAGTAAGGCGACTGGAGCAGTCTGAGGCAGGAAGAATGTATGAGGGGTCGTGCAGCCACGAGAAAGTGCTGCAGCTTTGGGATAGAGATACAGAAGGAAAGGACACCATTCAGTGAGAGTGAGGGAGAGCGAGGCACAGGTGAGTGACACCAGGGGGAGGACAGCAGTGAGCAGAGTGTCTCCATGGCAAAGCGCAGATAACCGGTAGCCAGACCACCGAGGTTGTAAGGGACTCTAAGACTTACATCAGAAACCGGCAGGATAGCTGAACTGGAAGTTACCTGTCCACCACACACACCTGATACACAGTAACATATAGATTCTCGGGGCGTGCTAGAGTCCCAGTAAAAAGGCTCGAGTTACCTGTCATGCAGGTATAGTCCTATCCTATATGGGGGACAGAGAGAAGAACTGTGAGGACCTTATCTGAAGCCATAGGCAGTAAGGGACAACACCACCACCACGCTAGAGGAAGGCTTTTAACTCCACCTGGTAAAGGGGACTCTGGATTCGCTTCCAAGGCGGCAAAACCCTGCCTGCCCTGTGATCTGGTACCCTGGACTGTGGCTGCCTGAAGTCTTCAGTAAACCAGGTAAAGAGACTGCAAACCTGTGTCCTTGTTCTTTACTGCACCATTCACCATCTTCCATCTACACACCGGGAGCCCTGGGGATATACTTCACCTGTGGGAAGTGGCACCATCTAGCTGCCATAACATCACCCCACATCATACCACAGGTGGCGTCACGAGTATAAACTTTATTCAATTTCCCCTTTTACATGGGCGCCCAGGGCCACAGACTGGGTCGCCACCGTGACTTCCCCTGTGAACACCGGACCCGGTACCAGGTACCCCACAGCCCTAGCAGGCGACTCACATACCTTGCGCATACAGGCAGTTTCATTTCTTCACTGCATTGATAAATATATAAATAAATAAATAAATAATAATAATAATAATAATAGTAATTGATCCTCTGAAGCCAGCTGTACACATGCCGGCTACAGAGAGGAGCACGGCATATGCTCGGAAGTGCAGAAGACTTCCGCTCATACGCAGTGCACCTCTCTGAAGCGTTATAACATCTAAGTGGGAGGTCAGAATTTTTATTTTTTTTCATAGGCACTCTTTTAAAAGGACCATATTCTGCAAAAGATCTGCAAAGATCATCATAAATCATGATCGAAACATGCTACCATGGCTTGCAGGGTCTCTAGACTTGTCTCCCATCTAACACATTTGGGACACCATTGGTCAGCAATGGCAAATAGAGCTACCAGCAGCGGATTCTGACGACTTGCATGTCCAACTGCAGTTAGCGTGGCAAAACATTCCTCAGACAATCATTAATAACCTCAATGCTAGCAGCCAAAGCATGTAAATGGTTTTGTAAATTATGTATTATGTAAAAAATGATGTTTCCAAAATTGTCCTGATGTAAAGTTGACACGTGGGAAATGTTATTTATTAACTATTTTGTGCGACACAACTCTGATTTAAGGTCACAAAAATTAAAAGTTTGAAAATTGCCAAATTTTCCACATTTTTGCTAAATTTCCATTTTTTTCATAAACAAACACAAGTCATATCAAAGAAATTACACCACTAACATGAAGTACAATATGTCACGAAAAAAATCTCAGAATCAGTGGAATCCGCTGAAGTGTTCCAGAGTTATAACCTCATAAAGTAACAGTGGTCAGAATTGTAAAAATTGGCTCGGTCACTAAGGGGTTAACATATCGATCGATCCTGTGATTTCCATCATTCCACAACTTTCCGCCCTTGGCGTTGCAATTGCTTTGCTGAAGACTATATGTGCAACATTCAAGTGCTTTTTTTTTTTTTTTTTATAAAAAACTGTAATGCATATTTATTCTGGACATACTGTTAACATTATTTCCATGCACACTAATGCCTTTTGCAAACTTAAAGAGCAATTTTCATTTCATATATTAACCCCTTCCCGACCTGTGACAGCGTATGCGTCATGAAAGTCGGTGCCAATCCGACCTGTGACGCATATGCTGTGTCACAGAATGATCGCGTCCCTGCAGATCGGGTGAAAGGGTTAACTCCTATTTCACCCGATCTGCAGGGAGAAGGGGAGTTGTACTTCAGCCCAGGGAGGGTGGCTTTGCCCCCACGTGGCTACGATCGCTCTGATTGGCTGTTAAAAGTGCAACAGCCAATCAGAGCAATTTGCAATATTTCACCTATGAAAATGGTGAAATATTGCAATCCAGCCATGGCCGATGCTGCAATAGCATCTGCCATGGCTGGAAATCATGTTCTGCCCCCCCCCCCACCGCCCCCGATCTCCTCCCCAGTCCTCCATTTTGACCGGTACCCCCCTCCGTCCCCCTGTCCGCTCACCCGTGCTCCTGTCCGCTCCCCTCGTCCTCCGATCCCCCCCCTGTGCTCCGATCCACCCCCCCACCACCCCCTCATACTTACCGAGCCTCCTGAAGTTGGTCCGTCTTCTCCCTGGGCGCCGCCATCTTCCAAAATGGCGGGCGCATGCGCAGTGCGCCCGCCGAATCTGCCAGCCGGCAGATTCATTACAAAGTACATTTTGATCGCTGTGGTAGGTTCTATCACAGCGATCAAAATAAAAAAATAATAAATTAACCCCCCCCTTTATCACCCCCATAGGTAGGGACAATAATAAAATAAAGAAAATATATTTTTTTTCTTTTTCCACTAGGGTTAGGGTTAGAACTAGGGTTAGAACTAGGGTTAGAACTAGGGGTAGGGTTAGGGTTAGGGTTAGGGTTATGGCATGTGCACACAGTGCAGATTTGGCCGCGGATCCGCAGCGGATTGGCCGCGGATCCGCAGCGGATTGGCCGCGGATCCGCTGCGGATTGGCCGCGGATCCGCTGCGGATTGGCCGCGGATCCGCAGCGGATTGGCCGCGGATCCGCAGCGGATTGGCCGCTGCGAATTCGTAGCAGTTTTCCATCAGGTTTACAGTACCATGTACACCTATGGAAAACCAAATCCGCTGTGCCCATGGTGCAGAAAATTCCGTGCAGAAACGCTGCGTTGTATTTTCCGCAGCATGTAAATTCTTTGTGAGGATTCCCCAGCGTTTTACACCTGTTCCTCAATAGGAATCAGCAGATGAAATCCGCACAAAAAAACACTGGAAATCTGCTGTAAATCCGCAGGTAAAACGCAGTGCCTTTTACCTGCAGATTTTTCAAAAATCGTGCGGAAAAATCTCACACGAATCCGCAACGTGGGCACATAGCCTTAGGGTTAGGGTTGGAATTAGAGTTAGGGTTGGAATTAGGGCTAGGGTTGGAAATAGGGTTAAGATTAGGCTTGTGGTTAGGGTTACGGATAGGGTTAGGGGTGTGTTGGGGTTACAGTTGTGGTTAGGGTTGGGATTAGGGTTAGGGTTGGGATTAGGGTTAGGATTAGGGTTGGAATTAGGGTTACGGGTGTGTTGGGGTTAGGGTTGTGGTTAGGGGTGTGTTGGGGGTTAGGGTTGTGATTAGGGTTATGGCTACAGTTGGGATTAGGATTAGGGGTGTGTTGGGGTTAGTGTTGAAGTTAGAATTGAGGGGTTTCCACTGTTTAGGCACATCAGGGGTCTCCAAACGCAACATGGCGCCACCATTGATTCCAGCCAATCTTGTGTTCAAAAAGTCAAATGGTGCTCCCTCCCTTCCAAGCCCCGACGTGCGCCCAAACAGTGGTGTACCCCCACATTTGGGGTACCAGCGTACTCAGGACAAACTGGGCAACAACTCTTGGGGTCCAATTTCTCCTGTTACCCTTGCAAAAATAAAAAAATACTTGCTAAAACATAATTTTTGAGGAAAGAACAATTATTTTTTATTTTCACGGCTCTGCGTTATTAACTTCTGTGAAGCACTTGGGGGTTGAAAGTGCTCACCACACATCTAGATAAGATCCTTCGGGGGTCTAGTTTCCAAAATGGGGTCACTTGTGGGGTGTTTCTACTATTTAGGCACATCAGGGGCTCTGCAAATGCAACGTGATGCCCGCAGACCATTCCATCAAAGTCTGCATTTCAAATGTCACTACTTCCCTTCCGAGCCCTGACGTGCGCCCAAACAGTGGTTTAGCCCCACATATGGGGTACCAGCACACTCACAACAAACTGGGCAACAAATATTGGGGCCCAATTTCTCCTGTTACCCTTGTGAAAATAAAAAATTGCTTGCTAAAACATCTTTTTTGAGGAAAGAAAAATGATTTTTTATTTTCACGGCCCTGCGTTGTAAACTTCTGTGAAGCTCTTGGGGGTTGAACGTGCTCACCACACATCTAGATAAGATCCTTCGGTGGTCTAGTTTCCAAAATGGGGTCACTTGTGGGGTGTTTCTATTATTTAGGCACATCAGGGGCTCTGCAAATGCAACATGATGCCCGCAGACCATTCCATCAAAGTCTGCATTCCAAAACGTCACTACTTCCCTTCCGAGCCCCGGCATGTGCCCAAACAGTGGTTTACCCCCACATATGGGGTATCAGCGTACTCAGGAGAAACTGGACAACAACTTTTGGGGTCAAATTTCTCCTGTTACCCTTGCAAAAATAAAAAATTCTGGGCTAAAAAAATATTTTTGAGGAAAGGAAACATTTATTATTTTCACGGCTCTGTGTTATAAACTTCTGTGAAGCACTTGGGGGTTCAAAGTGCTCAACACACATCTAGATAAGTTCCCTTGGGGGTCTAGTTTCCAAAATTGAGTCACTTGTGGGGAGTTCCTACTGTTTAGGCACATCAGGGGCTCTGCAAACGCAACCTGACGCCCGCAGAGCATTCCATCAAAGTCTGCATTTCAGAACGTCACTACTTCCCTTCCAAACCCCGACGTGTGCCAAAACAGTGGTTTACCCCCACATATGGGGTATTAGCGTACTCAGGAGAAACTGGACAACAACTTTTGGGGTCCAATTTCTCCTGTTACCCTTGGGAAAATAAAAAATTGTGGGCTAAAAAATCATTTTTGAGAAAAGAAAAATAATTTTTTATTTTCATGGCTCTGCGTTATAAACTTCTGTGAAGCACTTGGGGGTTCAAAGAGCTCACTATGCTTCCTAGATAAGTTCCTTGGGGGGTCTAGTTTCCAAAATGGAGTCACTTGTGTGGGAGCTCCAATGTTTAGGCACACAGGGGCTCTCCAAACGCGACATGGTGTCCGCTAATGATTGGAGCTAATTTTCCATTCAAAAAGCCAAATGGCGTGCCTTCCCTTCCGAGCCCTGCGGTGCGCCCAAACAGTGGTTTACCCCCACATATGGGGTATCATCGTACTCAGGACAAACTGGACAACAACATTTGGGGTCCAATTTCTCCTATTACCCTTGGGAAAATAAAAAATTCTGGGCTAAAAATCATTTTTGAGGAAAGAAAAATTATTTTTTATTTTGACGGCTCTGCGTTATAAACTTCTGTGAAGCACCTGGGGGTTATAAGTGCTCACTATGCATCTAGATAAGTTCCTTGGGGGGTCTAGATTCCAAAATGGGGTCACTTGTAGGGGAGCTCCAATGTTTAGGCACACAGGGGCTCTCCAAACGCGACATGGTGTCCGCTAACGATTGGAGCTAATTTTCCATTCAAAAAGTCAAATGGCACGCCTCCCCTTCCGAGCCTTGCCGTGCACCCAAACAGTGGTTTACCCCCACATATGAGGTATCGTCGTACTCAGGAGAAATTGCCCAACAAATTTTAGGATCCATTTTATCCTGTTGCCCATGTGAAAATGAAAAAATTGAGGCTAAAAGAAATTTTGTGTGAAAAAAAGTACTTTTTCATTTTTACGGATCAATTTGTGAAGCACCTGGGGGTTTAAAGTGCTCACTATGCTTCTAGATAAGTTCCTTGGGGGGTCTAGTTTCCAAAATGGGGTCACTTGTGGGGGAGCTCCAATGTTTAGGCACACGGGGGCTCTCTAAACGCGACATGGTGTCCGCTAAAGATTGGAGCCAATTTTTCATTCAAAAAGTCAAATGGCGCTCCTTCCCTTCCGAGCCCTGCCGTGCGCCCAAACAGTGGTTTACCCCCACATATGAGGTATCAGCGTACTCAGGACAAATTTGAAAACAACGTCCGTGGTCCAGTTTCTCCTTTTATCCTTGGGAAAATAAAAAAAATTTCGCTAAAAGATCACTTTTGTGACTAAAAAGTTAAATGTTCATTTTTTACTTCCATGTTGCTTCTGCTGCTGTGAAACACCTGAAGGGTTAATAAACTTCTTGAATGTGGTTTTGAGCACCTTGAGGGGTGCAGTTTTTAGAATGGTGTCACTTTTGGGTATTTTCAGCCATATAGAACCCTCAAACTGACTTCAAATGTGATGTGGTCCCTAAAAAAAATGGTTTTGTAAATTTTGTTGTAAAAATGAGAAATCACTGGTCAAATTTTAACCCTTATAACTTCCTAGCAAAAAAAAAATTTGTTTCCAAAATTGTGCTGATGTAAAGTAGACATGTGGGAAATGTTATTTATTAACTATTTTGTGTCACATAACTCTCTGGTTTAACAGAATAAAAATTCAAAATGTGAAAATTGCGAAATTTTCAAAATTTTTGCCAAATTTCCGTTTTTTTTGCAACTAAACTCAGAAATTATCGACCTAAATTTACCACTATCATGAAGCCCAATATGTCACGAAAAAACAATCTCAGAATCGCTAGGATCCGTTGAAGCGTTCCTGAGTTATTACCTCATAAAGGGACACTGGTCAGAATTGCAAAAAACGGCAAGGTCATTAAGGCCAAAATAGGCTGGGTCATGAAGGGGTTAATACATGTGAAAATAAGAAACTTTGTAATAATATCTGAGAAATCTGCTTATTTTACCTCCTTGAACAAATATTCATTCTCAAAATTCTCAGTTTATGGGTATAATCTGTATTAATTGAAGACCGATTTTTACACTACTGAGAAGAGTCTATGTAATTGGGAGGAGCTCTGACTTTCCTCTACATAGAATCTCATCAGTAGCAACAGTCATCTCCTATCTCAGCAATGTAACAATCTGTCTTCACTGAATACAGTTTTTACCCATAAACTGAGAATTTTGAAAATGAATGATCAGTCCTGGCAGAGAGAGAAGCAGATTTCTTTGATTAGATTTACTGTATTTTTTGGACTATAAAACGCACTTTTTTCCTCCAAAATTTTGGAGGGAAGTGGTTGGTGAGTCTGATAGTCCGGTTGTACCTTATAGTGTGGCTGTGGATGGGGAGGGGAAGAGCGGCGGGTTACAGGAGGCTGGAGCCAGCTGCTGCAGCTAACACGTCTGTCTGCTGTTAAAGAACATGAATATTCACTGCTCCCTACCCCATAGTCCTTCTCAACTCTATGCACTGACACTGGTGCCAAGCGGTGAGAGGGACTTTGGGAGTGGAGAGGTGAATATTCATGTATAACGGGTTGGGGGCCATATCAACCTGAGTGGGGACATATATACTAGGATGGGGATCATATATACCAGGATGGGGACTTATATGGGGGTGTAGGGGTTGTACTCGCTCAGGTGCGATGGGTGACACTCAGGAGACACGTTTTCTTAAAAGTTCACAGGTTTATTGCTCCATAAACCACATTGCAACAGGAACAACAGGTAAACAGTCTTACATCAGAGAGATGAATCCTCAATGTCCATAGTGGAGCTCCGCTCTCTCAGGTCTGTGGGCACACAGACTGTGCTATGTCCAGCATGTAGGCTCTCCAGCCTAAATATGGTCTCTGTGTGTTGTTCAGGACGTCTGTCCCCACGTGGAACCGTCCAACACACAGGCCACTCTGCAGTGTCCAGCCAGGACACATGGAAATGTGTCCACCCTGACAGACTCCCACACACTCACACCATGTGCTACACACACCTCCTTTACATAGGTGTAACCACACCCAGGTACCTGTCACATGGCCAGTCAGGTGAGCGTGACATCACCACAGGTCCTTACACACAAAACCATCTTACGTGTTCAGACATGCCTCTTTGGGTGGGTTTGTAGGTGACTGAACCCACCCATCTCTCCAATCACCTGGAAGCCTTCCCAATGTAAACAAATCCCTCAGCAGTAGATCTGCTTGAGCAAAACATACCCAGGCTTCCATCACAGGGCCACCCACCTCTGCGATACATACCGTCCATTAATCACATGACCAGTCGCTATGCCACAGGGGATATTAATAGAGAATTGGGGGACACTATCCCTGTAACAGTGTCAGCAGCAGATCTCCACCCCCTTCCATAAGAGTGCGTCATGACTACATTCTTTTGCTTCAATTTTTTTCCTCCTCCAAAACCTAGGTGCGTCTTATGGTCCGATGCATCTTAGGCTATGTGCACACATTGCGGTTTTTACCGCGGAACCGCAGCGATTTTGATGCTGCGGGTCCGCAGCAGTTTCCATTGGGGTTTACAGTAAACATGTAAACCAATGGGAAACCGCAAACCGCTGTGCACATGCAACCCGCAGCATGTCACTTCTTTGTGCAGAATCGCTGCGATTCTGTACACATAGGAATGCATTGATCCGCTTACCTCCCGCATGTGGCTGTGCCCACGATGCGGGAAGTAAGCGGATATTGTGCAGTTGCTACCCGGGGTGGAGGATAGGAGACTCTCCTCCAGGCCCTGGGAACCATATTTGTGGTAAAAAAAAGAAATAAAATAAAAAAAGATATACTCACATCTCAGTGCTGCACGCGGCCATCCGGTCTCAGGTTTGCTATGCGAGCAGGACCTGCGGTGACGTCGCGGTCACATGACCGTGACGTCGCGGTCACATGACCGTGACATCACAAAGGTCCTTCTCGCACTTGCATCTTAGGAACCGGACCGCCGCGTGCAGCACCGAGGAGATCGGGACGTCAGAGGGTGAGTATATAACCATGTTTTATTATTTTTAACATTACTATTGATGCTGCATATTGCTGCATATGCAGCATCAATAGTGTAGGAGTAAACACGCAGCGGAAACCGCAAGACAAAACGTGATAAATCTGCAGGGATAACCCCAGCGGTTTTGCCCTGCAGATTTATCAAATCCGCTGCGGGAGAACCCGCAGGGACCCGAACCTACGTGTGCACATGGCCTTATAGTCCGAAAAATGCAGTATTACAAATATTCTTATTTTCATGTGTACTATTGATTTAGTAAATAAAAATTAAAATGATGGTAAAAATATGTTATAATACTCCATACAAATAGTAGCAGTGGATATTTTTGCTTAAAGTAAAGCCAAACTGTTCAGCTTACAAAATAAAATATTGCTTCCAATCATCAGCACTAAGTGAGGCTGACATTTACAGTGCAGCGCCCAGCAGAGAGCTTCTAGCTGGCACAAAATTCTCTTTATTGACATGGAAATCAGGGTATTTAAATGAAATGCAGCCAAAATACTGTTTTTGGCAGACGGACACACAGGATGCCCAGATAATTACCTGTCACACATATTTTTCAATTATCATCGATTTTTAATCTTTTTTAAGCCAAGAAAATTATACCAGTCAAGATAGATAACGTGCTGGATATCCAGTGGAGTAAAGCACAAGGTTGATGGGTAATGATGATTACAATGAAAAGCAAAGGGGAGGTGTGTAATAAGACTTGGAAATCATAACATTTTTAATTGTAATGCCACATAGGATATATAACAGACAGTGGATATGGCCGTTGGAGAGGAAATGCCTCATAACACATTGCTGAATCTAGGCATAGCGTCTTTATATGACTCACCTAGGATAAAAAGGAACAACAGCTATAGAACATATTTTTAGTGGACCTGTCAGGTGTCCGGTGTAGTAGTCTACCTAAGGAAAGCAAAGCATAAAGGGGCAATATATAGTTTTATAGTATTTGCAGCTTTTATAAGGATCATAAAGTCATATGTCTGTAAGCTCTGCTTTCACTGCTCATAGGAGAAAATAGTCAGCGTTTCCAGTATGAATATCCATACAGGGAGAGCTCTCAATTAAATAATTCAAACTATAAGCTATATCCGTATATATTGCAGTACACAAAAGCACACACCTCATCCTTTGCTATCCTTAATTAGGTCAACTTGGGATACCTGACTCTTTAAAGGGGTTTTCCTCATAATAGTAAATGATGGCATGTTACTAAGAATAAGATAAGTGAAGGTCTCATTTTTTATCTCAATAGCCATTCTTCCGGTCACTGACTTTTCAGGGAATTGTAGGACAGACTCAGATAATTAAACAGAGCCACATTTCTGTTTCCTACAAAACACTTTGTTGGGAGCCCTTCTACATATACTTTTTTTCTGGCAGTTTCAAAAAGCCAGGCTCATTAATTAGAATGCCATGTCATTTTCTAATGGAACCCCAATTTATTCAAGGATCAGCAACACTGCAGTCAAGGTCTCCTACTCTGTAGAAAAGAATAGTTGTCCTAGCATATCGCAATGGATAACCTCAGCACTGAAGAAGGACTATGATGCTTCCTTAAAAGGTGAATATATTAGGATACATCATAGGTGAAATGGATTTTGTCCGATGTTTTGATCTAACAGAAGGTCTTTTTTGTGGATAGTTAAAAGCAGGAAGTGGCTGGTGTAGGAAGGGGTGGAGCATTAAGGCAACTGTGTGTTACCGCCAAATAGGTGAAAACATTGGACCAGATCTGTTTTCCTATGAAATATCCTAATAAATATATTCACCTTTTAAGCAAGCATCATAGTCTTCATCTCCTTTAGTGCTGAGGTTATTCATTATGACATTCCACTGGAAAACCATAACATTATACTACAGGATATATCTAATTAAATGGCTGTGCACCTTTTTCTAACACACTTTTTCCTTCCACTCAACTTTCCATTAATATGCTTGGATACAGCACTCTGTGAACAGCCAGCTTCTTTAGCAATGATCTTTTGTGGCTTGCCCTCCTTGTGGAGTGTGTCAATTACTGCCTTCTGGACATCTGTCAAGTCAGCAGTCCTCTCCATGATTGTATAACCTACTAAAATAGAGTAAGGGACCTTTTTAAATGCTTAAAATGCATTTACAGGTGTTTTTTGTTAATTATTCTAATTTACTGAGATAATGACTTTTGGGTTTTCATTGGCTGTAAGCCATAAGCATCAACATTAAGAGAAATAAACATAGATTTCTCTGTTTGTAATGACTTTATATAATAAACAAGTTTTACTTTTTGTATTGAAGAACTGAAATAAATTAACTTTTTGATAATATTCTAATTTTGCGAGAAGCACCTGTATATTCAACGTGTGTTAAGCAACCCAAAACTAATGGTAAGAAATAATGTATTAAAGGGAATCTGTCATCACATTTGACCTATCTGAACTATTAATATGGGAATACATTTTATAGAATGCTGAAAACAGTCCTACCTGTATGTATCATCAGAGGCCTTGTTGCTGAGAAATCATCTTAATCATCTTTTATCACTTAATATAAATAATCTCTTCCAGTCTCTGGGGAGGTTGGTGATTGGAAGATAACTTGGCTTCCAGAGGTTATTATACCTGAAGGAGGAGTTACCAGTGTGATGTGTTATGGCTGCTCTCTGCTCTCCTTATCTCACTGCAGAACTGTGTGTGATTATTCCTGACATATCTGCAGGTTCCTCTCATCTTCAGCTTCCAGCTCACAGGCAGCCAGGGCTGCAATATTGTTGCAATACAGCAGAGCTTAGAGAGAAGCAAAAAAGTGTTTGCATTAAGATTAGTGTTGAGCATTCCGATACCGCAAGTATCGGGTATCGGCCGATAATTGCGGGTATCGGAATTCCGATACCGAGATCCGATACTTTTGTGGTATCGGGTATCGGTATCGAAACAACATTAATGTAAAAATGTGTAAAAGAGAGAATTAAAATAAAAAATATTGCTATACTCACCTCTCCGACGCAGCCTGCACCTTACCGAGGGAAGCGGCAGCGTTCTTTGTTTAAAATTCGCGCTTTTCTTTCCTTACGTGAAGTCCCGGCTTGTGATTGGTCGCGTGCCGCCGATGTGGCGGCGACGCAACCAATCACAGCAAGCCGTGACGTAATTTCAGGTCATTCAGTATTTTAAAATTACGCTCCGGCTTTGTGATTGGTTGCGTCGCAGTCACATGGGCGACGCAACCAATCACAGCAAGCCGTGACGTAATTTCAGGTCCTTAAGGATTTTAAAATTACGTCCCGGCTTTGTGATTGGTTGCGTCGCAGTCACATGGGCGACGCAACCAATCACAAGCCGTGACGTCACGGGAGGCTGGACACGCGCGCATTTTAAAATGCCCGCGAGTCCAGCCTCCCGTGACGTCCCGGCTTGTGATTGGTTGCGGCGCGGTCAACCAATCTCAAGCCGGGAGGCTGGACACGCGCGCTGTTGTGAATTTACCTTTTGGCTCCCTCTAGTGGCTACTAGTGTTTTTACTCTGGGTATGTCTATCATCCCTTGTATGCTCACCTGGGTCGTTAGGTCAGGGGTGTTGCTATATTAGCTCCCTGGACCTTCAGTTCAATGCCTGGCAACGTTGATATCAGAGCTAATCTGTAGTGCTCTTGTCTACTGATCCTGGTTCCTGCTTGATTAAGCTAAGTCTGCTTTCTTGCTTTTTGCTATTGTTTTTGTTTGCATTTTTGTCCAGCTTGTACATAATCTGTATCCTATCCTTGCTGGAAGCTCTAGGGAGGCTGGAGTTCTCCCCCCGGGCCGTTAGACGGTTCGGGGGTTCTTGAATCTCCAGTGTGGATTTTTGTAGGGTTTTTGTTGACCATATAAGTTATCTTACTACATTCTGCTATTAGTGAGTGGGCCTCTCTTTGCTAAACCTAGTTCATCTCTGTGTTTGCCATTTCCTCTTACCTCACCGTTATTATTTGTGGGGGGCTTGTATCCAACTTTTGGGGTCTATTCTCTGGAGGCAAGAGAGGTCTTTGTTTTCCTCTTCTAGGGGTAGTTAGTCCTCCGGCTGGCGCGAGACATCTAGCGACCAACGTAGGCATGTTCCCCGGCTACTTCTAGTGTTGGCGTTAGGAGTAGATATATGGTCAACCCAGTTACCACTGCCCTATGAGCTGGATTTTTGTACTTCGCAGACTTGCTGATATCTCTGAGACCCTCGCCATTGGGGTCATAACAGTTTGCCAGGCCAGTATTAAATGTTAAATGCATTGCAGAAGCGGGATTATAAGAAAGAAAGTTCTGAGTTTTTTTTTTCTCTCTCTCATTTTTTTTTCTTTTCCCCTTTACCTCTGAGTGGCTTTTGATTGCTGCAGACATGAATGTCCAGACCTTGATTACAAGTGTGGACCAGCTTGCTGCTCGTGTGCAGGGCATACAAGATTATGTTACCAGAAATCCTATGTCAGAACCTAAGATACCGATTCCTGAACTGTTTTCCGGAGACCAATTTAAGTTTAGAAATTTCAGGAATAATTGTAAATTGTTTTTGTCCCTGAGACCCTGTTCCTCTGGAGACTCCGCTCTGCAAGTGAAAATTGTTATTTCTTTTTTACGGGGCGACCCTCAGGATTGGGCTTTCTCGCTGGCGCCAGGAGATCCGGCATTGGCTGATATTGATGCGTTTTTTCTGGCGCTCGGTTTGCTTTATGAGGAACCCAATCTTGAGATTCAGGCAGAAAAAGCCTTGCTGGCTATGTCTCAGGGCCAGGACGAGGTTGAAGTGTATTGCCAAAAATTTCGGAAATGGTCCGTGCTGACCCAGTGGAACGAGTGTGCATTGGCTGCAAATTTTAGAAATGGTCTTTCTGAAGCCATTAAGAATGTGATGGTGGGTTTTCCCATTCCCACAGGTCTGAATGAATCTATGGCCCTGGCTATTCAAATCGACCGGCGGTTGCGGGAGCGCAAAACCGCAAATTCCCTCATGGTGTTGTCTGAACAGGCACCTGAATTAATGCAATGTGATAGAATCCTGACTAGAAATGAGCGGAAAATTCATAGACGCCAGAATGGCTTGTGTTACTACTGTGGTGATTCTACACATGTTATCTCAGCATGCTCTAAACGTCTCACTAAGGTTGTTAGTCCGGTCGTCATTGGTAATTTGCAACCTAAATTTATTCTATCTGTAACTTTGATTTGCTCACTGTCATCGTATCCTGTCATGGCGTTTGTGGACTCAGGTGCGGCCCTGAGCCTTATGGATCTGTCATTTGCCAAGCGCTGCGGATTTGTTCTTGAGCCATTGGAAAATCCTATCCCTCTTAGGGGTATTGATTCTACGCCATTGGCAAAAAATAAACCGCAGTTTTGGACACAGGTTACCATGTGCATGACTCCCGAACATCGGGAGGTAATACGTTTTCTTGTTCTGCATAAAATGCATGATTTGGTTGTTTTGGGTTTGCCATGGTTACAGACCCATAATCCAGTCTTGGACTGGAAGGCTATGTCAGTGTCAAGTTGGGGCTGCCATGGAATTCATGGAGATTCCCTGCCCTTGTCTATTGCTTCTTCTACGCCTTCGGAAGTTCCGGCGTATTTGTCTGATTATCAGGATGTCTTCAGCGAGTCTAAGTCCAGTGCACTGCCTCCTCATAGGGAATGTGACTGTGCAATAGATTTGATCCCTGGCAGTAAGTTTCCTAAGGGGAGACTGTTTAATCTGTCGGTACCTGAACATACCGCGATGCGTTCATATATCAAGGAGTCTCTTGAGAAGGGGCATATCCGTCCTTCTTCCCCTCTTGGTGCGGGATTCTTTTTTGTGGCCAAAAAGGACGGATCTTTGAGGCCTTGTATTGACTATCGGCTTTTAAATAAGATCACTGTCAAATTTCAGTATCCTTTGCCGTTGTTGTCAGATTTGTTTGCCCGGATTAAAGGTGCCAAGTGGTTCACCAAGATAGACCTTCGTGGTGCGTACAACCTTGTGCGCATTAGGCAGGGCGATGAATGGAAAACCGCATTCAATACGCCCGAAGGTCATTTTGAGTACTTGGTGATGCCATTTGGGCTCTCTAATGCAAATTCAGTTTTTCAGTCCTTCATGCATGACATTTTCCGGAAGTATCTGGATAAATTTTTGATTGTTTATCTGGATGATATTCTGGTTTTTTCTGATGATTGGGACTCGCATGTGGAGCAGGTCAGGATGGTTTTTGAGATTTTGCGTGAAAATTCTTTGTTTGTAAAAGGCTCAAAGTGTCTCTTTGGTGTACAGAAGGTTCCCTTTTTGGGGTTCA
The DNA here is from genome assembly GCF_051348905.1 of Ranitomeya variabilis. Taxonomy (NCBI): domain Eukaryota; kingdom Metazoa; phylum Chordata; class Amphibia; order Anura; family Dendrobatidae; genus Ranitomeya; species Ranitomeya variabilis. The sequence continues at coordinate 156,438,314 of NC_135237.1, read as the reverse complement.
TTTTTTCCCCTTCTGCTGTGGAGATGGATCCAGTCAAGGTCCGAGCTATTCATGATTGGACTCAACCCTCGTCAGTTAAGAGTCTTCAGAAGTTCTTGGGTTTTGCTAACTTCTACCGTCGTTTTATCGCAAATTTCTTTAGCGTTGTTAAACCGCTGACGGATATGACCAAGAAAGGCTCTGATGTAGCTAACTGGGCTCCTGCTGCCGTGGAGGCTTTCCAGGAGTTGAAACGCCGGTTTACTTCGGCGCCTGTTTTGTGCCAGCCTGATGTCTCACTTCCCTTTCAGGTTGAGGTGGATGCTTCGGAGATTGGGGCAGGGGCCGTTTTGTCGCAGAGAGGCCCTGGTTGCTCTACTATGAGACCTTGTGCCTTTTTCTCTAGGAAGTTTTCGCCGGCAGAGCGAAATTATGATGTGGGCAATCGGGAGTTATTGGCCATGAAGTGGGCATTTGAGGAGTGGCGTCATTGGCTCGAGGGTGCTAAGCATCGGGTGGTGGTCTTGACTGATCACAAAAATTTGATGTATCTCGAGTCTGCTAAACGCCTGAATCCTAGACAGGCCCGCTGGTCATTGTTTTTCTCCCGTTTTGACTTTGTGGTCTCGTATTTACCAGGTTCTAAGAATGTGAAGGCCGATGCTCTGTCTAGGAGCTTTGTGCCTGATGCTCCTGGAGTCGCTGAACCTGAGGGTATTCTTAAGGAAGGAGTTATCTTGTCAGCGATTTCTCCAGATCTGCGTTGTGTGTTGCAGAGATTTCAGGCTGGTAGGCCTGACTCTTGTCCACCTGACAGATTGTTTGTGCCTGCTAAATGGACCAGCAGAGTCATTTCCGAGGTTCATTCCTCAGTGTTGGCAGGGCACCCGGGAATTTTTGGCACCAGAGATCTGGTGGCCAGGTCCTTTTGGTGGCCTTCCTTGTCAAGGGATGTGCGGTCATTTGTGCAGTCCTGCGGTACTTGTGCTCGAGCTAAGCCTTGCTGTTCTCGTGCCAGCGGGTTGCTCTTGCCCTTGCCTGTCCCGAAGAGACCTTGGACACACATCTCTATGGATTTCATTTCGGATCTCCCGGTGTCTAAAGGCATGTCTGTCATCTGGGTGATATGTGATCGTTTCTCCAAGATGGTCCATCTGGTTCCTTTTGCCTAAGCTGCCTTCCTCTGCTGATCTGGTTCCTGTGTTCTTCCAGAACGTGGTTCGTTTGCACGGCATTCCTGAGAATATTGTGTCGGACAGAGGATCCCAGTTTGTTTCCAGGTTCTGGCGATCCTTTTGTGGTAGGATGGGCATTGATTTGTCGTTTTCGTCCGCTTTTCATCCACAGACTAACGGACAAACGGAACGAACTAATCAGACTCTGGAGGCGTATTTGAGGTGTTTTGTCTCTTCTGATCAGGATGATTGGGTGACCTTCTTGCCGTTGGCTGAATTTGCCCTTAATAATCGGGCTAGTTCTGCCACCTTGGTTTCGCCATTTTTCTGTAACTCCGGTTTCCATCCTCGTTTTTCCTCGGGACATGTGGAGCCTTCTGACTGTCCTGGAGTGGATTCTGTGGTGGATAGGTTGCAGCGGATCTGGAATCATGTGGTGGACAACTTGAAGTTGTCACAGGAGAAGGCTCAGCGTTTTGCCAATCGCCGCCGCGGTGTGGGTCCCCGACTTCGTGTTGGGGATTTGGTATGGCTGTCTTCTCGATTTGTTCCTATGAAGGTCTCCTCTCCCAAATTTAAGCCTCGATTCATTGGTCCTTACAAGATATTGGAGATCCTTAATCCTGTATCCTTTCGCCTGGATCTTCCGGTGTCGTTTGCCATTCACAACGTATTTCATAGGTCCTTGTTGCGGCGGTACGTTGTGCCTGTGGTTCCTTCTGCTGAGCCTCCTGCTCCGGTGTTGGTTGAGGGCGAGTTGGAGTACGTGGTGGAGAAGATCTTAGATTCTCGTCTCTCCAGGCGGAGGCTTCAGTACCTGGTCAAGTGGAAGGGCTATGGTCAGGAGGATAATTCCTGGGTGGTCGCCTCTGATGTGCATGCGGCCGATTTAGTTCGCGCCTTTCACGCCGCTCATCCTGATCGCCCTGGTGGTCTTGGTGAGGGTTCGGTGACCCCTCACTAAGGGGGGGGTACTGTTGTGAATTTACCTTTTGGCTCCCTCTAGTGGCTACTAGTGTTTTTACTCTGGGTATGTCTATCATCCCTTGTATGCTCACCTGGGTCGTTAGGTCAGGGGTGTTGCTATATTAGCTCCCTGGACCTTCAGTTCAATGCCTGGCAACGTTGATATCAGAGCTAATCTGTAGTGCTCTTGTCTACTGATCCTGGTTCCTGCTTGATTAAGCTAAGTCTGCTTTCTTGCTTTTTGCTATTGTTTTTGTTTGCATTTTTGTCCAGCTTGTACATAATCTGTATCCTATCCTTGCTGGAAGCTCTAGGGAGGCTGGAGTTCTCCCCCCGGGCCGTTAGACGGTTCGGGGGTTCTTGAATCTCCAGTGTGGATTTTTGTAGGGTTTTTGTTGACCATATAAGTTATCTTACTACATTCTGCTATTAGTGAGTGGGCCTCTCTTTGCTAAACCTAGTTCATCTCTGTGTTTGCCATTTCCTCTTACCTCACCGTTATTATTTGTGGGGGGCTTGTATCCAACTTTTGGGGTCTATTCTCTGGAGGCAAGAGAGGTCTTTGTTTTCCTCTTCTAGGGGTAGTTAGTCCTCCGGCTGGCGCGAGACATCTAGCGACCAACGTAGGCATGTTCCCCGGCTACTTCTAGTGTTGGCGTTAGGAGTAGATATATGGTCAACCCAGTTACCACTGCCCTATGAGCTGGATTTTTGTACTTCGCAGACTTGCTGATATCTCTGAGACCCTCGCCATTGGGGTCATAACAGCGCGCATTTTAAAATGCCCGCGAGTCCAGCCTCCCGTGACGTCCCGGCTTGTGATTGGTTGCGGCGCGGTCAACCAATCACAAGCCGGGAGGCTGGACACGCGCGCATTTTAAAATGCCCGCGAGTCCAGCCTCCCGTGACGTCCCGGCTTGTGATTGGTTGCGGCGAGGTCAACCAATCACAAGCTGGGACGTCACGGGAGGCTGGACTCGCGGGCATTTTAAAATGCGCGCGTGTCCAGCCTCCCGGCTTGTGATTGGTTGACCGCGCCGCAACCAATCACAAGCCGGGACGTCACGGGAGGCTGGACTCGCGGGCATTTTAAAATGCGCGCGTGTCCAGCCTCCCGTGACGTCACGGCTTGTGATTGGTTGCGTCGCCCATGTGACTGCGACGCAACCAATCACAAAGCCGGGACGTAATTTTAAAATCCTTAAGGACCTGAAATTACGTCACGGCTTGCTGTGATTGGTTGCGTCGCCCACGTGACTGTGACGCAACCAATCACAAAGCCGGGACGTAATTTTAAAATACTGAATGACCTGAAATTACGTCACGGCTTGCTGTGATTGGTTGCGTCGCCGCCACATGGGCGGCACGCGACCAATCACAAGCCGGGACTTCACGTAAGGAAAGAAAAGCGCGAATTTTAAACAAAGAACGCTGCCGCTTCCCGCGCTGAGGTTCAGGCTGCGTCGGAGAGGTGAGTATAGCAATATTTTTTATTTTAATTCTTTCTTTTACACATTAATATGGATCCCAGGGCCTGAAGGAGAGTTTCCTCTCCTTCAGACCCTGAGAACCATCAGGAATACCGTCTAATACTTGAGTCCCATTGACTTGTATTGGTATCGGGTATCGGTATCGGATTGGATCCGATACTTTGCCGGTATCGGCCGATACTTTCCGATACCGATACTTTCAAGTATCGGACGGTATCGCTGAACACTAATTAAGATACATTTCATTTCTCCTGTTTTGTGTTAGTTACATGTCTCACAGTGGTAACTCCTCCTTCATGTAAAACAGCTCTGGAGACAGAGTTATGCTCCAGGCACCATCCTCCCCATAGCCTGGAAGAGGTCATTTATATAAAGTGAAAAAAGATTATATCTCAGCAACAAGGCATCTGATATGAGATACACAGGTAGGAGTTTTTTCAGCATTCTGTAGCTTGTATGCCAACATTAATAGTTTAGATAGATCAAATTTGATGATAGATTCCCTTTAAGTTAACTTCAGCCAACTTGTTATTCTGACAATGGATACCTCAGACTGTATGTTTTACCAAGGAGCTAGTAGTAACATGTTAAAAAACAGAGAAATGCAGTGTTAAACTAATTCTTGCACTTTTTCTTATCGGTGCATCACAAATTAGTAACATCTGTAAATAGTTACAGTACAGAAAACTTGTTATCTAAATGCTCACTAGAGTACTATCATAAATCGAGTAATTATCTAAAAGTTAACAGTTTCACTTAAGGGAGAGGAAGAGATTTCCCTAGGCTGTATTGGAGACAAACAATGTGTACATCACAGTCCGGTAATGCTCACTCGTTCAGATTTAGAGAAACCGTCACTCCTCGGAATGTGTTCTATCCTAATGTTCCTCATGGGCTTTCAACCACCATTCCTGTTATTTGTAATGCAATAAATTGTCCTTCCCTACAGAGTCATTTCAAATAAACCAAGCCACAAAGGGTAACTAAATTCACAGAAGGGTTTGTGTCCTGCCACCAGCTGTAGATTCTAGGACACAAGAATAAAAAATACAACTTAAGACAAAGTTTCTTGCTCAGAAAAAAAAATTGTATTGAACTCAGAAGTACAAATTGTTTCTATGCCAAATTATGTGTTTTGAAATAATAATCTGGGCAAATAGTATACATTGTGGCAACTTTAGAAACATTTGTTTAATTTACATCATCTTTTGGTTGGCTTACTTCTAGACCAATTTTTTGCACCAAAATTTTGGTTCGCATTTGTAACTTACCTTGTCTGACAAAGCCACAACCTTTTAAGATAGCCATGTTCTCTTTTTCAGTAAGCCATAAACTATGTTTTAATATACGACTCGGTGGGCATTAAGGAAACCTTGCTGGACGAAAGGGCATTAATGAAACCTTGCTGGACGAAAGCCATGACTGGGTGACACAGGTAGAGGGTTACACTACATTCAGAAAGGACAGGAAAGACAAAAAAAGTGGAGGGCTGTGTGCTCAAAGATGATATTGGGGGAGCTGTGACAATGCAGCGCTAGTATGGGTTAATGTACATGGGGATGGCATTAATGGAATGCCGCTAATTGGAGTTTGCTACAAGTCTCCTAATATAGCTGAACAGCTAGAGGATGAAATGTTGCAACAAACTAAAAAGGTAGCATACAATAATAGGGTCTGTATCATGGGGGATTTTAACTATCCAGACATTCAATGGGACATAGAATCTTCTAGTCACAAGTTGCAAGTGGTTATCCTGAATTCAAGATAATTACCTCTCTCAGCTGGTAAATGAACCAACCAGAAAAGGTAATCTGCTGCATCTGGTTCTGTCAAATAGACCACATACAATTTCAGATCTACAGGTCAGGGAGTATATAGGATGCAGTGACTGTAATATGGTAATTTTCAATGTAATTTTCAATTAAACATTCCAAAAGGAAAATGCAAAAACCTGGAACTTTAGGAAAGCTGATTTCAACATATTAAGGGAAGAGCTTAATCGTGTAAACTGGGAACATGTCATAGCAACTGTGGATACTGAACATAGATGGGGTATTTTTAAGAAAACACTACTAGAATCCTGTAGAAAATGTATACTCTCTGGTAATAAAATGTCCAGGAATAAAAAGAAACCATTAAGCATAAATAAGATAGTACAAAATATAAGACGACAAAAAAATAAAACATTCAAAATCTTGAATGCTGAGAATACAGAAATAGGATTTGAGGTATAAACATCTAAATAAAAAATGTTAAAAAAAATCAAGAGAGCAAAGATATCTACAAACAATCAAATCACCAGGAACATTAGAAACAAATTCAAAAATTGCTATAGATACATCAATGCCCAAAACAAAAAACATGGTATCGGCCCCTTAAAAGACAATAATAATATAATTATAGAGGACAAAGAAAAGGCTGAGATATTAAACAGTCACTTTTCCTCTGTGACTGTTCCAGGGATCTTTCAACAAGGCATAAATCAAAGCCCACCACCTGATGTAACTAGTTTAACACAAAAAGAAGTACACCTGTGTCTAAGCAAATAAAAAATTGACCAGTCACCCGGCACAGAGGAATACTGAGAGAATTGAGCTCAGTAAATGACATATCGATGTATCTCATATTATTAGACTCTCTTGTGACAGGGGTGGTGCCACAGGATTAGAGGATGGCTGATGTGGTACTGATATTTAAGAAGGTAAGAAGGTGGATCCAGGTAACTACCGTCCGGATAAAACTGATATCTGTAGTGTGCAAAGTTTTTGAGGGCATTATATGAGATGACTTGCAAAGATATATTGCAGAGAATAATATAATAAATGACAACCAGCATGGATTCATGAAAGATAAGTGTCTGACCAACATGTTGGGTTTCTATGAGGAGGTAAGTGCAAATCTGGATGTTGGTAATGCGGCTGATGTGATTTATCGGGACTTTGCAAAGGCATTTGATACTGTACCACATAACAGCCTTATACTGAAGCTACAGAAGCACGGACTGGAGGAAATAATATACAGATGGGTAAGGAAGTGGCTAAATGCTAGGAAACAAAGTAGTCGTAAATGGCAAGTTCTCTAAATGGGCTATAGTCGGCAGTGGGTACCGCAGGGATCTGTGCTAGGACCAATTCATTTTACCCTCTTTACTAATGACCTAGTGAATGAGATTGAGAGTAAAGTGTCTCTGCTAATGACATCAAACTATGAAGGATATTAAAATCTGCAAACAAGATTCTAGTGTGGACAAAAAGAGAAATAAAATCCCGCCATCCCAAAATATTGTTACCCCTTTATAAATCACTTGTGAGGCCACATCTAGAATATGGGATCCAGTTTTGGGCTCCACATTTAAAAATAAGGACATTCAGAAGTTAGAGCCAGTTCAAAGGTGGGCAACTAAGTTATCACAAGGGATGAAAGGCCTCTCATATCAGTGTTTCTCAACTCCAGTCCTCAAGACCCACCAACAGGCCATATTTTCAGGATTTCCTTAAGTGATGGAGTTAATGCTGGAGCAGATGATGAAATTATCACCTGTGAAATACTAAAAGATCCTGAAAATTTGACCTGTTGGTGGGTCTTGAGGACCAGAGTTGAGAAACACTGTCTCATATGATGAGAGGTTAGAAAACTTGGGCTTCTATTGCTTAGAAAAAAGATGCTTCAGAGGAGATCTCATTTATTATGTGTGGTCAATACAAAGTACTGGCACATGACTTTTCCTTCCAAAGACCATACTAAGGACTAGGGGGCACTCATTACAGATGGAAAAAAGGTGATTCTGTCAGTTGAAAAGGAAAATGTTCTTTACAGTTAGAGCAGCAAGACTGTGGAATGCCCTACCACAAGAGGTAGTTTTGGCAGACTCTATAACATCTTTTAAAAAAGGGCTGGATGATTTCCTTGACACACATAACATTGTGGGTTAAAGTTAAATTAGTGATAAAATGTACATTTGGTGGAGAAAGGTTAAGCTTGTTTTACCTAGGTGTTTTTTCAACCTATGTAACTATACAGTTGTGCTCAAAAGTTTACATACCTGGGCAGAACTTTAGCTTTCTTGGCCTTTTTTCACAGAATATGAATGCTAACACCAAACCTTTTTCTCCACTCATGGTTAGTGGTTGGGTGAAGCTGTTTATTGTCAAACTACTGTGATTTCTTTTTTAAAATCATAACGACAACCCAAAACATCTAAATTACCCTGATCAAAAGTTTACATACCCCATTTCTTAACCCCTTCACCCCCGGAGCTTTTTCCGTTTTTCTGTTTTCGTTTTTCGCTCCCCTCCTTCCCAGAGCCATAACTTTTTTATTTTTCTGTCAATTTGGCCATGTGAGGGCTTATTTTTTGCGGGACGAGTTGTACTTTTGAACGACATCATTGGTTTTACCATGTCGTGTACTAGAAAACGGGAAAAAAATTCCAAGTGCAGTGAAATTGCAAAAAAAGTGCAATCCCACACTTGTTTTTTGCTTGGCTTTTTTGCTAGGTTCACTAAATGCTAAAACTGACCTGCCATTATGATTCTCCAGGTCAGTACGAGTTCATAGACACCTAACATGACTAGGTTCTTTTTTACCTAAGTGGTGAAAAAAAATTCCAAACTTTGCAAAAAAATAAATAAATAAAATTGCGCCATTTTCCGATACCCGTAGCGTCTCCATTTTTCGTGATCTGGGGTCGGGTGAGGGCTTATTTTTTGCGTGCCGAGCTGGCATTTTTAATGATAGCATTTTGGTGCAGATACGTTCTTTTGATCGCCCGTTATTGCATTTTAATGCAATGTCGTGGCGACCAAAAAAACGTAAATCTGGCGTTTCGATTTTTTTTTTCATTACGCCGTTTAGCGATCAGGTTAATGCTTTTTTTTATTGATAGATCGGGCGATTCTGAACGCGGCGATACCAAATATGTGTAGGTTGGGTTTTTTTTTTATTGATTTATTTTGATTGGGGCGAAAGGGGGGTGATTTAAACTTTTATATTTTTTTTATTTTTTTCACATTTTTTTAACTTTTTTTTTTAACTTTTACCATGCTTCTATAGCCTCCATGGGAGGCTAGAAGCAGGCACAGCCCGATCGGCTCTGCTACATAACAGCGATCATCAGATCGCTGTTATGTAGCTAAAATGCAGGTGTGCTGTGAGCGCCGACCACAGGGGGGCGCTCACAGCCACCGGTGATCAGTAACCATAGAGGTCTCAAGGACCTCTATGGTTACAATGGAGGAGCATCGCTGACCCCCGATCATGTGACGGGGGTCGGCGATGCGCTCATATCCGGCCGCACGGCCGGATGCGGTAGTTAAATGCCGCTGTCTGAGTTTGACAGCGGCATTTAACTAGTTAATAGCGGCGGGTGATCGCGATTTCACCCGCCGCTATTGCGCGCACATGTCAGCTGTAAAAAACAGCTGACATGTCGCGACTTTGATGTGCGCTCACCGCCGGAGCGCACATCAAAGCGGGGGTCCCGACATGTGACGTACTATTCCGTCACATGTCGGGAAGGGGTTAATACTGCGTATTGCCCCCTCTGTGGTAGTTCTGGAAGAGGTTCTTTATTTTGTCAGATGGTAAAGCTGCCCACTAGTGATGAGCGAATATACTCGTTACTCGAGATTTCCCGAAAACGCTCGGGTGTCCTCCGAGTATTTTTTAGTGCTTGGAGATTCAGTTTTCATTGCCTCAGCTGAATGATTTACAGCTATTAGCCAGGCTAAGTACATGTGGGGGTTGCCTGTTTGCTAGGGAATCCCCACATGTAATCAAGCAGCCTAGTAGCTGTAAATCATCCAGCTGCGGTGAAGAAAACAAAATCTCCGAGCACTAAAAAATACTTGGAGGACACCCGAGCATGCTCGGGTAATCTCGAGTAACGAGTATATTCACTCATCACTACTGCCCACTCTTCTTGGCAAAAAGCCTCCAGTTCCTGTAAATTCCTGGGCTGTCTAGCATGAACTGCGTGCTTGAGATCTCCCCAGAGTGGTTCAATGATATTGAGGTCAGGAGACTTGAGATGGCCACTCCAGAACCTTCACTTGTGTTGCTGTAGCCAATGACAGGTCGACTTGGCCTTGTGTTTTGGATCATTGTCATGTGGGAACTTTCAAGTGGGCTGATGAGTGCAAATTTGCCTCCAGTATTTGTTGATAACGTGCTGCATTCATCTTTCCTTCAACTTTAATGAAGTTTTCTGTGCCTTTGTAGCTCACACATCCCGAAAACATCAGCAATCCACCTCCGTGCTTTACAGTAGGAATGGTGTTCCTTTCATCATAGGCCTTGCTGACCTCTTTCCAAATGTAATGTGTATGGTTGTGGCCAAAAAGTTCAATTTTGATCTCATCATTTCAAATTGCCTTGTTTCAGAAGTTTTGAGGCCTGTCTCTGTGATGTTTTGCGTATTGTAGGCGAGATACTTTGTGGCATTAGCGCAGTAATGGGATGGCTTTCTTTTGGCGACTCAACCATGCAGCCCATTTGTCTTCAAGTGCCTCCTTATTGTGGATCTTGAAAAGCCACACTGCTAGTTTTCAGATAGTCCTGTATTTCAGCTGATGGTATTTGTGGGTTTTACTTTGTATCCTGAACAATTTTCCTGGCAGTTGTGGACGACATTTCTGTCATTATCAATTCCATGGATATCTTTTTGTATCCATTTCCTGATCTATACTGTTCCAACTACCTTTTCCCATAGATCCATTGACAATTCTTTTGCTTTCCCCATGACTCACAATCCAGAAATGTCAGTGGCTGGATGAGAGATGCAAGAGTCTGTCTGGATCTCAGAAACTCACTCAGCTTTTATACACACACTGATTATAAGCAAACAAGTCACAGGTGAGGATTTGTCAGGACTCTGAACATTTTTTACCTTTTGTACATTACTGCCCTCTTCCAAGATGGCGTCTTTGGTCTCATGTACACTGTGTCTTCCTGCTATGAAACTCCACCCCAGCCTTCAGTCTGTGCTAGAGTATTCTGCCTTGCATTCAGCTCCTGACCTCTGATTACTCCCTGGCTATACACCTGCTCCTGTGAACCTGTGTGGTGATCCTGCTACTCTGCTCTGAGTTCCCGCTGCATACACAAGTTTCCAGTAATCCTCCTTCATCTGCTGCTCGTGTTTACTTCATTTTCATTTGCTGGACATGTGAGCTGCTGCTGCTTTGCAATAACCTGAGACTATTAACCAGGCCTCCCTGGTTGAGCTAAGATGTGATTTGAATTGCCTATAAGCATATCTATCTGTGTTTGGACTAAGACAATGATTTATTCGTGTCAAGTATCCTCAAGAATAACTGTGCTTCATAGACTTTCTGCTTGATTGCATTTTTGTCTGAAGACTGCTAAGCTGCGCTTAGTATTTGCACCAAGTGTCGTGGACTTGAGTTTTTCTCTGCACCTGTTTGAATCACCGTGTGATAATATAGACTTTACCACTTATAAAACTGTGTCCTGTAGTTGTCTTGTTCCACGCAAAGAGTCTCCTGAGTTATTGTCACGGGGAGACTAGGTGAGCGAGAGCTAATAACCCGGGCCCCTGCAATTTCCCTCAGACTAGGGAAATCCTGACTGACCCTCTACCTGGAGTTTACACTGATGGTGTGCATGTCCAGGCCTCGAACCTCACCCTGTCTCCTGTTTCAACCCTAGGCTGAAACCTCTGCCCACCACCCAGTGTTAGTAATACACCAATACCCACAGTTAGCACAGACAAGGATAAAGGAAAATATACACCACACCGCAGTCACTCAGGAATACACTATAAATGTGCAGGGCAAAATAAATACAAATATAGGAAGGAGTAAATAAGACAAAGGAAAATACACTACCAGCAACGAATCTCCAACAACCAGCTCTCCACTCCAGACCGAGATAACAACGCACAAGACAGAAGCTATAATCGGCGACGCCCAATGATCAGGAGAACTATTTAAAGGCAATGGGCATGGCCCAGCTTCCAATCCGAGGATCGGGAAAATTAACCCCGGAACAGCTAGATATAATCTAGCCGATGCCAATGAGCAAATAGTGGTCAAAAGCAGAATTACCGCTGTCTGTCGAATGACCTGGTCTGAACAGCGTCCGACATGACAGTACCCCGCCTTCTACGAGGGACCCCAGGGCCCTCATGGCTTATAGGACCCGGCTTGTCTGGATGGCGATGATGAAAAAACCTGACCAGCCGATCCGCATGAATATCCGAGGCTGGTACCCAGGACCTCTCCTCAGGCCCATATCCACGCCAGTGTACCAAGTACTGTAAAGTGCGACGCACTACACGAGAGTCAACCACCTTGGAGACTTCAAACTCCAAATTAACATCCACCAAGACTGGAGGTGGCATAGGTGCCGCGTCCACAGAACCCACCACCTTCTTTAGAAGAGACCTGTGAAACACGTTGTGTATCTTATACACCGTAGGGAGCTCCAATCGGTACGCTACTGGGTTAATGACAGCGGTGACCCTAAATGGACCAATAAACCGTGGACCCAATTTAAGGGATGGTATTTTGAGTCTTATGTTTTTTGTGGATAACCACACCCAGTCATCCACACTCAGGTCCGGACCTGGCACACGCCTACTGTCAGCCACACGTTTGTACCTAGCACCCACACTCAACAGGCGCTGTTTAACTCTCCTCCAGACTGATGACAATTGTGCTCCTAACTGATCCTCCTCCGGAACGCCGGAAGAGCCCCTCTGACTCAGAGTACAAAATTGAGGATGTAGCCCGTAAACACCAAAAAACGGAGACTCCCCAGACGACTCCTGGCGGTGATTATTGATGGCAAACTCAGCCAAAGGAAGAAAGGTAGACCACTCCTCCTGGTTATCAGAGACAAAGCAGCGTAGGTACTGTTCCAAATTTTGGTTCATATGCTCAGTCTGACCATTTGACTGAGGATGGAACGCCGAAGAATGAGACAACTTGATCCCCAGCCGTGAGCAAAATGCTTTCCAAAATTTTGCCACAAACTGAGACCCCCTATCAGACACGATGTCAGATGGAACCTGTTGTGGATTCTGTTTTTGGGCTCCCTCTGGTGGTTACAACTGGTACTGGGTGACTTTGGTGGGTTGCGGTCTCTGGTTTCCACCTGTCCATCAGAGGCTGGGTGTTTCCTATTTAACCTGGCTTTCCTGTCATTCCCTTGCCGGCTATCAATGTATCAGTGTATCTCTGTTACCTTTGCTACCTGCTCCTAGGCCTTCAAGACAAGCTAAGTCTGGATTTCCCTGTTTCATGTTTGCTTTTATGTTTTTAGTCCAGCTTGCAGATATGTAATTCTCTGCTGCTGATTGCTCTAGTGGGCTGAAATTACCACTCATGTACCATGAGTTGGCACATGAGTTCAAGTAATTTCAGGATGGTATTTTGAAGGGTTTTAAGCTGACCGCGCAGTTCACCTTTTGTATCCTCTGCTATCTAGCTTAAGCGGGCCTCATTTTGCTGAATCTGTTTTCATAACTACGTTTGTGCCTTCCTCTCATTTCACCGTCATTATATGTGGGGGGCTGCTATCTCTGTGGGAATATTTCTCTGGAGGCAAGATAGGTCTGTGACTCTTCTGATAGGGGTAGCTAGATCTCCGGCTGGCGTGAGACGTCTAAAGTCCCCCCAGGAACGTTCCCCGGCTGCTGTTAGTTGAGTGTTGAGGTTCAGGATCGCGGTCAGCTCAGGTTCCATCACCCTAGAGCTCGTCTTGTTTTTGCCCGTATTATGTGTTTAATTCCCTGCCATTGGGAACATGACAGTATAGCCGGCCCACAAAGTGTTAATTGTTTGGGCTGAAGCAGGAGAAAAAGAAGTGTTGAAGGGATTTTTTTTTTCTTCCCTCAGAGTTTTGCTGCCTAGCCCTTAATTGCTGTCTAGCTGCTTCTTACCTCCTCTTAACCCTTGAATGGCTCTGACCTTAGCTGTTTAACATGGATGTCCAGAGTTTGGCTTCCAGCCTGAATAATCTTGTTGCAAAAGTTCAAAACATACAGGATTTTGTTGTTCACACTCCTATGTCTGAACCTAGAATTCCTATTCCAGAGTTTTTTTCTGGAGATAGATCTACCTTCCTGAATTTCAGGAACAATTGCAAATTGTTTCTTTCTTTGAAATCTCGCTCCTCTGGAGACCCTGTTCAGCAGGTCAAGATTGTAATATCTTTCCTGCGGGGCGACCCTCAGAATTGGGCATTTGCATTGGCATCAGGGGATCCTGCATTGCTCAGTGTGGATGCGTTTTTTCTGGCACTGGGATTGCTCTATGAGGAACCTAACCTGGAGTTTCAGGCTGAAAAGGCTTTATTAGCCCTCTCTCAGGGGCATGATGAAGCGGAAGTATATTGTCAAAAATTTCGGAAATGGTCGGTGCTTACTCAGTGGAATGAGTGCGCCCTGGCTGCAAACTTCAGAGATGGTCTTTCTGAGGCCATTAAGGATATTATGGTGGGGTTCCCTGCGCCTACAGGTCTGAATGAGTCTATGGCTATGGCCATTCAGATTGATCGGCGTTTACGGGAGCGCAAACCCGTGCACCAGTTGGCGGTGTCTTCTGAACAGGCACCTGAGACTATGCAATGTGATAGAATTCAGTCCAGAAGTGAACGGCAAAATTATAGGCGGAAAAATGGATTGTGTTTTTATTGTGGTGATTCAGCTCATGTTATATCAGCATGCTCTAAACGCACAAAAAAGGTTGATAAATCTTTTGCCATTAGTACTCTGCAGTCTAAGTTCATTTTGTCTGTAACTCTGATTTGTTCACTGTCATCCATTTCCGTCGATGCCTATGTGGATTCGGGCGCTGCCCTGAGTCTTATGGATTGGTCATTTGCCAAACGCTGCGGTTTTAGTCTGGAGCCTCTGGAAGTTCCTATTCCTTTGAAGGGAATTGACTCTACACCATTGGCTATGAATAAACCGCAGTACTGGACACAAGTGACCATGCGCATGACTCCCGTTCATCAGGAGGTGATTCGCTTCCTTGTACTGTATAATTTACATGATGTACTAGTGCTTTGTCTGCCATGGTTACAAACTCATAATCCAGTCCTGGATTGGAAAACAATGTCTGTGTTAAGCTGGGGATGTCAGGGGGTTCATGATGATGCACCTCTGATTTGAATCGCTTCATCTACTCCTTCTGAGGTCCCTGCGTTTTTGTCTGACTATCGGGATGTTTTTGAGGAGCCTAAGCTCAATTCGCTCCCTCCTCATAGGGATTGTGACTGTGCTATAGAATTAATTCCTGGCAGTAAGTTCCCTAAGGGTCGTTTATTTAATCTGTCAGTGCCAGAGCATACTGCTATGCGGAATTATATTAAGGAGTCCTTGGAAAAGGGACATATTCGTCCATCTTCGTCCCCTCTGGGAGCAGGTTTTTTTTTCGTGGCAAAAAAAGATGGTTCCCTGAGGCCTTGTATAGATTATCGCCTTCTGAATAAGATTACAGTCAAATATCAGTATCCATTGCCATTATTGACTGATTTGTTTGCTCGCATTAAGGGGGCTAGGTGGTTCACTAAGATAGATCTTCGCGGTGCGTATAATCTTGTGCGGATAAAGCAGGGTGATGAGTGGAAAACCGCATTTAATACGCCTGAGGGCCATTTTGAGTATTTGGTAATGCCTTTTGGACTTTCTAATGCTCCTTCAGTCTTTCAGTCCTTTATGCACAATATTTTCCGTGAATATCTGGATAAGTTTATGATTGTGTATTTGGATGATATTTTGGTGTTTTCTGATGACTGGG
The DNA here is from genome assembly GCF_051348905.1 of Ranitomeya variabilis. Classification (NCBI taxonomy): domain Eukaryota; kingdom Metazoa; phylum Chordata; class Amphibia; order Anura; family Dendrobatidae; genus Ranitomeya; species Ranitomeya variabilis. Next base: position 156,422,939 of record NC_135237.1, on the reverse strand, counting down.
AGTCTCATGTTCTACAGGTCAGGAAGGTGTTTCAAGTCCTGCGGGCCAATTCTCTGTTTGTGAAGGGCTCAAAATGTCTCTTCGGAGTCCAGAAGATTTCTTTTTTGGGGTACATTTTTTCTCCTTCTACTATTGAGATGGATCCCGTCAAGGTTCAGGCGATTTGTGACTGGACGCAACCTACATCTGTTAAGAGTCTTCAGAAGTTCTTGGGTTTTGCTAATTTTTATCGTCGGTTCATTACTAATTTTTCCAGTGTTGTTAAACCTTTGACTGATTTGACTAAAAAGGGTGCTGATGTTGCTAATTGGTCTCCTACGGCTGTGGAGGCCTTTCAGGAACTTAAGCGCCGGTTTTCTTCTGCTCCTGTGTTATGTCAACCAGATGTTTCACTTCCTTTTCAGGTTGAGGTTGATGTTTCCGAGATTGGTGCGGGGGCGGTTTTGTCACAGAGAAATTCCGATGGCTCGGTGATGAAGCCATGTGCGTTCTTTTCTAGAAAATTCTCGCCCGCCGAGCGCAATTATGATGTGGGTAATCGGGAGCTTTTGGCCATGAAGTGGGCATTTGAGGAGTGGCGTCATTGGCTTGAGGGTGCTAGACATCGTGTGGTGGTCTTGACTGATCACAAAAATCTGATTTACCTTGAGTCTGCCAGGCGTCTGAATCCTAGACAGGCTCGTTGGTCGTTGTTTTTTTCTCGTTTCAATTTTGTGGTTTCATACCTGCCAGGTTCAAAGAATGTGAAGGCAGATGCTCTTTCCAGGAGTTTTGTGCCTGACTCTCCTGGAGACTCTGGGCCTACTGGTATCCTTAGGGATGGGGTAATATTGTCCGCCGTCTCCCCAGACTTGCGACGTGCATTGCAGGAGCTTCAGGCGGATAAACCTGATCTTTGTCCACCAGAAAGACTGTTTGTTCCGGATGATTGGACCAGTAGAGTCATCTCCGAGGTCCATTCTTCTGTGTTGGCTGGTCATCCTGGAATATTTGGTACTAGAGACTTGGTGGCCAGGTCTTTTTGGTGGCCTTCCTTGTCAAGGGATGTGCGCACCTTTGTGCAGTCTTGTGAAGTGTGTGCTCGGGCTAAGCCTTGCTGTTCTTGGGCCAGTGGGTTGTTGTTATCCTTGCCTATCCCGAAGAGGCCTTGGACGCACATTTCCATGGATTTTATTTCAGATCTCCCTGTCTCACAGAAAATGTCCGTTATCTGGGTTGTGTGTGACCGCTTTTCTAAGATGGTTCATTTGGTACCCTTGCCTAAGTTGCCTTCCTCTTCTGAGTTGGTCCCTTTATTTTTTCAGAACGTGGTTCGTTTGCATGGGATTCCGGAGAATATCGTTTCTGACAGGGGATCCCAGTTTGTGTCTAGATTTTGGCGGACGTTTTGTGCTAAGATGGGCATTGATTTGTCTTTCTCGTCTGCATTCCATCCTCAGACGAATGGCCAGACGGAGCGAACTAATCAGACCTTGGAAACTTATTTAAGGTGTTTTGTTTCTGCTGATCAAGATGACTAGGTTGCCTTTTTGCCACTGGCCGAATTTGCCCTTAATAATCGGGCTAGTTCTGCTACTTTGGTTTCTCCTTTCTTTTGTAATTCGGGGTTTCATCCTCGTTTTTCCTCTGGTCAGGTGGAGCCTTCGGATTGTCCTGGAGTGGACGTGGTGGTGGACAGGCTACATCAGATTTGGAATCAGGTGGTGGACAATTTGAAGTTGTCTCAGGAGAAGACTCAGCAGTTTGCTAATCGCCGTTGCCGCGTGGGTCCCCGACTTCTTGTTGGGGACTTGGTGTGGTTGTCTTCTCGTTTTGTCCCTATGAAGGTCTCTTCTCCTAAGTTCAAGCCTCGGTTCATCGGTCCTTATAAGATCTTGGAGATTCTTAACCCTGTATATTTTCGTTTGGATCTCCCAGCATCGTTTGCTATTCATAATGTGTTCCATCGGTCGTTATTGCGGAGGTATGAGGTGCCCGTTGTTCCTTCGGTTGAGCCTCCTGCTCCGGTGCTGGTGGAGGGAGAATTGGAGTATGTTGTTGAGAAGATCTTGGATTCTCGTGTTTCCAGACGTAAACTCCAGTATTTGGTTAAGTGGAAGGGTTATGGTCAGGAGGATAATTCCTGGGTGGTCGCCTCTGATGTTCATGCGACTGATTTGGTCCGCGCCTTCCATAGAGCTCATCCTGATAACCCTGGGGGTTTTCGTGAGGGTTCGGTGACCCCTCCTCAAGGGGGGGTACTGTTGTGGATTCTGTTTTTGGGCTCCCTCTGGTGGTTACAACTGGTACTGGGTGACTTTGGTGGGTTGCGGTCTCTGGTTTCCACCTGTCCATCAGAGGCTGGGTGTTTCCTATTTAACCTGGCTTTCCTGTCATTCCCTTGCCGGCTATCAATGTATCAGTGTGTCTCTGTTACCTTTGCTACCTGCTCCTAGGCCTTCAAGACAAGCTAAGTCTGGATTTCCCTGTTTCATGTTTGCTTTTATGTTTTTAGTCCAGCTTGCAGATATGTAATTCTCTGCTGCTGGTTGCTCTAGTGGGCTGAAATTACCACTCATGTACCATGAGTTGGCACATGAGTTCAAGTAATTTCAGGATGGTATTTTGAAGGGTTTTAAGCTGACCGCGCAGTTCACCTTTTGTATCCTCTGCTATCTAGCTTAAGCATCATTTTGCTGAATCTGTTTTCATAACTACGTTTGTGCCTTCCTCTCATTTCACCATCATTATATGTGGGGGGCTGCTATTTCTGTGGGAATATTTCTCTGGAGGCAAGATAGGTCTGTGATTCTTCTGATAGGGGTAGCTAGATCTCCGGCTGGCGCGAGACGTCTAGAGTCCCCCCAGGAACGTTCCCCGGCTGCTGTTAGTTGAGTGTTGAGGTTCAGGATCGCGGTCAGCTCAGGTTCCATCACCGTAGAGCTCGTCTTGTTTTTGCCCGTGTTATGTGTTTAATTCCCTGCCATTGGGAACATGACAGGATCCCCATGAAGTCTGACCACCTCCTGAACAAATACCTGAGCCAGAGTCTTAGCGTTAGGCAACGAAGGCAAAGACACAAAGTGCGACATTTTAGAAAACCGATCAACAATCACCAAGATGACCGTGCTCCCAGCTGATGAGGGCAAATCAGTGATGAAATCCATGGAGATTTCCGTCCATGGCTTACTAGGTACTTCAAGAGGAAGTAATGTGCCAACAGGATGGGAGCGGGGCGTCTTAGCCCTAGCGCACGTGGTACAAGCTGACACGTATGAAACCACGTCCTGTCGGATCTTGGGCCACCAAAACCGACGTGACACCAACTCCAAGGTACCGCTAACCCCTGGGTGGCCAGCCAGGACAGCATCATGATGCTCCGCCAAAACCTTCAAGCGGAGATGAAGCGGTACAAAAGATTTGTTGATGGGAAGCTCAGATGGTACCTCCTCTTGATCATCCTCAGATGCTTGGCTGACTCCAAATACAGCAGATTCTTATGATCGGTAATAACAGTAACCTGATGTACCGACCCCTCCAAGAAGTGTCGCCATTCCTCAAAGGCCAACTTGATTGCCAACAACTCCCTGTTGCCGATATCGTACTTACGTTCGGCGGACGACAGTTTCTTGGAAAAATAGGCGCACGGACGCAAACCACTCAAAGATGAGCCTTGAGATAGTACCGCCCCCACACCAACCTCAGACGCATCGACTTCCACAACAAAGGGTTTTGATACATCTGGCTGCACAAGAATGGGGGCTGAAACAAAACTGTTCTTAAGAAATTCAAATGCGCGCACAGCAGCCTCAGGCCAAACGGAGAAATTGGTACCCTTTTTAGTCATGTCAGGTAGCGGTTTAGCAATGATGGAAAAATCCTTGATAAATTTCCTATAGTAGTTAGAAAACCCAAGGAACCGCTGAAGTGCTTTCAGGTTATCAGGACGTTCCCAATGCAGCACCGCTTGCACCTTAGCGGCGTCCATTTTAAAACCAGAAGCAGACACAATATAACCCAAGAAAGGCAACTCTTGAACAGAAAATACACATTTCTCAAGTTTAGCATACAGCTTATTCTCTCTGAGAAGCTGTAACACCTGCCTGACATGATTTAAATGAGCATCACGGTCGCAAGAATATATTAGGATGTCATCTAGGTACACGATAACGAATTTCCCCAAAACATGTGAGAAAACATCATTGATGAAATGTTGGAACACTGCAGGTGCGTTAGTCAACCCAAAAGGCATCACCAAATTTTCAAAATGACCCTCAGGGGTATTAAAAGCCGTCTTCCACTCATCACCTTGATGGACTCTTATGAGGTTGTACGCCCCCCTGAGGTCAAGCTTGGTAAACCACTTAGCACCTGCCACCTGGTTAAACAAATCTGGTATCAGTGGCATAGGGTATGGATCACGAACCGTAATCTGGTTCAACTCCCTGAAATCCAAACACGGGCATAATCCGCCATCATTCTTCTTCACGAAGAAGAACCCTGCTGCCACCGGAGAGGATGACGGCCTGATGTGCCCTTTGCTCAAGCTTTCAGCAATATAATCTTTTAACGCTTGTCTCTCTGGACCGGAGATGTTAAACATCCTTGCTTTAGGCAATTTGGCCCCTGGTTTAAACCTGATAGAACAGTCATAGGGACGATGTGGCGGCAACTCTGAGCAACCCTTCTCAGAGAACACATCCACAAAATCCAGAAGTGACTCCGGAACGCTTGAAGTCACCGCAGCCACATATGTGGCCAGGCAATTCTCCTGGCAGAACTCGCTCCACTGAATTATGTCCTGAGTTTTCCAGTCAATTACCGGGTTGTGCATAGACAACCAAGGAAAACCCCAAACCACCTGAGCAGGAAGATTCCTGAGCACCTTACATGTAACCCGCTCGGAATGAAGAACTCCAATGTGGAGTTTCACCTCAGCCACAAATTCAGTAATCTCCCCCTGAGAGATAGGAGCATTGATGGTGACCACGCGGATAGGATGCGACAGTTTTTCAATCCTAAAACCTGCTGTGCGCGCAAACTCCTCATCAATGAGATTTGTGGCTGAACCACTATCCACAAAAACAGTAATTGGCAGCTCACTGCCAGCGATTATAACCTTAGCAGGGAGCATGCATTGAGAAACCACCATGGAGGATATACATAAGTTCAGATTGGTCTCCTCCACACCCTCTGAGCTTAGAAGTTTTCCGCCGTTGCGTTTTTCTTAGACAGCAGAGGACAGATGTTAATAAAATGACCAGTTTTACCACAGTAAAAACAGGCTCCCTGCTTCCTGAGCCCAGGGGCTCGACACTTCACATGTGACACCCCTGCGATTTGCATAGGCTCCGTGGGCTCACCCGCAGCAACCTCACGTGAACCTAAACCCTCTCCCATAGGCGGTGTCTCATGCTCCCCCTGACACAAATGGCGATCAATGCGGACAACCAGACTCATAGAGGAATCTAGAGAAGTAGGAGTCTCGCACATCAGAAGGGCTTTTTTAAACCTTCCAGAAATCCCATGTATAAACTGACTCCGCAATGCTGGATCATTCCATTGTGTATCGATCGCCCAGCGACGAAATTCAGAACAGTAATCCTCTGCTACTCGCTCCCCCTGGCGAATAGTGCGTATCTTAGATTCTGCTAAAGCCATTCTGTCAGGTTCATCGTAGATTTTTCCAAGAGAGGAAAAAAAACTCTCCACAGAGTCAAATGCAGCAGAATTAGATGGCAAAGAAAACGCCCAAGCTTGGGGATCCCCGCTTAACAGTGACAACACCAGGCCCACACGCTGAGCCTCATTACCCGAGGAGATCAGGCGCATGCGGAAATATAGTTTGCAAGCTTCTCGAAAAGAAACAAATTTACTGTGTTCCCCAGCAAATTTTTCAGGCAAAGGAAATTTTGGCTCAGCAACTCTTCCTGTCGCTCCAGCTTGCACATTAGATACTGCTAGTCCCTGTTGCTGCACAGCCCCCCTCAACTCAGTGACCTGTAGGAACAGTGCCCTCAACTGGCGGGTTTATTTTGAGGAGTCATCGCAAGAGCTGTCACTTGTAAAGGAAGCAACATCCATAATAAATAAAAATATGTTTATTTCTTCATATATGTAATATTGTTGTTATGCCAATTTTCATCCTCAAGGTCAGTATTTCCCAAACTCTAGTCCTCACAGCCCCCAGTAAATCATGTTTTCAGGATTTCCTTAGTATTGCATAGGTGATGGAAGAATTATCAAGGCATCAGGAATTCACTCACCTGTGCAACACTATGGAAATCCTGAAAACATGACAAGTTGGATGCTGTGAGGACTAGATTTAGGGAAACACTGAACTAAATCAACAGTTGATTCTTAATCTTATATAAGATCAAATGTTACTTTTTAATATACAAGTGTATATCACCAGCGGTAAGATGATCTTCTAGTCTCCTAGTCTGGAAGATTGCTGTCAGTACGTTTAAATCAGACATTGGTTGACTGAGTGCTCTTACTCCAATAATTATTTTCAATATTGCCTTTGTTTCACCAGTCAGTTTAAGCTTATCTTTCACCCTCTCAGTTTTACAACTACTAGACCTGAGAACTGAGGCTCTGAGCTGGCATCATCAGGAAAAACCACTACATAGATATAGACTCCTATTATATTGCTCCATACCAGGTATCCAGAACCTGTTGCTCAGAAACTACATGAGGCGTGCAGGCCCAATATGTATTGCTCACGGCTGTCTGCCAGCTTGATGCAGTAGCATCAAGTCTAGTAATCAGCTATGAACAGAATGTCTTCAGATGGTGACTTTTATTAGTAGCTTCACACAGAAGAACAGATCTTGATGTCCATATCCTAGCAGGTGGGGCAGGTGAAAGAATGCAATAAATATTGGAAGCTAGAGATAGGATGATATTGTTAGTAAGAGGGGTAATTGAAGCTGGATGCAATAGTGTGGTGAGAGTGCCTGACTAGGGGATACCGGATAAAGAAAGTGGGAATCCTTGGTTATAGGCATACGGCCTAAAAGGGAAGTGGGTAGAAGGTCTCAGGGTGCCTTCTGTGTAGAAGCTTTGGCTATTATCACACCGATAATGGTGGATTCTGAGTGTCACTAGTGTGCTGGATGGGAGGAGGGCACTAGATGTGGCTCACCACCATCTCACAGAGTTAAATGTGGCTCTCAAAATAAGAAACGTCGGAGAACGCTGCTTTATACTGTAGTGAAGGCTATAATGTACAGTGATTATTAACCCTCCGTCACATACAACTGATCTGACAGGCGCTTCTCTTTTACTTTCATTTCTCCTTCCTCACCAGATTGTGAGGAAAGCCCCTCCCTCCAGGTAGTCTCCTGTCTCTTGAAGGTCTGTGAAACCTGATATCACAGTTGGATTTCAGAGCTTCAGGGGAGAGGATATAGCTGCACAGATCTCTCAGGCTCATTGTATGTGAATACGTCACATTCAGTAAGGTTGGTATTTTATGTTTTTATTCATCACAATAGTTTATTTAGCTTGTTTTATGAATGTATAGCACAAAATGTGAGGATATTTCATAGAAATAAGGGAGATTTTATAAAAGAAAGTGTGCTGCTCAGGCATATACAGTAGTTCCCTAACATATTCCTTCTCTTGCTTCAGATTATCTGCTGAAATGGAGAGGAAAATGTACAACTTGATGTTGAGGAAGTAACAAACATGCTGTTAGATGATAGAGACCTCACACTGAATGAGGATTTAGGAGAGGAAAGTGAGATTGATTCTCATGATGAGGTGGAAGAATGTGTCCTGGATTCTGAAACAGATCAAGATGGTGACAGTGGTGAGGATGAAGAAGTTGGATCATATTATATTGGAAAAGATAAAAATACTAAATGGAACAAGAAGCCATTCCAGAAAAAACGTAGGGAACCTTTAAACATTATTACTCACCTTCCTGCAGTAATAGGAACTGCACGTAATGCAAAAACTGCAGTTGAATGCTGGAACAGTATATTTACAGATGACATTCTGGACTCTATTGTCACATATACAAACCAATATATAGACATTATAAAGGACAAGTACATCTGCAACAGAACCATCAAGCCCACAGATGAAATAGAACTGCGTGCTTTTTTTGGATTACTGTACCTTGCAGGAGCTTATAGGGCAAATAGACAAAGTTTGGAGGAACTTTGGGGTAAAGATGGGGATGGAGTTGAAAAATTTAGCCTTGTTATGTCCATAAACAGATTCAAGATTCTAATTCGTTGCCTTCGGTTTGACGACAGAACTACCCGAACCGAACGCAAAACACATGACCGACTTGCTCCAATTCGTGATATATTTCAAAGATTTGTTGTAAACTGTAAACAAAGTTATTACCCTGGAGAGAATCTCACTATTGACGAAATGCTCCCTGGTTTTCGTGGTAGATGTGCCTTTCGTCAATATATTCCATCAAAGCCAAACAAATATGGAATAAAAATTTATGCCCTTGTTGATGCCAGTAAGACCTACACTTACAACCTGGAAGTTTATGCAGGAAAACAACCAGAAGGTCCTTACTGTGTGAGCAACAAACCCATTGATGTTGTAAAAAGACTGGCTGAACCCTTATTTGGATCGGGTCGCAATATTACAGCTGACAATTGGTTTACAAGTTGTGATCTGATTGATTATCTGAAAATTCAGAAGCTGTCATATGTGGGAACTGTAAGAAAAAACAAAAGGGAATTGCCGCCACAGTTTGTAAGTGTGAAAGAGAGACAACAGTACAGCAGTATGTTTGCATTCCATAATGGAAAGGCTTTAGTTTCCTATGTACCACATGCCAAAAAAATCGTACTTCTTCTATCAACACTTCATGATGATGCTGCCATCGATCCTGGGACTGGGGCAGAAAAAAAACCGGAGATAATTACATTTTACAATGCCACCAAAGGGGGTGTGGATACAGCAGATCAGATGTGCTCCACTTTCAACGTCAGCAGAAACATCAAACGCTGGCCAATGGTCATATTTTTTGCTATGTTGAATTTGGGTGGTATAAATTCACAAGTGATTTATCTTGAAAACAAGCTTGAACCACTCCGTAGACGATTGTATCTGAAAAAATTGGCCCATGAACTAGTACTTGGAGAGCTACGCAGGAGAAGCGTGAAAACAATCGGTATCCCCTCTCGCCTTCAAGTTCAGCTCAAAAGGTTCCGCCCAGAAGATGATGGTGAAAAGTCACCATCTGCACCACCTCACAAAAGAAGGAGATGCACCACCTGCCAAACGGAAAGCGGAACCAGAAGGCTTTCAAATTATGAATGTCTCAAATGTCATAAAGCAATTTGCCTGACACATGCAAAAATGGTGTGTAATTCTTGCTATTTGCTCTGCAAGTGTGACTTTTCTGGGGAAACCTCAGCATCTACTTCTGATTGAATATGTTTTTAATAGTACTTAAGGTACCTTAAAATTAAGTTTGTGTTCAAAAATTTTCTTTGTACATGTTTTTGAGAGAGTCGAACTGGGGACTATTTGGCGGGAGTTTTGAAAAGTTTGTATTTCATAGTTATTAGTTTTATGTTAAGTAAATGTTTTTTTTTGCAACTGATTATGTGTAGTCTCTTTTATTACATCCCTATGAAGGTCACTGATCACTTTTAGAGCACTGAAATTGCAAACATTAGATATTATAGGTATTTTTCCAGCAGGCGCCTGACAGGCACATTGTATGTGAACTCGTTAGTCCGAATATTGTATGTGATGGAGGGTTAAAAACTTTATTTTGCACACTAAGGATCATGCCCTAAAAGTTTATTTAAAGTAACCAATTGAGGTTTGCTTTGAATATTGGTATGCTATCAAGCCATTCTGGCCTCACAAAGGTATTAACATTTAACCCCTTCACCCCCGGAGCTTTTTCCGTTTTCGTTTTTCGCTCCCCTCCTTCCCAGAGCCATAACTTTTTTATTTTTCCGTCAATTTGGCCATGTGAGGGCTTATTTTTTGCGGGACGAGTTGTACTTTTGAACGACATCATTGGTTTTAGCATGTCGTGTACTAGAAAACGGGAAAAAAATTCCAAGTGCAGTGAAATTGCAAAAAAAGTGCAATCCCACACTTGTTTTTTGCTTTCCTATTTTGCTAGGTTCACTAAATGCTAAAACTGACCTGCCATTATGATTCTCCAGGTCACTACGAGTTCATAGACACCTAACATGACTAGGTTATTTTTCACCTAAGTGGTGAAAAAAAATTCCAAACTTTGCAAAAAACAAAACAAAACAAAATTGCGCCATTTTCCGATACTCGTAGCGTCTCCATTTTTCGTGATCTGGGGTCAGGTGAGGGCTTATTTTTTGCGTGCCGAGCTGGCGTTTTTAATGATAGCATTTTGGTGCAGATATGTTCTTTTGATCGCCCGTTATTGCATTTTAATGCAATGTCGTGGCGACCAAAAAAACGTAAATCTGGTGTTTCGAATTTTTTTCTCATTACGCCATTTAGCGATCAGGTTAATGCTTTTTTTTATTGATAGATCGGGCGATTCTGAACGCGGCGATACCAAATATGTGTAGGTTGGGTTTTTTTTTATTGATTTATTTTGATTGGGGCGAAAGGGGGGTGATTTAAACTTTTATATTTTTTTTATTTTTTTCACATTTTTAAAAACTTTTTTTTTTTACTTTTGCCATGCTTCTATAGCCTCCATGGGAGGCTAGAAGCAGGCACAGCCCGATCGGCTCTGCTATGCAGCAGTGATCATAAGATCGCTGCTACACAGCAGATTTGCAGGTGTGCTGTGAGCGCCGACCACAGGGGGGCGCTCACAGCCACCGGCAATCAGTAACCATAGAGGTCTCAAGGACCTCTATGGTTACAATGCAGGAGCATCGCCGACCCCCGATCATGTGACGGGGGTCGGCGATGCGCTCATATCCGGCCGCACGGCCGGATGCGGTAGTTAAATGCCGCTGTCTGCGTTTGACAGCGGCATTTAACTAGTTAATAGGCGCGCGCAGATCGCGATTCTGCTCGCGCCTATTGCGGGCACATGTCAGCTGTTCAAAACAGCTGACATGTCCCGGCTTTGATGTGCGATCACCGCCGGAGCGCACATCAAAGCGGGGGTCCCGACATGTGACGTACTATACCGTCAGATGTCGGGAAGGGGTTAAAGCAAAGGATAGGAAAATGAAACTTTACTGAAACTTAAGCATATATGTGATTCTTAAATCTAACTTGTCAGCAAGATTTTGTTAAGTAAACTACAGGCATTGTCAGGTTGGCATTATTATACTGATTAATATGATACCTGGGGTGAAGAAATCTGTCTTGTGGTTCTTGATGCACTAGACTAGAGAAATTAAGAAAAAACCTGCCCACAGGGCCGCCCCAAAGCAGATATTCTGTCTCCCACTATGACGAGGAACGTACATCATAAAAAAGAGGGAAAGAGAAGCTATAAGCCATAAAAAAATCAGAAGTTTATTAGTATGTATTAAAATAACAATATAGTAAAATGTAAAATCAATAGAGACAACAAATGCAAAAAAGACAGCCACAAAAAAGGAAACAGTGCCAGTGTAAAGTGCTGATTGCACAATAAATCACAATCCCATAACGTTGCCCCAGATGCAAAATCATGTGCAGTCCAAAAAACAAGCAGGTGTATATGTTCTCAGAAGTATGGACCAAAAAGATTTTGCTTCCAGGTAGGGATGAATATCACCTTGAATAAAATAAAACAATGCACTGAGGTTTGACAATATCCAAAAAAAGGTACTGATAGCTGCAATACGTGTTGAAAGACCAAAGGGAAGGGATAGGTGTAAGATGTAGGTAAGACACTTTACCTTAAAGCGGCTGTTGCACCCCAATGCGCGTTTCGCGTGTAGCTTTGTCCTGCTGTGTTTATTTATCTATAATATAACGCTGGGAGCGTCACTCTGTCCGAAGCCTTTATAGACTGCGCAGGCGCGACGCTCCTAGCGTTATATTATAGCCAGTGCCAGGAAAAAAAAAAATGGCGCCGGAAAGCGCGGACTGCCGGGAGCAGGGGGACATTTATGATCCGTGGGGACACCGTGGACATGATTGCGCCCTGATGATGCTGTGGCAGTTCATGCCACAGCAATTTGTTACTTACGCCACCTGATTCCTTTCCGCCGCCATTTTCTTGGTCCTCCTGCTACCGAGATCGGCGCCTGCACAGTCCGCGCTTTCTGGCGCCATTTTCTTGAAGACACACTGCAGTGTGTCTTCAAGAAAATGGCGCCAGAAAGTGCGGTCTGCGCAGGCGCCGATTCCGGCAGCAAGAGGACCAAGAAAATGGCGGCGGAAAGGAATCAGGTAGCGTGTGCACAGGATCCCGCCCTCATTACGCTGTGGCACTTCATGCCACAGCGATTTCTTACTTAGGCCCCCTGACTCCGGGCCATGAATGTCTCCTCCCGGAATCGGCGCATGGGCAGTGCGCGCTTTCCAACGCCATTTTCTTGGATACCTCAGTGTGTCTTCAAGAAAATGGCGCCGGAAAGCGCAGACTGCGCAGGCGCCGATTCCTAGAGCAGCAGTCCGCACTTTTCGCCACATACAGGGCATATAATCCTATGGAGCATCTTATGGGGGCCATCAACCATAATGGAGCAGCATTCAGGGCATATAGTACTATGGAGCATCTTATGGGGGCCATCAACTATAATGGAGCAGCATACAGGGCATATAATCCTATGGAGCATCTTATGGGGGCCATCAACCATAATGGAGCAGCATACAGGGCATATAATCCTATGGAGCATCTTATGGGGGCCAACAACCTTTATGGAGCAGCGTATGGGGCATATGGATGGGAGCAGCAAATTACAGAACGGTGGTGCAGGATGGGAGCAGCACATTACAGAACTGTGGCACAGGATGGGAGCAGCACATGACAGAATAGGGCAGCACATGACAGAACGGGGGTGTAGGATGGCAGCAGCACATGACAGAACGGGGGTGCAGGATGGAAGCAGCACATGACAGAATGGGGGCGCAGGATGGGAACAGCACATGACAGGATGGGATCAGCAAATGACAGAATGGGGGCGCAGGATGCGTGCAGCACATGTCAGAATGGTGGAGCAGGATGGGAGCAGCACATGACAGAATGGAGCTGCAGGATGGTAGCAGCGCATGACAGAACTGGGGCGTAGGATGGGAGCCGTACATGACGGAACGGGGGGTAGGATGAGAGCAGCACATGACAGAACGGGGGCGCGGGATGGGAGCAGCACATGACAGAACGGGGGAGCAGGATGGCAGCAGCACACGACAGGATGGGGGCACAAGATAGGAGCAGCACATGGCAGGATAAGGGCGCAGGATGGGAGCAGCACGTGACAGGACGGGGAGCAGGATGAGAGCAGCACATGAAAGGATGGGGCGCAGGATGGGAGCAGCACATAACCAAAATGGAGGCGCAGGATGGGAGCAGCACATATCAACATGGGGGTGCAGGATAGGAGCACCACATGACAGCATGGGGGTGCAGGATGGGAGCACATGACAGGATAAGGGCTCAGGAAGATAGTAGCACATAAAAGGATGGGGGCGCATGATGGTAGCAGCCCATGACAGGATTATGGTGGAGTATGGGAGCACCACATGACAGGATTGGGGTACAGGACAGGATGGGGGCGCAAGATGGTAGCAGCACATGACAAGATTAGGGCGCAGGATGGAAGCAACACATACCAGGATGGAGACCATATACCAATATAAATGCTCGCCATATATACTAGCTGTTTCCAGACAGCTAACGCTCGGCACGCTCATTGCTATCTAATTAACGCTGCTGGTGATTAAACTAAAGTAAATAATGACAACATTCAATAGCGCTTACGCAGGTGGTAAATTAACTTAAAATGAAGTTAACAATAATTGTGGTAATGTGGTGGGGGGCGGAATTATGTGTGGTAATGTGGTGGGGGCGGGATTATCTGTGGTGATGTGGTGGGGGCGGGATTATGTGGGGTAATGTGGTGGAGGGCGGGATTATGTGTGGTAATGTGGTGGGGGGGCGGGATTGTGTGTGGTATTGTGGTGGGGGGATTATCTGTGGTGATGTGGTAGGGGGGATTATGTGTGGTAATGTGGTGAGGGGGCAGGATTATGTGTGGTAATGTGGTGGGGGTGGGATTATGTGTGGTAATGTGGTGGGGGGCGGGATTATGTGTGGTGATGTGGTGGGGGCAGGATTATCTGTGGTGATGTGGTGAGGCGGGATTATGTGTGGTAATGTGGTGGGGGCGGGATTGTGTGTGGTGATGTGTTGGGGGCGGGATTATGTGGGGTAATGTGGTGGAGGGCGGGATTGTGTGTGGTAATGTGGTAATGTGGTGGGGGGTGGGATTATGTGTGGTATTGTGGTGGGGGATTATCTGTGGTGATGTGGTAGGGGGGATTATATGTGGTAATGTGGTGAGGGGGCAGGATTATGTGTGGTAATGTGGTGGGGGTGGGATTATGTGTGTTAATGTGGTGGGGGCGGGATTATGTGTGGTAATTAGTGTTGAGCGATACCGTCCGATACTTGAAAGTATCGGTATCGGAAAGTATCGGCCGATACCGTCACAGTATCGGAATCCAATCCGATACCGATACCCGATACCAATACAAGTCAATGGGACTCATGTATCGGACGGTATCCCTGATGGTTCCCAGGGTCTGAAGGAGAGGAAACTCTCCTTCAGGCCCTGGGAACCATATAAATGTGTAAAAGAAAGAATTAAAATAAAAAATATCGCTATACTCACCTGTCCGACGCAGCCGGGACTTCAGCGAGGGAACCGGCAGCGTTGTTTGTTTAAAAATCGCGCTATTACTTGGTTACGTGAATTCCCGGCTTGTGATTGGTCAGGTCGGCCATGTTGCCGGGACGCGGACCAATCACAGCAAGCCGTGACGAAATTACGTCACGGCTTGCTGTGATTGGTCCGCGTCCCGGCAATATGGCCGCCCTGACCAATCACAAGCCGGGAGGCTGGACACGCGCTCATTTTAAAATGGGCGCGTGTCCAGCCTCCCGTGACGTCACGGCTTGTGATTGGTTGCGCCGCGATCAACCAATCACAAGCCGGGAGGCTGGACGCGCTCATTTTGAAATGGGCGCGTGTCCAGCCTCCCGTGACGTCACGGCTTGTGATTGGTTGCGCCGCGATCAACCAATCACAAGCCGGGAGGCTGGACGCGCTCATTTTGAAATGGGCGCGTGTCCAGCCTCCCGTGACGTCACGGCTTGTGATTGGTTGCGCCGCGATCAACCAATCACAAGCCGGGAGGCTGGACGCGCTCATTTTGAAATGGGCGCGTGTCCAGCCTCCCGGCTTGTGATTGGTTGACCGCGACGCAACCAATCACAAGCCGTGACGTCACGGGAGGCTGGACACGCGCCCTTTTTAAAATGAGCGCGTTTCCAGCCTCCCGTGACGTCACGGCTTGTGATTGGTTAATGGCGGCCATGTTGCCGGGACGCGGACCAATCACAGCAAGCCGTGACGTATTTTCGTCACGGCTTGCTGTGATTGGTCCGCGGCCCGGCAACATGGCCGCCCTGACCAATCACAAGCCGGGACTTCGCGTAACCATGTAAAAGCGGGAATTTTAAACAAACAACGCTGCCGGTTCCTGCGCTGAGGTCCCGGCTGCGTCGGACAGGTGAGTATAGCGATATTTTTTATTTTAATTCTCTATTTTACACATTTTAACATTAATGTTGTTCCGATACCCGATACCCGATACCACAAGAGTATCGGAATCCCGGTATCGGAATTCCGATACAGCAAGTATCGGCCGATACCCGATACTTGCAGCATCGGAATGCTCAACACTAGTGGTAATGTGGTGGGGGCGGGATTATCTGTGGTGATGTGGTGGGGGCAGGATTATGTGTGGTGATGTGGTGGGGGCGGGATTGTGTGTGGTGATGTGTTGGGGGCGGGATTATGTGTGGTAATGTGTAGGGGCTGGATTATGTGTGGTATTGTGGGATTATCTGTGGTGATGTGGTGGGGGGTGGGATTGTGTGTGGTAATGTGGTGGGGGGCGGGATTATGTGTGGTGATGTGGGGGGCAGGATTATGTGTGATAATGTGGTGGGGGCAGGATTATCTGTGGTAATGTGGTGGGGGCGGGATTATGTGTGGTAATGGGGTGGGGGCGGGATTATGTGTGGTGATGTGTTGGGGGGTGGGATTATGTGGTGATGTGGTGGGGAGGCGGGATTATGTGTGGTGATGTGGTGGGGGGCGGGATTATGTGTGGTGCTGTGGTGGGGGTGGGATTATGTGTGGTAATGTGGTGGGGGGGCGAGATTATGTGTGGTAATGTGGTGGGGGTGGGATTATGTGTGGTAATGTGGTGGGGGCGGGATTATGTGTGGTGATGTGGCGGGGGCGGGATTATGTGTGGTGATGTGGTGGGGGGGCGGGATTGTGTGTGGTAATGGGGTGGGGGTCAGGATTATGTGTGATGATGTGTTTGGGGGGCGGGATTATGTGTGGTGATGTGGTGGGGGGGCGGGATTATGTGTGGTAATGGGGTGGGGGTCAGGATTATGTGTGATGATGTGTTTGGGGGGCGGGATTATGTGTGGTGATGTGGGGGGTGGGATTGTGTATGGTGATGTGGTGGGGGGGCGGGATTGTGTGTGGTGAAGTGGTCCGGATTGTGTGTGGTAATGTGGGGGGCTGGATTGTGTATGGTAATGTGGTGGGAGGGCGGGATTGTGTGTGGTAATGTGGTGGGGGCGGGATTGTGTGTGGTAATGTAGTGGGGGGCGGGATTGTGTGTGCTAATGTGGTGGGGGGGCGGGATTGTATGTGCTAATGGGGTGGAGGGTGGGATTATGTGTGGTGATGTGGTGGGGGGCAGAGCTACTGTGCAGGGGGCGGGATTAGCGAGTAATCACAATGCCTCTCATATATATAGATAACTTATCTTTCCCCCTTTTTTATGATGTACATGTTATGGAAGTGCCAATGATTTAGGCAGTAATTAGTGATGAGCGAGTGTACTCGTTACTCAAGATTCCGCGAGCATGCTCGGGTGTCCTCCGAGTATTTATGACTGCTCGGAGATTTAGTTTTCAGCGCAGCAGCTGAATGATTTACAGCTACTAGCCAGCATAAATACATGTGGGGATTCCCTAGCAACCAGGCAACCCCCATATGTACATATGCTGGCTAATAGCTGTAAATCATTCAGCTGAGATGATGAAAACGAAATTTCCAAACACTAACAAATACTCGGAGACCACCCGAACAACGAGTATACTCGCTCATCACTAGCAGAAATACATTTGGATGTATGATGAGGAACATGTTTGTGTTTGGGGCAGGTCTTTTTTAAGTTTCTTTGGTCTAGAATATCAAGGGGCGATCTAATAACCATGTGTAAGTATATAAGGGGACAATACAAATATCTCTCCGAGAATCTGTGTATAACAAGGAAGGTGACGGACACAAGGGGGCACTCTCCATCTGGAGGAGAGAAGGTTTTTCCACCAACATAGAAGAGAATTCTTTAGTGTTAGGGCAGTAAGAATCTGGAATTCCTTGCCTGAGGAGGTGGTGATGGCGAACTCCGTCGAGGGGTTCAAGAGAGGCCTGGATGTCTTCCTGGAGCGTAACAATATTGCATCTTACAGTTATTAGGTTCTTTAGAAGGACGTAGATCTGTGGATTTGTTCTGACGGAATATAGGCTGAAATGGATGGACAAATGTCTTTTTTTGACCTTGCTAACTATGTTACTATGTTAAGATAAGACCTGCCTACAGTCCCTCCCTGAAGCATGAGCATCTCATTAACTGAAAGCTTCTGATACTGATTACACAAGAACCATAAGACTGATTACTTCACCCCATGTATGATTTGAATCAGTGTAACAACCCCAACATGACAATGCCTGTAGCTTTCTTAGCAAAATTCTTCTGACAGGTTCGCTTGAATTATTTATAGCCCATTAGATGGGCTTCAAAGGCGACTATCTCATGTATGCATTAATAGAAGATATCTACAAGTTGTATTTTCATTTTAAAAACAAAATGTATGTTCCTTATCTTTTCATTCCCTGAGTGGTCTAAACATTTCTAGTGTAATGAATATAGAATGGTCACCACAGGTAGAGCGGTCATGGAGGAATTGCTTTTGATTAGTGCATTCCTATGAACTTTTACTAGTATTGAGAGTTTCAGTGATTCTCTCTGAAATTCCTTTATTATAGTAAAAGCTCATTTATGTAAACATAACTGCATTGAAGTAGGCGGCAAGCCACAACTTAAATGGCCACAATTGCTTTTTGAAGCTTTTCCGCCATGATTTATTGATGTGACCTATAAAGAAACTCAATGATATGAAAAAATAATTTAGAGCCCTCTCATCCTTTCTGAGAGTGGATGTCTTACAAACAGCATAAATTGTCCATTTGAAGAATCATAATTTTTTCCTCAAAAAATGTTCTTTCAGATAAGAATGTTAGCATTTCCTGCTCTTCCGGCAATTTCTGTACGACACTCTTCATGTACAGATATCATGTACTGTATACCCTTTACTATTAATATTCTTCAGTGTGTATGTTCATAAAAAGTAAGTACAGGAGGCCAGGCAATTAAACACCACATATGGAGGCCAAAAAAATATCGATATTAGAACTATGTGAGAAAAATTAAAAATAATTGGGAAGTTTAGCAAAGTTAAAGCACCACTCCAACATTTTTTTTTTTTAATTTCAGTACTCAGCTGGTACCATCTATGTAAGTTCCCTGACTTCAGTAACATAATTACCAGCCGCTGACTTCAGCTTGTTCACAGCGCCACTCCAGTCCAAATTCCCCATCTTGTGATCGCAAGTTCTGAGAAGTCAGAGAAAATTTTCATAAACACTCAGTGTACGCCATGAGAGTCTCGTTCTGGCTTTCATAGATTTTCATTGAAAAGTGACCTTCGGCTTAGTCAGCAAACACTGGAGAGATCCAGCATATCACACCATGCAGAAGACGACTGGAGCAGCGCAGATAGCAAGTAAAGATGGTGGCTGATGAGTACAGTACTAGGGGCAGGAAACTTAGGTAAGGATATCATTCCAGCTCTGAAATAAAACACTGTAGTAGTGCTTTATAAGGGTTGTCCACTAGTAGAACAACCCTTTCTTGATCTGAATGTTAGCTCTAGTAAAAATAGAAAACCTTTTACTCACTTCCCGTGCTGACACCATTCCAGCTATGTCAGAACTCACCTTCTCGGGATTCATGTGTGACTGTTATATCAAATGAGCCACATGCCCCATCAGCACTGGCATCACTATCCCTGCCTTTTGACGTATTGCTGCTCACAAAATTAGAATATCATCAAAAAAGTTCATTTATTTCAGTTCTTCAACACAAAAAGTGAAATTCATATTATATAAAGTCATTACAAACAGAGTGGTCTATTTCAAGTGTTTATTTCTGTTAATGTTGATGATTATGGCTTACAGCCAATGAAAACCCAAAACTCATTATCTCAGTAAATTAGACTACTTTATAACACCTGCTTGAAAAAATGATTTTAAAATCCAAAATGTTGACCTACTGAAATGTATGTTCAGTAAACACACTCAATAATTGATGCAAGAGGAGCCCTGACAAAGTATTGCATCAATGCAGTGTGGCATGGAGACGATCAGCCTGTGGCACTGCTGAGGAGTTATGGAAGTCCAGGTTGATTTCATAGTAGCCTTCAGCTCGTCTGTATTGTTAGGTCTGGTGTCTCAGCTTCCTCTTGATAATACCCCATAGATTCTCTATGGGGTTAAGGTCAGGCCAGTTTGCTGGCTAGTCAAGCACAGTGATTCTGTTGCTTGTAAACCAGGTATTGGTACTTTTGGCAGTGCTGACAGGTGCCAAGTCCTGCTGGAGAATGATGAAATGTCCATCTCCAAACAGCTTGTCGGCAGAGGGAAGCATGAAGTGATCTAATATTTCCAGGTAGATGGCTGCAATGACTTGACAAAACACAGTGGACCTACAGCAGCAGATGTCATGGCTCCCCAAACCATCACTGATTGTGGAAACTTCACACTAGACCTCAAGTAGCTTGGGTTGTATGCCTCTCCACTCTTCCTCCAGACTCTGGGACCTTGATTTCAAAATGAAATGAAAAATGTACTTTCATATGAAAATAACACCTTGGACCACTAAGCAACAGTCCAGTTCTTTTCTTCTTGGCACAGGTAAGACGCTTCTGGCATTGTCTATTGGTCATGAGTGGCTTGACGCAAGGAATGCAACACTTGTAGCCCATATCCTGGATACGTCTGTGAGTGGTGGCTCTTGAAACAATGACTCCAGCAGCAGTCCTCACCTTGTGAATCTCCCCCAAATATTTGAATAGCCTTCTCTTAACAATCCTTTCAAGGCTGCAGTTATCCCGTTTGCTCGTGCACCTTTTTCTACCACACTTTTTCTTTCCACTCAACTTTCCATTAATATGCTTGGATACAGAACTCCGTGAACAGCCAGCTTCTTTAGCAATGACCTTTTGTGGCTTATCCTCCTTGTGGAGTGTGTCAATTACTGTCTTCTGGACATCTGTCAAGTCAGCAGTCTTCCCCATGATTGTGGAGCCGACTGAAACAGACTAAGGGACCTTTTTAAATGCTTAGGAAGCCTTTGCAGGTGTTTTTTGTTAATTATTTTAAGTTATTAAAATAATGACTTTTGAGATAATGACATCAACATTAACAGAAATAAACACTTGAAATAGATCACTCTGCTTGTAATGACTCTATATAATATATGAATGAGTTTCACTTTTTGTATTGAATAACTGAAATAAATTCAGTTTTTGATGATATTCTAATTTTGTGAGAAGCACCTGTATATACTATTCTCACACATATGTGTGTGTATATATCTATATATATATATATATATTTGTATATATATATATATATATACACATACACACACATATGAGAGAATAGTACAAATATAAATTGAACATAATTATTTTACAATTGGAAATGTGTTGTTTGAAATACTTGAATATAAGTCCTCCCATGATCTTCCGTATTCATAAATTTGGTGTGGACTTAAAGAATTATTCACTTGACACCAACAAGATCTCCCTCTCTAGAACTATTTTGGAATTCTGACATATCACATTTATTTTGGCTGTTTCTGGGCAATGAAAAAGGAAAACAATTAAAAGTATATTTACAGGATAAATGACAAATGAGTACATACAGGGAGATCAATTATTCATTTGCTTCAGCTATGTCAGACTCCTTTCTATATATTCTGCCTGTCTCCTTGCTTGTCAAACTGAGCCAATTTACCACTTTTCGTTCTGTGAGGATGAATGATGGGAAATAATTATGCTTATAAAATGAAGAGTACATACCAACTGATGCTGAGATTGTACAGATCAATTTGTTCTTTACAGAATTTTCCAGACTTCTTTGATGTTCCATCAAAAAGTCTACATACTGACGAGTGCTCTATGCAGCCAGATGGAAGCCATTGTGTTAAATTTAAATAAACATTTATAATTTTAGTATTTTATTTAGTTTTAACATACCGTATATAGATCTGAAGTTTTTGGTATCTGAGATTCTGGAAACTCCTGAACTCCTTTATGTTACTATTTTTGTGAAAAGTTTCAGCTCTTAAAGATTTACAGCTTGCCCTCTTGGACCATTGAGAGCCAGTCATTTTTCAAATAAGTCATGACCGTGTAAAAAATGTACCAGTTTGTCACTCAGTGTGAAAAACACAAACACTCCACAGACCATGTCACTGTTTATACACATAAATCTTCCTGCCATGAACAAAGTTGAAATAGGCTTCATAAACACCTCATCTACTACCTTGTTAACCCTGGAGGGTTCATACCCCACAGCTTTCGTTATCCTGCATTTTTCCAGTTATCAGACAAGGCCACATGTAGACCTTGATGCTGCCAAATGGTGAAAGAATAATCACACCAGATATACATTGAATAGTCACACCATATACTGAATTAATTTGACCACTATACAGAAACTAAAGTATATCCTTATATAAAACTGAATGATACCAGTAACTGAATAATACTTTTTAGAGATGCAGTACATTTTATTGTGATAGACAGCAATAAATTAAAAGGAACCTGTCAGTAAGATCAACACCCCAAACGGCATAGAAAGAGCATGCAGGTCTTTGAAACGTAAATCCATTGACATGTTTATGTCGCCTGTTGCTGCATTACATAGAGATTATCATTTTAATTTAAATGAAAATTAAGCTTTACGTGCTTTAATCATAGCAGAGAACTTTAGGATTATTTGCCTCCTGAGGTTGTTTCCCTGCCAAATACCAGCACCTTTAGCTTGATTGATAGTTCACTGTCCATGTATTGTCAGGCAGCAGGCAAGGAATTCAGGCAGAGAGCCATCAATCAAGCTAAAGGGGCAGGTACATGTAGAGGCAAGGCTCTTTAAGTGCTCTGTCACACAAAGAGCACTTAACACTAGTTATGAGCAAGTATACTCGCTACTCGAGATTTCCTGAGCATGCTCTGTTGATCTCCGAGTATTTGGATGTGCTAGGAGATTTAGTTTCTGTCTCCATGGCTGCATGATTTGCAGCTGCTAGACAGTTTGAATACATGGGGATTTCCTAACAAACAGGCAATCCCCACATTTACTCAGGCTGGCTAGCAGCTGCAAATCATGCAGCTACAGCGACAGAAACTAAATCTCCGAGCACATCCAAATACTCGGAGATCACCCAAACATGCTCAGGGAATCTCGGGTAATGAGTATACTCACTCAACACTACTAAAAACCTAATTTGCAAGTGTATTAAAATGCTGATTTCTTATAAATGCAGTGTCAGGGATCCCGGTTGTAACTACTGTCTGGAGGCTACTCGCCGCAGTAAGGGAGCCCAGAGCATAACGGCGGAGAACTCACCGGGTAGCAAGTAGGACCTGAACCATGTGACAGAGGGGGAGTGGCCAGGGGCAGAGCCAGGCGCCGGGGCGCAAAGGAGGAGAACAGAGCCAGAGAGTAGTCAAACGAGCTGAGGTCAATAACCGTAGGATAAGCAAGGTACTGGAGGGTGAGACAGAAGGATAGTCGGGTGGAAGCCGAAGGTCAGAAAGCATGAAGAGCAAACAAACAACACAGTATGCACACGCACACCAGGGGGTCAGGCACACAGACAGAACAAAAGTATAACTGACAGAGAATCCTAGTCCAGAGTGGGTATAAATAACCCTCCCAGATCCAAAAGGAGGCCACAACAATTAACCCCGAGAGGGCAGGGCATTAACCGTGTCCAAACCATGACATGCAACAACAGATAGAAGATTTAAAGGTGTCCATGGATTTACATTTTAAAAACCTGTATGTCTATATGTGCGGTTTATTGGTAGATTTGCGTTAATCTTTCAGTTTTTAAGGGTTTCTGTGCATAGATAAATGGTTTACACAATAAACTGTGTGTAGTTCCATTAATTACTTATATTAGGGTGCATATCGTAGATCATAATGTAAAATGGTATGATACACTACCTAAAAATACAAGAAACACATTTTATTACAAGGAAACAGCAGGCTTAACCCATAAACCACAGCGAGTTAAATATCAAATGACTGCACCATGCAGCCGAATGTGTGGCATGATGGGAAATCTCATAATAAAGTTAAACCATGATGTGCCCAAAGAGGTTTTCACTGATATATTTCTGGATTACAATGATAATCTTTTTCTGTTGCATACAATTTTGTATATAAATTTAATCACTTCGCTTACCGTACTAGATAGTATAGACATATTTTATTTTGACTAACCCATTAACAATATGCCAGGCCAGCGGCTAGAGAGTTTATAAAATTCATAGTTAAATCTGTCACAATGAGAACTTCTGAATAGTCTGTCTGAATGATCAATCACTGGAAATGTTAGACTTTTGCCAGAAGAATAAAGAAAAGAGGTCATGATCATAACCATATCTGTATTGAAAATACGTTATAACTAGATTTTATACAATGTAATATGAAGCCCTCACATAAGGAGCTTCGAATAAATTTTGATTACATAGCATTACCTTGCACGGCTCATACAGGAGCTTATGAAGGTGTTAGTCAAGAGAACAAGTGACAAATGGAATTCACTGAAATATTGAGAAAATACAAAAGAGGTCCACTATCTCTCTGTAACGTTCCATAAGACGTATTGTGCCTTATCCAGAAGATATGTTTAGCAACTAAATCAAATGAAAATCATTATGATATTCCCTATAAGCAGAAAGCTGCTAGAAAAGGGTCATATCAATTGACAAAACTTAATTTAAAGCCTACCCATATATTCTTAGAATCCAAACTTGATCTAATATAGAAAATAAAATATTTACAGTATATATCTCCTAACTTTTTTTTTTTTTTTTTTTTTTTGGGGGGGGGGGCGTTGGGGTAGGAGATGGGAGGCAAATTAGGCCATCTATGTGTCCATTTTGCTACACTTTGTAGTGATTACATAGGGATAGAAAGTAGAAAAATATATAGAATATTTTGTTCTCAGTTTACCCTGCGATTTAACATAGTGGGCATAACTAAATCCAATTTCAGGATATCCTTCAAAGGGCATCTGTTTCATGCAGCTAGCAGAATAAAAAAAAAGGAATGGAAGGGGTTGCTTCAATTTTTGGGATTAAAGGGGTGTTCTCACTTTTAAAACTTATCCCCTTTTCCCAGGATAGAGGATAACTTTCTGGTCGTAGCCACCACCAATCTCGAAAGTGGAATGGAGTGGATGTCAATCATGTGGACTTCCAATCTAGGGAGTACCAGAGATTGCAAAGCTCAGTTGATCCTCGGCACCCCTATTAGAATTAGTGAAGCTGTAGTGGCATGATCGACCTCCGCTCCATTCAGCTGGAGCTCTTCAGAGCCCTATTTCTTGGGATAGGATGGAGCCATATCAGTCGAACCCCCAGTGAATAGGAATAAACTTTCAAACTTGAGAACGCCCATTTAAGTCTTTCACGTTACGAAAAAAGTGGATTAGGAACACAAAATTGAGTAATGCCACTTCTGCCATCCTCATTCCAGTTCTGTTTTACATTTGTCTCATCAGGTTGTCAGAATGCCAATCTCATCCATGTGACCGCTGGATTCATTTACTGTAGGTACAAAATATTCAGATTGCAGACTTGAAGTGATGAATAAATGATAGGATAACTGCCTGACCAAATGAAAACAGTTACAGCATAAAAAGGTCATAGAAAATAAAGCTTTTCCAGAAACATTTCTTCAGCCATAGAGAAATGTTACAGGGGCAAATAACCTACCAATAATATCAGTGTTTTTAACCCATTCAAGACCTATAACAGATCTATAAAATACAGTATATCAACAAAAATCCCTCCATTAAAAATAGACATTTAGAAAAAAAAACATATTTGGTATCGCCACAACTGTAAAAATCCTATTAAAACATAAGATTAATCAACCCGTGCAGTAAAAAAAAAATGATTTTTTTCAGGCACCACTTTTTCCTAAAAAAATGCATTAAGACGTGATTTTGTTCTTAAAGGGGCTATCCAGAATATTTATTTTTTTTGTGATGAGACTAAGGACTTACTGGCAGGTAGTTACTAAATGCATGCCTGTTCTTCCTGATGACTAGATGTTCACTGACCACTCATGCCAGTGATTCTTCAGGTTCTGATGACATTCCTTCCTAAGAATCAGCCCTTCCAGGACCTTCGGTGATGTCACGGTGACGGCGCGGCTTGTGATTGGTCGCGCGAGCGGTCACATGGGCGGCCGCGGACCAATCACAAGCCGCGACGTCACCGTGACGTCACCGCAAGGTCATGGAAGGCTGATTCTAAGGAAGGAAGGTTCCCGCTTAGTACCAGGGCGCATCAGAGGGTGAGTATGGCGATATTTTTTATTTTAATTCTTTATTTTACACTTAAATCTGAATTCCGATACCAATTCCCGATATCTTAAACATATGGGGAATCGGTATCGGAATTCCGATTCCAGATTCAGAAGATCGCCGACTTCATGGCCGACCCCACACAGGGGTCGGGTCGGGTTTCATGAAACCCGACTTTGCCAAAAGTCGGCGACTTCTGAAAATTGCCGACCCGTTTCGCTCAACCCTACTTCTGAGTAATACCTACAAGTCTGCAATAACAGAGCCAGTCCTTGATTTGCACTGCCCATGATTTGGTCAGCATGAATCAGCTGATAGATTCACCACCAGGATAATGCAAAGTGGAACCATAGACCAAGGCACCATATTCATCAATTCTCTTTTTGGAGGAAAAGTTTCATTTTTAAGCATTTTAATTTTTGCACCAAAACCAAAATAGATTTTGCATTATTCTTACTCCAGTTTTTTTTCAGTCGTAATCAACTTTTGGGTTTGCTCAACCATGTGCAAGATTGCAAAAATTTTGTTCAATTGTGCACCAGTACCCTAGTGGAGCACAAAATAAATGTTAAGGCTGTGTATCTACAATTACCGTATTTTTCTAACTATAAGATGTACTGGACCATAACACGCACCTAGGTTTTAGAGGAGGAAATTAGAAAAAAAAAACTGAAGCAAAAATACCATCCTGGTATGAA
The DNA here is from genome assembly GCF_051348905.1 of Ranitomeya variabilis. NCBI lineage: Eukaryota > Metazoa > Chordata > Amphibia > Anura > Dendrobatidae > Ranitomeya > Ranitomeya variabilis. Next base: position 156,396,336 of record NC_135237.1, on the reverse strand, counting down.
TGGCCCCCTCATCCCTATCCTGGTATACATGGACCCTTCATCCCTATCCTGGTATACATGGCCCCCTCATCCCTACCCTGGTGTGCATGGCTCCTTCATCCCTATCCTGGTATACATGGCCCCCTCATCCCTATCCTGGTATGCTAGGCCTCCTCATACCTACCCTGGTATGCATGGTCCCCTCATCCCTTATCCTGGTATGCAGGGCCCCATCATTCCTATCCTGGTGTGCAGGGCCCCATCATTCCTATCCTGGTATGCATGACCCCTGCATACCTACCCTGGCATGCATTGTCCCCTCATCCCTATCCTGGTATACATGGACCCTTCATCCCTATCCTGGTATACATGGACCCTTCATCCCTATCCTGGTATACATGGCCCCCTCATCCCTATCCTGGTATACATGGACCCTTCATCCCTATCCTGGTATACATGACCCCCTCATCCTTATCCTGGTATGCATGACCCCTTCATACCTACCCTGGCATGCATGGTCCCCTCATCCCTACCCTGGTGTGCATGGCTCCTTCATCCCTATCCTGGTATGCATGGCCCCCTCATCCCTATCCTGGTATGCATGGCCCCCCATCCCTATCCTGGTGTGCATGGCTCCTTCATCCCTATCCTGGTATGCATGATTCCCTCATCCCCATCCTTGTGTGCATGGCCTCCTCTTTCACATCCTGGTATTCATGGCCCCCCATACCTATCCTGATAGGAATGGTCCCCCTTATCTCTATCCTGTTATGCAGGGCCCCCATCTCTGTCCTGTATGCATGGCCCCATCCTTATTCTGGTATGATTGGCCCCATTCTGGTATGCAAAGCCCTCATCCCCATCCTAGTATGATTGGTAAAGGCGGAGCAGCGGGTCACAAGAGGCAGTAGCCAGCTGCTGCAGCTCACTACCGTGCCCGCTGCTAAAGAGAAATCAATATTCACTGCATTCCATGCCCATGGGGCATATATATATATATATATATATATATGTACACACGGTATATATACACACACACACTCAGCATGTATATGAATACACACAATTGAATAATACTCCTGATGGAATTGCTTTGATTTTGCATATGAAACTGTCCCTAACTTTGTGAGCCCTCGCGGGCGGGGTCCCTTCTCCTCCTGTACCTGTTGTGACATGTATTGTTCAAGATTATTGTACCTGTTTTTATTATGTATATCCCTCCTCACATGTAAAGCGCCATGGAATAAATGGCGCTATAATAATACTAGATATTGTAACATAGAAATTCAATGAAATAGGAAGACAAGTTATTATGAGATGGGGGCTATGTCCTCGGTTTAATATCCAGGATGTGATATCTAATCGATTTCTAGGGGACCCCTAGCTTACAGATATCAAAGTGTAATACTAAATACCCAGTAGACATAAATATATATAACTACTATAATAAAAAAATTAAAAACAATGACAAAGCTCTTGATCAATAGGTTAACAGGTTAAATGTCAGCTGAATAAATTCTAAGCAGAAAAAATATGTCTTTTGTGTAGTGAAGTGTAGTTTATAGACCCCAGTGCCCTTACAACATGCTGCTCTTCATGCCTGTTTGTAATGACTCTAAATAATATACGAGTTTCACTTTTTGTATTGAAAAACTGAAATAAATTAACGTTTTAATGATATTCTAATTTAGTGAGAAGCACTAGTATGTCCATTATAAAGGGGTCCACTTCTGTAACCTTTACAGCCATGTATTGCGGCTTTTGTTTTGATGGCCCTGGTTCATTCATTTATTACATGGGCAGCTACAGTATGTGAATTTGAGCTATTTAAATAATTGCCCAATACCACACACAACATCTTTATTTCTGGTGGCAGAGCTGCTGAGTTTTTCTATACTATAGAAAACTAATATAATAGTGAGCGGCTGCTGCTAGGTATAACCCTCTGAATCCTGTAGTGGTAACAGAAGTATCAGTAGACTGAATATGTGCACAGCAAGGTTGTGTTTACTTCACTGAGGACTATGTTCATTTTTGGCGACAGTTGTGCGCTGCTTTTTCAAGTGGACGTTGTGTTCACATACCCTAACAGGGTTTTCAGAAACTAGACCTGTCTCATTCAGATGCTTGACATGGTGAGCCAACATCTTTAACAAACCATGGAATAATAATAATAATAATAATAATAATAATAATAATTATACATATGAGGATTAGGAAGCAGATTATGAAATATTGGCTATGCACAGGTAATGGTAGGAGAGATTTAAATCTAAATTAAAAAGGCACAGTCAGGGCTGTCAAGGTGTTGGAGCAGCAGTTTTACTGAACTGGGGAGGTTATAAAGGTCATCTTGTTGAGGAGAGCCATAAGATCAAATACTTAATTAACCTCAACACATAAGGTAATTGAGAGAAGTAACCCATAACATGTATTGTTTAACCTTACATAAGTTTTCCTCAGACAAAGTAAGACACTTAAGATGGCTGCCATCTCCTATACCAGAGCCATGCGGTCTGGTATCCAAGATGAACAATGAAGACACTGAAGATGGCTGCCATTTCCTGTTTTAGCAGACCATGCGGTCTGGTATCCAAGATGACGCCCACCCAGATGACCTCATGGATCCACCCACAGTGACGCCTACCTTGATGACCTCACGGACCAACCCACCTTGATGACCTCATGGATCCGCCCATGGACTTGCTCATGCCCAACCCACTAACCAATGGAATACATCCGATCACTCCCATTTTAGAGCTAACCGAGCCCCCTTACAGGAGATATATAACATTGTGTTTGACTAATAAATTCCTTCTTGGAGCTGAGCCACACATTGATCAAGGAGAGTTACAGCTGACTGTGTCTGGTGTATTTCTTTAGTGCACATGATCAATATCCATTAGGCCAGGAGTAGGCAACTAGAGAATTGAACATTTATATTAATTGTTCAACCCTAATATTTGGCCGCCCAACCTGGGGCCAGCAGAGGAGAGACCTGAACCCTGTAAAACCGGCGGGTGGAACGGCTGGATGCACTGAGTACCCCGAATCTGGAGACTGATCACCTCTTTAACAGAACACGGTAAGTCTGCTGATTTTTTATAATCTGTAGTCTTTACCTGTGTCTTTCGGGGTATCCTGTGCAGATTGCCTGACCATGTCCGGTTTTCTTGGTATCTGTAAGACGGCAGAAAGGGTATCTCCGCTGCTGGTCATTTAATTGCAAGAACCGTCACATGTTTTAGTTGCCTACTGCCTGTTACATGTTGTGAAGAGGGGAGATGACTCGTAGTAAAGAAGAGAAGTATTGTGTAAGGACAGTCAAAGCAGGTTTCTAAGAAAGAAAAAAAAAAAGTGTTTACAGAGGGCTAGAGGCAAGTGATAAAACAGGAAAAACAGGTTTTTAAACTGGTAGTTAGGAGAAGCATTGTGTTTGGAACAGGACAGGTTTATAGGAAGGAATGAGCAAGTGTTTATAGAAAGAAAAGCATGTGGTAGGACGGGAAAAACAGGTTTGTTATTTTAGGGAAGGATAAGCAAGCAAGTGTAGATAATAATAATAATTTTTGTCTGTGGTATACGGTTGTCGCCTGTGATAAGATTTTCAGTTCTGTACAAGAGAGACTAGGACCTGGAGTGAATTGACTCGGCCTAGGGGGGGCCCGGTAAATCTTGGAGCGAATTGGCTCAGTTCGGGCATAATAAATTGTGTAGCGGCTCATTGAAACTTGGAGCGAATTGGCTCAGTTTGGGCCAATTAAATTTATAGTTTTTCTTTTTTTTGCCCCGTGACATCGAGTGAGTTGACTCTGCACGGGGACCGGTAAGTTAGGGAGCAATTTGACAAAGTAGGGAATAATTGGTTTGTAAAGTACGGAGCACGGAAGTCAGACAGGGACCACGTGACAAGAAGAAATAGGAACTGAGTACTGCAGACTCAGTTCCCTTTAGAATCTCAGGTTTGAGTCATCTCCCCCGTCTTATTGTTTGTTTGGTGTTTGTTTGGTGTTTGTTATCTTGATAGATAGATAGATATACTGTATATCTATAGAAAGATGGAGAAATTAATGCAGTTCTGCCGTATGGGCACTAAGCCAAATTCAGATGGCAAGTTAGACTCATGCAAATTAGTGGAAATTGTGTGGAATGCCAGAAGGGGGGATGGTTACAGCCCCTGGAGTGGAAGATTGTCTTAGAAAAAAAAAAAAAAAAGAAGGAAAGAAAAGGTATCCTAGAAAATAATGGATTGTTGTCTATTGCTAGGGCAGGAGAAAGAGTCTCTGAAAGTCTGTAAAAAAAATAAAAAAATAAAAAAATAAATAAAATAAAAATTGGAAATTGGGTAGAAGAGAAAAGGAATAGAAAGAATAGAGTTTTGAGTTGTGTATTACAAAAATATATCCTGTGAGCGGCCACCACCGTATAATGGTGGCCCAGAGCCATGTGGTAAATGTAATGGCAGCCATTTTGTTAATGGCGAATGTGTTAAATGTAATAGCAGCCAAAATGGTGGCCCAGAGCCATGTGCTAAATATAATTCTGACGGCGGCCATCTTGGTGGTGGTAAATATAATTCTGACGGCGGCCATCTTGTTGGTGGTAAATATAATTCTGACGGCGGCCATCTTGTTGGTGGTAAATATAATTCTGACGGCGGCCATCTTGTTGGTGGTAAATATAATTCTGATGGCGGCCATCTTGTTGGTGGTAAATACAATTCTGACGGCAGCCATCTTGTTGGTGGTAAATACAATTCTGATGGCGGCCATCTTGTTGGTGGTAAATATAATTCTGATGGCGGCCATCTTGGTGGTAAATACAATTCTGACGGCAGCCATTTTGTTGGTGTTAAATATAATTCTGATGGCGGCCATCTTGTTGGTGGTAAATACAATTCTGATGGCGGCCATCTTGTTGGTGGTAAATATAATTCTGACGGCGGCCATCTTGTTGGTGATAAATATAATTCTGACGGCGGCCATCTTGTTGGTGATAAATATAGTTCTGACGGCGGCCATCTTGTTGGTGGTAAATGTAATTCTGACGGCAGCCATGTTGTGGATGGCGAATGTGCTGCTCCTGGTGGTGAACATCTCAGATTAAGGCTACACGCCACATCACCAAATCCTTGTTACCCAGTAATGACCACTAACGGCCAATACTATATTTCTTCGGGAAGTGAACAGGCTTTACCCATGTTTCCTATCTCTGTTGTTTCCAATGGGGCACCAACCCTTTCCTCTATCACTCCTGTTGTGAATCCAGCAGTCCTCCCACCTGGATCGTCCCCAGCACCTACCCTTTCTACTGTCACTTCCACTGCCAATTTAGCCGCACACCCACATGAGATGCTCCAAGCAGCGGCCTCTCCTCCCAATGCTTCCACGACAGCACTCTCACGCAGCCTACATAACCCTATGCCCAGTACCTCACAGGCTGTCTCGCAGCCAAGCGCACACCTGTATGGGACGGTGGCGACTGCATCAAGGGGGGGCTCAATGTGGGAGGGGGATACCAATAGCACAGGAAGCACAAAGGGGAGGGAATGTTGGCAACCTATTTTTGAAAAAGAACTTCCTGAGGGACCCTTGTTAGTGGTGGGAAAGGGTGACATAACAACAATGGAGACAGACGCTATTGTTAATGCTGCCAATTCTCGGTTAGAGCACAATGGAGGTGTAGCTAGAGCTATAGTGGAAGCAGGAGGGGCGACTATTCAAGCTGACAGCCAAATCATTGTTGAGTCACATGGTCAGATAGCTGTTGGGGACATAGCGGTGACTAAAGCTGGCAATCTTCCATGTAGAATGATCATACACGCTGTGACCCCTACTTATGACCCTATTCATCCAGACATTAGTGCTCAACAACTTCGTGCAGCGATAACTCGCATTAATGAGGACAGGACTGTTAAAGCTTTTAAGACTGCTTGTGTCACCTGGACCCCACACCATGATACTGGAGCTGCCCAAATAGAGCTCCTCATTCCAAGACTCCTCCTGCTCCTCATACACAAGTGATTACATCTGCACTCCCGGTGCCATCTCTACTCCCGCCTCAGGTGCCACCGCCAACAGTGCCAATGCTCATGTCTGAGGAGCCCACCCTCTACGTCAAGTTTACACCCCAGCAGGCTGCTACTCTGTTGAACCAAGTTCTAGATCCAGAAAAACAGCCGATGCCTTTCTACAGGATCATGGTGAGACATGGGACTCTGGTGTTGAGTTCTGCCAAGAACCTAAGACAAGGGCCTCGGATGAGTTGGCTGACCTATCAATTACTATTGTTGCCAAAGGTTTCCAGATGCCTCAAAGCTGATGCAGCCATTGTACGATGACCTCAAGACGTCAGCGTTTCCACTATGTACTAAATCCGTGGAAGCTTTCTACGCTCTTAAACAGGCCATACGGTCTGCACCAGCTCTTGGAATCCCAAATTATCAACTACCTTTTTACTTGTTTGTCAGTGAAGTAGCAGGACATGCTTCCGGAGTCCTAGCACAAAAACATGGGGGAAGAACAAGACCAATCGGCTACTACTCTGCCCGCCTGGACTCTGTGTCTCAAGCTTCCCCGACTTGCCTCAGAGCTGTTCATGCTGCACATATGCTTCTGGACAAAAATCCTGATATCATCTGAGGACATCCAGTTCTCTTAATGGCTCCACACGACATAATTGCTATTGTTGGAACCTAAACATCTGTTGGTACTGCATCATATGAGACTCCAACGTTGGCTCTTGGTTCCGGATAATGTCACTCTTGTCCGCTGCAGCATCTTCAAACTGTCCACGCTGCTTCCTCTTTCCAGGGGGGATGTGGATGATACTGATGCTCTCGGAGAAGATGCCTCTACACACTCAGAGGATTATGACTGTCTTGAACAAATGCATGAAGAAGTAGCCTCCCAGAAAAACGTGTCTGAAGACCCACTCCCACATGCTGACGTGACGTTCTTCACTGATGGTTCCAGATTTGCAGATAAAACAGGAAGGTTCCATACGGGATATGTCGTGGTTACACATGACCTGATCATCTCAGCTGGATCGCTACCACCGCACATGTCTGCACAAGAAGCGGAACTTAAAGCTTTGACGCTGGCTTGTCAGGAAGCGACGGAGAAGGTGGTCAACATCTACACGGATTCAAGATACGCTTTTCAAGTGGCTCATGACTTCGGCAGTATCTGGGCAGCCAGAGGATACCTAACGTCCAGTGGAACTCCTGTAAAACATGCTGCTACGATGCAAGAACTTGTGGTTGCTCTGAATCTACCTTCAGAGGTTGCAGTGATCGAGATCAAAGCTCACGGGAGACTGGATTCTCCAGAAGCAAGGGGGAACTTCTTTGCTGACAAAACAGCAAAAACCTATGCTTTGGATCCATTTCGGAAAGAGAAAGCAGCGGTGTACGTGTCACAAGACACTGAAGAAGGGACTAAAGCCTCTCTTATGAGGATTATCCATCTACATCAAGACAAGACATCAGATGATGAAAAGAAGTCATGGCAAGTAGGAGGAGCTAAAAAGGATGAAGATGGAGGCTGGAGGGTGAACACAAAGGTCTGTCTACCCCATAATCTGTGCCCCTCAGTGACAGAATGGGCACACGGTATCACCCACAGAGGCAAGAATCGGATGAATGACCTGATTTGGAAGACCTACATGGCACCTGGGATTTCTACTGTCACCCAAAAATATTGCAAGTCCTGCCTTGTGTGTGCAACATGCAATCCAGCACCGCCTCAGAAAGTTACTCAGAAACATTTGGCTAAACCACTTTATCCCTTTCAGAGAGTTCAGATCGATCGTATTCAAATGCCAAAAGTAGGGAAGTGCGAGTACGTACTGGAAGTGACTGACATGTTCTCAGGATGGCCCGAAGCCTATCCAGTAACAAACATGACTGCCAGAGTGACTGTTAAGAGACTGATGACTGAAGTAGTCTGCAGATATGGGGTCCCAGAGGTAATTGAGAGTGACCAAGGACCTGCGTTCACTGCAGCACTGACTAAGGAACTATGGACACTGGTGGGAGCGGATTTGGGTTTACATACTCCATATCACCCTCAGAGCAGTGGGAAAGTAGAAAGATTGAATGGCACCTTGAAAAATAAAATACTGAAAGCCAGTCAGGAGGTCAGACTTCCTTGGACAGACATTTTGCCCATTGCCTTATACTCAGTCAGAAACACTCCAAGGGGTCCCACTAAACTCACACCATACGAGATTCTTTTTGGGGGGCCTCCAAGATTGGGTCAATATTTTCCACAACAGCTAGCCTTGGGAAGTGATACTCTTGTAAATTCTGTAATTGTTGTTAATTGTTGTTACTAAAGAACTGTCAGTAACACATGTACGAGTTTTATCATCCATTCCAGGTCCAGATTCCAGTGAAGGTACCCATACTTTCTAACCTGGTGACTACATGCTGGTAAAGAAGTGCATCAGAAAAGACATTCCTGGAGTCGAGATTTAAGGGTCCCTACCAAGTGCTCCTGACTACTCCTACTTCGGTCAGGATTGCTGAGCGCCTCCTGGATCCATCTCTCACATTGTAAACTTCTTAGACAGGTAGGGACAGAGTAGGATCTGACCTGCTTGTCAAAGTCCAGCTACAAAGGGAGGTTTTCCACAAGGGAAAACTTGTCTCAAACTGGTGAAAACTCCAATTCCCCCTCCCGGGCAAGACGGTCAGATCTAGGATGTGTACAACAGGGTTAGTCACACATGTGTATTTTACTCTAAGTAACCATGGAGATGGGAGATTGGAGAGTAATAGATCCAGCAGGTTGGGAAGTCCCGAGGACACTGGTAACACGCTCCGATATACCTCCGCAGTATACCCATAATCGGTCACACATTCTCTGGTGTCTATAGCATCCATATTGTCATGAAGCCTCTGATGTCATAATAACACTTAACATCGATGGGTTAGGGAACCACGGTGGGATCAAGATAAAAGAAAAGGTTAATAAAGTATTTAGGGGGGACTGTTGAGGAGAGCCATAAGATCAAATACTTAATTAACCTCAACACATAAGGTAATTGAGAGAAGTAACCCATAACATGTATTGTTTAACCTTACATAAGTTTTCCTCAGACAAAGTAAGACACTTAAGATGGCTGCCATCTCCTATACCAGAGCCATGCGGTCTGGTATCCAAGATGAACAATTTAGACACTGAAGATGGCTGCCATTTCCTGTTTTAGCAGACCATGCGGTCTGGTATCCAAGATGACGCCCACCCAGATGACCTCATGGATCCACCCACAGTGACGCCCACCTTGATGACCTCACGGACCAACCCACCTTGATGACCTCATGGATCCGCCCATGGACTTGCTCATGCCCAACCCACTAACCAATGGAATACATCCGATCACTCCCATTTTAGAGCTAACCGAGCCCCCTTACAGGAGATATATAACATTGTGTTTGACTAATAAATTCCTTCTTGGAGCTGAGCCACACATTGATCAAGGAGAGTTACAGCTGACTGTGTCTGGTGTATTTCTTTAGTGCACATGATCAATATCCATTAGGCCAGGAGTAGGCAACTAGAGAATTGAACATTTATATTAATTGTTCAACCCTAATAATCTTACACATTAATCAAAGTCGGCTGAACCCATCAATATCGATGGGATTGTCCCACAGCCTAATGTATATTGGAGCCTCCAAACTTTTTTGGTGTTCTGCCTCACACAACCCTATAAGGTGAGCGGTTCTACTTATCTATTATCACCCTTTTGACTGGATCAGACCCCATTGCACCTCTTTCTAGTATATGAATACATTGTTATTTTTGTATAAATCACCTTTTTTTTTACTGTTGAGCTGTAGAGTAGATCTAAAAGAACGCATTGATGCACTGAGAAATGATGATTATAGTTTACCACGGTTCTTGTAAAAGAACAAAGCAGTCAGTATAAAAACATATATTTATAGCAATGTAATAATCTGTATGCTGCTCACAAAGCTTAAGGAAATAAATTGACTCCCAGTTCATATATCCAGTAATCATACGTTTTGGATCGGATCCGGTATCATTTCCAAATTGGGGAGAATCCCAAATAAACCCTCACTAGAAGACCATAAAATGTAATTTTTATTTCTATTATAATAAAATATACACAAAGAGTATAAAACTTTTTGTCCCTGTTCTGTCTCAGAAGTCTGCAGTTATTTATATATACAGTATATACCGTATATCCCTCCATTGTTTTTGTTATATGGATCGGATACAAAAAAACAAAAAGAAAAATTAATCATTTGAAAAACTGATGAACTTTAATACAGACCTGTTCACACTGCTGCAGGATCTGTTTGTTAAATTAATGAGATTAATCAATTGTTTGGCGGATGGTACGTATAATCCAGCAAGAAACTGTGACCTTGTAGTAAAATATAGCTTTTAACATAAGAACGTCATCAGTAGTGCTCCACCATAACAGAACAGAGCACACAATGCAGTGTTAGGGTCAACACGTTTCGACTTGCGTCTTAATCATGGTTTTTTTCAGCTGTACAAAAATTTACGCATACAACTTTTTTTTTACCCGGTTAAAAATCTGATTGCAACTTGTTAAATATTAATTATTAATTTCATTATTCTTATTCTGAATTCTGTACTGAGCACATTGCCTCTCGCTGACATTACAAAAGCTATTCCTGTATATGTGGCTCAGAGTATAAGTTAACACCATATAGAGAGAACACGTGATCTGTGTGACACATTTATAAACACAGCTCTTAAGGTACCTTCACACTAAACGACTTTGCAACGATAACGATAGAAATCCGTGACGTTGCAGCGTCCTGGATAGCGATATCGTTGTGTTTGACACGCAGCAGCGATCAGGATCCTGCTGTGATATCGCTGGTCATTGCTGAAAGTCCAGAACTTTATTTGGTCGTCAGATCGGCGTGTATCGTTGTGTTTGACAGCAAAAGCAACGATGCCAGCAATGTTTTACAGTGGTAACCAGGGTAAATATCGGGTTACTAAGCGCAGGGCCGCGCTTAGTAACCCGATGCTTACCCTGGTTACCATTGTAAATGTAAAAAAAAAACAGTACATACTCACCTTCTGATGTCCGTCAGGTCCCTGGCCGTCTGCTTCCCGCACTGACTGTGAGCGCCGGCCGGCCGTAAAGCACAGCACAGCGGTGACGTCACAGCTGTGCTTTGCTTTTACTTTACGGCCGGCCGGAGCTCACAGTCAGTGCGGGAAGCAGACGGCCAGGGACCTGACGGACATCAGAAGGTGAGTATGTACTGTTTTTTTTTTACATTTACAATGGTAACCAGGGTAAACATCGGGTTACTAAGCGCGGCCCTGCGCTTAGTAACCCGATGTTTACCCTGGTTACCCGGGGACTTCGGCATCGTTGGTCGCTGGAGAGCTGTCTGTGTGACAGCTCTCCAGCGACCACACAGCGACGCTGCAGCGATCGGCATCGTTGTCGATATCGCTACAGCGTCGCTTAATGTGACGGTACCTTTAGGAGGGGCGGGGCTTGTCACGTGGGAGCTGTCACCTCCTAGCTTCACCATCATTCTCTATGGACATCATACAAGTCACACAAGGAAGGAACAGCTGATAGCCATGATTTTACTCCATGAAAGAAATATGACTTCTATTCCATCTCAGAAACGAAGAGGAACAAGTGCTGATATTTAAAAATGGACAATCTGTTCGTAACTATTTCATCTATTTTTATGTTTTGCTGCAATGTGGTTTTTCTGTGGACAATTCAATAAACCATTACATTTTTTATGAGAATATCATGTCATTTTTTCTTTAAGAGTAACACACCTGGTGAATAGTCTTGATTAAATAAATGTGCAAAATAAACATATTTAACACTTGCCAAGCCAGCCAGTTTTGATTTTTTGTGCTATTTTTGCGTGAATTTCCTTCACCTTGCACACGGGGGAAGAGAGAAGAGCTTCGCTAGATGTTGTGCAAGTTTTCAGGAATTCCACTACAAAACTTCAAGTCACAAAGATCTCACAGAACCTGAGTAAGGAAACTTAACAGTTGCCAGATGGATTGACAAGTAGTAGGAGTACTACAAGTGCCAGACGTGCGGAAGACAGACGTGCTGATGACCAGAGCCCAGCGTTGTCTAACAAAGGAACTACAAGCTGAGATATTTCAAGGTAAGAAAAATGGATTTAATTAATACGTATTCTAAGTCAAGTCAGACGGAATTTGTAAGTTTGTACAAATCTAGCTTAGAAATATTTTGGCTTAGCTTATTTGCAGAATGCAATATAGCAAATCTAAAGATAGATTCTAAGCTAATATCTAGAAAAAAAGAGAGCAACTGAAAAATATATTACATATGGTTAACGTATTTCACAAGTTTGTGTCAGAAAAATCCAAAAACGACCGTGTAAAAATAGTACCAGTTGATACTAATGATGTTCCCAAGATTAACTGTAATGTGGAGAGTGAACAAGCTGTGACGCACGTGTCTGTAATGGCCACTCAAGGTGACCTTGAGTTTCATGATGAAAAACAAGATGGAGGAAATGCAGGAGACATGACAACTGACAAAGATGATGTACAAGAAACAAATGTACAAGGGCCACTAAAAATAGAAGACGACTCAGAAGTCCAACTTCAAACTAAATCTAGAAAAATCTTGTTAAAATTAAGCAAAATCATTCCTGCATATGATGACAAAATCCATGTGTGCAGAAATTCAGAGATATTTGAGAGTTTTGCTGAAAAGTTTGATTTGACTAATGAGGAGAAAAATCAGTTGTTTAAAATGTGGCTTCCAGTAACTTTTTCCAGAAGGTTCTCATTAAAAATGCAGAATGATGAGTTCCATGAAGAAATGACTGATATAGAAAGATTGAAAATTTTGATATTCTGTGGAATAAAAGAAAATCATCCAGATATTGATACTCTTCTAAAATTGAAGATTGGCGGAAAGAATGTACTTTTACATTCATGTCCATATTTGTAAGGTTGTACAAAACTGTCATTACAAATTTCAATAAACAATCAATGATAAATTGTTTTGTAAACAAATTTGGATTCCTAAATTCTGCATCTCGTGTTATTGCGTCACAAAAATATTCTTTATTTGAATGTGCGCAATCCCTTGATTTTTCTAGAAAACATGAGAATTTTTGAGAAGGAAAACAAATTATACTAAGTTTTTGAAAACTAATAACATAATTAAATGTTATCAGAAGCCAAAATCAAAATCTCCAAAACTGACCCAAAATCACATCTATAAAGTACTAAGAAAATTACATATTTGTTATAAACCCTGAACACTTCATTATCACAGCTCTTAAAAAAATCCATAAGTCTAAAAATGGCAATTTTAAATAGAGGTTTTCAACAAATTATCGACAGAGAGGTAAATTTTGGTTTAGGAATTTGCTAGAAATGTAATTATATTATATGATGTGTAAATGAGTTATACAATGTATTATTTATTAATATGTAATTATTTTATACAACATAATTCTGCAGATATACACTATGTTCCAAATTATTATGCAAATTAAATTATCGGATTTTCCTAAATGGTTGGTGCAAATGACAGTCAGTCTAATAAAAGTAATCACCCATTAGAGTATACATCGAATTTTATTGAAGAAACCTCCCAATGATAACAGTATAATCTCCAAAATGAATAAAAACTCAAAATGCACTGTTCCAAATTATTAGGCACAGTAGAATTTCTAAACATTTGATATGTTTTAAAGAACTGAAAATGCTCATTTGTGGAATTTGCAGCATTAGGAGGTCACATTCACTGAACAAAAAGGCTATTTAACGCCAAAACATCCTAACAGGCCAAGTTACATGTTCACATAGGAACCCTTCTTTGATATCACTTTCACAATTCTTGCATCCTTTGAACTTGTGAGTTTTTGAAGAGTTTCTGCTTGTATTTCATTGCATGAAGTCAGAATAGCCTCCCAGAGCTGCTGTTTTGATGTGAACTGCCTCCCACCCTCACAGATCTTTTGCTTTATGACACTCCAAAGGTTCTCTATACGGTTGAGGTCAGGGGAAGATGGTGGCCCCACCATGAGTTTATCTCCTTTTATGCCCATAGCAGCCAATGACTCAGAGGTATTCTTTGCAGCATGAGATGGTGCATTGTCATGCATGAAGATGATTTTGCTACTGAAGGCACATTTCTGCTTTTTATACCATGGAGGAAAGTTGTCAGTCAGAAACTCTATTTACTTTGCAGAGGTCATTTTCGCACCTTCAGGAACCTTAAAGGGCCCCACCAGCTGTTTCCTCCATGATTCCGGCCCAAAACATGACTCTTCCACCTCCTTGCTGACGTTGCAGCCTTGTTGGGACATGGTGGCCATCCACCAACCATCCACTACTCCATCCATCTGGACCATCCAGGGTTGCTCAACACTTATCAGTAAACAAGACTGGAAATTAGTCTTCATGTATGTCTGGGCCCAATACAACCCTTTCTGCTTGCAAACACTGTTTAAGGGTGGCCGAATAGTAGGTTCATGCACCACAGCAAGCCTTTGAAGGAGCCTACATCTTGAGGTTCGAGGAACTCCAGAGGCACCAGCAGCTTCAAATATCTGTTTGCTGCTTTGTAATGGCTTTTTAGCAGCTGCTCTCTTAATCCGATGAACTTGCCTGTCAGAAATCTTCCTCATTATGGCTTTATCAGCACAAACACATTTGTGCTCAGACACAGCCACAAATCTCTTAACAGTACGATGATCATGCTTAAGTTTTCGGGAAATTTCTAATGTTTTCATCCCTTCACCAAGGCATTGCACTATTTGATGCTTTTCAGCAGCAGAGAGATCCTTTTTCTTTCCCATGTTACTTGAAAACTGTGACCTGCTTAATAATGTGGAACATCATTTTTAAGTAGTTTTCCTTTAATTAGAATCACTTGGAAAACCAATTATCACATGTGTTTAAGATTGATTTCAGTGATCCATTGAGCCCTGAGACACAATACCATCCATGAGTTTGAAAAACAAAACAATTACATCTTTATGACACTTAAATCCAATTTGCTTAATAATTTGGAACACAGTGTATATATATATATTAATATAGTATACAGAAAATACTGTAGCATATTTGTATAAGCAGATATTATATTAACTGTTATTTTTATATGTATAGTGAAATAATTAAAATTTAATCCAGTAATAATATTTAGAATTACATTAAGTACATATATTAAATATATACATATGTATAAGGCTACATTCACATTTGCGTTGTTGGGCGCAGCGTCGGCGATGCAACGAACAACGCATGTACACAACGCAGCATTTTGCGACGCATGCGTTGTCATAAGATAATAAAGATCAGGAGTTTCGGAGCAGGGAAAACGCTACAAGTAGCGTCCTCTGCGCCCTGTCTTGTGCGTCAATATGACGCATGCGTCATAAAACGCATTACAACGCATACTGGCGCATGTCCATGCTCGCCCCATGTTAAAGATAGGGGCGCATGACGCATGTGTCGGTATCGGTCGACGACGCTGCGCCCAACAACGCAAATGTGAACGTAGCCTAAGATATTTAAATTATTTTGTTTTTAAATAAATATGAAACTAACCTTTATCTTTTATTTTTCCTTAGAGTTTTCATTTCAAAGCAGGAATTGAAAAAAAAAAAAAAAAACCTCTTACGTGGATTTATGTCTTTATTTACATAGGAAGTTATAATAACTGCATGATTATATATTTATATATTTAACACTTAAAAGAAATAATACATAACAAAATCTAAAATTTGTGTACTGTAATTTTTTCCTGTAACAATCTAAAACTTGTTTTTTCCTTTGCATGGTAAATATATATTTACTGCATGGCATGTCACAACAGGTGTTTAAAGTTTTGAAGCTCCTCAGCCTTTACAAGTCAAATGGATTCAGTTGCAGGCCTGTACCAAATATAGCTGTAGAACAAATGCTCAAGTTTCTTAAGGATGAGTCCTATCTATAGGTTAGAACAAAGTGTTAGGTAATGTATATTTGGGGAATATTCAAAGAAATATAAAAATATTAAATTTAATAGTTTACAATGCGCATTGATAATTAGGATGCAATATTTTGGGTTAATATACATGTATTATTATTCTTTGTATGTGAAATATGTAGTTTCAACTTCTATGTGTGTCACAGTCTGAGTGGCAGATGACAGATAAGTGTATGAGCAGCTGCTAAGAGTGAATAACGAGGAAAGTTTGATGTGTATGTACAGTATGACAGAGGCATCATAGTGTTCTATGAAATATTATTTCTATATTTCTTTAGTAATTATTATTTCTTGATTTAGTTAATAGTTAATAAGTGCAATCACACATCAATATGGTTTATCAAGAAAATCTACATTTAGAACAACATTTTTCCTAATGATAATTTTATGGTATTCAGTGTTTTTTTTAATGGTTACATAGATGGGTACATATCTTCAAACAAATATATGACACAAGCTGATATGACAGTTATAAAAATGATTATTTTTAATTTTGGTTTTTACAAATTATTTTTTTCATAAAATAATATTTTTTTATATTAAGGGGGAAATGTGTTTTTGATCTTGATTACATCATCGCATTTCATCAATACCTCTTCACACATTTTAATAAAGAAAAATATTAATAAGGTATTATTGGGTATAATAACATTAAGTATTATAAAAGTCATTTTTTACTCTAATGAAGGGTATTATATGCAAAGTTGCATAATTTCAATGTTTTGGTACTACAAGGTTATGACAAATACAAAAACATGTAGGCAATGGAAATATTAAGGGAATGTGTTATTGAAACATAACCTCTGCATTTATCATCAACATATAAAGGCCTTATTTTTAGTTTTATTCTCATTTTTATTTTTCATTTTTAATTTTTTCTTATTTCATTTTTCTTAATTTTTATTCTTTTATCTCAAGAAAAAAATCAATATTTAATAAAGTAATATCTAGCACAAGAATATTGCTTTATTAAATATAGTGATCATATGGTTTCATTATATAAGAAATGTTTCAATTCTGAGTTAAATACAACAATTCTTTTACTCATTCATTTATTCATATATATTTTTATTTTGGTTCATGGCTATACATTCTTACATATTATTGGTCAACTAAATATAGTTTATTAATAAAGTTTTAGTAATAAAAATGAAACACTTGTTACATAAAAGACACACTGACATCTATGGGTTCAAAAAGAAATTACACCTATTACATAAAAATGTCCTATCACATGAAGAATATGGTTAATAATGTATTATCATTTATTATTATTATTTTATTTTTCCAAATATGAATTTCATATTGATATTCTGATAATAATTATATAGATATTATTGATTGCTATGGTACGCAGTGATATTATAAGTGAGGTAAATTACCAGATTTGGTATAGAATAGGGAATGAAGACTTCAATCAAGATACTGAAGTTACGTTAATACAGACTTTTCATATTTCTAAATTCAGTTGATTCTTAAAAGTTGCAAGAAGAAAAAGCCGTTATCCAGAAGTTCCACAAGGTAACAATGCTATGATTTCTGAGTAATAATAGACTGTGTCAATTGCAATTCATGTCACCACTGACAACTACAACTGCAGCATCCATCACTGACAACTATGAGTACAGTATCTAAACTGACAACCACAATTGCAGAGGACGATGATCCTATGATGCTAAGATGAACTGTGTTATTACGTTTTTATCATGTTCCAGTGGTTTCCTATCACCTATAAGACTTCCATGAAAGCTGGTGAACAATCAGGTAATTGTCAGGACACTACAACCCTGACATGTGTCCTGTGCATTAAGGACTGGTTATGGTGCTATGTTTAGCAAGGAAGAGTCAATTTAACCATTGCTGTGCTGATTAAAGACGTCACATCTGTTCCAAGATCAATGCGGATGATAAGGAAGGATTTCAAATGATTTTCAAGGAGAGACAATGTAAGTCCAAGTGTGTCCAGGTGACACTGCACAGATATTAACCCCTTCCCGACCCATGACGCCACGTAGGCGTCATGAAAACCCGTGCCAATCCGACCCATGACGCCTATGTGGCGTCATGGAATGATCGCGTCCCTGCAGATCGGGTGAAGGGGTTAACTCCTATTTTACCCGATCTGCAGGGAGAGGGGGAGTGGTACTTCAGCCCAGGGGGGGTGGCTTCACCCCCCCGTGGCTACGATCGCTCTGATTGGCTGTTGAAAGTGAAACTGCCAATCAGAGCGATTTGTAATATTTCACCTAAAAAAATGGTGAAATATTACAATCCAGCCATGGCCGATGCTGCAATATCATCGGCCATGGCTGGAAATACTGAAGTACCCCCCCCCACGCCCACCGATCGCCCCCCCCGTCCTCTGTTATGGGGTCCGGTCCCCTCCGTCCGCCTGCCGGCTCCCCCGTCCTCCTGTCCGCTCCCTCCTTGCCCAGACCCACCCCCCCTGTGCTCCGTTCCCCCCCCCCGTGCTCCGATCCACCCCCCCACCACCCCTTCATACTTACCGATCCTCCCGGTGTCCGTCCGTCTCCTCGCTGGGCGCCGCCATGTTGGAAAATGGCGGGCGCATGCTCAGTGCGCCCGCCGAATCTGCCAGTCGGCAGATTCCTTACAGGTACATTTTGATCGCTGTGGTAGGTTCTATCACAGCGATCAAAATAAAAAAATAATAAATAACCCCCCCCCCCCTTTATCACCCCCATAGGGACAATAATAAAATAAAGAATTTTTTTTTTTTTTTTTTTTTTCCCTCTAGGGTTAGGATTAGAACTAGGGTTAGAACTAGGGGTAGGGTTAGGGGTAGGGTTAGGGTTACGGGTAGGGTAATTAGGGGTAGGGTTATGGCATGTGCACACAGAGCGGATCGGCCGTGGATCCGCAGCGGATCGGCCGCGGATCCGCAGCGGATCGGCAGCGGATCGGACGCGGATCCGCAGCGGATCGGCCGCGGATCCGCAGCGGATCGGCAGCGGATCCGCAGCGGATTGGCAGCGGATCCGCAGCGGATGGGCCGCGGATCGGCAGCGGATCCGCAGCGGATCGGCCGCGGATCCGCAGCGGATCGGCAGCGGATTGGCAGCGGATCCGCAGCGGATCGGCCGCGGATCCGCAGCGGATCGGCAGCGGATCCGCAGCGGATCGGCAGCGGATCCGCAGCGGATTGGCAGCGGATCCGCAGCGGATGGGCCGCGGATCGGCAGCGGATCCGCAGCGGATTGGCAGCGGATCCGCAGCGGATTGGCCGCGGATCCGCAGCGGATTGGCCTCGGATCCGCAGCGGATTGGCCGCTGCGAATTCGAAGCAGTTTTCCATCAGGTTTACAGTACCATGTACACCTAAGGAAAACCAAATCCGCTGTGCCCATGGTGCGGAAAATTCCGTGCAGAAACGCTGCGTTGTATTTTCCGCAGCATGTCAATTCTTTGTGCGGATTCCGCAACGTTTTACACCTGTTCCTCAATAGGAATCCGCAGGTGAAATCCGCACAAAAAAACACTGGAAATCTGCTGTAAATCCGCAGGTAAAACGCAGTGCCTTTTACCTGCAGATTTTTCAAAAATCGTGCGGAAAAATCTCACACGAATTCGCAACGTGGGCACATAGCCTTAGGGTTAGGGTTGGAATTAGAGTTAGGGTTGGAATTAGGGCTAGGGTTTGAAATAGGGTTAAGATTAGGCTTGTGGTTAGGGTTACGGATAGGGTTAGGGGTGTGTTGGGGTTACAGTTGTGGTTAGGGTTGGGATTAGGGCTACGGTTGGGATTAGGGTTAGGATTAGGGTTGGAATTAGGGTTACGGGTGTGTTGCGGTTAGGGTTGTGGTTAGGGGTGTGTTGGGGTTAGGTTTGTGATTAGGGTTATGGCTACAGTTGGGATTAGGATTAGGGGTGTGTTGGGGTTAGTGTTGAAGTTAGAATTGAGGGGTTTCCACTGTTTAGGCACATCAGGGGTCTCCAAACGCAACATGGCGCCACCATTGATTCCAGCCAATCTTGCATTCAAAAAGTCAAATGGTGCTCCCTCCCTTCCAAGCCCCGACGTGCGCCCAAACAGTGGTTTACCCCCACATTTGGGGTACCAGCGTACTCAGGACAAACTGGGCAACAACTGTTGGGGTCCAATTTCTCCTGTTACCCTTGCAAAAATAAAAAATTACTTGCTAAAACATAATTTTTGAGGAAAGAACAATTATTTTTTATTTTCACGGCTCTGCGTTATAAACTTCTGTGAAGCACTTGGGGGTTGAAAGTGCTCACCACACATCTAGATAAGTTCCTTCGGGGGTCTAGTTTCCAAAATGGGGTCACTTGTGGGGTGTTTCTACTGTTTAGGCACATCAGGGGCTCTGCAAATGCAATGTGACGCCCGCAGACCATTCCATCAAAGTCTGCATTTCAAATGTCACTACTTCCCTTCCGAGCCCTGACGTGCGCCCAAACAGTGGTTTACCCCCACATATGGGGTATCAGCATACTCACAACAAACTGGGCAACAAATATTGGGGTCCAAATTCTCCTGTTACCCTTGTGAAAATAAAAAATTGCTTGCTAAAACATCTTTTTTGAGGAAAGAAAAATGATTTTTTATTTTCACGGCTCTGCGTTGTAAACTTCTGTGAAGCACTTGGGGGTTGAACGTGCTCACCACACATCTAGATAAGTTCCTTCGGGGGTCTAGTTTCCAAAATGGGGTCACTTGTGGGGTGTTTCTACTGTTTAGGCACATCAGGGGCTCTGCAAATGCAATGTGACGCCCGCAGACCATTCCATCAAAGTCTGCATTTCAAATGTCACTACTTCCCTTCCGAGCCCTGACGTGCGCCCAAACAGTGGTTTACCCCCACATATGGGGTATCAGCATACTCACAACAAACTGGGCAACAAATATTGGGGTCCAAATTCTCCTGTTACCCTTGTGAAAATAAAAAATTGTTTGCTAAAACATCTTTTTTGAGGAAAGAAAAATGATTTTTTATTTTCACGGCTCTGCGTTGTAAACTTCTGTGAAGCACTTGGGGGTTGAACGTGCTCACCACACATCTAGATAAGTTCCTTGGGGCGTCTAGTTTCCAAAATGGGGTCACTTGTGGGGGGTTTCTACTGTTTAGGCATATCAGGGGCTCTGCAAACGTAACATGATGCCCGCAGACCATTCCATCAAAGTCTGCATTCCAAAACGTCACTACTTCCCTTCCGAGCCCCGGCATGTGCCCAAACAGTGGTTTACCCCCACATATGGGGTATCAGCGTACTCAGGAGAAACTGGACAACAACTTTTGGGGTCCAATTTCTCCTGTTAGTCTTGCAAAAATAAAAAATTCTGGGCTAAAAAAATATTTTTGAGGAAAGGAAACACATTTATTATTTTCACGGCTCTGCGTTATAAACTTCTGTGAAGCATTTGGGGGTTCAAAGTGCTCACCACACATCTAGATAAGTTCCCTTGGGGGTCTAGTTTCCAAAATGGAGTCACTTGTGGGGAGTTCCTACTGTTTAGGCACATCAGGGGCTCTGCAAACGCAACCTGATGCCCGCAGAGCATTCCATCAAAGTCTGCATTTCAAAACATCACTACTTCCCTTCCGAACCCCGACGTGTGCCAAAACAGTGGTTTACCCCCACATATGGGGTATCAGCGTACTCAGGAGAAACTGGTCAACAACTTTTGGGGTCCAATTTCTCCTGTTACTCTTGCAAAAATAAAAAAATTCTGGGCTAAAAAATATTTTTGAGGAAAGGAAACACATTTTTTATTTTCACGGCTCTGCGTTATAAACTTCTGTGAAGCACTTGGGGGTTCAAAGTGCTCACCACACATCTAGATTAGTTCCTTGGGAGGTCTAGTTTCCAAAATGGGGTCACTTGTGCGGGAGCTCCAATGTTTAGGCACACAGGGGCTCTCCAAACGCGACATGGTGTCCGCTAATGATTGGAGCTAATTTTCCATTCAAAAAGCCAAATGGCGTGCCTTCCCTTCCGAGCCCTGCCGTGCGCCCAAACAGTGGTTTACCCCCACATATGGGGTATCACCGTACTCAGGACAAACTGGACAACAAAATTTGGGGTCCAATTTCTCCTATTACCCTTGGGAAAATAAAAAATTCTGGGCTAAAAATCATTTTTGAGGAAAGAAAAATTATTTTTTTATTTTCACGGCTCTGCGTTATAAACTTCTGTGAAGCACCTGGGGGTTCTAAGTGCTCACTATGCATCTAGATAAGTTCCTTGGGGGGTCTAGTTTCCAAAATGGGGTCACTTGTAGGGGAGCTCCAATGTTTAGGCACACAGGGGCTCTCCAAACGCGACATGGTGTCCGCTAACGATTGGAGCTAATTTTCCATTCAAAAAGTCAAATGGCACGCCTCCCCTTCCGAGCCTTGCCATGCACCCAAACAGTGGTTTACCCCCACATATGAGGTATCGGCATACTCAGGAGAAATTGCCCAACAAATTTTAGGATCCATTTTATCCTGTTGCCCATGTGAAAATGAAAGAATTGAGGCTAAAAGAAATTTTGTGTGAAAAAAAAGTACTTTTTCATTTTTGCGGATCAATTTGTGAAGCACCTGGGGGTTTAAAGTGCTCACTATGCCTCTAGATGAGTTCCTTGGGGGGTCTAGTTTCCAAAATGGGGTCACTTGTGGAGGAGCTCCAATGTTTAGGCACACAGGGGCTTTCCAAACGCGACATGGTGTCCGCTAACGATGGAGATAATTTTTCATTCAAAAAGTCAAATGGCGCTCCTTCCCTTCCGAGCCTTACCATGTGCCCAAACAGTGGTTTACCCCCACATGTGAGGTATTTGTGTACTCAGGAGAAATTGCCCAACAAAATTTAGGATCCATTTTATCCTGTTGCCCATGTGAAAATGAAAAAATTGAGGCTAAAATAATTTTTTTGTGAAAAAAAAGTACTTTTTCATTTTTACGGATCAATTTGTGAAGCACCTGGGGGTTTAAAGTGCTCACTATGCTTCTAGATAAGTTCCTTGGGGGGTCTAGTTTCCAAAATGGGGTCACTTGTGGGGGAGCTCCAATGTTTAGGCACACGGGGGCTCTCCAAACATGACATGGTGTCCGCTAAAGATTGGAGCCAATTTTTCATTCAAAAAGTCAAATGGCGCTCCTTCCCTTCCAAGCCCTGCCGTGCGCCCAAACAGTGGTTTACCCCCACATATGAGGTATCAGCGTACTCAGGACAAATTGGACAACAACGTTCGTGGTCCAGTTTCTCCTTTTACCGCTGGGAAAATAAAAAAATTGTTGCTAAAAGATCATTTTTGTGACTAAAAAGTTAAATGTTCATTTTTTACTTCCATGTTGCTTCTGCTGCTGTGAAACACCTGAAGGGTTAATAAACTTCTTGAATGTGGTTTTGAGCACCTTGAGGGGTGCAGTTTTTAGAATGGTGTCACTTTTGGGTATTTTCAGCCATATAGAACCCTCAAAATGACTTCAAATGTGAGGTGGTCCCTAAAAAAAATGGTTTTGTAAATTTTGTTGTAAAAATGAGAAATCACTGGTCAAATTTTAACCCTTATAACTTCCTAGCAAAAAAAAAAATTGTTTCCAAAATTGTGCTGATGTAAAGTAGACATGTGGGAAACGTTATTTATTAACTATTTTGTGTCACATAACTCTCTGGTTTAACAGAATAAAAATTCAAAATGTGAAAATTGCGAAATTTTCAAATTTTTTGCCAAATTTCCATTTTTTTCACAAATAAACTCAGAAATTATCGACCTAAATTTACCACTAACATGAAGCCCAATATGTCACGAAAAAACAATCTCAGAATCGCTAGGATCCGTTGAAGCGTTCCTGAGTTATTACCTCATAAAGGGACACTGGTCAGAATTTCAAAAAACGGCAAGGTCATTAAGGCCAAAATAGGCTGGGTCATGAAGGGGTTAAAGCTACATTTCAACTATGAACTTTGTTTTTTTATCAACATTTGAATTTATGGATTTTGATTGACACATGACAAACAGTCTCTATAATATCTACATGCTATCATCTATTTTAAAAGAATTATAATAAAGATTGTTTTAGAAGAACCAAGAAGAAGACATCAAGCTGAAGACTAGATGACATCAGACCTGAGATGCTTCAATTATGTATAGGGAAGTATAATTATATATTTTATATGAATATTAGTCACGAATTACCATAACATGAATTTATGTATCATTATGTTATTGAGTATGTATAATATTATTATTATTATTATTATTATTATTAATTACTATTATTATTTTTATATTATTATGAACATTAAATTATTTTGCCAAAGAAGAAGAAAAGAAGAAAGAAGATCTTAATATATTTACTTTGAGGGTTCCAATTAATGTGTCACCCTCAAAAGGGAGAATTGTTAAATATTAATTATTAATTTAATTATTCTTATTCTGAATTCTGTACTGAGCACATTGCCTCTCGCTGACATTACAAAAGCTATTTCTGTATATGTAGCTCAGAGTATAAGTTAACACCATATAGAGAGAACACGTGATCTGTGGGACACATTTATAAATACAGCTCTTAGGAGGAGGGGGGTTTGTCACGTGGGAGCCGTCACCTCCTGCCTTCACCATCATTCTCTATAGACATCAGACAAGTCACACAAGGAAGGAACAGCTGATAGCCATGATTTTACTCCATGAAAGAAATATGACTTCTATTCCATCTCAGTAACGAAGAGGAACAAGTGTTGATACTTACAAATGGACAATCTGTTCGTAACTATTTCATCTATTTTTATGTTTTGCTGCAATGTGGTTTTTCTGTGGACAATTCAATAAACCATTACATTTTTTATGAGAATATCATGACATTTTTTCTTTAAGAGTAACACACCTGGTGAATAGTCTTGATTAAATAAATGTGCAAAATAAGCATATTTAACACAACTGGATCGGTTAGTTGAAACACTGAAGTCAATGTGAACTGATCCATTTAAAGAGAACCTGTCAGGTCCCCCGTGTCCCCAGAACCACAAGCAGTTTGTGTCTGCATATATATATTCCCTGCCTAACAGTCCCTGCATTACATTACACACACAAACAGATCCTTAGAAAAGTATTTCTACAGTCCGTTCACGATATGTAAATGAGGCCTTTGACTAGTCGATGGGGCGTTAGTGTCCCCAGACTAGTTGGTCAAGTTAGCATTCGACCAAGCACTTGTGGGCTTTCTAGCACTATAGATACCGCGCGCATGTGTGCGGCTTCTTTCCCTAGCTGCATTGATCCTCTGAAGCCAGGTGTATGCATGCCAACTCCAGAGAAGCGCGCTGAGCATGATCGGAAGTCTTCTGCACTTCTGAGCATGTGCAGTGCGCTGAGAATGATCGGAAGTCTTCTGCACTTCTGAGCATGTGCAGTGCGCCTCTCTGGAACCGGAATGCATACACATGGCTTCAGAGGATCAATGCACTAGGTATGAATAATGCTGGGGATGATGTCGGCGCTTGTAAGTCACGTTATCACACCCACTGGAGCGGTACAGAGGTGCCACAGAATGATAACCCCTATTATGACGATGATGAGGATATTCAGCTTATCACTACAACAAAATGTTTGGGCTAGTGTAGATTTAGTGAAGGCACATAGTCCCTCACCCAATCATGAAGTCCTGCATGCTATATATTTCACATTTCTGAACAAAGCCAGTGCAGCTGCACTCCATACACTTAAGCCATGCTCCGAAGAAAATACTGTGTTTTTTTTCTAAACTTCTCTATTGCAGTCTACTTCTTCTCCTTGTATCTAATAATCCAACTAAGCAGATTGAACTAAAGTGTGGGGAATACTTCATTATACAGAGAATAAGGTGTCCCAGCTTGACAAAGTACTGTGTAAAAGCTGGCAAGAAGACCCTACAGGCAGTGGAAAAGCAATTGCAATGTTTTTGGGTGGAGAAATCGGTGGGTGGTGAATAAAGAAGTTTATTTAAGGTAAAAGTTTAATTTCATTAATGAATCCATATAAAACCAAATACAAAATCTCATTGGCCTAAAGTTTTTTTTAAGTAAGGACTAAAAAAATCCAATTATTACAGCAATGTTGGTTTTTAATAATAGATTAAGCTTCAGGTTAAGTATATTATTTTGAGCAAGTGTTCTAATAAAAATTTACATGTTTTATAGCTTTGCAGTTGTTTTGATGGGAAGGTAACCTATACACCCGGTATGATGAACTCCACTCCATGGGAGGCACACTGAAATTGTTTTAAACATAGCATACCAGATTCAAAAAGGAGCTGCGGGTGGCATACAAGAAAAAGTGATGAAAAACTAAAGAAAGACATAACAAATCGGATCTCACTGTGCCTATGATCTGCTGTACTTTTCATGCATGGTAAATATCAATTATCAACACCAAGCCAAATGTAGACATTTAAGGTAGAAATAGAAATAGAAATAGAAATACAATATTTTCACTAAAATCCTGGAAAACCCATAAAGAATCATATCAGAGCTCAGGCTTTAAATTATTTAATTCCCTTTAAAATTTTGTTTAGATTTTTTCCAGTGTAGATGATAATTAAAGGTTTTGTCCACCACAGGACAACCCCTTATTGTTAGCCTCAGGATGCTGCAGAAATAAAATTGAAATCTATACTTTTCTCCCAGACCAGCGGGGCCCGTCCAGTCTCCACAGTGAATCAGTGCCCACTGATCAGCTGCATTCTTCACAACTCTGTCCAAGTGAAAGAATAAATGTTTCATGTGCTTAAAGAAAAATGTGAAGACTGGTGGGGAGAAGTTGCATGAATTTCCTGAGCTTCCAGTTCCGTGGCATGGCGTTTGTTACCGGTCTGGTTTGACATCTTGCCTGTCCAGCTAAACATCATGCTCCAAATTATTATGCAAATTAAATTTTTCTTGGATTTTCCTAAATGGTCAGTGCAAATGACAGTCAGTCTAATAAAAGTCATCACTCATTAGAGTATACATCGGATTTTATTGAAGAAACCTCTCAATGATAG
Source organism: Ranitomeya variabilis (assembly GCF_051348905.1). Lineage (NCBI taxonomy): Eukaryota > Metazoa > Chordata > Amphibia > Anura > Dendrobatidae > Ranitomeya > Ranitomeya variabilis. The sequence continues at coordinate 156,369,346 of NC_135237.1, read as the reverse complement.
CAGTATAATCTCAAAAATAAATAAAAACCCAAAATGCACTGTTCCAAATTATTAGGTACAGTAGAATTTCTAAACATTTGATATGTTTTAAAGAACTGAAAATGCTCATTTGTGGAATTTGCAGCACTAGGAGGTCACATTCACTGAACAAAAAAGCTATTTAACTCCAAAACATCCTAACAGGCCAAGTTACATGTTAACATAGGAACCCTTCTTTGATATCACCTTCACAATTCTTGCATCCATTGAACTTGAGAGTTTTTGGAGAGTTTCTTCTTGCATTTCTTTGCATGAAGACAGAATAGCCTCCCAGAGCTGCTGTTTTGATGTGAACTGCCTCCCACCCTCATAGATCTTTTGCTTGATGATACTCCAAAGGTTCTCTATAGGGTTGAGGTCAAGGGAGGATGATGGCCACACCATGAGTTTCTGCTTTTTAGACCATGGAAGAAAGTTGTCAGTTAGAAACTCTATTTACTTTGCAGAGTTCATTTTCACACCTTCAGGAACCTTAAAAGGCCCTACCAGCTGTTTCCCCATGATTCCGGCCCAAAACATGACTCCTCCACCTCCTTGCGGACGTCGCAGCCTTGTTGGGACACGGTGGCCATCCACCAACCATCCACTACTCCATCCATCTGGACCATCCAGGGTTGCTCGACACTCATCAGTATACAAGACTGTTTGAAAATTAGTCTTCATGTATGTCTGGGCTGATTCTGCTTGTGAACACTGCTTAGAAGTGAAGAAACCTCCCAATGATAGCAGTATAATCTCAAAAATGAATAAAAACCCAAAATGCACTGTTCCAAATTATTAGGTACAGTAGAATTTCTAAACATTTGATATGTTTTAAAGAACTGAAAATGCTCATTTGTGGAATTTGTAGCACTAGGAGGTCACATTCACATTACAAAAAAGCTATTTAACTCCAAAACATCCTAACAGGCCAAGTTACATGTTAACATAGGAACCCTTCTTTGATATCACCTTCACAATTCTTGCATCCATTGAACTTGTGAGTTTTTGGAGAGTTTCTGCTTGCATTTCTTTGCATGAAGTCAGAATAGCCTCCCAGAGCTGCTGTTTTGATGTGAACTGCCTCCCACCCTCATAGATCTTTTGCTTGATGATACTCCAAAGGTTCTCTATAGGGTTGAGGTCAAGGGAGGATGATGGCCACACCATGAGTTTCTGCTTTTTAGACCATGGAAGAAAGTTGTCAGTTAGAAACTCTATTTACTTTGCAGAGTTCATTTTCACACCTTCAGGAACCTTAAAAGGCCCTACCAGCTGTTTCCCCATGATTCCGGCCCAAAATATGACTCCTCCACCTCCTTGCTGACGTCGCAGCCTTGTTGGGACACGGTGGCCATCCACCAACCATCCACTACTCCATCCATCTGGACCATCCAGGGTTGCTCGACACTCATCAGTATACAATACTGTTTGAAAATTAGTCTTCATGTATGTCTGGGCTGATTCTGCTTGTGAACACTGCTTAGGGGTGGCCGAATAGTAGGTATATGCACCCACAGCAAGCCTTTGAAGGATCCTACACCTTGAGGTTCGAGGGACTCCAGAGGCACCAGCAGCTTCAAATAACTGTTTGCAGCTTTGTAATGGTATTATGGCAGCTGCTCTCTTAATGAATTGGTCTGGCAGAAACCTTCCTCATTAAGCCTTTATCTGCATGAATTCTGTCTTTGCTGTTTCAGTCACAAATCTCTTCACAGTATGATGATCACTCAAGTTTTCGTGAAATATCTAATGTTTTCATACCTTGTCCAAGGCACTGCACTATTTAACGCTTTCCAGCAGCAGAGAGATCCTTTTTATTTCCCATATTGATTGAAACCTGTGGCCTGCTTAATAATGTTGAATATCTTTTTTAAGTAGTTTTCCTTTTTATTAGAATCACCTGGAAAACTAATTATCACGTGTTTAAGATTGATTTCAGTGATCCATTGAGCCCTGAGACACAATACCATCCATGAGTTTATTTGAAAAACAAAACAATTAAATCTTTATGACACTTAAATCCAATTTGCATAATAATTTGAAACATGAGTCAAATGCTGGTACAGTACCAGCATTTGACTCATTTTCCTCCTTTATTATCATATATGTTTGAGTCGTTTTGCTCTTTGAAATATGCAATTCAGCATATATATGCTACTATATACATGGTAACATTTTAGGAATAATATGTCTTGGGGACTATTCATTAAAATAATTTGAAACATGGTGTACATGAGCCAAGGATGGTAAAGAAATTTGCTCAGCTCTTGTCCGTCACCAGAGAGCACTGACCTAGGCCATGGACCGGAGTTGGTCATAGTGATCCACTCATCTCTAGTGAAGACCATAGTTTATCAGCCACCATTACAAGTATGATATGTTAGAACTCAGAATAGTGGCCATGTTTTTGCACAAGGTTGCCAATTTGGGGAAATGCTTTTTCATTCTCATTAAAAAATAACAATATTATATTTACAAAAAATTAAATAAAAAAATGAATAGAAGATCCCTGTTTACTCACAGAGATTCCATTTCAGGCCAGTTGTAGTTACACAGTTGCAAGGTGACCCCACTGGGATAAGGCCGCACCATTTCCCTTCTTCTCCAGTTGCCACATGTAACTTATGTTTACCCTGTGAAGATACACCAACAAAATGATGACATAAAGTTATGAAGTAGTAATACATATTACAGAATGTAACTGTTCCAACGTCATAGTTCTGCTGCTGCTGAGTTCAATCATCAGAATTTCAACTCCAACTGAAACTGTATAACTTGTTCATAGCTTTGCTTTTTTTATCGCCTGAACCCAAAATGAACATAAATCAGCTATGATATAAGAAATTCATGCACTGCTGAAAACTCATGCCGTATCCCTAAAATATAAAGAGCTACACGTACTATCCTGACATACACCTGTTTCAGTATGAGGGACTTTTTTGGTCACCATGTCAGTTTGGCTCAATTGTAATTTTATTGCAGACAATGAGCAAACTTTAGCAGCTTCAAAAAGCTCATGTCTTGAAAATATCAAGTGATTATCCAGCTTTTACCAGCTATTTTTGGCATTTTCTAGTTATAATCTACTAATTTATTGTGTAATTTTGTTTTTGGGTTGATATTTTAGGTACATTGGAACCAATACCAATTTCCCCTGCAGTTATTACGGTAGCCTAAACACAACAAAACTCATAATCCATTTGGCACATCTTACCCTTCATAAAGACCCATATGCAAAATATTGATTAACTCCTTTCTGACCTCGGATGGGGTAGTACGTCCGAGGTCAGAACCCCCGCTTTGATGTGGGCTCCGGCGGTGAGCCCGCATGAAAGCCGGGACATGTCCATTGTTTTGAACAGCTGACATGTGCCCGCAATAGCGGCAGGTGAAATTGCGATTCACCCGCCGCTATTAACTAGTTAAATGCCGCTGACAGCGGCATTTAACCGGCGCTTCCGGCCGGGCGGCCGGAAATGAGCGCATCGCTAACCCCGTCACATGATCGGGGGTCAGCGATGCTTCTGCAGAGTAACCATAGAGGTCCTTGAGACCTCTATGGTTACTGATCCCCGGTAGCTGTGAGCGCCACCCTGTGGTCGGCGCTCATAGCACACCTGCATTTCTGCTGCATAGCAGCGATCTGATGATCGCTGTTATGTAGCAGAGCCAATCACATTGTGCCAGCTTCTAGCCTCCTATGGAGGCTATTGAAGCATGGCAAAATTTAAAAAAAAGTAAAAAAAAATGTGAAAAAAATAAAAAAAATATAAAAGTTTAAATCACCCCCCTTTCGCCCCATTCAAAATAAATCAATTAAAAAAAAAATCAAACCTATACATATTTGGTATCGCCGCGTTCAGAATCGCCCGATCTATCAATAAAATAAAAGCATTAACCTGATCGCTAAACAGCATAGCGAGAAAAAAAAAATTGAAACGCCAGAATTACGTTTTTTTGGTCGCCGCAACATTGCATTAAAATGCAATAACGGGCGATCAAAAGAACGTATCTGCACTGAAATGGTATCATTAAAAACGCCAGCTCGGCATGCAAAATATAAGCCCTCAACCGACCCCAGATCATGAAAAATTGAGACGCTACGGGTATCGGAAAATGGCACAATTTTTTTTTTCTTTAGCAAAGTTTGGAATTTTTTTTCACCACTTAGATAAAAAATAACCTAGTCATGTTAGGTGTCTATGAACTCGTAGTGACCTGGAGAATCATAATGGCAGGTCAGTTTTAGCATTTAGTGAACCTAACAAAAAAACAAACAAAAAACAAGTGTGGGATTGCACTTTTTTTGCAATTTCACCACACTTGGAATTTTTTTCCCGTTTTCTAGTACACAAAATGCTAAAACCAATGATTTTGTTCAAAAGTACAACTTGTTTCGCAAAAAATAGGCCCTCACATGGCCATATTGACGGAAAAATAAAAAAGTTATGGCTCTGGGAAGGAGGGGAGCGAAAAACGAACACGGAAAAACGGAAAATCCCAAGGTCATGAAGGGGGTTAATAAGGGTGTTCTGTGGCAAGAGCCTCCAAATTGATTAAAAGTCATTTGTTTTTTAATGAATTTGGAGCATCTTTTAGCTGCCATGTGCCAAAACTCAAGGACTGGAGTACATTTCTTTAGAAACTTACGCCACAATTTTGGAAAAAAATATGTAAGTTGTCGACCATGCTTGGCTACACCACTACAGCTAAACTCCACCCATATCGCCAAAAAGGTGGCAATGATGGCTGAGATTACTATAAGTTGAATAAAACTTTACAAGCAGTTTTTCAACAAAATTCAGCCAAAAATCATAAGGGCCATTGCCTTAACTTAGAAATTTTTCAAGTTACAATTTTTGTTACAAACATACTTAATAAAGGAGTAATTGTAGTTTAGGGAAGAAAATTAACCCTCTGCGTGCAAACTACTAAAACTGTGGCCTTTTTAAGTAAAATATACCCTAAAGTTGCATGTCAAGTCCCTTTAAATGTCTGATATTTTTGGATGTGTTCTATCCATTTTTTTTTATTTTGGACAGATATAAATCAGCACATATATGAGTACGTGCTCTAACACAATCTCACCCATTAAAGTGAATGCATCCACCAAAGAATCCCATAGCAAAAAAATGCAATCAGTGCTGCATTCTAGTGCTGTCCATTTTCATTGATTTTGTAAACCTTAATCATTTATTTATTTTTTCAATTTTTGCATACGAGAAAAACATGCCACAATAAGGGTAAAAAAGGACATGTGGAAAAAAAGTTGATACAAAAATACCTTAAACAAAAATTGACCAATTTTTTTTGCATGCCAAAAAACTGGCATGAATGAGGCTCTCGCTGAAAATCCTATAACGAGGGGAGACTTGTCTTTTGTTTTACAACATTTCTCTATCACAGCCTTGGCATTTACAAACTTGTCATGCAGAAGTGTGTAGGGGATGTGATCCCTTTGAATATGAAGCTTTACATTTGTCATCTTGAAATAAATTGACTCTTATTTCCAGACTAACCTGTTGAGCCACAATCTCTCCAACAGCATTAGTCTCAGATGTGGAATCAGTCACATTTAAAATCTGCGTTGGCTCTTGCCCAGGGAAACTGCTGTTTGAATAGGCAATTTCCAACATGCTTTTAAATTCAACTTGTACAAACCAGTGTGATAGAACTGATTCCAGAGTACAAAAGGGATTATTTATAAAAGTCATGGTGCTGTATAACTGGGGTAAATGTAAATTTGATTGATGAAAAGAATTCCCACTACTGTTTTCCAAGTAACTCGAGTTTCTCACTAATAATAATTTAAAGCCCCCCATTCTCTTACAAATTGCTGATCTCTTCTGATTTTTTTTTCTCTTTTCTATACAGGACAAACTTAGAATAGGTTTATTTCATGGTGGTATAAATATACAGTTGGAAAAACAGCAAACTTACTTGTAATATTCTAAGTTTAGAAAATATTCTCCAGGAGCACCAACATACAAATAAATGACAGAAAACGGCTTAAAGGGGCTGTCTGGGCATATGATATTGATGGCCTTTTCTTAGAACTCTCCTAGATAGATGCTTATATCTCCTTAAGACCTCTCCTCATCAATATCAGATCAGCAGGTTTCCGACTCCCAAGACCCCCGCCGATTAGCTGCTGGCAACTTTGGCGGCAGCCAAATATAAACATTGAATGGATCAGCACAATATAATATTCAGAACCTTTTAAATATGTCAAGATATAAGATGTTCAAAGAATCACTAATTTTCATGGATTGCATGATTTCTTTATTTTGCACTCACAGCACTAATAGTTTTTTTTAACCCATTCAAGGTAATCAGTCAGGTGAAAAATATAGTCCAATGTGCAGGGACTATGTTACTTTTGTAGGAAAAGATTAATTGTAACTTATAATTTAATTAATTTCTATGCTTTTTCTGACTTTAAAGGGTCTAGTGGGCGATTTGTGCTACCAGTAACGTGGAAACCCCATATATTTACATTATCAGATAACTAACCTGAGTGGGAACTTGCTTTTTTTGTGGACTAAGTTGAAGCTTTTTTGGGTACGTTTTGCATAATATTTTGGATCATATTTATTCTGCGCCCTTTGCCAAGCACTTACATTGGGGGACACGCCTGACGGGTCCAGCAGATGACATGTGTAATAGTTATAGGGGATAACTCAGGAGACTCTTTGCGTGGAACAAGATAACTACAGGACACAGTTTTATACGTGGTAAAGTCTATATTATCACACGGTGATTCAAACAGGTGCAGAGAGAAACTCAAGTCCACAACACTTGGTGCAAATAATAAACGCAGCTTAGCAGTCTTCAGAGAAAAATCAATCAAGCAGAAAGTCTATGAAGCACAGTTATTCTTGAGGATACTTGACATGAATAAATCCTTGTCTTAGTCCAGACACAGATCGATATGCTTATAGGCAGTTCAAATCACATCTTAGCTCAACCAGGGAGGCCTGGTTAATAGTCTCAGGTTCATGCAAAGCAGCAGCAGCTTACATGTCCAGCAAATGCAGATGAAGTAAACACGAGCAGCAGATGAAGGAGGATTACTGGAAACTTGTGTATGCAGCAGGAACTCAGAGCAGAGTAGCAGGATCACCACACAGGTTCACAGGAGCAGGTGTATAGCCAGGGAGTAATCAGAGGTCAGGAGCTGGATGCAAGGCAGAATACTCTAGCACAGACTGAAGGCTGGGGTGGAGTTTTATAGCAGCTAGACACAGTGCACATGAGACCAAAGACGCCATCTTGGAAGAGGGCAGTAATGCACAAAAGGTAAAAAATGTTCAGAGTCCTGACAACATGGCTCCCAAAACCATCAATGATTGTGGAAACTTCACACTAGACCTCAAGCAGCTTGGATTGCGTGCCTCTCCACTCTTCCTCCAGACTCTGGGACCTTGATTTCCAAATGAAATGCAAAATTTACTTTCATCTGAAAACAACACCTTGGACCACTGAGCAACAGTCCCTGTTCTCTTTCTCCTTGGCCCAGGTAAGACACTTCTGTCTATTAGTCATGAGTGGCTTGACACAAGGAATGCAACACTTGTAGCCCATATCCTGGATACGTCTGTGTGTGGTGGCTTTTGAAATAATGACTCCAGCAGCAGTCCACACCTTGTGAATCTCATCCAATTTTTTTAATGGCCCTTTTTTATAACAATCCTTTCAAGGCGGAGCTTATTCCGGCTTTTTCTACCATATTTTTTCCTTCAACTCAACTTTCCATTAAAATGCTTGGATAAAGCACTCTGTGAACAGCCAGCTTCTTTTGTGGCTTACCCTCCTTGTGGAGTGTGTCAATGACTGCCTTCTGGACATCTATCAAGTCAGCAGTCTTCCCCATGATTGTGGAGCCTACTGAAACAGACTAAGGGACCTTCTTAAATGCTTAGGAAGCGTTTTGCAGGTATTTTTTTTGCTAATGATTCTAATTTACTGAGATAATGACTTTTAGGTGTTCATTGGCTGTAAGCCATAATCATCAACATTAACAGAAATAAATATTTGAAATAGATCACTCTGTTTCTATTGAAGAACTGACATAAAATAACTTTTGATGACATTCTAATTTAGTGAGAAGCACTTGTAGATATGTCATCAATGGGAAAGTACTTCCCAAGCATGACATATATATAGTGCAAATGTCGGGAAGGGGTTAAATTTCACCACTTGTTTCCATCAGTTTCTCGCAGTGGCTTCCTTTGCTCTCCTCACCGGTAAGTATATACACAGTTTTCCAAGTTGATTGTGTTGTATATGGGAATACATTATGACTATAAGTGATAAATATCTACAGCCCTGGGAAGACATTATGACTGTAAGTGATAAATATCTACAGCCCATAATTCTGATATGTAGACATTCGCTGCATTCACTATAAGCTGTAACATGATGTTAATTACAATCAAAATAATTGGTATAATTTTCTCCAGCTTGAAAACCATCACAGACACCTTCATTTTTTTTATGGACAGGATAAAAAAGTGCCCTATTTTTACAGACAGTCTTGGAGTTTCTGGAGGGCTGGCAACACTATAGTTAAGAAAAAGCTGTTGGCTGAACCCCATGAAATATGGATACCTTAAATGGGGTCCTCGAGTACCATGACATTGATAACCTATTCTTTGAATAGGTCAGTTAGATTGAAGGGAGTCTAAGAACCCCCCAATTAGCTGTTAGCAGATTCTGCATCTGAAATAATTACAAAGTAGGTAGAGTGAACACCATAAACCCATACACTCTGTAATTCAGAGCACGTGGCATCAAAGCAATAATAGACTGTGTAAAACAGGTCTTTGCAAGTTATCCTTTATCAATAGGGTAGGGTATAACTTTAAGATTTCTCAAGTCCACAAGCTGGGGCCTTGATGGGTCTATGGCAGGGGTGCACAACATGTTTTGGACCAAGGGCCAACATCATCATGCTGAACCAATCCAAAGTTCCACAAAAAATGTTAAGAGTATTTACATGAATACATCAGCAGAACCAAGTTCTGAGTATTTGAGAAGGATTTGGAGAGTTTCAGCTCCAAAAAAAATCAACACACCAAAACTTACACTGATTTTTTGTAGCAGAAAATCCACCTCATAATGTCAATACTAAGTTTTGAGGTCTTTTCAGTTTTAACATGAAGCATGTTATAGATTGTTACATGATCAGAACCACTGTCAGCACATGAAAGCTGCACCTGAAGCACAGGAATACATCACCAAGCTTAGTACAGTGATCAACTGCAATTTCAGGTCAGCCCCATATACAGGGTGGGTCATGTATATGGATACACCTAAATAAAATGGGAATGGTTGGTGATATCAACTTCCTGTTTGTGGCACATTAGTATATGGAAGGGGCAAAACTTTTCAAGATGGGTGGTGACCATGGCGGCCATTTTGAAGTTGGCCATTTTGGATCCAACTTTATTTTCTCTAATGGGAAGAGGGTCATGTGACACATCAAACTTATTGAGTATTTCACAAGAAAAACAATGGTGTGCTTGGTTTTAACATAACTTTATGTAAACCTATAAAAAACGCAATCCGCAGTGCACATGCTGCAGAAAAAACGCGCGGAAACGCAGAGGTTTACATTCTGCAGCATGTCAATTCTTTGTGCGGAATCTGCAGTGGTTTTACACCTGCTCCAAAATAGAAAACCACAGGTGTAAAACCGCAGTGGAATCTGCACAAAAACCGCGGTAAATCCGCAATAAATCCGCAGGAAAAACACGCAGTTTTTGCCCTGCGGATTTATCAAATCAGCAGAGGATCTTTCTACGTGTGCACATACCTTTATATGGATACACCAAAATAACAAGGGATTGGTGACAGTTTTCTTGCGTTGAAATCTGCTGCAATGACCCGGGTACTGCATTCACCAGACATCAACACAATTTCTATCCACTCCTCACGTGTTAACCTCTGCGACATGACCATGAACAAATAATTGCCCCTCAGTGTGCTTCCTGCACAAAATATCCCTCCCACACTGACTCGCTCCATAATGTCCCTCCCATACTGCTCCTCTACATAATATTCCCCACACACAGCTTCTCTCTGTAATTCTCCTCCCCATCGCTTCTCTAAGTCTTATTCCCACCATGCTGCTCCTCTCCATTATATCCCCCCTTACACAGCTCCTCTTCGTCATATTCCCCCTCACATAGTTCCGCTCTGTAATATCCCCCCAACACAGCTCCTTTAATATTCCTCCTACACAGCTCCTCTCTGCAATACTGCCCACCACTCAGCTCATTCTAACATTGCCCCAAATAGCTCCTCTCTAATATTTATTCCCCACACTGCTTCTCTCTGTAATATTTCCCCCACACAACTCCTTTCCACAATATTGCCCCCCCACGCAGCTCGTCTAGTCATACTGTTGAGGAGAGCCATAAGATCAAATACTTAATTAACCTCAACAGATAAGGTAATTGAGAGAAACAACCCATAACATGTATTGTTTAACCTTACATAAGTTTTCCTCAGACAAAGTGAGACACTGAAGATGGCTGCCATCTCCTCTACCAGAGCCGTGTGCTCTGGTATCCAAGATGAACAATGAAGACACTGAAGATGGCCGCCATTTCCTGTTTCAGCAGACCGTGTGGTCTGGTATCCAAGATGACGCCCACCCTGATGACCTCATGGATCCACCCAAAGCGACGCCCACCCTGATGACCTCACGGACCAACCCACCTTGATGACCTCATGGATCCGCCCATGGACTTGCTCATGCCCAACCCACTAACCAATGGAATACATCCGATCACTCCCATTTTAGAGCTAACCGAGCCCCCTTACAGGAGATATATAACATTGTGTTTGACTAATAAATCCCTTCTTGGAGCTGAGCCACACATTGATCAAGGAGAGTTACAGCTGACTGTGTCTGGTGTATTTCTTTAGTGCACATGATCAATATCCATTAGGCCAGGAGTAGGCAACTAGAGAATTGAACATTATATTAATTGTTCAACCCTAATATTTGGCCGCCCAACCTGGGACCAGCAGAGGAGAGCCCTGAACCCTGAAAACCGGCGGGTGGAATGGCTGGATGCACTGAGTACCCCGAATCTGGAGACTGATCACCTCCTTAACAGAGCACGGTAAGTCTGCTGATTTTTTATAATCTGTAGTCTTTACCTGTGTCCTTCGGGGTATCCTGTGCAGATTGCCTGACCGTGTCCGGTTTTCTTGGTATCTGTAAGACGGCAGAAAGGGTATCTCCGCTGCTGGTCATTTAATTGCAAGAACCGTCACATGTTTTAGTTGCCTACTGCCTGTTACATGTTGTGAAGAGGGGAGATGACTGGTAGTAAAGAAGAGAAGTATTGTGTAAGGACAGTCAAAGCAGGTTTCTAAGAAAGAAAAAAAAAAGCAAGTGTTTACAGAGGGCTAGAGGCAAGTGATAAAACAGGAAAAACAGGTTTTTACAGAAGGGTATGACTGGTAGTTAGGAAAAGCATTGTGTTTGGAACAGGACAGGTTTCTAGGAAAGAATAAGCAAGTGTTTACAGAAAGAAAAGCATGTGGTAGGACGGGAAAAACAGGTTTGTTTTTAGAGAAGGATAAGCAAGCAAGTGTAGAAAAAATAAAATAATTTTTGTCTGTGGTATACGGTTGTCGCCTGTGATAAGATTTTCAGTTCTGTACAAGAGAGACTAGGACCTGGAGTAATTGACTCGGCCTAGGGGGGCCCGGTAAATCTTGGAGCAATTGGCTCAGTTCGGGCATAATAAATTGTGTAGCGGCTCATTGAAACTTGGAGCAATTGGCTCAGTTTGGGCCAATTAAATTTATAGTTTTTCTTTTTTTGCCCCGTGACATCGAGTAATTGACTCTGCACGGGGACCGGTAAGTTAGGGAGCAATTTGACAAAGTAGGGAATAATTGGTTTGTAAAGTACGGAGCACGGAAGTCAGACAGGGACCACGTGACAAGAAGCAATAGGAACTGAGTACTGCAGACTCAGTTCCCTTTAGAATCTCAGGTTTGAGTCATCTCCCCCGTCTTATTGTTTGTTTGGTGTTTGTTATCTTGATAGATAGATATATATATACTGTATATTTATAGAAAGATGGAGAAATTAATGCAGTTCTGCCGTATGGGCACTAAGCCAAATTCAGATGGCAAGTTAGACTCATGCACATTAGTGGAAATTGTGTGGAATGCCAGAAGGGGGGATGGTTACAGCCCCTGGAGTGGAAGATTGTCTTAAAAAAAAAAAAAGGAAAGAAAGAAAAGGTATCCTACAAGATAATGGATTGTTGTCTATTGCTAGGGCAGGAGAGAGAGTCTCTGAAAGTCTGTATAAAAAAAAAAATAAAAAAAATGGAAATTGGGTAAAGAGAAAAGGAATAGAAAGAATAGAGTTTTGAGTTGTGTATTACAAAAATATATCCTGTGAGCGGCCACCACCGTATAATGGTGGCCCAGAGCCATGTGCTAAATGTAATGGCGGCCATTTTGTTAATGGCGAATGTGTTAAATGTAATAGCAGCCAAAATGGTGGCCCAGAGCCATGTGGTAAATGTAATGGCGGCCATTTTGTTAATGGCGAATGTGTTAAATGTGATAGCAGCCAAAATGGTGGCCCAGAGCCATGTGCTAAGTCTAATGGCGGCCATCTTGTTGGTGGTAAATACAATTCTGACGGCGGCCATCTTGTTGGTGGTAAATATAATTCTGACGGCGGCCATCTTGTTGGTGGTAAATATAATTCTGACGGTGGCCATCTTGTTGGTGGTAAATACAATTCTGACGGCAGCCATTTTGTTGGTGGTAAATATAATTCTGATGGCGGCCATCTTGTTGGTGGTAAATATAATTCTGATGGCGGCCATCTTGTTGGTGGTAAATATAATTCTGACGGCGGCCATGCTGTGGATGGCGAATGTGCTGGTTCTGGTGGTGAACATCTCAGACTAAGGCTACACACCACTTCGCTAAATCCTTGTTACCCAGTAATGACCACTAACGGCCAATACTATATTCCTTCGGGAAGTGAACAGGCTTTACCCATGTTTCCTATCTCAGTTGTTTCCAATGGGGCACCAACCCTTTCCTCTATCACTCCTGTTGTGAATCCAGCAGTCATCTCAGCTGGATCGTCCCCAGCACCTACCCTTTCTACTGTCACTTCCACTGCCAATTTAGCCGCACACCCACATGAGATGCTCCAAGCAGCGGCCTCTCCTCCCAATGCCTCCACAACAGCACTCTCACGCAGCCTACATAACCCTATGCCCAGTACCTCACAGGCTGTCTCGCAGCCAAGTGCACACCTGTATGGGACGGTGGCGACTGTAACAAGGGGGGCTCAATGTGGGAGGGGGATACCAATAGCACAGGAAGCACAAAGGGGAGGGAATGTTGGCAACCTATTTTTGAAAAAGAACTTCCTGAGGGACCCTTGTTAGTGGTGGGAAAGGATGACATAACAACAATGGAGACAGACACTATTGTTAATGCTGCCAATTCTCAGTCAGAGCACAATGGAGGTGTAGCTAGAGCTATAGTGGAAGCGGGAGTTGGCGACTATTCAAGCTGACAGTCAAATCATTGTTGAGTCACGTGGTCAGATAGCTGTTGGGGACTTAGCGGTGACTAAAGCTGGCAATCTTCCATGTAGAATGATCATACATACTGTGACCCCTACTTATGACCCTATTCATCCAGACGTTAGTGCTCAACAACTTCGTGCAGCAATAACTCGCATTAATGAGGACAGGACTGTTAAAGCTTTTAAGACTGCCTGCGTCACCTGGAGCCCATACCATGATACTGGAGCTGCCCAAATAGAGCCCCTCATTCCAGGACTGTTATCTCCTCCTGCTCCTCATAAACAAGGGACTACATCTGCACTCCCGGTGCCATCTCTACTCCCGCCTCAGGTGCCACCGCCAACAGTGCCAATGCTCATGTCTGAGGAGCCCACCATCTATGTCAAGTTTACACCCCAGCAAGCTGCTACTCTGTTGAACCAAGTTCTAGATCCAGAAAAACAGCCGATGCCTTTCTACAGGAGCATGACGAGACATGGGACTCTGGTGTTGAGTTCTGCCAAGAACCTAAGACAAGGGCCTCGGATGAGTTGGCTGACCTATCAATTATTATTGTTGCCAAAGGTTTCCAGATGCCTCAAAGCTGATGCAGCCATTGTACGATGACCTCAAGACGTCAGCGTTTCCACTATGTACTAAATCCGTGGAAGCTTTCTACGCTCTTAAACAGGCCATACAGTCTGCACCAGCTCTTGGAATCCCAAATTATCAACTACCTTTTTACTTGTTTGTCAGTGAAGTAGCAGGACATGCTTCCGGAGTCCTAGCACAAAAACATGGGGGAAGAACAAGACCAATCGGCTACTACTCTGCCCGCCTGGACTCTGTGTCTCAAGCTTCCCCGACTTGCCTCAGAGCTGTTCATGCTGCACATATGCTTCTGGACAAAACTTCTGATATCATCTGAGGACATCCAGTTCTCTTAATGGCTCCACACGACATAATTGCTATTGTTGGAACCTAAACATCTGTTGGTACAGCATCATATGAGACTCCTATGTTGGCTCTTGGTTCCGGATAATGTCACTCTTGTCCGCTGCAGCATCTTCAAACTGTCCACGCTGCTTCCTCTTTCCAGGGGGGATGTGGATGATACTGATGCTCTCGGAGAAGATGCCTCTACACACTCAGAGGATCATGACTGTCTTGAACAAATGCATGAAGAAGTAGCCTCCCAGAAAAACGTGTCTGAAGACCCACTCCCACATGCTGACGTGACGTTCTTCACTGATGGTTCCAGATTTGCAGATGAAACAGGAAGGTTCCACATGGGATATGCCATGGTTACACATGACCAGGTCATCTCAGCCGGATCCCTACTACCGCACGTCTGCACAAGAAGCGGAACTTAAGGCTTTGACGTTGGCTTGTCAGGAAGCGACGGAGAAGGTGGTCAACATCTACACGGATTCAAGATACGCTTTTGGAGTGGCTCATGACTTCGGCAGCATCTGGGCAGCCAGAGGATACCTAATGTCCAGTGGAACTCCTGTAAAACATGCTGCTACGATGCAAGAACTTGTGGTCGCTCTGAATCTACCTTCAGAGGTTGCAGTGATCGAGATCAAAGCTCACGGGAGACTGGATTCTCCAGAAGCAAGGGGGAACTTCTTTGCTGACAAAACAGCAAAGACCTATGCTGCGGATCCATTTAGGAAAGAGAAAGCAGCGGTGTACGTGTCACAAGACACTTAAGAAGGGACTAAAGCCTCTCTTATGAGGATTATCCAACTACATCAAGACAAGACATCAGATGATGAAAAGAAGTCATGGCAAGAAGGAGGAGCTAAAAAGGATGAAGATGGAGTCTGGAGGATAAACAAAAAGGTCTCTCTACCCCGTAATCTGTACCCCTCAGTGACAGAATGGGCACACGGTATCACCCACAGAGGCAAGAATCAGATGAGTGACCTAATTTGGAAGACTTATATGGCACTTGGGATCTCTACTGTCACCCAAAATTATTTCAAGTCCTGCCTTGTGTGTGCAACATGCAATCCAGCACCACCTCAGAAAGTTACTCAGAAACATTTGGCTAAACCACTTTATCCCTTTCAGAAAATTCAGATTGACCACATTCAAATGCCAAAAGTAGGGAAGTACGAGTATGTACTGGAAGTGACTGACATGTTCTCAGGATGGCCCGAAGCCTATCCAGTAACCAACATGACTGCCAGAGTGACTGTTAAGAGACTGATGACTGAAGTAGTATGCAGATATGGGGTCCCAGAGGTAATTGAGAGTGACCAAGTACCTGCGTTCACTGCAGCCCTGACTAAGGAACTATGGACATTGGTGGGAGCTGATTTGGGTTTACATACTCCATATCACCTACACAGCAGTGGGAAAGTAGAAACACTGAATGGCACCTTCAAAAATAAAATACTGAAAGCCAGTTAGGAGGTCAGACTTGGACAGACATTTTGCACGTTGCCTTATACTCAGTCAGAAACACTCCAAGGGGTCCCACTAAACTCACACCATACGAGATTCTTTTTTGGGGGGCCTCCAAGATTGGGTCAATATTTTCCACAACAGCTAGCCTTGGGAAGTGATACTCTTGTAAATGATGTAATTGTTGTTACTAAAGAACTGTCAGTAACACATGTACAAGTTTTATCATCCATTCCAGGTCCAGATTCCAGTGAAGGTACCCATGCTTTCCAACCTGGTGACTACGTGCTTGTAAAGAAGTTCATCAGAAAAGACATTCCTGGAGTCGAGATTTAAGGGTCCCTACCAAGTGCTCCTGACTACTCCTACTTCAGTCAGGGTTGCTGAGCGCCTCCTGGATCCATCTCTCACATTGTAAACTTCTTAGACAGGTAGGGACAGAGTAGGATCTGACCTGCTTGTCAAAGTCCAGCTACAAAGGGAGGTTTTCCACAAGGGAAAACTTGTCTCAAACTGGTGAAAACTCCAATTCCCCCTCCCGGGCAAGACGGTCAGATCTAGGATGTGTACAACAGGGTTAGTAGCATTTTATGTAACCATGGAGATGGAAGATTGGAGAGTAATAGATCCAGCAAATTGGGAAGTCCCGAGGACACTGGTAACACGCTCCGATATACCTCCTCAGTATACCCATAATCGGTCACACATTCTCTGGTGTCTATAGCATCCATATTGTCATGAAGCCTCTGATGTCATAATAACACTTAACATCGATGGGTTAGGGAACCACGGTGGGATCAAGATAAAAGAAAAGGTTAATAAAGTATTTAGGGGGGACTGTTGAGGAGAGCCATAAGATCAAATACTTAATTAACCTCAACAGATAAGGTAATTGAGAGAAACAACCCATAACATGTATTGTTTAACCTTACATAAGTTTTCCTCAGACAAAGTGAGACACTGAAGATGGCTGCCATCTCCTCTACCAGAGCCGTGTGCTCTGGTATCCAAGATGAACAATGAAGACACTGAAGATGGCCGCCATTTCCTGTTTCAGCAGACCGTGTGGTCTGGTATCCAAGATGACGCCCACCCTGATGACCTCATGGATCCACCCACAGCGACGCCCACCCTGATGACCTCACAGACCAACCCACCTTGATGACCTCATGGATCCGCCCATGGACTTGCTCATGCCCAACCCACTAACCAATGGAATACATCCGATCACTCCCATTTTAGAGCTAACCGAGCCCCCTTACAGGAGATATATAACATTGTGTTTGACTAATAAATCCCTTCTTGGAGCTGAGCCACACAGTGATCAAGGAGAGTTACAGCTGACTGTGTCTGGTGTATTTCTTTAGTGCACATGATCAATATCCATTAGGCCAGGAGTAGGCAACTAGAGAATTGAACATTATATTAATTGTTCAACCCTAATAATACTTCCCCCACACAGCTCCTCTCTGTAATATTCCTACCTTACAGCCCTTCTCCGTCATATTCCCGAAACACAGCACAACTTTGTCGTATTACCCCTCAAACAGCATCCCCATACTATACCCCACAACATCACTCCTCTCAGTCATGTTCACTCCTGCACAGCTCCTCTCCATGTCCTTGCTTTTTCTGCGGCACTGGTGACAGCAGCAATGTGATGAGGTCACTGCATGGTGTAATAAACTCATCACTCTGCGGCATGTCGGGGCTGGGGCTGAGTGCTGCTCTGCTCTACCCCTGTCCCGGATCTAAAGTATTTAACTCTATTCACATCTGAAAGATACAAATACAGTTGAACATAGAAAGTTGAGAACCATAGTCTCCCAGTTCTCTGCTGAATTCAAAAAAGAGGGCAGCACTTCATTTTCTTAGTGAAAAACGTGCAGGATTTAATCAACCCACCCAGGGAACTAGTCTGATTGCTGTATGTGTCGGGAAGGAATTTTTTCCCCAATGTGGAGCTTACGTTTTGCCACATGGGTTTTTTTTGCCTTCCTCTGGATCAACATGTTAGGGCATGTTAGGTTAGGCTACTATGGGTTGAACTAGATGGACTTAAAGTCTTCCTTCAACCTTAATAACTATGTTACTATGTTAAATGTCTGGGCGACGTTTCGGCTCTAAATGAGCCTTTATCAAGCTTGAGATAGGCTCATTCAGAGCCAAAACGTCGCCCAGACATGTGGGTTGATTAAATCCTGCACGTTTTTTAATTCATGTGACGTTTGGACAATCCTTGGACAGATTGCCTGGGGGTCTTGCACCCGAAGATAAGTAGAACGTTGTGCTGTTCCTGTTTTTTATTACCAGTTCTCTGCTGGCCACACAACATTCTCCAGTGGGCAGAATGTGACCTGTGGGCCGTATGTTATGCAGTCTTGGTCTATGGTATTGATGGAGAAAGTAGAGGTAAGCACGCCTTTATCCAGCAGACAATGAATGAATAGGGCATACCTTCTAATACTGGGAATAAGTCTTCAAACATCAGCTAAGCTTGGTGGCGAAGCAGGGCAAGTTTGGATACAGTATGTATAAATTTGGATCTGGTGTTTTCGTGTTTCTTTTTTTACAGCATCATAAATGCCAATAAACGAACACATTTGTGTAGTATAGAATAACCTCTGGAAAAGTGTTATTATGAGTTAAAAATAAATCTACATTACAGTAACAACTCCAAGAACACTACTGTGAAGATCAAGACGCAGCTACCAATCAAAGAAGCTGGTCAAAAAGGACCAGACATTGCATAAATGAATCTCTAAGACAACCAGTAATAATGGAAATGGATACAAAATATATTAGTTCTCTTCATTTATTCAGCTTGCTTAGTAATATTCTGATAAATAATATCTTTCCAGCTAATGAAGAATGGATGACCTGTACTTGGCCGGTGGTCACACTAGAATAGTAGTTAGCTTCCAATCATTTAACCTCTAATGGTAATTCAGTTTGCAGTCCCTCTGTTTTATTATAGAGGTGTATTACTTTGCACATTTTAAATTAATCAGCCAGAAGGAAACTTAAAAGATTTAGAAATTCTGTTTTGCATCATTTTCTACATTATAAACTATTCCAATGTATCATTAAGAATGAGGCCACTTTGTTGGCAGAATGAGGGGGTGGAAGTAGTGGCAGGGATTTTGCTTGTCCCCCAGTAGATCAATAAGACAAAGTACAGAATTGTACAAAACTGAACTCTGCTCACACCTAATAAATTAACCAACAGAGTTCAAGTTAATCTGGCTGTGCTGCAGTACTTCATCTTCTTTAAATACGCAGCTCAGAATGAAAGAAAATACGTTAAGAAACGTAATACCCAAGTTTGTTATTATAAAAGTTTTTAATTAGATAACCAGAATACATAATTTTCTTTATTTAGGGAAGGATGAAAACAAAGATTTCAAATTGGTACAAGCGGTAATAAAAATGCATGAACCCAATCAAGTATGGATATGCAATCTAGCATATTATTTTTATCACTGATGTACTTTGGTCTATGTGTCCCAAGACTCCAAGATAAAAAAAATCAATACATTTTAATAGCAGAGAAAAATTGAAGCAAAAATAGCTAATAGTATTAAATAAAGCACTTCCAAAGAATTATGCAACTTTGGAATGTCCTAACTGATGGGAGAACGTGCTCCCAACTGCTAGATGATTGAGCATCGAAGTGCTCGGGCACGCTGTTTGCTCGATTGAGGATCGCGGATCTTCAAGTGCCATGCTCAAGACCGCACCTTGTTAGACAGCCAATGAACAGGCAGGGATTTACACCATACACGATAATACCATAGCCATGTTGGATACTGGGATTACGGTGAGTGGTTGGCTGTATGGCATCATGGGGTCTTATACAAGACCCAGTGACACGATGCTCTGCACACTGTGTTCAAGATCAATTCAGGGAGAGTTATTATAGGTGGGAGAGCATTGTGTAGAACAGGGATATAGTCATGGTTTAATAAGATTGTATATACAGTATTTGTATACTGCTCTTGCAGCATCAAAACAACAATCGTTTTCATGGCTAAATATTTAACTTTCTGTAGTAACACCGCTGTTACCTGCATTTAGTAAAGGAAAGGTTTAGGATTAGAGGCATCTAGGTAGGGTTTAATAATGCTATTTCAGTACTTGTATAACGCTGCTGTACTATTTTCCCTATTAATGCCAAAATGTTTGCAGTCACATATACCTAACTGCAGGTTAAGGTTGGGAAGTGGACATGCTGCTGATGGTGCACGCAGAGGCTGAAGCCGTGGGCTGGTGAAACCACTCTGTCTTTCACATGGTCCAGTCTTACAACCCAAGTGTCTGGACCACAAATTTTTCACCCCGATCCTCCTTCCTCCCACCAAGGCGAGTCCAAGGAGACAAGTGATCCCTTACTTGGTCACTCTGAGGAGCTCTTTACCTTTATATTTATTGATTCTGGCCTCTTGCCCTGCATGTTTCAAGATGTACAAGAGGAGCTCATGTGTAGTGATTCCCAAATATTTGAGCAGCCGTGGTAAGAAGATGACGATGGTGCGGAACAGCAATTAGTGTCTTAAGAGGTAGATGATGAGACACAGTTGCCAACAAATGATGCTGTTAAGTCAACAAGTCAGGAGGACCAGAGTGTGGAAGTGGAAGACTGGGTGGTGGACGATTAAGTCACTGAACCAACCTGGGAAGCTGCTATGCAGAGTGAGGACAGGCAGGAAGAAACAGTGGGGTGGGCCAGACGGAAAAGGTGGGTAATTGTTCTCCATAGCTCCCACACACGTCAAGTTCCAAGGCCAATGGTTAGCTAGTTAGTAGACTGCTTCCCAGTCTGGTGCTTTTATAAAGAAATTGCAGACAATAAAATAATGGTCATTTGCAACTGGTGCTGTACCAAGATCAGCAAGGGCCTGACCACTACCAGCCTGACCACCACCAGCATGCTCAGGCACAGGTAATCAAAGTACCAGACTAGGTGGGCTGAAAGGCTAAATGCCTGGGTCCACAATCAGTGGCTGCTGCTGACACAACTGCCTCTTCCCTGTGCTTCATGCTTGCCAATGCCATCCATAAAACAGGCCCGGATGCCTCCCACCCTGCACCTGTCATTGCACATTCGCAAGCACCATCAGCAACCACATCCAATTCTTTGTCCCAGCACAACATTCAGCCATCCCTACCTAAGCCATTGCAACACAAAAGAAAATAACCAGCCAAGCAAAGCCCAAATACTAAACAGGTACATTTCCAGACTGCTTGGAAATGTTGCAGTTTAGGCTTGTGGACACTAAGGCTTTCAACAACCTCATGGCAGCGGCCACCCCTTGGTACTCAGTCTCCAGCTGCCACTATTTTTTCCAAGTGTGCTGTCCCTGCCTTACACCAGAAATTGTTACATAACATCACCCATGCCCTGACCAACACAGTTACTGGGAAGGTCTATTCAAAAACTGACACGTGGACATGTGCTTGTAGTCAGGGATGCTTTGCTACCCTGATCACACACTGGGTGTACCTAGTGGAGGCTGGGACTGAGTGGCAGTCTGGCACGGCACACCTGCTACAGATGACAAGAATTGTGAGCCCTAGTTCTGTCAGGATTTGCTCCACCTCCTACACCAGTTTCTGTACCCACTCCTCCTCCATCTTCGAATTGTCATCCATATCAGTCGCAAGCTGGAAGCACTGCAGCACTGCTTTGGTGAAGTGGCAACAACCTCTGTTGAAACTAATTTGTTTAGGTGACAAACAGCACACTGCCACACAGTTGTTGAAAGTTATAACTGATCAGACAGATCTGTGGCTGTGGCCACTGAACTTACAAACTGACATGGTCATGCGTCATAATGTACGTAACCTATAGGAGGCTCTGAAGCTTGGCAAGCTTGCACACATACATGCCTGTACTTTGTGGATCAGCAGAGGCTGAAAACCTACCCAAATTTGCCTGAGTGGCTTGTGAAGGTATTCCCCATGTGTGTCTATTTACACAAGCCGACTACTGCTGCTGGTGATCTGACAAAGCTGCAACAGCGCTTGCAAGTGCAAGCTCATTGATTGGTGTGCGACGTGACCACGCACTGGAACTCCACATTACATATGTTGGCAAGGCTTTGTGAGCAGCAGAGGGTAGTGATTGAACACTAGCTACAACATGCCTCCATACTTAACAGCCGAGGAGTGGGCATGAATGTCTGACATATGTGAGGTTCTCCAAAACGTTGAGGAATCAAACAAAATTGGGGAGCGGTGAAGATACCATAATAAGCATAACCATCCTGCTTCTGTGTCCACTCAAGCGCTCGCTGCTTACAATTAAAGAGGAAGCTTTGCATATGGACCAAGCAAAGATGGATGAAGAAAGTACACAAGGGGATACTACCCAGCTCAGTCTCGTCTCATCGTCTCAGCCCGGATTGGGTGATATTGAGGAGGCTTAGGAGGAACAGGAGATGATTGCATGCACTACAGAGGGTTCTACGCACACCAACTTCATCTCGTCTGTTCAGCATGGATTGGTTAAGAAGAGGAGGAGAGGATGAAACTGTGGAGTAGGAGAGATGGGAGGAGGAGGAGATGGAGAGTAATCCTGGTGGGGACAGGGAAGTCTTGTCTGTTGGGAGTCTGGCACAAACAGCTGATTTTATGTCCCACTGCCTTTTTTGTGACTCTCTCATTATATGCATTTTGACGAACACTGATTACTGGTTGTTGACCCTTCTTGGCCCGCACTACATGAATTATTTTCCATCTTTCATTCCAGTGATGGAGAGGGCTAGTAAAATGGTGCAATACCAGAAGGCCACAGTTGAACAATTAGTAAAAAAAAATTCCCATCTGACAATGCTAGCTAATGAGGTCATAGATCCTTGCGCAACAAAGAAGTAGAGACGGGGGAGACACACACTAGTTTCAACTGAGGTAGGGGAACACTATCAAAGGTCTGGGACAGTTTTATTATACCCTCCCAGTGCCCCGGCCATGATGTGCGGGAAAGTCTGACAAGGAGGGAAAAGTTTTCAAAGATGGTGAAGGAGTATCTAGTCGACTGTAACAGCGTACTCTGCGATTTCTCTGTGCCATACAACTACTGGGTATCAAACCTTGACATGTGAAATGAACTGTCGCTCTATGCCTTAGAGGTCTGCCCAGTAGCTAGCATTTTGTCAGAGCAGGTTTTTAGCGCTGCCCTGGGCATAATAACTGATAGGCACATCCGCCTGTCAACTAAAAATGCTCACAGGCTGACACTTATCAAAATGAACAAGGCCTGGATTGGCTCAGATTTCTCAACTCCGCCGGATGACAGCAGCAGAACAGAAAGCCAATACAAATGTTCCTTTTTTTTTGGTATATTCCCATACACCTCTTTCCACCCCCCAAAAAAAGCATACGGTTCATAGTTTATTCTTTTTCTTTTCTTTCTTCTCCTCCACCATATCAACAGAGTCATCAGGCGACCCTCACTCAAAATCTTTATAGGGACATCAGGTGGCCCTCACTCAAAAAGAAAAAGGCCTAGATTCTCTCAGACTTCTCAACCCCACTGGATGACAGTAGTGGAACATAAAAACAATTAAAACGTAGGATCATCAGGTGGCCCTCACTCAAAATCTTTATAGTGTTATTGTCACCTACATGATCCCTCAACCTAGGGAGTGCCCTAGTCTATCCCTGTCCCCAGGTTACCCCACAAGGAGGAGACATCGGGGTTAAGTACCATGCTAGTTTATCTTAAACCTTATCTGTTTCTTCCCACACTCAGGGAGCTGTGAGGCTGAAGTGTATAGGATTACACTAACCAGACAGACAAGGTATGATAGACCAGGGCGGAAGAAAACTACAATCATACAAATATACTCACAAAACAACAGCAGGAAACACAGGGGAGGGATAGTTAGGAGAAATCAAATAGGAGGATGAGGATAAGCATGCAAAGCAACTCCACCCAGAAATCTCTTGAACAACTCTCCAACTGCCTACTCCAAACACTGAATTTCTCCTCTAACACCTAACCAAGAAGTACAAACTATCATTGGCAATTCTTAAGTGCCAGTGGTGAGCATATATACCAGATGTGAGTGGCCAGCACAAAACAGCTGAGGCAATTCAGGATCGAGAGCTTCAGGAGATCAACTTAACAGATTAACTCATGCAATGAAAGGGCAAGGAAAACCTGCACTGTTTAATAGGATGGTGAAGCAGTTCTAATTAGTGCAGGATTTTGCCTAACCAGACACTACGATTCTTCTGGCCCCTCTCTGTCGCAATATCTCTGTGACAGTCATTATGCAACCTTTACTCAAAATGATGAAGGCCTGGATTGGCCACGACTTCTAAACCCCACTGGATGGCAGCAGCGGAACATAAAGCCAATTCAAATGTAGGGTCAACAGGATGTCTTCACCCAAAATCTTTATAGAGTCATTATGCATCCCTCACTTAAAATTTGTTACACAATTATCATGTGCTCCTTATTTAAAAGTTTTACAGGATCATCAGGTAGCCATCATGCAAAAGTTTTATAGGGTCATCATGCAACCCTTGCTCTTAATCTTTCCAGGGTTTGCATGACACCCTCCTTCATAATTTTAACAGGATGTGTATGAGGCCTACCTTTACAATTCTCTTACATATATATGTATACCCTCCAGGGGCAAATGTTTTTAAGCCCTTGCACTTAGTGCATAGGCTTTATCAGTCCCACTCCATAAAAATAGGTAAACCATGTTTTTTGAGGCCCTCCTCTACGGGTCTTCCAGGGTGTATTGCAGTCTTTTTTTACTAATTTTTGGCAGTTCTTCCACTTGCTGCATAGGCTTTAGCAGTCTAGAAGTCCTATTACCTAACAATTTTAACAGAATGTGTATGAGGCCCTCATTTATGTCTAATACAGCGTGTATTGGAGTGCCTCTTCCTTGTAATTTTTGATAGTTCTAGCACTGTCCTCGTAGGCTATCACGACTCAATTGTCGGGTATTTCAGGACCAGGGGCTCCTTCCCTGTCCCTACCGCTAGGGGCACCCTAAGTTTGCCCTGTTTCCTAGATTACTCCTGATGGTGAAGATGCTGGAGCCACGTACCTTGCCTTAGCTCCTGAATTCCCTCTCAGTCTGTACACTTCCATACCCAGGGAAGTAGTAGTGTACCATAATACACCAACCAAACAAAGAAGCAAAAACAAACAACAGAGGTAAACACCAGAGAGTGGAGGATGGGGAAAAAAGTTGGAAATGAGAGGATTAGCACACAGGCAAAACATCACAACAGTGTTAATAAAATGATAAATCCACCAAACGTATTCTCCAACAACAACAAACCACCAACTCCTAACCATGCAGCATAAAGCTAACTCTGGCAATGCGTGTTTTCCAGGGCCCAGAATATATCGGAGAGGGAAGTGGTTAAGAGTGAACAGCTGAGAGCCTTAATGTAGGAAAGCTTCCAAGATCTCTCAACTGAGCAGTGCTCCTGCACTGCTAAAAGAAGCCTGCACTGTTCAATATGAAGGTTAAGTTCTTCTAATCAGTGCAGGAGTAGGGAAAATCAGACGCTGCGATCTTCTGGCTCCTCTCTGTCATAATAAACCCGTGACATAAGCTTTGAGAGTTTCAGAGTCCCTCCTTCATAAAGTAAACAGGTTGTGTCTTGCCATTTCACACACCACATGCCCAGATAAGGTAATAAAATGTTACTGGTATCTACCAGTGGGTATAGTTTTAGTTCCTCCTCTACTATGTCATCTACTGTAGTCATAGGCGAAAGGGAAATACGGTGAGAAATGGACTAGCTACTAAGGGGTGTAGGAGGTGGGGGTTTTAGTTTTTTTTTTACTCTTTTTATTTCTTGATCCTTTTAGTTTTGCCTTATATACAAGTTATTATACAGGGAAGAATGTTTCCTAACATTTTTTCCTGTAAAATTCATTTTCTCTTCGGTTTTGCATCTTTGTCAGTCCATAAAGGTGGAGTAATACTCTGACAACATTGTTCCCAGCAGCACCTTGGGATTCAGATGTGTTCAGGTATCTTCCCCATGCTTTTTCAATTACATTTGAGCACCATTTCCATCCATTTCAGCGATTTTCATTCCCCTCCCTCCAGCCTTCCTTTTATGGTTTTCTGGATGAATGCTCGCATTTCCCATTGACTTCTATTATACTCGTTATTTGAGTCGACCACATCCAAGAATCTAACCTGATCGATTCGAGTACCGAGCACTGGAGCATTTTAGTGCTCAATCATCACTAGTCATAGCATAAAAAAGGACAATAGCCTCTCATTTGGCCACTCAGTATCCTTTGCTTCATTGACAAGCAGAAAAAGCCTAGCAAAAGCTGTCTATTGTTAGGTGTCTTATTTTTTGGAAGATACTTTATTTCATTTTTATTTATTTTCTTTTTATAAAATACAAACGGGACATAGAATTAACACCTGTATATACAAAAATGTAGTATCCATAAAACAAAGAAAAAAAGGATAAATATAACAATGTCTCTCCCCCAACTTCAAGTCCTCTTACAGTTTACCATTTCTAGAGTGATACCATTTTAACCATTTATTCTAGAATCTATTATATTTTCCTTTAAAATTATAAATGAACTTCATATCTTGCCTGATAAATTGCTAAAAGAGAGAAATGAATCTGACGAGCAGGGGTCTCCACGCTACATTGCGCCCATGCTGGAGCAATGTACACTGCTCAAAAAAATAAAGGGAATAATAAAATCCCACATCCTAGATATTACTGAATGAAATAATCCAGTTGTAAATCTTTATTCATTACAAAGTGGAATGTGTTGAGAACAATAAAACCTAAAAAGTATCAACGTAAATCACAACTAATATCCCACGGAGGTCTGGGTTTGAACGATGCTCAAAATCAAAGTGGAAAATGATGTTACGGGCTGATTCAACTTCAGTGGCAATGCCTCAAGACAAGGAAATGATGCTCAGTAGCCTCATCGTGCCTGTATGACCTTCCTTCAATGCCTGGGCATGCTCCTGATGAGGTGGCGGATGGTCTCCTGAGGGATCTCCTCCCAGACCTGGACTAAAGCATCCGCCAACTCCTGGGCAGTCTGTGGTGCAACGTGATGTTGGTGGATGGTGCGAGACATGATTTCCCAGATGTGTTCAATCAGATTCAGGTCTGGGGAACGGGCAGGCCAGTCCATAGCTTCAATGCCTTCATCTTGCAGGAACTGCTGACACACTCTAGCCACATGAGGTCTGGCATTGTCGTGCATTAGGAGGAACCCAGGGCCAACCGCACCAGCATATGGTCTCACAAGTGGTCTGAGGATCTCATCTCGGTACCAAATGGCAGTCAGGCTACCTTTGGGGAGCACATGGAGGGCTGTGCAGCCCTCCAAAGATATGCCACCCCACACCATTACTGACCCACTGCCAAACCCGTCTCCAGACTCTGTCACGTCTGTCACATGTGCTCAGTGTGAACCTGCTTTCATCTGTGAAGAGCACAGGGCGCCACTGGCGAATTTGCCAATCCTGGTGTTCTGTAGCAAATGCAAAGCATACTGCACAGTGTTGGGCTGTGAGCACAACCCCCATCTGTGGATGTTGGGCACTCAGACCATCCTCATGGAGTTGGTTTCTAACCATTTGTGCAGATACATGCACATTTGTGGCCTGCTGGAGGTCATTTTGCAGGGCTCTGGCAGTGCTCCTCCTCTTTCTACTTGCACAAAGGCTGAGGTAGCGGTCCTACTGCTGGGTTGTTGCCCTCCTACGGCCCCCTCCATGTCTCCTGGTGTACTGGCCTGTCTCCTGGTAGTGCCTCCAGCATGTGGACACTACATTGACAGACACAGCAAACCTTCATGCCACAGCTCGCGTTCATGTGCCATCCTGGATGAGCTGTACTACCTTAGCCACTTGTGTGGGTTGTAGAGTCCGTCTCATGCTACCACGAGTGTGAAAGCATAACCACCATTCAAAAGTGACCAAAACATCAGCCAGAAAGCATTGGTACTGAGATGTGGTCTGTGGTCTCCATCTGCAGAACTACTAATTTATTGAGTGTGTCTTGATAATTGCCAATAATTTCTGTTGTCTATTCCATTTGCCCAACAGCATGTGAAATTGATTGTCAAACAGTGTTGCTTCCTAAGTGGACAGTTTGATTTCACTAAAGTTTGATTTCCTTGAAGTTATATTATGTTGTTTAAGTGTTCTCTTTATTTTTTTGAGCAGTGTATTTTTAAAACACTACATGTGACAAGGACACATTATACACTATTACACTACTACGTCATCCATTCTACAGATTTGCATTTCTAAAAAAAAGAAAATTACAGTTGGAAATGTAGATGAAAAACAGCCAAAGAACTTCAACTTTGGATTTAAAAAAAAAAAAGAAAAAAAAAGAAAATGACATAATGAAAAAAATTGGGTTGTCTCATCATGGCAGCTATAGTCCATATGACCTTTAACGCCTTCCCAATGCAGCCAATGTGACAGCTTATATTTTTTTCTGGGTGATATGATGTTTTTATTGTAAACTGAAGATGTGACCTCTGTAGTTGTACACTCATGTTGGCTGGTTTATTTAGTAAACTAGATGGAGGCCCGATGCTATTGCATCGGGAGGGTGGAGACACCCTATTCCTCCATACCCCTGTACTGCCATAAGCACTGGAGAAGGTGAAGCAGTGCAGGTGGGCTGCACAGTGCCAGATAGTTGGGAAGCAGCAGCTGTGGCCCCAGTCTATGTCTAATATACAGTACTTTGTGGGGGCTGTTAGGTTACAATTCTAGTACTGCAGCCTAAGTGCGACAAGCTGTTGTGTAATGGAGGCTTCCCCTGAGAGAGCTGTGCTCTGCCCTGTGCTGACCCCTCTCCTGCCATCATGTGTCCCCATTCTGCCCTGTCCTGCACCCACTGCTCAGTCCTGCCACCCCACTCCCCCATCCCCGGCATCCCCATCCTCCCTGGCTATTCCTAGGATAGTCATCTCCCATGCAGATTAATGGGATTACAACTGCCACTTGGGCTGATGCCCCATAGAAAAGGTTGTAGTTATTCATGGACATTACCGTACCCCTCACATATGTGTGTCCAAACAATCCAGGGGAGTGGGACACTGAGGGGAACGAATACTGATGATGTGTGCGCAGACTTCTGCTATAATCAATGTGTAGACATATTGTGTCCATGTTTGTGCATCTATTGCTGGTAAATCAGTGCTGCCCTGTCAGTGCAGTGTGCCCCATGTTATCGGTGACAGGAGTCGTGATGTCGCCACTTGTGCTCTGTGCTCAGTGAAACTTTCCCCGCTCCTGTGCTCGGATCTGCCCCAGAGAGTAGCCTACCGCCATCACAACGAATGTCCCCGAGCCTCACACAACAAATATGCAGCAGCGGCCTTCTTGCGGCAGGGGAGTTCCAGCAGCAGGGGGTCCGCCGATGACCCGCTGGTGGTACTGCGCAAGGGCCTGGCACCACCAGCGGGTGCCATATTGGAATACCCATCACTTGGGTATTCCAATATGGCAGTTGGCGTACTTGCGGTGCGGTGTGGTGGATTGTGGGATTCGAGGACGTCCAGACAGAAGTGGATGACAGACAATTTAAGGTAATTACATAAATAGATGAGAAGTTGTTTCTTGACAACAAATAAGTTATGTGCAAGGTGCTTAAAAAAGTTGTAACAATTATATTACGTAGAACCAAAATCTATAATTACTGATAAATGGAATTTCTCTTTCGCCCCCTTCACGTCAGCTTAAAAAAATGTACCTATGAGATGATCCGTTTTTACTATCCATGCTGTTTTCTGTTGGCCATGTTGTACCTGTGCACCATCCTTGTGCACTTTTTTTTGTTTTAATAAAGTGATGAACGAGTTCAAGCGTCTGTTTTATTTCTCTGTTTTTTTTTCTGTATGTTCTTTCCAGGTTTAAATTTGTTGCACTTCATCGGATTCGCTCAACTCTGTGGATTTTTTTTTTTTATTATTAGTACAGTGGTTAAAAAGTGTTAGGCCATGTGCACACGTTCAGTATTTTTTTATTTTCGCATTTTTTCGCTATAAAAACATGATAAAAACGCGAAAAAAACACTAACATATGCCTCCCATTATTTTCAGGGTATTCTGCATTTTTTGTGCAAATGTTGCATTTTTAATTTTTTAATTAAAATAAAAAATATTGATATACTCACCCTCTGATGGCCCCGGAGTCTCAGCGGTGCATACTGCCGCTTCGGTTCCTATAGCTGGTGTGTGGTGAAGGACCTGCGATGACGTCGCGGTATTGTGATTGGTCGCTATGTGTATAAGTAGCATTTACCAAAACCCGAGATTTCCTTTCCCCTTTTGACACCTTGCTCAGTGATACCACATAGCTTACCATCCAGCTATAGCGATACTGTCTTCTCCCCTTTCACCCTCCTCCTTCTCTATTGGTCATGCTCAAGCCTATTCAGATTCACTCACAGCCCATGGCCGTTACCAACCCCGCCCCCAAAGTATAGGTCCGCCCCCCTATTACGATCTCATGTGTGTCTCGGCATATTCCATGTTAAGGGCCCTTATCCCGGATTCCACCATATACAACCAGCTGCCCCGATCACATTGAACCATTTTTATCACATGACAGTGCTCACGGTGTGGAACGCAGTACCGCCCACACCCTGGAACGCAAACATCTCTCCCACATGCTTAGCCATGGACTTCCGGTCCGACGGCTATTACATGCATCACTTCCGGTTGGACGCACACAGAGGGACACAAATAGCGCCGCATACACTGGGATCCCAGACAAGCGGTGGACACCGCGTCGATGAGGATCACGTCTATTCCACAGCGGCTCCCCTCCAGGTATGCTAGCAGCACATTACACCCAGTGACACTGCAACTTAGTACCTATCTCCTGTAATATTAAGCTCAGATCTTTCATTCATCTAGCCCTGGACTCCTTATCTGGTCACCTCTAAACGGACTACCGGTCACCCGAGCAGGTTCATCTGAGGTACAGCATGTAGGGAGCTTTTGCATATACAGCATATATCATGTTACTTCACTGGTCTATACCATTATGTGTTCCCCTCTTTCACTACTAGTGATACAATATTCACACAGTATCCGGTTCTCAACCAGCATATGTCCCCATAAGGTGACCACCTAGTGTAAGTATTACGACCTCATTAAGCACATTATACTTACCATTTCCGGTCACATAACCACATACCAATGCCCTCTTTCACCACGCCTTTTTAGGCACCACACAGGACTTATATCCTGATCACCACCAAAGACCATCCAGCGTGTAAGATATAGCACGGTATGTGTGTTATTTTCCAAAGTATTCTTTCAAAATGTATTTCATGCATTTCTAATCACCATATGGAGCGAGGATACTGTACATGGCGTTACTCTGATATAAAACTGTAAAATATCTTACAAATATGGCTCTCTTGACAAATTCTGTGTAAATTGTATATACTTTGTTTTTTATTTGCTGATTTTTTTGTTTTTTTGTTCACTGTGTTAAAACTTGTTTTCACTCCGAATATTGTAGTGACTGATGAAAGCCTAATTGGGGCTGAAACGTTTCTCCAGTGCTACTTCAGCACCAAATAAATCTACATACATACTCAAGTTGAGTGCGAGACTTCTTTTTCTGTTTATATTTTATTGATCTGTCACAAATGTCCCAGATTAGAGCATGCCAGTAAAATTACAGATCTTATACTTAATTCTAAATCACCTTATTGGCAAGAAAAAACTGCATCATATAAGACTGGTGTGTTATGAAGTTCTCATTATAAACATAACCGCTCTACTCTCTACACAACTCTGCGGTCACAGTTTTGGTTTCCAGGACAGGCTTTTGTGTCCTTTTCCAAAATTAATTCAGTATTATGCCTTTACATATAATGTCACTGGACAGGAGGCAAGATAAAATACATTTCTCATTGTCACCTGCTTGGGTCTGTGCCAAGTGTTTTAGAATCTATGGCGCCGATTGTTATACCAGCCTTTGGGGGTACTAACAGCTGTAAATAAAATAGGTGGATCGTCCTAGCCGAGTATTTACAAAGTGACAGGTGGAGTCACAGGTCACAGCACAACAAATCTTCCGCAGTCATTCAACAGTTTCATCTCCACTGGATGTTGGAATAATTCAGACTCTACCTAGACTTCAGGTTTAACAATATAAACATTTGCAAACATATCACAGGGTCAAAGTCGCTCAGCGGTGCAAATAAAAAAAAAAGATCCGCAGGAGAGAAATGGCAAATCAGGTTACCAATTAAACGCTCGCTTTCTATTTTCTGCAAGATCTTTATGTTGGAGATAAAATAGAAAAAAACTACAATGGTGACACTCACACTGGCACAGTATGTGCTGGGCTACTTCATCTCTGCAGGCAAGCTTTTGACTTTCACCAGTAAAAGCATCCCAGTGAATAAATCTAGAAATAAATAAAACAAAATCCTTTTCTTTTTTTTTATTAAAGCTTTTTTATTAGCTTCCTTCCTTTTTGATGCACATTGATATATTAATAGGTAGAAAGTTATTTTATAAAAGTAATATGATACAGAAAAGCATAAAAGAGCTGCAATTAATCAGAGTTTATTGATAAGAGTTCCGCTAATGGTGGTCTGTCTCCATAAGGATGGCTCTAAAAGGAAAAAAAACCCTGCTATAGATGCTTCATTATTATTATTACTATGTTTCACTATTACTATCAATCTGACAATTGATCTGCTTTATCCTCAGGTATGTCCACTGGCTGCAATACCATCACCCATCTTTTCTGAATCCACTCACCCTGTATCTGTCTGCTATTACTGTTTTTTTTTCCCTGCATGTTTTCTCACCTTAATTCCTTGATGCCAACAGACAGTTGGCTTTATCTGTCCATTTGGATTTGGCTATTTTCTGTTTGTATTTTTGCTTCTGACTTCTAATTAATCCCCTCCTGTGTCTGTGATCAGTCTCCCTGCTGCCCCTCTCTCCTTATCACACCTGGCCTATTTCATGTGCACTTAGCTGGCTATAAATGCAGAGTCACAGGTCCGTCTCCATAAGGATGGCTCTAAAACAATGTTCCCCAACTCCGGTCCTCAAGAACCATCAACAGGTCATGTCTTCAGGATTTTCTTAGTATTGCCCAGGTGATAATTGCATCACCTTCACAGGCAATAATTCCATCAACTGTGAAATACTAAGGTAATCCTGAAAACATGACTTGTTGGTGGCTCTTGAGGACTGGAGTTGGGGAACACTGCTCTAAAAGGATAAAGCTGAAATATGCCAGAAATGAGCCAGAAGTGAACAGAAGGTATGACTAACCACTGTTAATAAATGTACTAAACTTCTTTATTTTTTCCTCCACACTTACTCCTCATGCTGACATATGCTTTAAAAGTTTTGGTTTCATTACTCCTCACTCTCCTTCGCTATCCCCAAACCCCAGCACCGTCAAGCCAAATAATAATCTCTCCTTTCCTCTTGACCCCCACCTGACCTCCTCCGCTGACCTGCTCCTCAACCTCAGATCTCTCCAAATAAAACACATATCAAGCCACCCACTCTCCTTCTCCCACCTGCTCTGTCTCTCTCTGCTTCTCCTCACTGCTGGCGACATATCTCCCAATCCTGGACCCCCACAGCTCATACCTCCCATTAACCTATCCTATCACTCCCAACACAATATAAACACCCGAAATCTTGCCCACCTCAAATCTGTGCCCTTGACACCCACCACCCTGCTCCCTCTCTCTGGATCATTCTGGATTGCCAGCTCCATCTGCAAAAAAACCTCCCCGTGATTCACGACCTCTTTACATCTCGTAATCTTTCCTTTCTGGGCATCACAGAAACATGACTGGCACCCTCTGACACAGCCTCCCCTGCTGCACAATGTTACGGTGGCCTCCACTTCACCCACACTCCTCGCCCTGGCAACAGGCATAATGGAGGAGTGGGCCTTCTCCTTTCTCCCAACTGTACCTTTTAACCCAATCCCACCTCTACCCTTAATTATCCTCCCCTCTTTTGAAGTCCACTCTGTCCGCATCTACAGTGCCTTGCGAAAGTATTCGGCTCCCTGGAACTTTTCAACATTTTCCCACATATCATGCTTCAAAAATAACGATACCAAATGTACATTTTTGGTTAAGAATCAAAAACAAGTGGAACAGAATTGTGGAGTTGAACCAAATTTAATGGTTATTAAAATTGTTGTGGAAAATCAAAAACTGAAAAGTGGGGCGTGCAATATTATTCAGCCCCTTTAACTTAATACTTTGTTGCACCACCTTTTGCTGTGTTTACAGCTGCAAATCTCTTGGGGTATGTCTCTATCAGTTTTGTACATCGAGAGACTGAAATTCTTGCCCATTCTTCCTTGGCAAACAGCTCGAGCTCAGTGAGGTTTGATGGAGATCATTTGTCAACAGCAGTTTTCAGCTCTTTCCACAGATTCTCGATTGAATTGAGGTCTGGACTGTGACTTGGCCATTCTAACACCTGGATACATTTATTTGTGAACCATTCCACTGTAGATTTTGCTTTATGTTTGGGATCATTGTCTTGTTGGAAGACAAATCTGTCCCAGTCTCAGGTCTTTTGCAGACTCCAACAGGAGTCATTGCGCAGGCAATCATTGCGCAGGCACCGCAGCATGTATTAGCTCATGTGCGCCAGGCTGCTCTCTGTGGAGGTGTATCGTTTGGGTTCTCTGCATTGTCTGTATCCCCCCCCAGCCATGCTTTAGTGATGCCGTGAGCTGCTTTGAGTGCCACCATGTGACCACAGTTGTTACTAATCCTCCA
Organism: Ranitomeya variabilis; assembly: GCF_051348905.1. Taxonomy (NCBI): domain Eukaryota; kingdom Metazoa; phylum Chordata; class Amphibia; order Anura; family Dendrobatidae; genus Ranitomeya; species Ranitomeya variabilis. Next base: position 156,334,544 of record NC_135237.1, on the reverse strand, counting down.
CCAAAACCGACCCTTGGCTGGACATTTGTGTATATTGTCACTGTTGATACAGAAATCCATCCTCCAAGACGTGTGGATGCCTAGCCGAATAATGGTGTGAGTGGTCCCTGCTCCTCCTCCTCATCCGTTATTGTGTGAAGCTTTATTTTTCTAGGAGGAAAAGAAGTTGGAAAATAACGCTGATGATGGCTTCATCAGCATTGCCCATGTTTGTGGAGTGATACAAGCAGCGCAGCATGGAACAGACCTTCCGCATGAAAGCAGACTTGTTGGTCATGAAGTCGTGTTGTTACGCAGAGTGATTCACCCCTTCTTGCTGCAGCTGAACTCCATTATCAGCTACTGCTTGCACAGTCTTTCCAGCATGTGCAACGTGAAGTTCCACATTGTGGGTACGTCGTATATCAGTCAGTGAGCGAAATGGCAGAAGTGACGCTGCAGCGCAGACAGGCTATAAACATCTGTGTGTGAAAGCTAAAAGCGTGCAGAGATGCTTTCACTTTCAGCAGCAGCTCTGACATTTCTGTGTAATTTTTAAGGAAGCTCTGAACCACCAAATTCAGCACTTGCACCAGGCAAGGAATGCACATCAAATCAGGAAGACCCAGAGCTGCTATGAGATTTTGCCTGCTATTACACCACCAGGACAGGCTGAGGCTTAGTGGCACCAACAATACATCTGTCTACTCTTTCATCCCTATAGACAGTTACTGCACATTGTGGGATTTTTCCAACAGATGAGTTTCAGAACAGCCTGCTGTAGTTTCCCCTGGCTGTGCTGAAGTTGGTGGGGCAGGAGTTACGATGACCGGATGATGTAGAGTTTGAGGAAGTGGCGAGGAGGCACCCTGGCAGAGAAACATTCAAAAAACATCCAGCAATCCTCTCTGGTGGTAGGACTTGCACCAAAACATTTTCTGCCCCAGGCCCAGCTGCCACAACATTTGCTCAGTGGGCAGTTAGATAAATATTAAGTCCATGCCCGTGCCTATCGGTCCATGTATAGGCAGTTATGTGGACCTTTACACTGATGGTGTTGAGCAGTGCACAACTGATTTTGCCCCCAACATGTTCAAGCAGGGCAGGGATTACCTGCCTGGAAAAGTAGTGGTGGCTGGGAACCACTGACTGTGGTTGCCAAAATCTCAATGTATTGTTAGTCCTTTAGAAATCAACTGTGAGGCCACATGTAGAATATAGGATCTAGTATTTGGGGGATGTACAGCTGAATGTTTTAATGGGATGGAGTGAAGATGCTCGGTGACACTGCTGTTGATGCTGTTACATCATCCTTTTGTGGGGAACCAGGTAGCCCTGTTGCTTAGGAGGAGGAAGAAGAGGCAGGGACTGCAGCAGAAGAGGGAGCAGGATGAGGCTCAGATCTTTCCTTGTTTTTCAGGTGTGTACTCCACTGCAGCTTGTGCTTTGCATTCAGATGCCTTGTCAAGCAGATGGTGATCAGATTAAGAACATGTATGTCTTGTTACAGTCTCTGATGGCACAACATGCAAACCACCCAGGGCCGTATTTACCATTAGGCACTTGAGGGCACGTGCCTAGGGCGGGACGCCCGCTTGCCTGCCTCCTTGCCCCCCTTGAAGACATCAGTATGAATCATACTCACCTACTCCAGAGATGCCTGGTCTGGTCTCAGCGACGGCAGCTCGTCCTGTGTGAGCGGTCATGTGGTACCGCTCATTAAGGTGATGAATATGAACGCATATTCATGACCTTAATGAGCGGTACCACCTGACCGCTCACACAGGACGAGGTTGCTGCGCCGGGACAGAGGTGGAGGATTCCGTTCTGCGTGGTGAGTATGATGACAGCCAGGGAGGATGGGGGGAGGAAGAAGGAGGACTGTGGATGGGGAGCCGAGCCATACAAGATGGGAGTGGTGGGGAGCCGATGACCTATGCATGGAGGGGGCCAGGGGGGAGAGATGACGAGCCATGCAAGATGGGAGCCGATGAGCCATGCATACAGGGGGGATGGGAGATGAGCCAGAGCCACCCATGCATACAGGGAGGGGAGATGAGCCACACATACAATGGGGGATGGGAGATGAGCCAGAGCCACCCATGCATACAGGGAGGGGGAGATGAGCCACGCATACAGGGAGGGGGGGAAGATGAGCCACCCATGCATACAGGGAGGAGATGAGCCACCCATGCATAGAGGGAGGGGAAGATGAGCCACGCATACAGGGAGGGAGGGGAAGATGAGCCACACATACAGGGAGGGGGGGAAGATGAGCCTTGCATACAGGGAGGGGGGCATCATGTGTGGCCATTGTACAGTATGGAGCATCATGTGTGGCCATTATACAGTATGGAGCACTGTGTGGCCATATTTTTTTTGGTTTATAATTATTGTTTGTGAAACAGTGTGATCAGCAGTGCTAAATGGCTGTGGTTGGGACGTGGATATGGGTGTGACTAGTTGTGAAATGGGTGTGGTCAGAGGCATGGCCTAAAATTTGCCGCGGTGCGCATAGCTTTATCCCTCTTACACCTCCTTTAAAAGTTGGGAGGTATGGTACTGCTTTTGCCGGATCACAGCAAGTGCCGCGAATGTCCACAAATCCCATAGGGAATGAATGAGGCCAAACACAGTGTTGCCGTAAGAGATCTGTTACGCGGCAGATGCAGAAAAACTGCCGAATCTGCTGCAAAAGGCGACTTTCACATCAGCGATTTTTGCCAAAAGTCACTGTCGATAGTGTCATGCTCACCAATGGGGGAGGCAGCACTAAAAGTGCCTAGGGCAGCATAAACTCTAAATACGGCCCTGAAACAACCCATGTATTCTCAGGGAGCTGCTTTGAGCTGGAATTGATGTGCTCAGTTTGTCGGCACAGTGGCGAGTAGCAGAGAACAAACTGGCTAGAGGCCTCCCCTGGTGCTTTTGCACCCTGCTACCACTTTTGCAGCTAGGGCTGCATAACCAACACCTCTTCCTCCGAATTGCCCACATCACTCGGATGGCCTTGACTCCATGTGTGGACCTCATCATCCCCTATCGCTTCAACGCACCTCTTCAGTCGGTCCTCAACTCTGCGGCTCTACTAATCATATCCTGCCCTCACAACTCTGCTTTTCACCTCAGCAAACCCCTTCATTGTCTCCCAATTCCACAACACATTCTCTTAAAGCTACTAACACTGACCTACAAAGCCGTCCATAAGCTGTCTCCCCCATATATCTCTGAACTAATGTCCCACCACAAAATCTCTAGTCCTCCCAAGACCACCTTCTCTCATCCACAATCATACTTTCCTCATCCAATTGCCTGCAAGACTTCTCCCGAGTATAAAGCTAATAAGTTTTTTTGGGGCACCACATAATAAATATGGGGATACACCTGTAGTCAGTGCAAACACATCTTATATACCACGAAGAAAAAAGGTACAGACCATAACAGGGATCACCACCAAATACAAATAAATTTTATTGAGTACAAAACAGACCAATACCATAAAAACATTAAAAAGTCATAAACATGACATATAGAAAACCCTAATGGCTCATAATGAAGCCATAAGCTCCCCCTCAAGCAAGCCAAAATACATAAATACAAGTGGCTATAGATTAAATACAGATGTATTAGACCATAAATCAATCCAAGTCATGTATGTTATATTGTCAATGAATGGATTATTTTACCATAATGAAAAATACATATATGGATAAAAGGCACAAATATAACAATAACTAGAACAAATGGTAAGTAAATCACATAGAAGTAAAGAGACATAGATAATGCCACTAAACCGCAAAAAAAATCAGTTCTACTGTAGACCTATTAACAATAGAAACTCATTATATAAAGGAACCAATACTCACAATAGAGTGGATAAGCAAATAAATCCATAACCCAAAGGAGGTAAATTGGTAAAATGCCCTGGTATTGCAAAATTCAGTATTGCATATGGACACAGCAAAAAACTATAGTACGGCCATAGAGTGGGGGAGCCTGTCGAGATGCCCGACGCGTGTCGCCACTGCAAGATGGCTTTGTCAGGAGCTGAAGGTTAAGTCTGCAAAGTATCCTTTAAATATATGCTACAATCTAAACAATAAAAAGCAGCTGTGGCGATTGCCTGTTATTCCACATATGCTTGAGGGTGGGAATATAGGCTTCCGGAGCGCCATGAGGTAGCGTGTGTATGGTTCACCCATGATGGATGCATTTCCGGGGAACACGGAGCAACTGTGCATAGTCACTGCAGGTGTTTAAAATGCGCTTGCACAGTGAAAACTCCTTTCACTATAGTAACATCAACAGCTTGCACAGATACAGGAAGCGGTCATATGCAACACAAAGGGTTCCTTAGCAACAGGCTGCAGGATAACAACGCTCCAAATGGCCAGAGGTCCGACCAATACCACGCCACTATAACAGCCATAATGTTGCCATCACAAAAGCGCTGAGAAATAGCACACACAGTTCACCCATAATGCAAGCATACTCCCATGACCAGACGCAAGCGCGAAAACAACAACACATGATCTTAATACATGTTTACAGTACGCTTGCGCAGTGAGAAAAGACTCATTATAGTAACATCGGATGCTTCAACACTTATAAGAGTCAGGAATACACAGGTCAGAGGGTTCAATTGCAGCAGATTAGACACAAATGAAAAAAATAGTAAGTGACCCCCCAAAAAAATCTAGAAAATGCTGAGCCATCACACTGCCTGGTACGTGAAAGCGTATATTTCTCAAGAAGGTGCATTTAACCAAACTAATACCAAAGTTAAAAAAAAGCTGGTCTAATGCAGCTTAAAAAAGAAATACGTATCATAATCATCTTATACAAACTGTCACTAGATAAACATTGTTGCTATATGGCCAAATACACAATCTCACACATATCAAAGATACAATGCCGATTTGATGTGTATACACAAATGTAAATAGTCTGTCGGAGATACTGTACCCAGACCCTTCCCAGACACTGTCTAGCGGACTTCGAAAAATGTGTAAAACAAGTATGGAGTCACAGTTATTCTAGCCACGGCTTGTTTTTTCTTTGAGACATTCTCCTCCTTACGGTCACAGCATACCAACATTTACACCTGAACATAGATGTCAGCCCACAAGGAAATTAGGTCGTGGCACATGTATTTAGATAGTGCCACAATTCTATAATTCAATCCCAAAGATGAAAGGGAGGGACATAAGTCAAAGATGTTATATAAAAGCCCTTTTCAAATCATATCAGGTGAGATTGGGGAGGTAAATACAGTAGCTAAACAATCACTGTTGCTATAGCCACAATCTCTTCACACCAAAAAGATGCACCCCTTTACAATCTCATCAGGAGAAGTATAGGGCATCTATATGGTTCTAAAATTTATATGAAAAAATACTTATCCCGAGTATCCCACACCCTGTGGAATTCTGTAACCCAACACATCCAATAATCCCCTACATTCAGAACTTTCAAGTGAAACTTGAAAACCCATATGTTCAGAACACCTTACAGCCTGCAATGACCCGTTGCCACTTCACCAACAACATAGCTGCTGCAACCATTGAAACTACCCCTTCTCCTGTAGAATTTAAGGCTGAAGGGTAGGGTCCTGTTCCCTGTGTATCGATGTCATTATTAGTTTGTTCACTGTAGTTTCTATTTGTGTCCAAAAGAAAAAAAAAACATAAAAATAGTTTTATTAAATTCTCAGTAAAAATTAGTTTATTATAAAATACCAAATAGTACCAATTACCAACACCAAAACCAAAAATACGGGCTAGGGGATAGGGCTAACAGGTAGAATCCAAAAATGGCAGGAAACTCTAAGAGAGGTACCGTATACCTAACAAAACCCTAATAGGTTCCTAGAGACAACTGAACCTACCTGGCAGTGGAGGTTGGCACCCTAGAATCGATATGGCGCCCCCACTCCGCGTCGGCTGTCCCTCCTGACCCTGTATTGCCCAATAATCTACCCAAACCCAAAACCCAACACACGGACAAACTTGATCTATCTAAATGGTCTATCTCAAAAAAAGCAATAATAAAATATCAAGCTGATAGGTACAAAATATTTCTAGCTCCATCTTTAGTTTAGAGCAGGGGCCCCAACCTGTAGCTCGGGAGCCACATGTGGCTCGCGGTCCCAGGAATTGTGGCTAGCGACTGTCTGCCAGCTTGGTGCATTAGCTCCAGGTCTAGCAAACAGGTATGAAGAGTACATCTCAAAATTGTGAATATTTGAGTAGCCCTGCACAGAAGATAAGATCTGGATGCACATATACTGGGGTTTAGAGATGTTTTAGGTATGGTACGCTGGAGGATGATACTACCTATTAGAGGAGGATCTTGAAGCTGGATGCAACAGAGTGTTGGGAGTCGTTGATGGGATAACTGTTATGAACTGGTGGCCTAGAAGCAGCATGGACGAGCTCTGGAGTAGGTGGCCTCTATACTGACCGCAGACCCTGAACTTAACACATCAACTAGAAGTAGCCGTGGGATGTTCCTGTCACTCCCTAGACACCTCGTCACGGCCAGAGGACTAATTACCCCTAAAGAAAGAAACAGGAATACTATCTTGCCTCAGAGAAAATTCCCAAAGGAAAGTCAGCCCCCAACAAATATTGACTGTGAGAGGAGAGGGAAATTACAAACGCAGACTGAAAACAGAATTTAGCAAAGGAGGCCACGCTACCTAGAAAGGAAAGCCAGGATAGAGTACTGTGCGGTCAGTATAAAAAATACTACAAAATCCACCACAGAGAATACAAAAATCTCCACACCTAACTAAAGGCATGGAGGGTAACTCTGTGACTCCAGAGCTTCCAACTTGGCTGAATAAATCTTTACACAGACAAAGCTGGACAAGAAAAAACATAGCAATTCACAGAACTATTAAGTCCACCGCATGTGGACTGCAAAAACAGAGCCAGGACTTATCTTTGATGATTTGGACAATCCAGAAGGAGAAACCGAGCAGAGATGTGGAGCCCTAGAAAACAATGGACAACTGGCACTCACTAAAGGAAGGAGCCAGACTAAATAGCCCCGTCCAAAGTGGAAGCAGCTGATGACTGTTGTGAAGGACAAACAGCAGCACTACCACTTATAACCACCGGCGGGAGCCCAAGAGCAGAACCCACAACAGAATTCACAACAGATAACACTGAATTGGGGCATTGTGGGAACCCCTGGATCTCAGTGTACTGCTTTGGAGTAATTTCTGTGGAAAAGCTTCGGTTATCATTGTACCCATAATGGTGGCTTTGGTTGACACGACTTTGAGGGGGACATAAGCAGGATGTTGCTCGCAACCCCCTCTCAGAGATGAATGTGGCTCTCAAGGTCAAAAAGGTTGGGGACCACTGGTTTAGAGCATTAGCCTGAATGACCATCAGGAAATAGCAACAGCGAGATAGTGCCTACCAGAATACCAAAGCATAAACTAAAAATGTATTATTAAATATTGTTCCAATTGGCTCAGGTAATAGCTCGCACAGATCAAGTTGCATATGACTGGCATGCCAAAAATATATGATATTAACTGCATTAAATAGTTCTCACATAGCAACCCAGTGCCCTAGTGTGAGTGACAATAATTCATATTACTATAGGCAAGGCTAAATAAACCACAATGAGGCACTTTAAAGGATAACATACAGTCAAGTGTCCTCACCACATACATTCTTTGGGACATAATAATACATTTTTAGTTCATGCTTTGGTATTCTCTTGCCCTGTAGCAACTACATCTTCACCACCAGAAACAGGTTCACATATCCTATTTAATGCACTCCTCATTGTTTTCTCTCAAAAAAGTGCTGAGTATTATAAGGTCTGTATAAAGAGAGAGTGACCACAGATAACTGCACTTCTTGTTTTCAAAGTCCCTCCCCAAAAAATCAATAAATAAAACCACAAACCTACCAAACAGTGTTGGCTACCTGCCTCGCCTCTTCCACCTACACCACCACTTCCACCTTAACCTCCACCTTCTTGTTCAAGATTATATGTTTTTATTCTTATTTTTCTATGTTATTTTAAGTCATTTCCCTATTCACATTTTTTTGCAGGGCAATTGTCCTGCTCTTATATTCATTTAGCTTCTTTTTGCAGCCTTCTAGCTCTTAATATAACCATTTTACAGACATTTTAAAGCACTGAAGTTTGGGCCACCATTGTCTTCTATTGGGTTCAGGATAAAGTCCAAATACCGAACAAAACTTTGAACTACAGTTCAGACGAACCCGGACATCCACAAGTCCGCTCATCCCTATTCCTGGGCCTCACACCTTGCACATAGGGATGTCAATCACATTTCTATTGTGTCCATCATCTCATAAAGAAATCTGGATATACTTTTATCTATTTTTGATCATCTTTTGGAGTTTCAAGTACACACACATATATATATATATATATATATATATATATATATATATATATATATATATGTATATATATATATATATATATATATATGTTGGGTTTTTTTTACGAAGGAGTGTAACCATACTTGAGCACCACCTTTATGCAAAAGTGTCGGATATCCATAACACATATTTTTCAAAATTTGAGTAAAAACAACCTTGCTTTCCCATTCATAAAAGTGTAACAAAATAGTTTATACTGGCTGTCACTTTTTTGACTATATCTTTGATCTAACAACATCTACTTGAAATACTGGTTATGCAGCATAAAGAAACTATTCAGTGTGGAATTGCTCCAATAAGACCATGTCTTTCAGAATAAATTAACTTACCCTTCAGGTAATAGGTTTGATTTGGTAATAAGGCAATGTTTCTTGTCTATTACACCACATGCTTTAAGATTATTGGGGACAATTCTAACTTCATCACAGAAGACTCTTATAACTCAGATGTTTCTTTACATTATTTCCTCAAGGGAAATATAGCATAGCTTTTGTGTCTTTCATACAAGATTGTGTGTCCTCTGCTGTCAAGATTAGACCATGATTGGTTAGATGTCAGAAATGATAACAGTTAAGAAGGTTCCAGTCCCTAGAGATAAGCATCTGTTAGTAGTGTGACGGAAGTGGCTCCAGAAACCGATATGCAATTTCTGAGAAAGACATTTAACAAAAAAAATCCCTTGCTATACAAGTTTAGAGCAATTATCTAACGTATATAATGGTTGAATATATGGTAAATGCAGTAAGATCAGATGTGGAAAATCTGAGATTATAAATTTAGCAGAGCTTAAATCTGTATGTCACATATGTGGCTTTTTTAATTGAATTCTAGGTAAAGCTACTGTCTTCTAGGCCCAATAAGTTCTGATCATGCACAAAAGTAAAAAAATCAAATCTACTGCTGCTTTGCAGTAGACCTAGACTCAAGCCGAAATGCATATTGGAAAACAACATAACATTTAAGTCAAATGATACATGATTGTTCTCTCCATATGAATGTGGATATCTAGATAATTTTGAATGCAGGAGCCAATCTCTGATCGCCTGTTGATAGGCCAGCATGAATTAGCTGACAGTTTCAGGTTAGTTCCCTGAAAATGAAGTTTTGCATTAGAAACACATTTTCTAACAATTTTGGAGCTTGTATTTATTTACTTATTGTTTTTACTATTACACGTCTGCCAACTCTCCCATTTTTTGGGTAACGGTCATACAAAATTGACATAAAAATAAAAAGGCCAATTAAATATTCTAAGATGTTTCATGGATAGTCTGGAAAAATCAGGGTGAGGGCTTAAAATGTCTCATAAATGGGGATTCAAATTTTGAGCAAGTTAACTATTGTTGGAATGCTACTTACATACCTTCCCCTATGCCAAAAGCCATGGGGCTTGGCACCTTCCACAACTAGACATGGGATTCTTGAGTGGGCATCGGCATTACTATGTGGCTTCCTGGCTCTGTGTTCCACATCAAAGCTAAAATCATGTAGGGTTAGAAACCAGTGGGTGACCCTAGCATTTTCCCCCTTTTTCTCTACCATCCACCTGCGTGGGACATAGCCTGATACTAATTAAAATTTTTGCCATAAAAGATAGTGTCCAGCCAAGCATTCTTTTTCTACAATTAAATAATTGTTTGCACATGCAGATAGCTCCCAACTAAGGCAGAGAACGGGGTACTCCTCCCCGTTTATCTCCTGAGAAAGGATTGCTTCTAAACTGACATCTGAGGCATCTGTCTGGAGTACAAATTCTATCCATAAGTTGAGGGCAACCAGGACCGGTTGCTTACAAAGAGCCACTTTCAGGTCTTGAAAGGTCGTCTCTGCCATCATCAGGTGCTGCACTCTGCATAGGAAGCATCTGAAATTATAAAAGTCTCAGTATAATGAAATGAGTTTTGTTTTCTCGATTGTGGTCTATGCAGAATGCAGAAGCCTATGATAAACTAATTTCAACTGCTGTTCTCTGCAAAAGCAGTAATCAAGATGACAGAAGATGAGCAGCAAAGGCTCGTTTCACATTTGCGTTAGAATCCGCAGCGTTTAATCCGCAACCTCAAACACACGAAAAACCGCATGCAAACGCATACAAACACAGCGGTTTTTTAGATGCATAAGGTAATGCATGCGGTTAAAAAATGTGGCGTTTTCATGCTTTTTTATGCGTTTTGCATGTGTTTGTGTTTTCTGTGCGCATGTTGGAAAATTTAACAGGAGAAAAATCTAGATAAACAGACACCGCCAAAGGGACTACAGTGGGCGTGTATTATGGGATATCCATATATAGACCCTTGGACTGCTGAAATCTTAACAGTTTGCTACTGTATCCTGTGTCATGATGGATCTTCGCATGGAGAGCTTTTAATTCAACCTGGATTTAAGTATCAAGCTGTTTCTTGCCTGTGCGTTTGCTTGGGAGCAACAAAGAAATAGAGAACGACAGAGAAGGACACAGCGTAGGCATTTTTGGAGACACCCCATTATTGAACTCTGGGAGAGCCGTGGAGCCTATTACACGCTATATGGCGAGCTTAATGCCAACCCTGACAAATTCCCGGAATATACCAGGATGTATCAAGACTCTTTTCGGGACTTGCTTGGTCGTGTCCAAGGAGCCATCCGGAGACAGGACACCCAGCTCCGTAGAGCGTTTCCTGCAGAGGAACGTCTCCTGGTTACATTAAGGTATGTAATAATTCTAAACAAATGCCAGTCATAATTATTGTTGGTCTGCCATGTATTATTTGTATTTTCCTTTATGTATTTAGCAGAACACCACCATAAATGGAATTGATTGTAATTTTATTTTTTTTTATTTTATTTCAGATTTCTGCCAACCGGAGAGAGCTTATCATTGCTCCACTTTCAGTACCGGCTTGGAATTTGATATGGGCCGACGTGTGTATGGCAAAAATTTTAATTTTCCCCTGCCACGACCTCTCTTCAACACTCAAGGCCCACGGATGCCATTTGTTATGGTTGGGGATGAGGCCTTTCAGATGTGTGAAAACCTACTGAAGCCATATTCCAGTCGGGACTTGAACCATACTAAAACAATTTATAACTACAGACTGACCAGGGCCCGAAGAACAGTGGAGTGTAACTTTGGGATTCTAGTTTCAAAATGACGCATTCTTGGGACAGCCATTAATCTAAAAATGGAGAAAGTCGATGAGGTGGTCAAAGCGTGTGTGGTTCTCCACAATTACATAATGGCTAAGGAGCAACCCAACATTGAACTGGATGAACCAAGTGCAAACCCATTGCCAGATTACCAGCATCACCCGCTGCAGACAACTGTTGAAGTTGGCCACATGCGGGACCAATTTGCTGCCTTTTTTGATTCTGATATTGGACGTGTGGCATGTCAAGACAATATTGTGAAAAAAATGTCCTGTTGGGTTTGGGTCTATACCAGTTATCAAAGTAAAAACAAAGGTTGCCGCGCTGAAAGGCACTTACAAATCCATATGCAGTCCTGTGTGTTTCCACTTGCGTAGCGGTTTCTTCCCCCACCGTTCAGTAGTCCCTGGTGATGGGAGCGTCCTCCCCAAAATCGCAAATCCCCCATAGAAGCCCGCCGCCGCAGCTCAGTGGAAGCCTCGGCCGATGGCGCCGCTGACGGCGTAGCGAGGTGAGCGGGGGGCGTGGTTAGATGGTGACGTCACCTGTCCGTGTATGACGGACGTGTGTAGGGGCCAATCCCGACACATTTCGAGGGAAACGTCCCTCTTCCTCAAGGTATGGCACCTGCACTGCCGCTGCACTTATATATCTAACCACGCTTCTGCAGCCCTGTGATCTTAGCAAAAGATGGTATATTATGCTGATCAGCTCATTCCCGATCTAACTTGGTATGACCGGTATGGCTGCTATTTGCAACTACTGTGCTGTGGGCATAACTATTTACAGCTCTCAATAAGGGTATATATGTGTTACTGCTATAATTGATTAAAAACCTTGAAAACATGTTTCTACAAAAAGAAAATAATAATGCTATTCCCTCCACCATTAAAAAATCCAATCTTTATTTAATATCTGAATAAAACTAATAAATATATGCACAGGTAAAAATGTGGAAAACCTTTTTTTAAAAATACATTCATGGGCAACCGTATACATGCATACAAGCATACATATGCATACATGTACATACTGTACATACCGAAATGCGGATAAAGGGGGAAGTATTGTGATCATGGACCGTAGCAGATATCATGAGGAGTCTCTGAGATTGTTGAGTGATGAGATTACATACAGGAAGTTACTGGGCGATCCCACTCCCCATTTTGTTAAAAAACTCAATTTGTTAGCCACCAAAGGAAAAGTAGCAGGCATTTTGAATAAGAAGGAGTACCATTTTATTTGTAATAAAACACCCAGTCTGGCTATATTTTATCATATCCCGAAAGTACATAAAGATTCCAATTGCCCACCGGGGAGGCCCATTATATCAGGTATAAATTGCCTTACAGCAAATCTTTCAGAATATGTGGATACACACTTACAGAAGTGTGTTCCATCCCTTCCAGCTTACCTTAAAGATACCCAGGACACCATCAGGGCCTTAGAGAATATTAAGTGGACCGATAAGTATATACTGGGCACTCTGGACATTAGGTCCCTTTATACGGTGATTGATCAAATAAAAGGGTGTGAATCTGCAGAATATTTCCTAATGAAATCGCAGCTGTATAATCCCACACAATTGGCATTTATCTTGGAAGGTATGAAGTTCATCCTCCAACATAACTATTTTGTATATAATAATCAATTTTATTTACAAACCTGGGGAACAGCCATGGGGACAAAATTTGCCCCAAGTTACGCCAATTTGTATGTTGGAAAGTGGGAGGAGTCATTTATCTTTCAGGATGGGTCGTTACATGAAGGACTGATTATGTGGCGTCTCCGCAGTGTTGGATGTTTTGGTCTCCCCGAGATCATTCATCTGTTCCTTCATAGCCTTTCACCAGGCACTGCTCCTAATAGCCAGTTTCCTACTCCACACTGATGAGGGGCAAAAACCCCGAAACAGCTGTTTGTGGATGGATACCATGCTTGGCATAGGTGGTCTTCCTTTATTGGATATTCTCCTTTATTGGATGCTGCCCTTCCCATGGTTGTTCCTTCCCGGAGAAAGGCCTGGCTATTCATTGCTTGCGTAGAGAAACACGTGATGGTGTCTCCGCAGCTTACTTTACATGCGTTTGCATATTTCCCATAAGGGATGGGGGCAGTGTTCTGGATCACTGCGTTGAGAAACACGTGATGGTGTCTCCGCAGTGTTGGATGTTTTGGTCTCCCCGAGATCATTCATCTGTTCCTTCATAGCCTTTCACCAGGCACTGCTCCTAATAGCCAGTTTCCTACTCCACACTGATGAGGGGCAAAAACCCCGAAACAGCTGTTTGTGGATGGATACCATGCTTGGCATAGGTGGTCTTCCTTTATTGGATATTCTCCTTTATTGGATGCTGCCCTTCCCGTGGTTGTTCCTTCCCGGAGAAAGGCCTGGCTATTCATTGCTTGCATTGAGAAACACGTGATGGTGTCTCCGCAGCTTACTTTACATGCGTTTGCATATTTCCCATAAGGGATGGGGGCAGTGTTCTGGATCACTGCGTTGAGAAACACGTGATGGTGTCTCCGCAGTGTTGGATGTTTTGGTCTCCCCGAGGTCATTCATCTGTTCCTTCATGGTATATTGACGATGTCCTGTTTATTTGGGAAGGGTCCCGTCAACGGCTGGAAGAATTTGTGGGGGGTCTTAATAAAAACACATATGGTCTAGAATTCTCTGGCACTTTTAGTGAAACAGAGGTAAATTTCTTGGACCTGAATATCTTCGTTGAAAATAACATCTTATACACAAAATGCCATCATAAAGAGGTAGATTGTAATAGCTACATCCAGATAGCTGTCATCTTCCTGCTTGGCTTCGTAATATTCCAAAAAGCCAGTTTATACGTATTAGACGTAATTGCATGAGAGATATAGATTTCGATATTGAATCTAGAACCCTACAGAAGCAATTTTTAGAGAGGGGGTATGATCTCCCCTCCCTCGAGCAGGCAAGCCGGGAAGCCAAAAGTATCCCAAGGCCCAACCTGATCCATGGCACCAAGGAATGTAAAGGAAGGACTTCTTTGGCACAAGAAATTGGGAGAATCCCATTGATTACTCAATATCATGCAAATCATGGAAGGTTTTCGAGGATTATTAATAAGTACTGGCCCATTTTACAAAAAGATAAGGTGGTGGGAGAACTTTTACCAACAAAACCAAGATTTGTTAACCGAAAAGTAAAGAACATTGGAAATATTTTAGCACCCACCACAAAAATAGGTTTTTGTATGAATAAAATTGTAAAAAAGAAAAATGATCCGAACATTAGGGAAGGGGGTTTCACATACTGCAGGAGGTGCCCATGCTGCTTACGTATGGGACGTCCTACAACACGGCAGGAATCATTTTGGAACATGGACAAAACCAGGGAGTGCCATCTTAAGGAAAATATTTCATGCCACTCTACAGGTGTTATATATATAATAAAATGTGCATGTGATAAAATGTACGTGGGCCGTACAAAGAGACGGCTTAGAGATAGGATTAAAGAGCACCTGGATAACATCTTGAAGGGATTCGTAGGGCATCCCCTATCACGGCATTTTGCGGAAAAACATAAGTGCTCAATCGAGGGTTTTTCGTTCTGTGGTATCCAATTGGTACCCAATAATCCAAGAGGAGGGGATTACATCAAAAGCATGTCCCGCACTGAATCCAAATGGATTTTTACATTAGATACTTTGGTCCCCAAAGGACTCAATCATGAAATTGAACTATATGCCCTTTAAGGTTTTAGGATGTTGATAGGTTTTTTTAGATATATTTTTTATATACATTTTATGAGGTATTTTAAATGTATTAGGGTAGGGTCCTGGCAGTACAGTATGTACATGTATGCATATGTATGCTTGTATGCATGTATACGGTTGCCCATGAATGTATTTTTTAAAAAGGTTTTCCACATTTTTACTTGTGCATATATTTATTAGTTTTATTCAGATATTAAATAAAGATTGGATTTTTTAATGGTGGAGGGAATAGCATTATTATTTTCTTTTTGTAGAAACATGTTATCAAGGTTTTTAATCAATTATAGCAGTAACACATATATACCCTTATTAAGAGTTGTAAATAGTTATGCCCACAGCACAGTAGTTGCAAATAGCAGCCGTACCGGCCATACCAAGTTAGATCGGGAACGAGCTGATCAGCATAATATACCATCTTTTGCTAAGATCACAGGGCTGCAGAAGCGTGGTTAGATATATAAGTGCAGCAGCAGTGCAGGTGTCATACCTTGAGGAAGAGGGACATTTCCCTCGAAACGCGTCGGGATTGGCCCCTACACACGTCTGTCATACACGGACAGGTGACGTCACCATCTAACCACGCCCCCCGCTCACCTCGCTACGCCATCAGCAGCGCCATCGGCCGAGGCTTCCGCTGAGCTGCGGCGGCGGGCTTCCACGGGGGATTTGCGATTTTGGGGAGGACGCTCCCATCACCAGGGACTACTGAACGGTGGGGGAAGAAACCGCTACGCAAGTGGAAACACACAGGACTACATATGGATTTGTAAGTGCCTTTCAGCGCGGCAACCTTTGTTTTTACTTTGATTATCTTTGGGCAGTCTCACACACCTACTGGCTGGTTTGCCTGCTGCTGTTCTTCCAGGCACACGTGTCTAGCGCCTTTGTGATCTACAAATATTCTATACCAGTTATGTTTTAAATGTTACTAATATTTTTTGCTAATAAACTACGTATTTTGATATCTTGACCGAGTCTCCTATGTATTTCCTCTAAAAACCACTTAAGTTGCTGGTGATAAGGTAGTTGACGTCATTACGTCCTGATTCTGTTCTGCATTATCTATTGGATACAGACTGAAGAGACGATGGAGGTTTAATACAAAGCAGATCTATACTCATCAAGTCAGGAGTCAGAAATAATGAATTCATGAGGCACAAATAACAGCCTCATGAATTCACTATTTCTGACACCTGTACAGGTGAGTATACATATGCCTTGTATGACCTCCATCGTCTCTTCAGTTTGTGTGAAATAGATTACGTACACTGAAGAAAAAATGGAGCTTATACAAGTCAATTCTCTACTCACCAGGTCAGGTGTCAAAATAATTAGTTTTTTGAAACATGACCTGTTGAGTATAGTTCTGCTTTGTATTACCGCCATTATCTCTCCAGTCTGTGGCACAGATTAATCAGACTGAAGAGATTATGGAGAAAATACAAGATTTTTTTTTGCCACCTCATAGCTCTATACCAAACACACAAAGGTGCAGTGTTCTACTTAATAACTACTGGAGCTATGAGTTGGCAAAAAAATAAAGTGTGCGGCGCAGTGTTTTATTCAGCGCACAGTGTGTGTCGCCGGCGGCGAAATACACATTTAACCAAACATTATTGGAGGCAAAAAACATTATTATTTATTTTTTAACAAAAAAAAATTTAAGTGCGCCTGCTTGGGGTACAGTGACGGAACTGGGGGGTGTGTAGATGTGAGGCCTGGCTAAGTGTGGAGGACGCAGGGGTGGCAGGAGAAGGGGAAATTAAAGTAGTGGGGTCTGAGAGTTCGGGTATGGGGCTTGACACATGAGAGGCCTGAGACACACTGGAAGGGTGAGACAAACCTGACATTACAGACACATTGGGAGGTGAGGGGGGAGGAATACAGATAGTACGCTATTTTTTATTTTTTCTCTTTTTGGGATCTACGTGGTCTGGGGAGCCTTGGTGGGCTCATTTGTTGCAGCCTTGTCGTGGTGGACGACCTGTCAGGATCCGATTGCTGCTGTACTGTGCTCATAGAGCCATGCCAGAGTCCATTGTGCTCGTAGAGCGGAAGGCCATGCCAGAGTCCATTGTGCTCGTAGAGCGGGCAGTAATGCCAGAGTCCATTGTGCTCATAGAGCGGAAGGCAATGCCAGGGTCCTGCTGCATCATGGTGGTGGTGGAGTGGAAGGCCATGCCAGGGTCCTGCTGCTGCATGGTGGTGGGGAAGGCCATGCCAAGGTCCTGCTGCTGCATGGTGGCGGCAGTGGAGGAGGTCCAAGCAGGAGCAGGTGGTGGCGGTGGGCACCAAGCACCAAGCAGAAGTCATGGTGGTGGCGGTGGGCTGTCCAACAGCACTTTGCATGGGAGTGGTGCTGTAGTGGTGTCCGGCAATGCTTGGAATGGAGGTGGCCGTGCAGTGTTATGCAGCAGGGCTCGGCATTGAGTTCAAGCGTGACAGTGTTGGCCTAGGTGGATATGCTGCCACTGTCTGCTGAAAATACCGACTCTGCAGCATTGCAGGCCTGCATGACACTAAGCTGGAGATCAGGAGTAAGGTGTTCCGACATGCCCTTCTCTATTTGATTGAAAAAATGATGTCCTGGCCTCTGGAGGTTGGCTTTCACTTGGTCAAGGCTTTTGGTTACCTCCTGGATAAGTGTATTCATATGGTTTATGGTACTATCCAGTCAGTCACCCATCGCCTTGAGTCCATCATGAAAGACCGAGCTCAAGTGCAAAAACTCGAGCATGAGTGACCTGTCCGAGGCCCTCTGCCACTGCCAGGAAGAGCCCCCCAAAAAAGGGGCAGAGGCAGAGGACTGGGACAGGGGGACACCTGATGGACCAGCTTCCTGGTCTCCAGTCTGTGTGGCAGGCCCACTTGTTGCAGCGCTGCTGGATGGCTTGGACGGGTCTGTGGCTGTTTTATGAAGGACCACTCCAGAACCAGGGTCAAGAGTGCTGCTCCATGTGCTTTGAAAAAAGAAGAAAAAAAAAATTAATACCAAACATTTACAAAAGTAAAGCGCCAACTCCTGTGGAATAGCAAAATACAGATTAGGCAATACAACACAACCCTATACACAACAAAAAATACTTACGTCCTCTGGGCAAGGACCGGTCTCAAAAATGCAAGGATGCGGTGATATTTGTATTTGCGGATCCTTGCTCCAGAACCAGTAAGAACCCGGCTCTCTTGACGAAGGTCCTTGTTGAAGCGATCCTTCATCGAACGCCAACGTGTTTTGACTTTGAGCACTGTTGAAAAACAAAAAAGAATGGTTAGACAATGGACTTTTGGCCGGGATCACATAACTGTGTGTGATGAGGGAAACTCCTGAGAGTTTCTCTCATCACACACAGTTGTGTGATCCCGGCCAAGGTCACTGCTGCAGCACACCACATTGCAATACTCACAAAATGCATTTTGGACCCAAGTCGGGGCATTGTCCCAGCCATCCCACATAGCTTTGGCCACCTCATTCCATAGCCGCCGGATCGTCACGTTGTCCGAGTGCTGCGGAACCCGGGTGTCCCACAAGGGGACTCGCTCATGGACAAGGGAGATTAGCAGGTCATTTTCAATGAGGTCCTCATCCCGTTCTGGGACTAAAAAATAATTAAATACATTAATGTTGGAGACATTAACATAAGAAAAAGAAAGAAAACAGAGACAGAAAATTGGCATGAATATTGAAAGTCAAGAAAAAAATGGAGTCAAGAAGAAAAAGGTAAAGAAAGAGGAAAGTAAAGAAATGAACACTTAAGAATAGTAAAGTGAGGATACAATAAACAGTCAGCCACGTATACGTACACGCTGCCACCTTGCCACCTGACCGTGTCCCCGCTGCTCCTGCTCAGCCTCTGCCGCAGTGCAAGAAGTGCTCTAAAAAAAGGGAAAAAAAATGTCACATGTGCAGCTGTGACAGTAAATACTTACCAATCTGAAGAGCTAGGTACTCACTTCACTGACATTTTCCCCTTGTGCAGGCCCAGGCCGTTGCTACTCAGAAGAAGATGACATTCTGATGCACGCAGAAAGAAAAACAATGGCAGAAATTAGGACATATAGAGACAGAAAATTGAAAATAAAGACATTGGCTTTGATATACTCACACTGTTTAGAGTCTTGTTTCCTCCAAGGTGCTTTCCTGCGTCTGGTCTGCTTATCAGTCTGCTGTGTAGTGACCTGCCAATGTCCACTCCCTCCCTTTATCAGTTTGTATGTGGGGGGTGGCTAATCAGTGTCTAGACATGTTTTCCTGTGGTGCAACGCATGCGTTCACAAACGCAAGCAAACATGTGCTTGCGAACGCATGCGTTCACATAGACCGTAATGCATTTTTTGCCGCATTCCTTCCGCTAACAACCGCATACGTTTCTAGGCGGCAAATTGACGTCTCCAAAATTACTACATGTAGCGTTTACCACACCGAACCGCAGACGACACAACGACACATGCGTTGTAAAACGAGGCAAAACGCAAACAATCGCAGACACCTGCGTCCCAAATGTTAAAGATAGGAATACACGACACATGTGAAAAATTGAGGCACAAACGCTGCGGACACAACCGCAAATGTGAAACCAGCCTAATGAATACAGAAAGCATGCAGTGCACATGATTCAATATCGTCATCATTCATTACTAAAAGATGCTTTTTTCTGGTAAGGTCTAGGCATTGGTTTACTGTTAGGCTTATGGCTAGGGTTGGGGATAGGGTAATTAAAATTGTTACATAAAAATGTATTTAGAATTAAAAGCAAAAAAAAATTGCAACATAAATCAATGTGCTCAAAGAGCAAACTATAATTACATCAGTATTTTCCTCAAATTACAGTACATGTGCTTGGGGCATAAGGGGTAGAATAATGGATTGGTGAAAAGGACTTGATTTTTCAGACGTGCACAAAATACTTTCCAGTTTGCGGTCAACCCACACTACAGCACTGCTATTCATTGTAAGGCACTATTAATGGTAAGGTGCCAGCAAGAAAAGTAATGGAGGGTATGCAAGGCTTAGCCAGATTTCTAAAACAAAAGGAATTTCCTAGCTTGCTGCCACTTTCGCTATGTTTTTTTCTGCATCTCAATTTTTGTGGATAAGTCAGTATTGGGGTCTGCAAATTCCCTTTCCGTCCTTTAACCAGTGTTCCTTAGACCCCAGGAAGATACATCAACTCCCAGACTGAAGGCTGACACAAAAAACACCACATTTTTTATGAGTTTTACATAGATGAGAAAAACTTGTTATATTTGTGATTAGTTAGAGCCTAGACAGAGTTTGTTTTGTGTATGGGACTGAACGAACCAGCACATCACTGCTCATGCTATTATTACTTTATAAATGAAGCTGCTGCTGTCACTGCTCTAAATGGAGCCACGTTTGTGAAATGTCATTGCCAAGGCTCCCCCGATGCAAATTCTGGCACCATGTAGAAAGTTTATCTTAAAATATTCTTTCTTTTAAACAAGCCACAAGAGAAGTCATAATAGGCAACTACTTCCGGTTTACTGCAGCTCATGTGCCAGCTTTATCATAGAGACTGGGAAAGATTCGAAGCAGAGTCATGTCATTTTGACCAGAAATTGACAGCTCTATCGAATTGCTAAAGGTCTAAATATTGCCAGATAATTACACTATACACCAGAGGTGTCAAACTGCATTCCTCGAGGGCCGCCAACAGGTCATGTTTTCAGGATTTCCTTGTATTGCACAGGTGATAATTTAATCACCTGCACAGAATGATTCCAGCACCTTGTGGAACGCTAAGGAAATCAAGAAAACATGACCTGTTGGCGGCCCTCGAGGAATGCAGTTTGACACCTCTGCTATACACTATATACATAGATATGGCTAAATAGTGTTTAACCAGCCTGCAATTCCTTGTTCTCTGAAGGAAAGGCTGTGCTCCATCACTTCTTGGAAACTTTGAGATTCTGTACCAGTTCTATGTTTCAGCTGCCATAAAACATGCAGACAATATATGAAGGAACTGGTGAGAGTCCCAGTAGTGGCACCTCCACCAATCTAACAATTATCCTTTATCAGGTGGATAGTTGTATAATTCTGAAGTATCCATTTAAATTAATCTCCTAAATCAATGATTGTAACTAGGGTCAGACAGAGACAGAAAAGGGCCATCAGTATTGAACAGTGGGTACTTTATAGTCCATTAGTTACTCTTTTGGAGGTGGAAGTGGCCCTCTTACTTTTTAGGCTCCAGTGCGGCTGCACAGGTTGCTGCAATTTTCGCCCCAGTACGTAACTATATCACCTGCTATACTAGTCAACATAAAGAAGTAATATGTCAGCAAAAAGAAGCTTATATAGTAGAATCCCATTGCTACTCATCACTCACATACCTGTGAGTTAAATTCTATAATAAAAGGAGTAGGTTATAGGAGACCACTAAAGGCAGACTAAATTTATAGCCGTGGGTGTCCCCAAGAAATCACTCAGTCAACCTTCTATTCACCTGATGAATACTTAAAAGTGGAAATACATCGTAAATTATGAGAGTAAGTTTGGTAGATTTTTAAAAAAGTCTCACTAATTCAGAGGTGTAATATTTTTTTCCTTTGCTTTTAAATAAGTTACCGATCTGCGACTGTTCAGTGAACACATGTTGCAATGACATTTTATGCCAGGCATCATTAATACCACTTAGAACAACTGTCAACCTAGGTGGTAAAAGTGTCCGTCTTCATGAAATCCCTTGAAGTGCTGCTTTTGACCTCTGAAAATACGCCATTCATTATCTAGTGTATTACTTCTAAGGATACTTTACCACCTCAACCTGTCATGTCAAATTACATCATGGGAATGATATTTAGAAAAGAGAGCTATTTGTTCCCCTAAAGAAAGTGTGGCTTCCAGCTTCACAGGTATCTTTTATTTCTAAAGGATCTCGTCAGCTTTATTGACAAGAAAGTCCTTGTAGAATCCTTCCTTTCCTCAGAATTTAACTCAAAAGGAAAAGTCTGGAGTAAGAAGCGTAGAATGTAAATATTTAACATCAGGCAAGATTGTAAGGCCAAAATGAGTTTCTACAAATACGCTATAAATTTCACTGTTTTGCCTTTCATCAAAATACAAAGCTATAAAGCAATAGAAAAACATTGAATGTAAACTCACCATCCGGATAGGAATGCATTCTAACTGGGTCATTTGCAGCGTTTGAAAATTGAACCCGATGTTTGTCAATTCTGAATCTCACTACTGAAAAAAGGGAGTGCTACTTCCATTCTACTGTCTTTTAGACATACACCTGTGTGCATGTGTATATATTTATTACTTACGCTCGCACACACGCACAAGCGCGCACACACACCTGGCTACAAGCCGGTAAATTTAATAGGCAGTTAGGATCCAGCACTAATTAAAAGCAGCCTCGGGGCTCGCAGCCACCACACTATAAATTGGATGCATGTTAGCTGATTTTTTTTATCAGACAGCACTCACACCAATGTTTATCAATGGGGCATTGCTGATGTACGATTTTTTTTCACTGACAGAATCTGTCTGTAAAATCAAATCGAGGCATGATTCAAATTCACGCCAAAATCGGAGGGATACATTAAAAAAAAATAAATCAGATGCCACAATATGACATCTGAGATTTTTAAGGATACGTTACAATTTTGTAGTACAGGGAACTGTAAATGGTCCTGTAAATGAATAATAGCTGCTCAGTAAAAAAACAAAACAAAAAACAGCACACGGATGACAAGTGAAAAAAAAAAAAAAACCCTCACTCTTCTGGACCAATTTTTTATATGCTTGTGTGATCATAGCCTTAGGCTGATATAGGAAGAGTGCTTAGTCAAAAAACGAGGCGGTCAAAGCCTCCAATAGTATACTACAAAACCGAAAAAACTGACTAGCACTTCCAAACAGAATAAAGCAAGTGTGAACAGGTGCATGCTGCTATGAATGCACAGGTGCTTCTCACTAAATTAGAGTATCATCAAAAAGTTAATTTATTTCAGTTCTTCAATCCAAAATATGAAACTCATATATTATATAAAGTCATCAGGTGTTTATTTCTGTTAATATTGATGATTATGGCTTACAGCCAATGAAAACCCAAAAGTCATTATCTCAGTAAATTAGAATACTTTATAACATCAGCTTGAAAAATCATTTTAAAATCCAAAATGTTGGCCTACTGAAATGTATGTTCAGTAAATGCACTCACTACTTGGTCGGGACTCCTGTTTCATCAATTACTGCATCAATGCGGCGTGGCATGGAGGCGATCAGCCTGTGGCACTGCTGAGGTGTTATGGAAGCCCAAGTTGCTTTGATAGCAGCCTTCAGCTCATCTGCATTGTTGGGTCTGGTGTCTCTCATCTTCCTCTTGACAATACCCTGTAGATTCTCTATGGGGTTAAGGCCAGGCGAGTTTGCTGGCCAATCAAGCACAGTGATACTGCTGTTTTTAAACCAGGTATGGTACTTTTGACAGTGTGGACAGGTGCCAAGTCCTACTGCAGAATAAAATTTCTGTTCTGTCCAGCCATATAATTGCTGTCTAGAAAGTTTAGTCATTTTTTTATGTCTCCGTTATTAGGCTAGGTTCACATTGCATTAGGGCAATCCGTTAAGTGCATAGCGCTAGCGTATTTCGCTAACGCAATGTATCTATAGGGATCGCGTTTGCCGATCCCGCTAGCGCAGATCCCCGATCTGCGCTAGCGAGGAACGGACCTCGGGCGCACCTCGGACGCTGCAAGTCAGAAAATAACGGCACATCGCTAGCGTGCCAAAAATGGCATGCGCTAGCAATGCGTTGGCAACCCGTTAGCACATTGCTGTCAATGGGTGCGCTAACGGACCCGTTACATGGTGTTAATTTCGACAATTTCGCCATGTAACGGAGTCCACTAGCGGACACCCATTAACGCAATGTGAACCTAGCCTTACAGACATTGTATTTTTGTGTGCATTAATCCTTCATATATTTCATATGGTAAGGTAACAGCACCACCTGCTGGCCGTTTAATGCATAGATTCTAGTTTAATTTGCAATGTCTTGTGGGAAGTTCCTAGGGCATTGTGGGATTGTTCCTGTTGCATTATGGTCTCCTTATGACACTGTGAAGGGAACAGCAGCCATTATTCCTTCATGTGTCTTAGCAGAAACTACATCATTCTTGTTTTTCATGCTCCTTAAACAGCCTGCTCTAAGCATACTTGGTAAGCACTATCTAGGTGTTATAATCCTGTGTTTATCAATACGTTTGTTGTACTAAGTAGGTAATCATCAGTTTGTATTACCTCATGTTGCTTGTGTATTGCAGACTATTTGTGTTTAATGCTCTGTGCAGTTATATATTCTGAAATGATCCTGTTATTGCATCCTATAGTTTCTCCCTTTCCTGTCACATCTGCAATCAATAAAAGAAGGTTACAATTTTACAGCCTCTTTTCTTAAAGACAGGGGGTTTAGCTGCATGTCTCCTTGCACAACCTGCTAACGTGTATGAGGACAGCACAATTTCCATCTCAAAAACCTTGTTGACAGAAGGAAGCATGCTGTGCTCTAAAATTTCCTGGTAGATGGCTGCAATGACTTTGGTCTTGATAAAACACAGTGGACCCACACCAGCAGATGACATGGCTCCTCAAACTATCACTGATTGTGGAAACTTCACACTAGACATCAAGCAGCTGGGATTGTGTGCCTCTCCACTCTTCCTCCAGACTCTGGGACCTTGATTTCCAAATGAAATGCAAAATTTATTTTCATCTGAAAACAACACCTTGGACCACTGAGCAACAGTCCAGTTCTTTTTCTCCTTGGCCCAGGTAAGATGCTTCTGGCATTGTCTATTGGTCATGAGTGGTGTTATGGTTTCCAATGGCAAGGAAACATCAGAAGCATAGAATAAACGGACAAGCTCTCGGGTGATGTAAACTAGAGCTGACCACGATGCTAAACCTACACACCACACTAGAAGTAGCCAGGGGGCATTCCTGCGTTGTCTCTAGATGCCGCGCGCCAGCCGGAGAACTAACTACCCCTGGTAGAAGAAAACACAGTCCTGGCTTGCCTCCAGAGAATGTCCCCACAGGAGATAGCAGCCCCCCACATATAATAACGGTGAGAGCAGATGAAAAGACACACGTAGTATGAAAGCAGATTTAGCACAGAGAGGCCCGCTAACTAAATAGCAGAAAGATACAACAGAGGACTTCGCGGTCAGCTGCAAAACCCTTCAAAACACCATCCTGAAATTACCTTAACTCATGTGACAACTCATGCCACTGGAGTGGTAATTTCAGCCCAACAAGAGCTTCCAGCTGCAGAGATTCACATAAGTGCAAACTGGACAAAACATACAAAAATAGACTTAAGGACTAAAGTGTCCAACTTAGCTGAGCAGAAAACTGGGAGCAGGAACATGCAACAGAATCACTCTGGATACATTGCTGACCAGAATGACTGAGGAGCAAGGTTAAATAGGATACTCCCACATCCTGATAGAAACAGGTGAACTGAGAAGGCAAAGCTTGCAGGACACCAGTACCACAAGAGACCACCGGGGGAGCCCACGAACCGAATCACAACAGTACCCCCCCTTAAGGAGGGGGCACCGAACCCTCACAAGAACCACCAGGGCGATCTGGATGAGCCCTATGAAAGGCACGAACCAAATCAGAAGCATGAACATCAGAAGCTGTAACCCAAGAATTATCCTCTTGACCGTAGCCCTTCCATTTCACCAGATATTGAAGTCTCCGTCTGGAAACACGGGAGTCCAAGATTTTCTCCACCACGTACTCCAATTCACCCTCAACCAGCACAGGAGCAGGAGGCTCAACAGAAGGCACAAGTGGTACCTCATACCTCCGCAATAATGACCGATGGAAGACATTATGGATAGCAAAGGATGCTGGGAGGTCCAAACGAAAAGACACAGGGTTAAGAATTTCCAAAATCTTATAAGGACCGATGAACCGAGGCTTAAACTTAGGAGAAGAGACCCTCATAGGGACAAAACGGGAGGACAACCACACCAAGTCCCCAACACGAAGACGAGGACCAACACGACGATGGCGATTAGCAAAACGTTGAGTCCTCTCCTGGGACAACTCCAAATTGTCCACCACCTGCCCCCAAATACGATGCAACCTATCCACCATGGTATCCACTCCAGGACAATCCGAAGACTCCACCTGACCAGATGAAAAACGAGGATGGAACCCTGAATTGCAAAAGAAAGGGGAGACCAAAGTGGCAGAACTGGCCCGATTATTAAGGGCAAACTCAGCCAACGGCAAAAAGGAGACCCAGTCATCCTGATCAGCAGACACGAAACACCTCAAATAAGTCTCCAAGGTCTGATTAGTACGTTCCGTCTGGCCATTTGTCTGGGGATGAAATGCAGACGAAAAAGACAAATCAATGCCCATCCTGGCACAAAACGCCTGCCAAAATCTGGACACAAACTGGGATCCCCTGTCGGAAACGATATTCTCCGGAATACCATGCAGCCGAACCACATTCTGAAAAAACAGGGGCACCAACTCAGATGAGGAAGGCAGCTTGGGCAAGGGCACCAAATGAACCATCTTAGAAAAGCGGTCACACACCACCCAAATGACGGACATCTTCTGAAAAACAGGGAGATCAGAAATAAAATCCATAGAGATGTGTGTCCAAGGCCTCTTAGGAACAGGCAAGGGCAACAACAACCCACTAGCCCGAGAACAACAAGGCTTGGCCCGAGCACAAACATCGCAAGACTGCACAAAAGTACGCACGTCCCGAGACAGGGAAGGCCACCAGAAGGACCTAGCCACCAAATCTCTGGTACCAAAAATTCCCGGATGACCTGCCAACGCAGAAGAATGAACCTCCGAGATGACTCTATTGGTCCACTCATCCGGCACAAACAATCTACCAGGCGGACAACGATCAGGCCGATCCGCCTGAAACTCTTGTAAAGCACGTCGCAGGTCTGGGAAGACAGCAGACAATATCCCCCCATCCTTAAGTATACCCATAGGTTTAGAATCACCAGGGGAATCAGGTTCAAAACTCCTAGAAAGGGCATCCGCCTTCACATTCTTAGTACCTGGCAGATACGAAACCACAAAATTAAACCGGGAGAAAAACAACGACCAGCGCGCCTGTCTAGGATTCAGACGTCTGGCCGACTCAAGATAAATCAAATTTTTGTGATCAGTCAAGACCACCACCTGATGTTTAGCACCCTCAAGCCAATGACGCCACTCCTCGAATGCCCACTTCATCGCCAAAAGCTCCCGATTACCAACGTCATAATTTCGCTCGGCGGGCGAAAATTTTCGAGAAAAGAACGCACAAGGTCTCATCACTGAACAATCTGAACTTTTCTGCGACAAAACCGCCCCCGCTCCGATCTCGGAAGCATCAACTTCCACCTGAAAAGGAAGAGAAACATCAGGCTGGCACAACACCGGAGCAGAAGAAAAACGGCGCTTAAGCTCCCGAAAGGCCTCCACAGCAGCAGGAGACCAATCTGCAACATCAGCACCCTTTTTAGTCAAATCAGTCAAAGGCCTGACAACGCTAGAAAAACCAGTTATGAATCGATGATAAAAGTTAGCAAAGCCCAAAAATTTCTGAAGGCCCTTAAGAGAAGTCGGTTGCGTCCAGTCACAAATAGCCCGAACCTTCACAGGATCCATCTCAATAGAAGAGGGGGAAAAAATGTACCCCAAAAAAGAAATCTTCTGAACCCCAAAAACACACTTTGAACCTTTAACAAACAGAGAATTGGTCCGCAAAACCTGAAAAACCCTCCTAACTTGTTGAACATGAGATTCCCAGTCATCCGAAAAAATCAAGATATCGTCCAAATACACAATCATAAATTTATCCAGATATTCACGGAAAATATTGTGCATAAAAGACTGAAAGACCGAAGGGGCATTTGACAGACCAAAAGGCATCACCAAATACTCAAAATGGCCCTCGGGCGTATTAAATGCGGTTTTCCACTCATCCCCCTGCTTAATTCGCACCAAATTATACGCACCGCGAAGATCAATCTTAGAGAACCACTTCGCCCCCTCAATGCGAGCAAATAAATCTGTCAGCAATGGCAAAGGATACTGATACTTGACTGTGATCTTATTCAAGAGTCTATAATCAATACAAGGTCTCAAAGAACCATCGCTTTTAGCTACGAAAAAGAACCCCGCTCCAAGAGGAGACGAAGAAAGACGAATATGTCCCTTTTCCAAGGACTCCCTAATATACTCTCGCATGGCAGCATGTTCAGGTACAGACAGATTGAATAGACGACCCTTAGGAAATTTACTGCCAGGGATCAAATCTATGGCGCAATCGCAATCTCTGTGAGGAGGAAGAGAATTAAGAGTAGATTCCTCAAAAACCTCACGATAATCAGACAAAAAATCAGGAATTTCAGAGGGAATAGATGAAGCAATGGAGACCAAAGATGTGTCCCCATGATTTCCCTGACATCCCCAGCTTAGTACAGACATTGTTTTCCAGTCAAGGACTGGGTTATGAGTTTGCAACCATGGCAATCCCAGCACCAACACATCATGTAGATTATACAGTACAAGGAAGCGAATCACCACTTGATGGTCTGGAGTCATACGCATAGTCACTTGTGTCCAGTATTGTGGTTTATTACTAGCTAATGGTGTAGAATCAATACCCTTTAAAGGTATAGGAACTTCCAGAGGCTCTAGATCAAACCCACAGCGCCTGGCAAAGGACCAATCCATAAGACTCAAAGCGGCGCCAGAATCCACATACGCATCCGCAACAATAGAAGATAACGAACAAATTAGAGTTACAGACAAAATAAACTTGGACTGCAAAGTGCCAATAGCAGAGGATTTATCAACTTTCTTTGTTCGTTTAGAGCATGCTGATATAACATGAGTAGAATTTCCACAATAGAAGCACAAATGATTTTTGCGCCTATAAATCTGTCGTTCGCTTCTGGACAGAAAGCTATCACATTGCATACTCTGTGGTGCCTCTTCAGAAGACACCGCCAACTGGTGCACAGGTTTGCGTTCCCGTAAACGCCGATCAATCTGAATTGCCATTGTCATGGACTCATTCAGACCAGTAGGCGCAGGAAACCCCACCATGACGTCTTTTACAGCATCAGAGAGACCTTCTCTGAAAATTGCCGCCAGAGCGCACTCATTCCACTGAGTAAGCACAGACCATTTTCGAAATTTTTGGCAATATATTTCGGCTTCATCTTGCCCCTGAGAGAGGGCTATTAGGGCTTTCTCAGCCTGAATCTCCAAATTTGGTTCCTCATAAAGCAACCCCAAAGCCAGAAAAAACGCATCCACATTGAGCAACGCAGGATCCCCTGGTGCCAATGAAAATGCCCAATTTTGGGGGTCACCCCGCAGTAAAGAAATAACAATTTTTACTTGCTGGGCAGGATCTCCAGCAGAATGAGATCTCAGCGAAAGAAACAATTTACAATTGTATTTAAAATTTAGAAAACAAGATCGATCTCCAGAAAAAAACTCCGGTATAGGAATTTTAGGTTCAGACCGAGGAGCATGTAACAAAAAATCTTGTATATTCTGAACTTTAGAGGCAAGATTATTCAAATTGGTAGCCAGACTCTGGGGATCCATATTTCAACAGATAAAGTCTGAGCCATTCAGGGGTTAAGAGGAGAGGAAAACAGGAGACTGCAATTAGAGCTGGAGTGCAACTTCAGAGGAAGGAAAAAAAAAAAAAAAAGGTTTCACACAGTTCCTTTTCTCTCCTGCTTCAGCCTATAGATTAAACATTATGGCTGGCCATACTGTTATGGTTTCCAATGGCAAGGAAACATCAGAAGCATATAATAAACGGACAAGCTCTCGGGTGATGGAAACTAGAGCTGACCGCGATGCTAAACCTACACACCACACTAGAAGTAGCCAGGGGGCATTCCTGCGTTGTCTCTAGATGCCGCGCGCCAGCCGGAGAACTAACTACCCCTGGTAGAAGAAAACACAGTCCTGGCTTGCCTCCAGAGAATGTCCCCACAGGAGATAGCAGCCCCCCACATATAATAACGGTGAGAGCAGATGAAAAGACACACGTAGTATGAAAGCAGATTTAGCACAGAGAGGCCCGCTAACTAAATAGCAGAAAGATACAACAGAGGACTTCGCGGTCAGCTGCAAAACCCTTCAAAACACCATCCTGAAATTACCTTAACTCATGTGACAACTCATGCCACTGGAGTGGTAATTTCAGCCCAACAAGAGCTTCCAGCTGCAGAGATTCACATAAGTGCAAACTGGACAAAACATACAAAAATAGACTTAAGGACTAAAGTGTCCAACTTAGCTGAGCAGAAAACTGGGAGCAGGAACATGCAACAGAATCACTCTGGATACATTGCTGACCAGCATTAGAATGACTGAGGAGCAAGGTTAAATAGGATACTCCCACATCCTGATAGGAACAGGTGAACTGAGAAGGCAAAGCTTGCAGGACACCAGTACCACAAGAGACCACCGGGGGAGCCCACGAACCGAATCACAACAGAGTGGCTTGACACAAGGAATGCAACATTTGTAGCCCATGTGTAATAATTATAGGGGATAACTCAGGAGACTCTTTGCGTGGAACAAGACAACTACAGGACACAGTTTTATAAGTGGTAAAGTCTATATTATCACACGGTGATTCAAACAGGTGCAGAGAGAAACTCAAGTCCACAACACTTGGTGCAAATATCAAATGCAGCTCAGCAGTCTATAGGAAACTTCAGAGGAAAATGCAATCATGCAGAAAGTCTATGAAGCACAATTATTCTTGAGGATACTTGACACAAATAAGTCCTTGCTTAGTCCAAAACACAGATAGATATGCTTATAAGACAGTTCAAATAATATCTTAGCTCAACCAGGGAGGCCTGGGTAATAGTCTCAGGTTCTTGCAGAGCAGAAACAGCTTACATGTCCAGCAAATGCAGATGGAAGTAAACACGAGCAGCAGATGAAGGAGGATTACTGGAACTGGTGTATGCAGCAGGAACTCAGAGCAGAGTAGCAGGATCACCACACAGGTTCACAGGAGCAGGTATATATAGCCAGGGAGTCACCAGAGGTCAGGAGCTGGATGCAAGGCAGGATACTCTAGCACAGACTGAAGGCTGGGGTGGAGTTTTATAGCAGGAAGACACAGTGCACATGAGACCAAAGACGCCATCTTGGAAAAGGGCAGTAATGCACGAAAAGGTAATAAAAAATGTTCAGAGTCCTGACACCATGTCCTGGACACGTCTCTGTGTGTTGGCTCTTGAATCAGTGACTCCAGCAGCAGTTCATTCCTTGTGAATCTCCCCCAAATTTTTGAATGGCATTTTCTTGACAATCCTTTCAAGGCTGCGGTTATCCCGGTTGCTTATGCACCTTTTTCTACCACACTTTTTCCTTCCACTCATCTTGCCATTAATATGCTTGGAATCAGCACTCTGTGAACAGCCAGCTTCTTTAGCAATGACCTTTTGTGGCTTAGCCTCCTTGTGGAGTATGTAAATGACTGCCTTCTGGACATCTGTCAAGTAAGCAGTCTTCCCCATGATTATGGAAATCACTGAAACAGACTGACCTTTGTAGGTGTTTTTTGTTAATTATTCTAATTTACCGAGATAATGACTTTTGTGTTTTCATTGTCAGTAAGCCATAACCATCAACATTAACAGAAATAAAAACTTGAAATAGATCACTGTTTGTAATGACTATATATATATATATATATATATATATATATATATATATATATATATATATTTCACTTTTTGTATTGAAGAACTGAAATAATTTACATTTTTGGTGATATTCTAATTTTGTGAGAAGCACTTGCATAATATACATAAAAGAGAATACAGAAGCACACTGTTTATGCATGCATTGAATACATAATTTTTTAATTGCATTACTACTATATAGCGTACACTTGTACATATTTACATATACCTGCACACACACATATATAATACACATACAGTATGTATATTTTAGTGGTTAAAACAATTGAGAACTTGGTAAAAAAAAATGTTTGTGTTGCATTGTGCGTAACTCATAACTTTTTTATTTTTCCTTTGCTTGAGATATGTTCGCATATACAGTATATAACTAGACATGGAAGTGCGGGGGCTTCGGGCTGTCACTAAATGTTGGCGGAGCCAACACACCGCCAATCACCCCTTTCTACCAGCCTGGGACTCGCAGCACCGCACCTCCAAACACCCCCTCTTCCTGGCCCAAGAGCAGCAGCATCGCCCCATTCCTGACCCCACTGCCATTCCCACGGTAAGCAACATTCATACTATAAGACACACTCCCATTTTCCCCAAAACATTTTTTGGGAAAAAAAATATGGTATTTTGCCAGGGCCATACAAAAATATATATCTGATCTTGCATAAAACAAACCCTCATATAACTATGTTGATGGAAAAATAAAAAAAGTGTGGCTTTTGAAAGAGAAAAAATACAAAATTGCTATGTCATGTATGGGTTAAAATAATAATTTACTAGGAATGAAAGCCTGCTGACATTATTGTGAATTTTGTACACTCAGTATTATTTATCGCATGTACATATGCAGAGAGAATAGTGATTTGGGCAGAGAACTCTGCTCCCAGCCTTAATCAGTGAGCCATACTGATTCCTGGTCGACCAGTATGTACATAGTCACATAACTGTTAATAATTGTGCTACAAAAAAATGATTAACCCTTTTGTTACAATGTGCATAGACAGGTGGTCAGTTTGATTTTCCCTCATCACCAGCAATGCATTTTAAGTATGATGTAAGGAAGTACAATTCCAAAAAAGCCAGGTTCTCACCAGCATATTGTATGGGACCAGTCCACTGACACTGAGTCCAGAACTCATGTATTAATTAAAACGATATTCCACCCTTGCACATAATAGTCCCCATGTGCAGTCACAATACTGTTGCCCTCTGTTCTGCAGCCACTGATTCTCTTTGTCTGTTTGGCAGCCGTTTCTCTTCTTCACAACAATACCTGACAGAGAAGCATTGGGAAAGCTGTAGAAAGTCTGATCCATGCCTCCTCTGCCTGTTCTCTGCCATGGGATGCACAAAGCACCACCATCATCAGAACTGGTCAACACCACACCAATGAAAAGGTGGGAGAAGCATGGTTTCTACAACACCCCTTATGCCTCTCCGGCAGCCATTTTGGAGGAGGGAACAGGCCACCAAACTTACAAAAGTAGGCAATGGCTTCAGAACGGAAATTAATTTTAAAACAACAACAATAAGGTAAAATAAATATTAAATAACAATCTGTATGATCACTTCATTAGAATAGAATGTGTGTGATAAAACACATTAAGTCTATCAAATGATAATTGTATCTGGACAACACCTTCTCTGACAAAGGGGTATGGCAGCTGAAACCGCTCATGAGCTAGGGGAACCTGAGGGGGTCAGTACACAGTGACCGCTGAATGAGTAATGCGGTATTACAGGGTGCCCAGTCCAATGAATAGGCAACTACCGTATTTTTCGGACTATAAGACGCACTTTTTTTCCTCCAAATTTGGGAGGAAAGTGTGGGTGCGTCTTATAGTACGGATATAGCATGTGGGGAGGGGGGGGCAGCAGCAGTGGGATCGCACTGTTATCCCACTTCAGGATGTCCCTGATCGGCTGCTGGGGAAAGCACATGGCCCCGCTGATTTAGTGCAGTGAATATCTATTAGCTGCTCCCCGCCCACCGATCAGCTGAGTGGTGAGCCGGAGCAGCAAATGAATGCTGCACTTAAGCAGGGACACACAGTTTCCCCAGCACTGATTCCGGGGAGAATCTGTGTGTCCGGGGGAGGAGGAGGCAGCAGCAGGGGCCAGGAGATCGCTGTCTACCTGCCTGTGCTGGACGCTGAGCTGTCTGGTGCACAAGGAGGACCTGTGTGATGTCAGAAGTGGGCGGGCTGGAGCATCACATGGCAGCTCAGAGCCCTCCCTCTTCGGACATCATCACAGGTCCTTCAGACTCCCACCTAGAATCTGCAGCTTCCTCTTATGTCCTGCGCTGTGGAAAGGCAACAACAACAGGGAGGGCTCTGTGTGTGTGCAGCCATGGGATACTCCAGCTTTTACCTCACAACAGTGTGGCTGGCTGCCACAATTAAGAGGTCAGTCTTTACAAAACACAATAAAGCACTCTGCCACTCCTTTGGTGAACTATAACTCCCAGCATGTCATAGGATCTGCAGGACATGTTGGGAGTTATAGTTCTCCCATGCGATTTTAAAGCAGCACTCCAGTGTTATTTTGCAGTGCTGGAGTGGTGCTTTCACTATAAGCCCTGTGCACCCATTCTTAGGGCTCATTTCCACATGCGAGGCACACGTCTGTATCTCGCATGTGGAAACCAAGCTGTGGAGCCGGCACTCCAGAGCGGAGCGTGCGGCCGCATAGGAACACATGGAGCTGCACAGCTCCGCTCCAAAGTACCGGCGCCAGAGCTTGGTTTCCACATGAGAGATACGGACGTGTGCCTCGCATGTGGAAATGAGCCCTTATACTCACCCTCCAGCGTCTTCATATCGTACTTCACAGACACCACACTGGTCCCGCAGCTTCCAACATAATAACATACTATTATATATAATAACACCACATATAATAGTATGTTATTTATGTTATTAAATATTTTACCACATTTTTTTTGCTTCAAATATTTTTTTCTCTATTTTCCACCTCTAAAACCTGGGTGCGCCTTATAGTCCGGTGCGTCTTATAGTCCGAAAAATACGGTATGTGATTCATGGGTACAATCAATTTTCCAGAATGGAAGAAGCTGTTTACAGTGGATGTCCAAATTGATGAGATTAGATTATGGCAACAGAAAGAACATCCAACTAAAGATTTTACTTGCTGTAAGTATGTAAGGAAGTGGAGGTGCTGCCCAGCACCCACGTTGAAGATATGACCTTGTTACAGTGGGGCAAAAAAGTATTTAGTCAGTCAGCAATAGTGCAAGTTCCACCACTTAAAAAGATGAGAGGCGTCTGTAATTTACATCATAGGTAGACCTCAACTATGGGAGACAAACCGAGAAAACAAAATCCTGAAAATCACATTGTCTGTTTTTTTATCATTTTATTTGCATATCATGGTGGAAA
Source organism: Ranitomeya variabilis (assembly GCF_051348905.1). Taxonomy (NCBI): domain Eukaryota; kingdom Metazoa; phylum Chordata; class Amphibia; order Anura; family Dendrobatidae; genus Ranitomeya; species Ranitomeya variabilis. The sequence goes on along the minus strand of NC_135237.1, from coordinate 156,299,093 downwards.
ATAAGTATTTGGTCAGAAACAAACAATCAAGATTTCTGGCTCTCACAGACCTGTAACTTCTTCTTTAAGAGTCTCCTCATTCCTCCACTCATTACCTGTAGTAATGGCACCTGTTTAAACTTGTTATCAGTATAAAAAGACACCTGTGCACACCCTCAAACAGTCTGACTCCAAACTCCACTATGGTGAAGACCAAAGAGCTGTCAAAGGACACCAGAAACAAAATTGTAGCCCTGCACCAAGCTGGGAAGACTGAATCTGCAAAAGCCAACCAGCTTGGAGTGAAGAAATCAACAGTGGGAGCAATAATTAGAAAATGGAAGACATTCAAGACCACTGATAATCTCCCTCGATCTGGGGCTCCACGCAAAATCCCACCCCGTGGGGTCATAATGATCACAAGAACGGTGAGCAAAAATCCCAGAACCACGCGGGGGGACCTAGTGAATGAACTGCAGAGAGCTGGGACCAATGTAACAAGGCCTACCATAAGTAACACACTACGCCACCATGGACTCAGATCCTGCAGTGCCAGATGTGTCCCACTGCTTAAACTAGTACATGTCCGGGCCCGTCTGAAGTTTGCTAGAGAGCATTTGGATGATCCAGAGGAGTTTTGGGAGAATGTCCTATGGTCTGATGAAACCAAACTGGAACTGTTTGGTAGAAACACAACTTGTCGTGTTTGGAGGAAAAAGAATACTGAGTTGCATCCATCAAACACCATACCTACTGTAAAGCATGGTGGTGGAAACATCATGCTTTGGGGCTGTTTCTCTGCAAAGGGGCCAGGACGACTGATCCGGGTACATGAAAGAATGAATGGGGCCATGTATCCTGAGATTTTGAGTGCAAACCTCCTTCCATCAGCAAGGGCATTGAAGATGAAACGTGGCTGGGTCTTTCAACATGACAATGATCCAAAGCACACCGCCAGGGCAACGAAGGAGTGGCTTCGTAAGAAGCATTTCAAGGTCCTGGAGTGGCCTAGCCAGCCTTCAGATCTCAACCCTATAGAAAACCTTTGGAGGGAGTTGAAAGTCCGTGTTGCCAAGCGAAAAGCCAAAAACATCACTGCTCTAGAGGAGATCTGCATGGAGGAATGGGCCAACATACCAACAACAGTGTGTGGCAACCTTGTGAAGACTTACAGAAAACGTTTGACCTCTGTCATTGCCAACAAAGGATATATTACAAAGTATTGAGATGAAATTTTGTTTCTGACCAAATACTTATTTTCCACCATAATATGCAAATAAAATGATTAAAAAACAGAATGTGATTTTCAGGATTTTGTTTTTTCAGTTTGTCTCCCATAATTGAGGTCTACCTATGATGTAAATTACAGACGCCTCTCATCTTTTTAAGTGGTGGAACTTGCACTATTGCTGACTGACTAAATACTTTTTTGCCCCACTGTATATAATGCATTGCACTCTTTAAGTGTGATTTTAGCTGTTTGACAATTTGCATGCACCTAGTTGGGGAATAGAGTTAATAGTTGGGACTAGCCCAGAATCGAAGGAGCTATGTGGGAAGACAGAAGACAAATTCCTGATAGTAGGTTGGATAGACCCCAGCGTTCTTTGACATTTGGCAGACTGACATGTCACAGTGTGTTGCTTGCGAAGAGGGGGGCCACTACACATCAGAAAATATGTCCTAAGGACCAAAGGAAAGTGTACAGACATTTCAAAGATTGAAACCCAAGCCATTCATAAGGCACAGAACTTTGTCCAGGGGAACGTAGAAGGCCACTTAAAGGGGATTGAACAAGAAAGAATTGTATCAGCAGGACTCTAGCGAACAGTTGTCTAGAGTGAAAGGAAGCTCAATTGTCTGTATTGAAAGAAAGCCATGGTCGCCATATTGGCACCTTAATTCTCCTACTGAGAGCAGTGGATTTTAAGGCTTCTAGTGAGGAGTTGTACCAACCTACCTCAAACAGTGGGGTCCTCATTAGTCAGTTGGGAACTGGAAGTAGCTGTGAGTGCCTGTAGCATTACATCTCAACTAATACAGCCTTCATAGAAAGATGGATTCTCCCATAATCGTGTGCAGGATTGTCAGGAGATTCAAAAGTATGAAGTGCATAGACAATGGAGCGTCAGTAAATGTAACCAAGAATTATCCATGTCTGCTAAATTAATACAAGAAAAACATTTTTGAAGAATTGTGAATATTACCTGATGTACATAGTTCTTATCAAGTTCATGTTCAGTAAAAAAAAAGTTTTGTTAGATTTTGGTCTCCCTCACTCTTTCTAGTAACATCTGGTCCTGGCCTGCCCGGCACAACAGCAGAATGCGGTCTGCAGAGGAGTATCGCCCAGTTAAGGCTACGTTCACATTTGCGTTGTGTGCCGCAGCGTCGGCGCCGCAACGCACAACGCAAACAAAAACGCAGCAAAACGCATGCACAACGCTGCGTTTTGCGCCGCATGCGTCCTTTTTTTAATTGATTTTGGACGCAGCAAAAATGCAACTTGCTGCGTCCTCTGCACCCGGACGCATGCGCCGCAGGGACACATGCGGCGCAAAACGCAAGTGCGACGCATGTCCATGCGCCCCCATGTTAAATATAGGGGCGCATGACGCATGCGGCGACGCTGCGGCGCCCGACGCTGCGGCGCAGACCGCAAATGTGAACGTAGACTTACACAAGCACACACACACCAGGAACCCCATTTTCATGTAGCGTGCTGGGGTGTAGAAGAAAAATGTCTCGCCCACAGCTACTGCTCCATGCCACGTTACAAGTAAAAGAGATAAAAGATATGACAATCAAAGCTTATATATAAAATAACTATACCAAGACTTTGATATAGATATATCCCTAGGACAGGTCATCAGTATCATAGCAGTAGTCTTCAGTTTGAGCCGAGTTAAGCTGCAATGTTCAAGGTTAATACAAACAATATAGAGCTTTGGTATTTGGGTTCTGTACATTGTTTAATTCTGGCTAGTACAGGACCAGCTTACAGTGGTTTGAGGTTGAGGCGGGTGTTGGACATCCACTAATCTGATATTGATGATCTACCTTAAAAACAGGTCATCAATATCATGGTCCAGGACAACCCTAATAATGAATGCTGAAAAACAGAGATATTAATTTATTATGCATCTAAAAATATACATCTACTTATTTATTGAGGGGTATTTATATGAGTTTTTTTAACTAAAAAAAATAAAATAAAAGGCAGCGGTATTTTCCAACACAGGTCATAAAAACAAATGCACTTACAGAAAGCAGAAACCTCTCTTGATAGAGTTGGAGACAATACTGGGGCAAAATGATGAAAAAAACCCTCACAAACCTACCAACTTATGGAGGGGGTGGTCGCTTAGTATTAAAATAGCACTGACATCACTAATAGGCTGTACCCCAAACACTGTGCACTACATCTGTGTGACCAGTAACCTATACAAGCCTTATACGTATGCAATTCCAAAACTAGGCAATCACCCCCCTCCATGAATTGGTAGGTTGTGAGTGGTTGTTTCATCAGTACTTTGCACCTTTGCTGTGTCCATCTTCATCCTGTAAGTGCACTTGTTTTGTGACATAAGATGGTAAATACAGATGCCTTTTTCTACTGGTTTTCTTTTTCTTTTTTGTCTTTTTGCCAAGTATTTTTTTTACCAGCAGCAATGTCTTTTGTGTTAAATTTATGGTAGTTATTTATGCCTATATATGTTAAAATAGAATAAAAAAGACTTGTGATACTAGCATTTCCCATTCAAAATCCAAGAAATTGTAATTATTAATATTCTTTCCTCTGTATTTGGCTGCAGTATAGCTATTGCTTGAGTACAAGTACAGTGTCAGGTTTTCACATTGTGATTTATTACTTGCAGCTAGTGGCAAAATAGCATTGTCTTATAGACTGTTTACTTCTATTAGCTCAAATCAATATTTGGTTCACGAAGCAATGTATTTGTGTATTTGTTTCTCCCTCTTTTTAATATGTACTGATCTTTTGTCCTATTAAAAAAACACTGTTCAGTACAAGGTTTCAATCACTCTCAAACTGGCTACATTTATCTTCATGACAAATATTTATTTCCTTTTATGTAGCGCCAACATATTCCACTGCACAGTAAGGAGAATGCATGCACACAAATCAAAAACTACAGGGTGATTCACTCGCTAATTTACCTGGAAAAATTGCTCTACCTTCTAAAATAGATGATCCATCGTACTGAAATTTGGACTGTACATTCTTTGGTTCATGAGAAACTGATGGTTTAAAGCAGGAGTTGAAAATATCCACCATTCACATGCAAGAATACCTGCACGCGCCGTTCTAACTGGTTGAATGTAATCTGCAGAACGTCTGTGGTCATAGCCTGAATTTCTCGCTGTATGTTCTTTTAGAGTGCCTGGAATGTTTGTGGCTTGTTACTGTATATCCAACCATTCAAATAGCCTCAAAAGAAAAAATCCAACAATAATATTCTTTTCTCTTGATTGAGCCCTTTCAATTCCTGAACAACAGTAACTCTATACAGGTGAACACAACCTTTCTTGGCCGCTTGTTAACCCCTTCATGACCTTGGGATTTTCCATTTTTCCGTGTTCATTTTTTGCTCCCCTTCTTCCCAGACCCATAACTTTTTTATTTTTCCGTCAATATGGCCATGTGAGGGCTAATTTTTTACGAAAAAAAAGTCGTACTTTAGAACAACATAATTGGTTTTAGCATGTTGTGTACTAGAAAACGGGAAAAAAATTCTAAGTGCGGTGAAATTGCAAAAAAAGTGCAATCCCACACTTGTTTTTTGATTGGCTTTTTTACTAAGTTCACTAAATGCTAAAACTGACCTGCCATTGTGATTCTCCAGGTCGTTACGAGTTCATAGACACGAAACATGTCTAGGTTCTCTTTTATCTAAGTGGTGAAAAGAAATTCCAAACTTTGCTAAAAAAAAAAAAAAAAAAAATTGCGCCATTTTCCGATACCCGTAGCGTCTCCATTTTTCATGATCTGTTGTCGGGTGAGGGCTTATTTTTTGCGTGCTGAGCTGGCGTTTTTAATGATAGCATTTTTGGTGCAGATACGTTCTTTTGATCACCCGTTAATGCATTTTAATGCAATGTCCTGGCAACAACAAAAAACATAATTCTGGCGTTTCTAATTTTTTTCTCGCTACCCCGTTTAGCGATCAGGTTAATGCTTTTTTTATTGATAGATCGGGCAATTCTGAAAGCGGCAATACCAAATATGTGTAGGTTTGAGTTTTTTTATTGATTTATTTTGAATGGGGCGAAAGGGGGGTGATTTAAACTTTTATATATATTTTTTTTTTCACTTTTTTTAAACTTTTTTTTAACTTTTGCCATGCTTCAATAGCTTCCATGGGAGGCTAGAAGTTGGCACCACTCGATCGGCTCTGCTACATAGCAGCGATCATCAGATCGCTGCTATGCAGCAGAAATGCAGGTGTGCTGTGAGCGCCGACCACAGGGGGGCGCTCAGAGCAGGCCGGCATCAGTAGCCATAGCGCTTTCAAGGACCTCTATGGTTACAATGCAGAAGCATCGCTGACCCCCGATCATGTGACGGGGGTCGGCGATGCACTCATTTCCGGCCGCCCGGCCGGAAGCGCCGGTTAAATGCCAATGTCAGCGGCAATTAACTAGTTAATAGCGGCGGGTGAATCGCGATTTCACCCACCGCTATTGCGGGCACATGTCAGCTGTTCAAAACAGCTTTGATGCGGGCTCACCGCCGGAGCCCTGCATCAAAGAGGGGGATCTGACCTCAGACGTACTATCCCGTCCGAGGTCAGAAAGAGGTTAACGTGTGAAATATGACATGCCTGTCTCCTGAGAAAGCCTGTGCAACAATTTAAGTGGACATGCCAAAAGTCGCTATTTCACATCTTAAATTATTTACTCAGATAGTTTTTGACGTCCTCCATTATGACTATCCATTAATGTTCCTGCAGGTTCCAGCTTATTCACCAATGACAGAATATACTTTTTGGATGGCAAATTTCAACCTCCAAATCTACTTAGAAACTCACTTTGGCACCTTTTACAGGATTTTTCCAATAAGTTTTCACAATAAAAATACGCTCCTCCAAAGTCTATCTGTATATTGTTAACAAACTAATAAGTAATTAAGCAGGAGTCACATGCAAGCACCACACAAACTATCAATGTGCAGCAAGCATCTCTCTAAGTGGAGACGACCAGATGGGGCGGCAAGTTGGGGAGACCACTTGGCACAATTATGTTTCACATCGCTGTCCCTGAGGTTCATTGCAGTGTCACGTCTCATGAACAAAAGTATGTACAGTTCAAATTTCAGTACGGTCAAATGTCTCTTTTCAATGTTGCAGTTATTTTTAAGGTTAAACTACCAAGTGAATCACCCTGTATTTTTCCCATTTAGAGCAAAGACCAACGTTCATAAGCTGGCTCATAATCTAGCCAAACACACTGTACCAGAGAAAGCTATTTACTGGTTCACAAATGTTTAAGTTCATCTTGCCATATTCTCCTTTACGTTACAACAGATCCAGCACATTAGATGTTTTTGGGCTCACCCTTCTTTATTTTAATTTGAATGATTAACTTTAGGTTATGAGTATTTAGCAAAATTTTGATCTCTAAATCTTATAGAAGAGCAGATCTTTTGAAATTCAAATTTACCTACTTTGCCAAATTTACCCCAGAAATTGATTTGTGGAGAATAAATTTGTGAAAATTTCAATACTGGAAAGCTTGCAATTGCTAAAAAAATTATACTTTGGGGAGGGAGACAGAAAGAGAGAGAAAGCGAACCATGCTGACCATTAGAGATTACAATCTCCGAGAAAGAGAGTGTGAGAACCCCACTAACCATTAGAGCCTACACACTACAGTAGAGAAAGTGAGTAGGGATGGGCAAACCCGAACTGTAAACTTCGGGACCGTACCAAACACATAGTGTTCTGCCATACGGTCCCGAACACGGGTTTCTATGGGAAATCCATCTTACAGTTCGGACTGTAAAAAAAAGCAGAAAATTAATAATAAACAGTATAATTATACTTACCTGTCCAGCGACGCGTTCTCCTGTCTCCCGGCCACATCTGCTTCTGGGGCAGCTCATTTACCTTCCGCCAGTATTCACTGCACACAGCAGTCTTTGGCTTTTTCCAGCAGTGTTCGTGGGGTGACATCACTGCACAAACACTGCCGGAAAAAGCCGAAGACTGCCGAGTGCAGTGAATACTGCTGGCAGTTAATGAGCGGCCCCGGAAGCAGATGCAGCCAGGAGACAGAGGGACGGGAGGACGCATAGCTGGACAGGTAAGTATAATTATAATGTTTATTATTAATTTTCTGCTTTTTTTTTTTACAGCTCCCCCTCCCCATCCCATATATGTAAGTCCGAGTTTGGGGTTTGGATGCAAGTTCGCGTCATCTCTGGCCCCGAACTCGAACTTTACAAAAAAAACTTGGGTGAACCTGCCGATCCCGAACATCAGGGGGTTCGCCCATCACCAAAAGTGAGAGAACTCCACTGACCATAAGAGCTTACACGCTACAGGAGAGAGTGAGAGGATCTTGCTGACCCTAAAAGCTTACACTCTACAGGAATGCAAGAGAGAGGACCCTGCTGACCATAAGAGCTTACACTCTACAGAAGCGAAAGTGAGAGAACCTCACTGACCATAAGAGCTTACACTCTACAGGAGAGAGAGAGAACTCCACTGACCATAAGAGCTTACACTCTACAGTAGAGGGCAAGAGGACCTTGCTGATCCTAAGAGCCTACATAAGAGCTTACACTTTACAGAAGTGAGAGAGGACCCTGCTGACCATAAGAGTTTACACTCTACAGGAGTGAGAGAGAGGACCCTGATAACCATTTACTGCTGGTTCTCACTTTTTCTTATTAGGCGGGAAAGGGATGATATCCATAGAACTTCCCAGCCTATTAATATCAGATGCAGGTGTCTGCTTAACCTTTGCTGGTTATTAAAAATAAGGGTGATCTCACTTCTTTTTTTGGTTCGCCCATTTTTAATAACCAGTAAAGGCTAATCAGACAGCTGTGAGCTGATATTAGTAGGTTAGGAAGCTCCATATTTATTATCTCCTTCCCAGACTAATAGGACCAGCTCACGTGTTTGCTTTACCTTTGCTGGTTATTAAAAAATAAGGGGGATCCCATGTTATTTTTTTTCTTTTATTAGCTGAAAACAAGCATAGAAAACCACACACACAAAGTAATGATTAAATGTGTCACTGACATCTATCTATCTCTGTAGATTGCTTTATTAGTTTGTAAACTAGCTTTAATTGACAGAGAATTACATAATGTAAAAACTTAAGTAAAAAACGCACTGCATACCGATTGCATATGCATGTCATATGGATGCTAGTTGAGAAAAATCACGTTGCATGACACTTGTCCTACTTTTCTGGAGCAACACTGGAGCAATTTATTTTTTTACGCAGATGAGGGTGAGCCCTTACCCGGTGATGGAAAACAACTCTGCAGTACAAACTGTGCTCCACTGGGAATTGCTGATCTGTGATAAAGCCATGTTCAAGCAAAAAAGATAGTGGTCCACTCTCTGATGCCTTAGCCATGTGTGAAGTGGTGCCAGACAAGTGTTTTGTTTTTTTTTACTGCCAACAGTAAATCAAATCTCTAAGTGTTTGAATTTGCATCAAACTACGAATTTTAGGAAATTCTACTCAGACTCGAACCTTTGGGGATAAATCCACTAATCTCTACGTAATACATAAAAGTTGTTACTGAAAACCAGTTTTACTCGTCTGAATGAAGTCGCTCGTACAGCGCATGTATGCATTTCTGCAAACTTCATTCAGATTTCAGAACAAAATAGCTGCTTGTAAATATACCCTTTTAGATCTTTAAATCTGCAACATGAATAAAGGTCAATTAAAGATGCGGCTGAACTCAAGTAAAACGAGGTTACGTATGTATTGTCAAAAAGTAGAATCCCGGTATGTGGGTTTAAATTGCAGATGGGATTCCAAGGGACCCAGATACTTTAGTCCCATGTAGTGTATTCATTAACACAAGGAATAATTTAAGAAGTGCTAACTAAATATATTGTGAAAAGGAATCTGTTAACAAGTTTTGATATGTGATCCAAGAGCAGCATGATGTAGGGGAAATACCCCGATTCTAGCATTGTGTCACTTATTAAGCTGTGCTTTCTTGTTTCAGTACAGTGTTTTTTCAGCAAGAGATTATCAGGACCACTGGCCTCGTGCCTCCTTGTCTTACCTCGCCCACACCACTGACTAGCAGCTTTCTGCCATTATACAATGTACACAAAAACTTACTAATCAGTGGTGCTAAGCGGAGCTCAACATTCTGACCTCTGCTAGATCTGCAAGAGAAAAAACTGTGATTCTTTTATAACTGCACTCACTAAACTAAATGATACATCACTGGAATAAGGGTCTCTGTCCCTACATCATGCTGCTGCTAGATTACATAAGAAAAACCTGCTGATAGATTTTGTATAATTACATCAATTTTAAAAACAGATTTCTCGCAGTATACATAATAAACGTCTACACTACTATAAACTATTACTACAACTGTAGCTTTTCCATTGTGTGACCTTTAATAAACCTATTTATTACTTTTATGCAATCTAATCGAGTCTTTGGAGAAAAAAAAATCAAAGAAAAAGACATTTGCACGATATACACCTACACATCACTCATACAAAACTCTCTTTTTTAGAACTCTACAAAGTTTGCCTTTGAGTTCTATTTACTGATTTTTGCTACTTACAATGGGCAGCATTATTGGTAATGTGCGTTCACTTCAATGAATAGTTTTTGCCTACAGTGCAGACTATGTGTTGATGACATTACAAAAAACAGTTTTTATCACACATGAACAAGAAAAAAGGTCATTGTTCACATAATTTTTATAGTCTTTAAAATTGAATTTGATATTTCACATGTCTATGAGCAGGAATCGCTCAGAAAACACCTTAGGCTCTTATCTTGCCTCCCCATTTCCAACTCACATCAGCAAGGTTTTATGAAGGTCAAGAGCAATGAGTGTCGATGTACCTATTCCATTAACAGCTCCACTGAGAGCTTTTTCTCTAAATGAATTCGACGTCACCTCCACTAAATGTCTGTTTTCTTCAACCAAATGATATTCTTATACCTATTAGACTGCAGTTCTAAGATATCCGCTACGAAATACTGATTAAAATTACAGATTGAACTATGCAGAAAGACACCTGTACCATTACTATGGAAAGGCAATGCAACGGAAACTTGATGCATCCCAAAAAGAGGACCTGTAAGGTAGACAATTAAGCTAATTTATTTCATTGACCACTGGAAGCTGCAAAAATTCAAATTTTTTTACAGAATTAAAACATCTTAACTACTAAAATGGCGCTATTTATTTCCACAGCAATTTACAGACATTATCATTACTGTCCCCAAAGGGGATCACAATCTAAAAGCCCAATGATTATGTCTCTGGTGTGACATAGGAAACCGGAGAACCAGGCAGAAACCTGCGAAAACACGGGGAGAACATACAAACTCCTTGCAGATGTTGTCCTGGGTGGCTAACTACTGAGCAATCCACTGAGTGCTGGATCGTTAAAAAAAAGAATTTTAATTCCGCTCCCTCACCGAGCGGCAGCATAGTTTCTTATCACTGATGGAGACAGCACTGTAGGAGGAAGATTAGAGCTGCAAAGGGCTGAAATTGGGCAGAAAGACCTCAAACCTGAGTGGGAGCTGTGTTGAGAAAGCAGCGAGAAGCTGTTTGCCCCCCGTGAAGCCCAGAGAGTGGAGGTGTGCATGAGATGTGGCATGCTGCTATAGCTTTTTTTAGTTCTCCGCTGATAAAGCTCTGTGGTGGCCTGTTTTTTGGCGGTCAAGATCACATTTACAGTGATACTATTTTTGTTTTACATTTGTTTCTTTTTATTGACTTTTATTCCACTTTTTTTGCCATGTACGAGTTTTTTGCCAAGCTTATTTTGTTTTACAGTGTTCACTTGAAGGGGTTAACTAATGACAGTTTCTTAGATCAAGTCGTTTTGATTTTTTGTTATTATTTTGTGATTTTATTTTATTTTTTTAAAATTTTTTACTTAGTCCGTCTATAGGACTTTAACTTTTGTTACTCTGATCCCTGGTATAATGCATTGCAATGCACATGTACTCTACCTTTCAGTGCTACACTGACAGAACGCCTTTTAGACCACGCTGCTGGCAGACCTGGATGTCCTCATTTGACCTCGGGTTGCCATGACAACAATCGTCAGACCCTGATGATATTGACTGGGGGGCCGATTATGTGAGAGAGAAAGCCCACTCCTTCTCCTAGCCTTCTAAATGCTGCAATTATTACTGATCACTGCATTTATTAAACAGTTGGGGGCCACAGGCTTTTACAGCTGGAGCTTGGCTACCACTTAAAGGTATGGTACCGCGATTGTAGATTATTAATAAATCACTGTAATGTAGCATAACATGCTGCTATAACCAAGTTTTAAATGCATGTGAAACAGATTTCGTGTGTTATATGTGTTTAAAGAAGGAACTGGGGGCTGACATCTTGGTTTCACAGCAGTAGCACGTCACTAGCAGTGTCATTTTACAGCACCCCATGGACATAGGAGACAATAGACCAGGCGCTGACCCTATCTATAACATTGGAGGGGTGTTAGCAGTGAGCTGGGCACGCCTCTGTGGGCTGCACAACTCACTGCTGTAGGTGTGACTAGCAGCCATTTTACTATAGCCCAGTGCTATCTGCCCAGCTCCATTTACTCTCTATCGCTGCAGGACAGAAGCGCTGACTGGAGCCGGAGAGATCGGGTGATTTACCTCCGTGCTGAGCTCCTCTACTCCAGGCACCGCACGTCCTGAGCAGACATCCTCTGCTCCTCACACGCTGCCCTGTGTCCTCCTGCTCTGTCTCCGCCTCCCCACTTGCACACAGTCCCAGACTAGTGATCTCCGGTAAGCTGCACTCTCCCCGTGTCGCTCTGCCTCCTCCCTGCGTTCTCTCCCCGTGTCCTTCTCCCCCCCCCCCCTGTGCTGGCTCTCTGGCACCGAGGACCCTGCTGATCCCGACATGCGGGAGGCACAGACCTCAGTGCGGTGACATTATCTCCTGCTCTGATCTCTCTGCTTTCATTTGGCAGAGAAGGAGAGCCCGGGGGAGGTGCCAGAACAGAGCTGCTGTGAACAGGAGAACTGGAAGAGCTGCATATGGACATCAACCTGCTCTGCAACACAGTGACAGAAGTGTGTGTGTGTAGTCTGTGAGTGTGTAAAACATGAGTGTATGGTATCTGTACTGTGTGTGTGATGTGTGTGCGGTATCTAGTGTGTGTGATGTGTGTGCGGTATCTGTAGTGTGTGTAATGTGTGTGCGGTATCTGTAGTGTGTGTGATGTGTGTGCGGTATCTGTAGTGTGTGTAATGTGTGTGCGGTATCTGTAGTGTGTGTAATGTGTGTGCGGTATCTGTAGTGTGTGTGATGTGTGTGCGGTATCTGTAGTGTGTGTGATGTGTGTGCGGTATCTAGTGTGTGTAATGTGTGTGCGGTATCTGTAGTGTGTGTGATGTGTGTGCGGTATCTAGTGTGTGTGATGTGTGTGCGGTATCTGTAGTGTGCGTAATGTGTGCGGTATCTGTAGTGTGTGCGGTATCTAGTGTGTGTGTGATGTGTGTGCGGTATCTGTAGTGTGTGTAATGTGTGTGCGGTATCGTGTGTGTGTGATGTGTGTGCGGTATCTGTAGTGTGTGTAATGTGTGTGCGGTATCTAGTGTGTGTGTGATGTGTGTGCGGTATCTAGTGTGTGTGATGTGTGTGCGGTATCTGTAGTGTGTGTAATGTGTGTGCGGTATCGTGTGTGTGATGTGTGTGTGGTATCTGTAGTGTGTGTAATGTGTGTGCGGTATCTGTAGTGTGTGTAATGTGTGTGCGGTATCTGTAGTGTGTGTGATGTGTGTGCGGTATCTGTAGTGTGTGTGCGGTATCTAGTGTGTGTGTGATGTGTGTGCGGTATCTGTAGTGTGTGTAATGTGTGTGCGGTATCTGTACTGTGTGTGCGGTATCTAGTGTGTGTGTGTGTGATGTGTGTGCGGTATCTGTAGTGTGTGTAATGTGTGTGCGGTATACTTCATCGCGGTAATGTGACCGCGACGTCATCGCAGGTCCTTCACACACACCACGGAAGCCGCTTAGGAGGTCGGGCCGCCAGAAGGTGAGTATATCGCTATTTTTTATTTTAATTCTTTTTTTTTTACCGTAATCTGATTACTTCCCGCATGGTGTGCACAGCCCCGTGCGGGAAGTAAGCAGATCAATGCACTCCTAGGTGTGCAGAATCGCCGCGATTCCGCAATTTTAATGAACATGCTGCGTTTTTTTCTGGATTGCGATTCCGCTCAGGAAAAAAATTCAGCATGTGCACAAAAAATGCGGATTGCATTCTGTTACATAGGATGCTTAATGTTAGGGGTTTTTTCGCGGTTTTATAGCATTTTTATAGCGGAAAAACCGCGAAAAAAAAGCAAAAAATCTGCTACGTGTGCACACAGCCACATACTTGTGTGTGTGTGTAATAATGAGTAATGTGTACATAATGAGCCTGTGTTGTCCACCATGTGTGCTGTGTACATGTATGATGTGTGTGACTATATGAAGTGATGAGCCTGTGTTGTCCACCATGTGTGCTGTGTACATGTGTGTGTCTGTGTGACTATATGAAGTGATGAGCCTGTGTTGTCCAGCATGTGTGCTGTGTACATGTATGATGTGTGTGACTATATGAAGTGATGAGCCTGTGTTGTCCACCATGTGTGCTGTGTACATGTGTGTGTCTGTGTGACTATATGAAGTGATGAGCCTGTGTTGTCCAGCATGTGTGCTGTGTACATGTATGTGTGTGTCTGTGTGACTATTTGAGGTGTATATAATGAGGTTGTGTTGTCCAGCATGTGTGCGGTGTACATCATATATGAAGTGTATGTAATCAGTCCAGCCCTGGACCTGATCCTGCAGTCCAGCGAGCCCCGTCCCGTCCACACGGAGAGCGTGGAGTCTGATGAGGAGAGCGAGACAATTATTGAAATTTCTTTTTTTTTTTTTTTTTTTATAAATTTAACAGATATGCCACGCTGCATTGTTAACAATTGTGGTAGTCATACCAAGAAGAATTCGTCTGAAGGAATAATATTGCATGGGTTTCCATACTCCATGGAAAGAATAAAACTGTGGCTGCAGCAGACAGGACAATTTACTAACATTGACACAGTTGCCAAAAGAATCCGCATTGGGAAAACGCACAACAAATTCAGAATGTGTTCAAAACACTTTGAAGAAGATTGTTATATTTCTGTATCGGAAAAAAAGATTAGTTGCCTAATGGATTCTGCAGTGACCACTATTTTTCAAAATAATTGCGCACTTCAACCGCCATGTAAAGTACGTAGAGTGTATGAAGAACACAACTACTTTTCTGTAAAAAAAAAACATGGTAACTACTTCTATAACATCTACATCTGGTCATATGGACACATCTGGTGAACTAAAAAGAAAAAAACAACCTACATCTAGACATCTTTAAAATTGGGCATGCAGGACATGCGTATGCGTTGTTTTGACACTCCCGCCAACTGCATGGGAACGCAACAAGTTGCATTCCCGTGCTGTCGGCGTGAGCGTCAAAACGACGCATCCGCATGTCCTGCATGCCCAATGTTAATGATAGGTACGCAGGAAGCTTGTAGAAGTAGGCGGGGCTTAACGGAGGAAGTACGCAGCCCTCCACAGAGCCCCCGAACGCTAATGTGAACCCAGCCTATGTGCCTATAACACCCACATAGTAATCCAAACGTTTCAGATGAAATAAAATGACAGTATTTTTGTATTAAACACACTTTATTTGCCAAAAAACATTTGTTTGAAAGTTGGGTTGCACCTTATATTCGAGTTGTGCTGTACCTGGCTGTGCTTTCTGGGTGTGAAGGCAGTGTGCAATTCTCTAGAGGCAGCCATAGGCGATCGTGTGTGTATATTCACTGCATCCCTCGCATTGTCATTGGCGTGTGAAGCATTGAATATCACAGCAGTGGATCCGCATGCCTTTTTTGTGCGTTTTTCTCCCCTTTTTTTTTTTTTTGTGGATCTTTCGCTTTTTTTTTCTTGAGGTTCCCAATGCAATAATATAGTTGGAAATCCGCAAAATTAACCCCTTCACTCTGCAGCCCTTTTTCGTTTTTGTTTTTCGCTCCCCTCCTTCCCAGAGCCATAACTTTTTTTTTTTTTTAATATTTTTTTTTACATTTGCCATGCTTCAATAGCCTCCATGGGAGGCTAGAAGCTGGCACAACTCGACCAGCTCTGCTACATAGCAGCGATCATCAGATCGCTGCTACGTAGCTGAAGTGCAGGCTTGCTATGAGCGCCGACCACAGGGTGTTGCTCACAGCAGGCATGCATCAGTAACTATAGAGGTCTCAAGGACCTCTATGGTTACTGTCCTGACGCATTGCCGACCTCCGATCATGTGACGGGGTTGGACGATGCGCTCATTTCTGGCCGGAAGTGGTAGTTAAATGCCGATGTCAAATGCCGCTGTCAAATGCTAACAGGTTAATAGTGGCGGGTGAATTGCGATTTCACCCGCCGCTATTGCGCGCACATGTCAGCTGTTCAAAACAGCCGACATGTTGTGACTTTGATGTGGGCTCACCGCCGGAGCCCACATCAAAGGGGGAGACACGGCATGCGCAGAACATGTTGCGTTTTTTACTGCAATGCGTTTTTTTCCCAGAAATAACGCAACATATGCACAAAAATTGCGGAATGCATTATAAATGATGGGATGCATATGTATGCACTTTAAAATTGTTTTTATCGCATTTTTATAGAGAACAAACGCTAAAAAAATGCGTAAAATCCTGAACGTGTGCACACAGCCTCAATGTGTATGTCCCCATCACACTCCATATGTGTCTCACTCATCATACTTCATGCCTTTTTCTCTCCCATCAGTCACTCTTAGGGTATGTTTCCACATTCAGGAAACGCTGCGTTTTTGACGCAGCGTCCAGATGTTACAGCATAGTGGAGGGGATTTCATGAAATCCTGTCTCCACTGTGCAGGAAAAAAATTGTGCGTTTTTCAGCCTGAAGCAATCCTGAACGTGGACACATACCCTTAGCCATACAATGTATCTTTCCCCTCCCTCCATAATGCCTGGCTATTCACTGCAGACCTGGAGCTCCTTCTTATCTTCTTGAGGGATGAGTCAGACAGCTCCTAATGCTGCTCCATGCACACCAGATGTCTTCACTCTTCCTTGGGTCCAGATGCTGCTGAGTCCACTGTGTTCTGCTCCTCTGTAAGCAAGCTGTGCTTCTAATGCAGTAACTGCTGGTGATAGCAGGTCACAGGTCAGTCACACACAAAATGGCTCTGCCCTGTGATGCTGCTCTTCATTCTGCCCCAGGGATATTAGACCACCCAAAAGGGGAGGGAAATGCTGATGTCAGCAGTTACTGCCCAGATTTTCCAGCTAACAGTAAAGCTGGTGAGTCTTACTGTAGCTGCTTGAGGTCTAAAACGGAAAATGCTCCCCCTAGTGGTAAATATGTATATTTCTAAAAAAATATATAATATTTTTCATATAGAAATGTTTGCAAACAGTGCAAACATTGCATTAATACATTTTAATTACTATTATAAGCTTAATTTCACAAAAAAAAAAAATACAAGAAAACTGGTGGCACCTTCCCTTTAAGCCGAGCTCCGGCGGCAATCGTGTGGGTACAGTTCATGTGTGTCAAAGGTAGTGAAGGGGTTAAAGAGAACCTATCATCATGATTTAGCATGTTAAAAATAAAAGGCATGGTCATAATGACACTGTTTTATAGATGAAATAGATACCTTTAGTGAAGAAATCTGCATGGTGGTGGTTCTATTACCAGAATTTGAAGTTTGAATATAATAATCTTTCGGTGCAGAGAGACAGGACTGTGGGAAGGGTCTTCGGCTCTGCCTCAGCCTCTTTGCTTTCCTCTGGGGTCTCAACTGCCTCCTTTTTAAAGATCGTGCCTGCAACATCTTTTCTGGAATTTGCACAGATTTATCTCCCAGCGGTCGTCACTACAACGGTGCCGGTGGTCGTGCATGCACAGAATTCGATCTCGGCTCAATTCTCATCTTTTTTATTTATAGGAGGTACGCATACACTCACAATAGAACTGTGTTTACACAATGTGTTACATCCAAAAACCATAACATTTCCCATAAAACTCATGTTATTGTCACAATAAAATATATCATTAAAAACATCTTAGAAAGTACAACCAAGGTATTAATACATTCGTCTCACAGCAGCTGATAATCTACTGCTGTCCCTCTGTGTTTTGTCCTGGGAACCCCTACTTGTATCCATCTATACATTTGGCCTAGAATAGCTCATAGAATGCCATAGCGTTCAGTACCGTGTTTATGCTGGTGACACTCAAATTTATGTCTCTGGCCCAGGTAATGCCTCTCTGCTATCTAGGATCCATTACTGGCTAAGTCCTCCACAGGCTTTCTAAAACTCATTAACCTACAGTTACTCCACCATTAAAGAACTCAAAATCCATCTCTTCAGGAAAGCCCACAATCTGCAAAAATCCAGCTGCAACTACATTTCCTTATCAGTAGCTTCTACCATCACCTACTGTCTGCATCCCTCTTCCCTTAGATTTTAAGTTATGTTTATTGTACTCAGGCTATATAATTATGTATCGTAAACTGTACCTCTGTCAAATGCACAGCTACCTGAGTAAAAGGGCACTTTAAAGTACAGACCCAATATTAAAGAAGTACTCCCAGAGTTTTTATCCTCTTAACCTCTTAAGGACAGAGCAACTTTGTACGTTAATGACCTAAGCCTCATTTTCTAAATTTGACCGATGTCGATTTATGTGGTAGTAACTGTGGAATGATTCAACGGATCTCAGAGATTGTTTTCTCATGATATATTGTACTTCATGACAGTAGTAAAACTTGTTAGATATATTTACATTTGTGGAAATATCAGAATTTTGTCAAATATTTGGAAAATTTCTCAATTTTCGGACTTTTAATTCGTATGCCCTTAAACCAAAGAGTCATGTCACCAAGATAGTTAATAAACAACATTTCCCACATGTGCACTTTACATTAGCACAATTTAAAAAAATGTTTTAAATGAGTTATAAGGGTTAAAAGATGATCAGCAAATTCTCATTTTTCCAACAAAATTTGAGAAAACATTTTTTTAGGAACCACATCAAATTTGAAGGGGGCCTATGTAACAGAAAATACCCAAGAGTGATACCAATCTAAAAACTGCACCCCTAAATGTCCCCAAAATCACATTCAAGAAGTTAAATAACCCTTCAGGTACTTCACAGGAATTAATGCAATGTGGAAGGAAAAAAAATGAACATTTTCCCTTTTTTTCACAAAAAATTTAATTTAGCCTCAAATGTGTTATTTTTACAAGGGTAGCAGGAGAAAATGAACATCAAAATTTGTTGTTCAATTTCTCCTGAGTATGCCGATACCCATATGTGGGGCAAAACCACTCTTTGGGTACATGGCAGAGCTCCAAAGGGAAGGAGCGCCATTTGACCTTTGGAGAACAAAATTGGCTGGTAGCATTAGCGGACGCAATGTCACGTTTGGAGATCCCCTGATGTGCCTAAACAGTGGAAACCTCCAACAAGTGACCCCATTTTGGAAACATGACCCCTCAAGGAATGTATCTAGATATGTGGCGAGTACCTTGAACCCCCAAGTGCTTCACAGACGTTTATAACATAGAGCCATGAAAATAAGAAAAAAAAACAATTTTCACACAAAAATGTTCTGTAGCCCCAAATATTTTATTTTCACAAGTGTAGCAGGAGAAAAGGCACAGTACAATTTTTTGTGCAATTTCTTCTGAGTCCGCAATAACCATTATGTGGTCAAAAACTACTTTTGAGGCACAGTGCATCGTTCAGAAGGGAAGAAGCGCCATTTTGGAGTTCAGGCTTTGCTGGAATGGTTTGAGGGTGCCATGCCACATTGGCAGAGCCCCTGAGGTGCCACAACAGCAGACACCCCCCCATAAGTGACATCATTTTACAAACCACCTCTCAAACAATTGATCTAGGGGTGCAGTGAGCATGTTGACAAGATGTAACTCACATAACTGTATATCATTGGGCGGTGAAGAAAGAACAATTACAGTTTTACCACTAAAATGTTGCTTTAGCCCCCATTTTGTTTAAATTTTGAAAACTGTTCTTAACCGCACTTTTATGCATGCCTGAAAAGATGGACACCCTCGGATCATAGGCCAGTCGGCTTCCACAGTTCCTTTTTCTGCCTCATTATAGGGAATCTTCCATTGGGGAATCAGTCTGAATCACATATTTTAGAGATTTACACCGAAACGCCGATGCAAGAGTTCAGTGTAGAGTGCAAGTTAAATGTGCTAAAATGTGTAATTTTTTTTTTTTAGTCTGCAGTGTGATTCCTATAAGTGTGTCCTAGAAGTGTGAAGATTAATGTAGAATTAAAACCAGAAGGATGTATACAGACTGTGCCCTGCTATGTTCCACCATCGCACTCTAACCAGCATGTCTATTCTTCCTACAGGTATGTTCATGCACCCGCTCTCCAGCCTGCTCTCCTGCCTTGTCTGTCTATGAAGTGCATATACACTATTTTCCAAATTATTATGCAAATGACATTTTTCTCTGATTGTCCTAAATGGTCGGTGCCAGGGGCGTAACTACCGCGGTCGCCATTGCGACCAGGCCCCGCAGGTCAGGGGCCCAGGGCCGGCCCCTGACCTGCGGGGCCGGACTGGCCATCGGGCACTTCTGACAAATGCCAGAAGAGCCGGTGCCAGTAGTGGGCCACCCGCTGTACTGTTCCCCCCCGCCCCCCGCCAGTCCCGCCGCCGCATTTAACTATACCGGCGTCTATGACACCGGTATAGTTCAATGCAATGATGTCGGAGAGAGCGTCACCTGACGCTCACTCTCCCATCATTCCCCGCTCTGCCTCTGACAGTACACTGCGGGTGCGCGATGACGTCATATCATCGCGCACCTGCTGTGTCCTGCGCAGACTGCAGCCACCGAGACAGGAGCAGGGACGAGCAGCGCGGGCAAAAGGAAAGGTGAGGAGAGTGTTTATTTTTTCTTTTTAACCGGACTGTGGGGCCATTATCGGGGTGGTGGGATGAGATGTGGGCTGTGCTCTATATACCCCTGTGCGGGCTGTGCTGTATATACCCCTGTGCCGGCTGTGCTGTATACATCCCTGTGCGGGCTGTGCTGTATATACCCGTGCTGGCTGTGCTCTATATACCCCAGTGCGGGCTGTGCTGTATATATCCCTGTGCGGGCTGTGCTGGATATACCACTGTGCGGGCTGTGCTCTATATACCACTGTGCGGGCTGTGCTCTATATACCACTGTGCGGGCTGTGCTGGATATACCACTGTGCGGGCTGTGCTGGATATACCACTGTGCGGGCTGTGCTGGATATACCACTGTGCGGGCTGTGCTGGATATACCACTGTGTGGGCTGTGCTGGATATACCACTGTGCGGGCTGTGCTGGCACCCAACACCATGTTGCAGTGCAGGAGATTCCTGCAACAGTCCGAGGCGTATCTAGGGGAATGTGGGGGGGGGGCATTTGGAAGTTCGCACCGGGGCCCATAGCTTTGTAGTTACGCCACTGGTCGGTGCAAATGACAGTCAGCCTAATAAAAGTCATCACCCGTTAGATTATACATCGAATTTTATTGAATAAACCTCCCAATGATAACAGTATAATCTCTAAAATGAATAAAAACTCAAAATGCACTGTTCCAAATTATTAGGCACAGTAGAATTTCTAAACATCCTAACAGGCCAAGTTACATGTTAACATAGGAACCCGTCTTTGATATCACCCTCACAATTCTTGCATCCATAGAACTTGTGAGTTTTTGGAGAGTTTCTGCTTGTATTTCTTAGCATGATGTCAGAATAGCTTCCCAGAGCTGCTGTTTTGATGTGAACAGCCTCCCACCCTCATAGATCTTTTGCTTGATGATAATCCAAAGGTTCTCTATAGGGTTGAGGTCAGGGGAAGATGATGGCCACACCATGAGTTTATCTCCTTTTATGCCCATAGCAGCCAATGACTCAGATGTATTCTTTGCAGCATGACAGCATGAGATAGTGCATTGTCATGCATGAAGATGCTTCTGCTCCTGAAGGCACGTTTCTGCCTTTTTTTACCATGGAAGAAAGTTGTCAGTCAGAAACTCTATACACTTTGCAGAGGTTATTTTCACACCTTCAGGAACTTTAAAGGGCCCTACCAGTTGTTCTGGACCAAAACATGACTCCTCAACCTCCTTGCTGACGTCGCAGCCTTGTTGGGACATGGTGACCATCCAGTACTCCATCCATCTGGACCATCCAGGGTTGCTCGACACTCATCAGTAAACAAGACTGCTTGAAAAATAGTCTTCATATATGTCTGGGCCCACTGCAACCATTTCTGCTTGTGATCACTGTTTAGGGGTGGCCGAATAGTAGGTTTATGCACCAAAGCAAGCCTTTGAAGGATCCTTGTTGTGAACTGTGTTTCTGGGCTCCCTCTGGTGGTCACTAACGGTATTGTGTTAGGTATGTCTTGTTGCAGGCCTGAGCTCCAGCTGTGTCGTTAAGCAGCGGGTGTTTCCTATTTGAGTCTCCTCTGGACTCAGTCTCTTGCCTGGCATCATTGTATCCAGACCTATTTGGTCTTCTCTGGATTCCTTTCAGTCTGCCTCATGCAAGAAATGCTAAGTCTGTTTTGTACAATTTGGATCGTTTGCATTATTCAGTGTTTTTGTCCAGCTTGCTTTACATTTGATTTTTGACTCGCTGGAAGCTCTAGGGGGCTGATATTCTCCCTCCACACCGTCAGTCGATGTGGGGGTTCTTGAATGTTCAGCGTGGATGTTTTGTAGGGTTTTCTGCTAACCGCATAGTCCACTATCTATTTTCTGCTATCTAGACTATTGGGCCTCACTTTGCTGAATCTAGTTCATCTCTACGTTTGTGTTTTCCTCTTGCCTCACCGATATTATTTGTTGGGGGCTTTCTATATCTTTGGGGTTCAATTTCTCTGGAGGCAAGCGAGGTCTTATTTTTTCCCTTTAGGGGTAGTCAGTTCTCCGGCTGGCTCGAGACGTCTAGAACCAACGTAGGCACGTTCACCGGCTACTTTTAGTTGTTTGTGTCAGGATCAGGTATGCGGTTAGCCCAGTATCCACCTCCCTAGAGCAGTATTTATATTTTTGCTATCTTGCCGGAATATCAGAGATCCTCTGCCATTGGGATCATAACAGATCCTACACCTTGAGGTTTGAGGGACTCCAGAGGCACCAGCAACTTCAAATAACTTTTTGCTGCTTTGTAATGGTATTTTGGCAGCTGCTCTCTTAATTCAATGAATTTGTCTGGCAGAAACCTTCCTCAATATGCCTTTATCTGCATGAACTCTGTTTCAGTCATACATTTCTTCATAGTATGATGATCACTCCTAAGTTTTCGTGAAATATCTAATGTTTTCAAACCTTGTCCAAGGCATTGCACTATTTAACACTTTTAAGCAGCAGAGAGATCCTTTTTATTTCCCATATTGCTTGAAACCTGTGGCCTGCTCAATAATGTGGAACATCATTTTTAAGTAGTTTTCCTTTCATTAGAATCACCTGGAAAACTAATTATCACATGTATTTAAGATTGATTTCAGTGATCCATTGAGCCCTGAGACACAATACCATCCATGAGTTTATTTGAAAAACAAAACGATTAAATCTTTATGACACTTAAATCCAATTTGCATAATAATTTGGAACACAGTGTAGTATATCATCCAACTTTCCACACAGACATACCTCTACTCCTAGCTTCCACTTGGTATGTTCATGCACCCAGCTCTCCAGCCTGCTCTCCTG
This sequence comes from Ranitomeya variabilis, assembly GCF_051348905.1. Taxonomy (NCBI): domain Eukaryota; kingdom Metazoa; phylum Chordata; class Amphibia; order Anura; family Dendrobatidae; genus Ranitomeya; species Ranitomeya variabilis. Next base: position 156,276,069 of record NC_135237.1, on the reverse strand, counting down.
CCTTGTCTGTCTATGAAGTGCATATAGTATATCATCCATCTTTCCACACAGACTTACCTCTACTCCTAGCTTTCACTTGGTATGTCTTTCAACTAACCCCAGTTTTACCCATCCCCCCTCCACCTGTGTTATTTATTACCTTGTTTACTCTGGCTTTATTATATGCATCTGGTCCACCCCTAGTTCTCTGACCAAGATGAACAGAGACCACTTCTCTCTGCTTCACACCTGAATGCACTTAGTTGTACGTATATTGCATAGCACAAGTCTGCAATGTGATTCAAATAAGTGTATCCTAGAAGTGTGAAGATTAATGTAGAATTAAAACCAGAATAAGTGTGTCCCAGAAGTGTGAAAATTAATGTAGAATTACAACCAGAATTGGAACTGAAGGTAACTGGCCAGTCACTGTAAACAATGTTTCTGTTTGTTTTCACTTTCACCCCTATAATCCTTCACTTTCTGCTAACTCCCCTAATCACTAAACCTAGCAAGGAACTGTTCATCTCTTCTTCAATCCTCCCAATCCATCTCACCTTCTCCTCAGAACTGTTCCTCAACATACAATCCTGTCTCCAAACACAGACAGCCACCTCATGCCCTCTCCTGCTCCCACCTGCTAACACTTTCTCTGCTGGTGATATCTCTCCAAATTCTGGTCCTCCTCACCACATCCCCACAGTCAGTTCTTCCTCCCATCTACGCTCTATCACAAATTTCCGTAACCTCTCTAACCTTATACCCATTTGCCCAGCCCCCACTTCCCCAGTCCCACTAACAGGAGCTCTATGGAAAGCTCGTTCTGTCTGCAACAAACTTTCCTGCATCCATGATCTTTTTATTACTAACGAACTCTCCTTCCTCGCCATCACCGAAACCTGGCTCACCCCTTCTGACACAGCCTCTCCTGCTGCACTTTCGTGTGGTGGTTCCGCCATTCTCACACACCCCGCCCCAGGAGCAAGCATGGTGGAGGAGTTGGTTTTCTCCTGTCAGATAACTGCTCCTTCACCCCAATCCCACTTCCACCCTGTTACCCTCCCTTCCTTTGAGTTGCACTCTGTGCGCATCTACTCCCCCTCCAACTGGCTGTTATTTACCGCCCCCAGGGCCAGTCACCACCTTCTTTGACCACTTCACCACCTGGCTACTTCATTTCCTTTCTACGGACATCCTCACTATCATCATGGGCGACTTCAACATCCCCTTTGATACTTCCCTCTCAGCATCCACTAAACTTCTATCTCTAACTTCCTCCTTCGGCCTCACTCAATGGTCTTATGCAGCCACTCACAAAGATGGTCACACACTGGACCTCATCTTCACCCGCCTCTGCTCCCTATCTAACCTCTCTAACTCACCTCTTCCTCTTTCTGACCACAATCTACGCACATGCTCTTCTCTCTCCACGCCTTGCCTACAATCCCCACCCCACAAACTTGCACACCCTCGCAGAAATCTTAAACACCTTGATCTACACTCACTCTCTGAATCCCTCCTCCCTCTCACAGATATAAGTTCCCTACACAATGCGGATGATGCTGCCCCTCTATATAACACCACAATAAGCTGTAGCTTTGGAATCTCTTGCCCATCTCACACATACCAAAGCTCACAAAATCAACAGACAGCCCGGGCACACCAGCCTGACCAAAGAACTGATGCGAGCTTCCAGGACTGCTGAGAGCAGGTGGAAAAGATCCTACTCCAACGAGCACTTCATCGCATTCAAACAGTCCCTCACTACTTTCAAGACCACACTCACCACAGCAAAACAAACCTACTTCTCATCTCTCATATACCCCCTGTCTCACAGCCCTAAAAAGTTATTCAACACCTTCAATTCTCTCCTCCATCCCCCAGCACCTCCTCCCTCCCCACTCATCTCAGCTGAAGACTTTGCCACATTTTTCAAGCAGAAGATTGAGAACATCAGAGACAGTTTTAGCGAACAGTTTTTGTAGAACAAGTTGTTGTACTTATTGGTACCATTTTCGGGCACATGACATATTTTGATCGCTTTCTATTCTGATTTCTGGGAGGCAGAATGAACAAAAAACAGCAATTCATGAATTTTTTTGGGAGGGTTTATTTTATGTTTCACTTTTTGTAAAATTGATAAGGAAGCTTTATTCTTCGGACCAGTATGATTATAGCAATACCTCAAGTATGTATTTTTCATGGTTTAGCGTCTTTACACAGTATAAACTTTTATATAAAAATAAATATTTTAGAATCGTTATATTCTGAAAGCTATACCTTTTTAATTTTTGCGCTGATGGAGATGTTTCGCAAAAAACAAGCCACCATACAAGATAACATTTTCAGCTTTTATCTACATTCGTCTTTTTGATCGCGTTTTATTCCACTTTTTTTTTTTTTTTTTGCAGTGTTCACTGAAGGTGTTAACTAGTATGAGCGTTATAGATCGAGACATTCCAGAACCGGCAATACCAAATGTGTACTCTTTTTGTTTGTTTTTTTTTTTTACATAAAAATATACATTTATTGGTGTTATATTGTTTTCATTTTTTTTTTTTACACTATTTTTACTTAGTCTCTCTATGGGACTTTCACTTTTTTCACTTTGATAACAGGTATAGTGCATTGCAATGCATTATACCTGTGCAGAATGCTTCTTAGACCATGCTCTGAGCATGATATAAACAGCTTTCCGTAGCTTGGTGACCTGGGGTCATCATGGCAAATGATCGGGGCCCTGTGATGACATAGCTGTGGTGCCGATCTGAAGGCAGAGTGAGCTCCCTTCCTGCCACCTAAATGTTGCCGTCTTTTTGGATAGCAGCATATAGGGGGTTAAACAGCCAGAGGTGGTGCTGGAACTGTGAATGGCTGTTTGTCCAGGAGCTCGATACTGCTAATGGCCGTGCTCCTGCACGAATAGCCGTGCTCCTGCATGAATAGCCGTGCTCTTGCATGAATAGCTATTCACGGTGTCAGCACTGACCCTGCTGTAATTGGGCAGGAGGTGCTGACACAGTGGGAGATTTCCACTTTTAAGGCACATCAGGGGCTCTTGATACGAGAAACCAGCAGACCATTCCATCACAGTCTGCTTTCCAAAACGTCAATCTTCCTTTTTCTGAGCCCTGCTGTGAGCCCAAACAATAGTTTACACACACATATGGGGTACCTGCGTACTCAGAAGAAATTGCACAATATATTTTGGAGTCTATTTTCTCTGGCTATCCTTGTGAAAATAAAAAAAAATTGGGCTAAAGTAACATTTTTGTGGGAAAGCACTTGTGAAGCACCTGAGGGTTGAAGGTGCTCCCCACACATTAGTTAAGTTCCCTGTGGGGTCTAGTTTCCAAAAGGGTGTCACTTGTGGGGGGTTCCACTGTTTAGGCACATCAGGAGCTCTCCTATCGAAACATGGCATTCGCTAATTATTTCAGCAAATTTTGCATTCAAAAAGTCAAATAGCGCTCCTTCCCTTCCGAGCCCTGTTGTGTTCCCAAATAGTAGTTTTTCCTGTTACCCTTGCAAAAATAAATTAGTGTGACAAAAAGTTAAATGCTAATTTTTTCCTTCCCCATTCCAAAATTCCCTGTACCTTGAGGGGTGCAGTTTTTAGAATGGTGTCACTTTTGGGCATTTTCTATCATATGGGCCCCTCAAAGTCACTTCAAATCACGAAAAAAAAAATGGTTTTGCACATTTTGTTGAAAAAATGAGAATTTACTTGTCAACTTTTAACCCTTCAAACTTCCTAACAAAAGCAAATTATGTTTCAAAAATTGTGCCTATGTAAAGTTGACATATGGGAAATGTTATTTACTAACTATTTTGTGTGATATAATTCTCTGATTTCAGGGCATAAAAATTAAAAGTTAGTTTTTTTCACAAATAAACTCAAGTTATGTTGAAGGCTCTTTACCACTATAATAAAGTACAATATGTCATGAAAAAAAAAAACAATCTCAGAATCAGTGGGATACGTTGAAGCGTTCCTGTGTTGTTACCTCATAAGCTGAAAGTGCGCAAAATTGTAAAATTTTGCCTGGTCTTGAAGGTGCAAACTGCCTTGGGGGGTAAAGGGGCTCATTTGCATTTGAAGTATTTAAATTGAATTTGAGGCAAAACAACTTTTTGTTGAAAATTCATCCAATTAGAATTTTAAAAGATAAACTAGGAGAGATTTCCAAATCATTGCGTTTTTGATTTTTATACATTATAAACAGCATCTAAACTTTTTGGGAATTGGTGTTGTAAAAAATATACATAGTAAAACATTATTTTACTACTCATTTTCATGTTGGCAGCATAGAATCAGTGAACACTTGAGAACCACCAAAAAGATTTTAAAACTTTTGCGAATATTGCAATAGAGTAGGACAATGGTATAACATTAGGAAGTGGCTGCTGTAATGTGGAGGATTTAGCAGCCACGTGAATGATAGGTGGGATGTCACCACTGCCAGATCAGCTGGATCCACCAGAATGGTTGGGGATTCAAGCTGTGAGTAATGGCTAAACAAAACAAGGCATTACATGATCAGTGACACCTACAGAGTTTCATGAAATTCCGTGCATTTTTAATAATTTATGAAAAACACACAAAAAAACAAACAAAACAGAATTGGCTGAATTACATCTGAACTAAGTGCATCTACTGTAGATATGACACACAGAACAATGTGATTTCTATAGCAAAATGCCTTTTCACGAACAAAAGACTTTGAAACAAAATATTTCATACATACTGCAGCTTTGGTCCCAGAGAGCCTAGTTTTACCTTTCTTTATTACGGCATTTTACAAATTCTCACTCATGGGCTAATGTGTCGGTAGAAAATGGAGAGGTTCTTATTAAAATGGCACCCACCATAACATTCTGTAATGAATGTAACTACTGAACAGTGGGGGATTATACATGAAGCTACATTAGCTGTGTCTGCCTTTGCTGCGTGTCATAGAATATGACAGAATAGAGGGAGAGCTCCTGTCAGTGAAGAGCTAAAGCTTTCCCAAAGTCCATCAGACGTCTGCATCTTCATGCAAATTTCCATCAGCTTACACAAAGTAATTTAAAGCTTTGCTGAACAATTGTCTATATAATACGCAAGAAGGAGCATTATTTTCTAAATGTGTTGATGCCAAATTCTGGTATGTTCTTTTCAAGATTAAGCTACATTCATATCATTCGTTTCATCTTTCAATTGCTTGTCTATGTGCTGTAATAAAAGCCTCCTCTTGAAAAACAACATTATACAATATACCAAGAAAGGGTTAAAAACACCTTCTGTGGTGTTAAGCCTGCATTACAGTATGCAATTTTTGTGTGAGTCTACTCATTGCCCATTTTTTTTCATTTACATAGTACTTAGTAAAGTCATGTTATGTTTAAATGCAAATCTACCTTTATATTTTCCAATTCTTGCTGCATACCGTTTTCTTTCATATGCAAATGAGAAGTGCTTTGGGCGTGACCAAGCACTTCCTGACCACTTATCTTCTGAGGTGGTATCCCACCTGGCACCAGCATCATTAACTAATTGATAGCTCACTATCTGATTTCCTTACCTAGTGCCTAATGTCAAATAGTGAGCAGAGATGAGCGAACCCAAACTGTACAGTTCGGGGATCGTAGCGGACACCTAGTGTCTGGTGCAGAATTCCAAACATGGAGTTCTCCTGGAAGTCCGTTTTACAGTTCGGGGAGGAGGGAAGTGGGAGAAGGGGTGAGAGAGAGGAAGAAGGATAGTGAAAGAGAGAGGAAGAGAGAGAAAGATTTTTCAGCTCCAAAGTTCAGGTCCCTATGGATTTCAATTTTTGGTACAGTTCTGGTACCGGAACCAAACTTTGGAATAAAGTTTGTTCAAACCCAACTAATGGATCTGCTCATCCTCAATAGTGATCTGTGAATCAAATTAAAGTTGCTGGTGCTGGGTGTGGAAACTACACGTGGAGGAAGTGGCTTGGGAACTGTTCTTTTATCATGAGAGTGGAGCGCCCCCACTGCAGCAGGGCCGAGGGGCACCCGGTACCGGGCCTCTGTGTCTCAGTTCTGGGGTTGTCACGGTGGCTAGGCCCGGTCCGTGACCCTGCTGAGGGGCGTCCAATGAAGGTGGAGAGTGATAATGTTGTGGTGTGGTGCAGGTCGCGGTGAATAACGAGGACACCAGGTTGCAGTCTCTTTACCTCTTTACTGAAGGCTTCAGGATCCTCAGTCCAGAATACGGTTAACCAGGCTACCTGAGTCCGGCCGGTCCGATGGCACCTCCAGAGTTCCCTTTGCAGGTGGAAATTGGTGCCTACCTTCTAGCGCTTGTGTGTTGTGGTCCTCCCCTGCTGGGCTTACGGGATAGTCCCCACAACTGTTGTGTCTGTTTCTGAAGTTCCCTCACAACTCGATTATGATGTTCTTCTTCGTCCCCCCAGATGATATGGCTAGGACGCACCCGTATGACGGGTAGGCTCGGAGCTCTTCCGGGACCCTAGTGTTGCCCCTCTCCAACTGTTGCCCCCTATGTCTTCTTAGGTGATATGAGTGAGACAGCCCACCTAAAACTGACTGTCCTGCCGTAGGTTTGAAGTAAGGCCTGGAGCTCAATACTTCCTCGGCGTTTCCGGCCACCGGCTACGCCCCTCAGTAGAATGTTGCCTCGTCTTACAGCACGACTCCTACTGGTGATTCTCCTTGTTGCATTGATCTCGTTTCTCACTCAGCACAATAAACCTCGCTTCTTGTCCTTCTTTGGGGTACCGCCGCGATGAAGTGCAGGCGCGGTCCCGTAACGTTCTTTCTGTTCGCTAGGCCTCTGTCAGGATCCCACCCCTGACAGGGACCCCCCTGAATCTTCCCCTGCAACACCCTCTGCTACAGGATGTTGCCTGGTTCCAACCCAGTCAGCTTCTGACTAACGTCCTACCTAACCCCCAGTTTTACCAGATTGTGAGGAGTGGCCTAATACATAGCACCCTTAGCTCCCCCTGGAGGCCAGACTGTGAAGTGTATTGGTGTCTGTGATACCTGTTCAGGTGAACTCCTTCAGTGCCATCAGACATACCATAGTCCCCCTTAGCGGCGGAGCATCAGTACTGCAACGACCAGGACTCTGGGGCGCTGCAAGAGCACTTAACATCTCATTTGCAAATGAATCAAAATAATAATTGCCTGAAAATAGATAGAAGATATAAAGATGTCCATGAATTTACAGTATACATCAAAGACCTGCATACCCATGCATGCTATCTGAGTGGATTGATCGTAATGACAGTGAAGTTCACTGTGAAGCTCAAGTCTAGAGGAATATGTGCAAACTTTGGTTAATGGGCTGTCCAAAGTTAGAGAAACATAACTTCTTTGTTCCAAAAATCCAACTCCAACTGGGGCCAAGCGTTGTGTGTGATATTGCATCTTAGTGCCATTGAAGTGAAAGGGAATGAGCTGCAATACATAGCACAACCAGCAGACAAACAACAGCCAGGTTTAAAGAAGATACATAACTAAAGTTTCAAAGCTTCTGACCTCTAGTTTTCACACTATTATATATTTTGTAAGGTTTGAAACAAGAAACAGAGATAATAAGCAGCAGTCAAGGGAAATGTTAATGGATTTAAGTTTGTGACTATTAAAAAAAAAAAAAAAAAGAGCTTGCCTTCAAAGGGACTCTCACTGAATATCGTAAGTGATACAAGTATGATTGCTGAGGGTCAGACGACTCCATTCACTGTCCAACAGTCAATGATGAAGAGATTATTGCACACCATTGCTCTATTCACACTGGGAAATCGAGGACTCCTGTCCTCTTGATCTTTGGGTGTCACTGCAGTTGTACTCCCATCAATTATACATTTTTCGCTAAAGGTCCATTTACACTGCAATATTATTGTATATAAACATTTTAGGATAATCTTGCAGTCCAGAAAGGCTGCCTATCACCTAGCGAATGAGCAAAATGCTATTATGTGCTGCACAAAAGAAGATTGTTCTCAGCAGTGCATTGTTCTATGTAAACAAGACTTGAAGTGCTGAGAACAATGGCAAACTATGAACAATCCATTACAGAACTTTCAGTGCATCTGCAGAGATCTTCATGTGAAAACAGGCTATTAAATAATCCCAAATCAGAAAACAAGTAGTTGATCATCAGTCATTAATTGTCACCGATAACTTTGTGTAAATGGATCCTTATCTTGTGGGTAGTTGACAAATGTATTTACATGAAAACATCTTTAAGTTTCTTTGTACAACTTAAAAGAGTGTTTGGATCTGATAGTTTATAGGTTCAGAGGTCTTAAAGTTATTTCCATATTTAGAAGGTATCAACTATGCATAAGATAGCTGATAACTTACTGATCGGTGGAGGTCCGACCGCTGGAGCTCACATCCAGAGAAAGGGCATCTGAATTGCTCTGCTTGAGTATTATGGTGGCCAGACAAGTGTACTATTGCTCTTTTCATTCTCTATAGGACTGCCAGAAAAAGCACTCAGTTGTACTCGGCAGTCCCAATGAGAATGCATGGAGTGGTGGTTTCAGAGCTTCATTCTCGGAATGAGTGGGGTGGTAGATAGGTGATACCTTCTACTGTAAATCACAAACCATCAGAATGACATGTTAGACAACGCAGGACCACATTTTGAAATCCATGGCAATGCATCATAAGAGTTTGTCCTGCCAGTGCCACATTTCATATAGATAGCTTTGATGGATGAGATACATGAAATGCATAGAGATCTAGGAGGTTATCCAGTGGAGAAGTAGTCAGAATTATAATTTTAGCTTAGCTTTTACATATCATTAATACACGAAAATTAGGTGTTAATCTGTCTTATACATCATTTAAAAATAATCATGGGCAGCCTCTCCCACATTGTACTCAATATCTCAAATTGACATCTGCCTTAAATTATGCATTAAAAGGACAATTGTCATCAGACTTGTGGCTTCAAGCAGTGTCAGCTCTTACATGACTCCTTTCTAATAAAAACGATAAAAATTGGGGTTCAGAAAGTTAATAATGTTCCATACCACATTACTTTCATTTTAATACAGTTCAGATCTACTTTATAACTCATAATTTCACTAATAACACCCCAGGCTTTTAAAGAAAATGAAGTTGCTGTCATTGCTATGCCAAAATTTATAAATGCTGATAGTTTAAGTACAACTGTAGTAAAGTCAACTCCTACATCTCTGTATTAGAACCTGACGTGGGGAGAGCTAAATTCAGTTCAGTATAATGTAAAAGACAAGCCTCATTACCTCCTGGACATCTTCTCATTTCTTGGTCATAAATCCTATTACCGTGTATTACAAACTGCCATAAAAATCAGAGATAAAATATAATTTATGCTCAGTGTACAGAAGCTAATGTTTTCCCACTCCTGAGAAGCAGGGTACCAGAAAATGAGAAAGTAGGTATGCAAACCCAAAGCTATTTATATTGATAGAGTATAAAGTACATGATAAACAGAGGAGGGAGAGCCGAGTCCTTATAAGATGGTATCCGGCTTCAATTTGGAACAGGAATTACGTGTCTGATCCCCTCAGAGATAACAAAAATAGCCAAGAGAATGTATTATACACAATTAAAACATAACTTTTACTTATACTGATATAAAATAGTTTTATGGATAATAGACATAAAGTGCAAAGAGTGCTCAAATAACCAGTGCTCAATAAAAAAAATGGTTTTATCTCACCAAATCAGTCGTTTTTTTCTCCTCTCTTTTTGTCAGGAGCACTATTACAAACAGGGGGGAGGGGGAATTTTTGTTTACTGTACTACCCCGGTCGTGCCCCTGTATTGCTCCTGCCCTGACAAGGGCAGTTCCCAAGTCAGGCTAAATAATTGTCCCCACCATGAAATAGATAAGTATCCCTACGCGTTTCCTCTCCCATAGGGGAGATTCATCAGGGGAATATAAAAGTATAAATTGTGGGATCTGCGGTTTTTAGAGAGAGGGCCCCTCCATCGGGAAATGGGCTCCTATATGTCCTGTGCACCTGTTTCTAGGTATGGACTAATGGTAAGGAGAGAGATAACCTCAGAGATAACCTCGATGTGCAATGCACAGGATTCACTACTACTAAGATGAACGTATCTCAGGAGTACCATTGAAGTACTAAACAAATACCAAGTTCAAGGACTTTTTTTTTAATAATTTCTTAAAGGGAAGCTGTTTGCAAATTTTCCCTTTGGATGTACTAGTGTGGAACCCCAGGAGTCCAAGTACCACAGTGGTATTGCCTTCCTCTCAGGGAGGGTGATGCCATGCCTGGAAATGAGGAGGATCCCTTTAACAGATAACCTTTACATTCCACAATTTCTGACTCGAGGCCAGAAGGGGGAGCTCTAGACCCGGTTTCAGGGGAACTTCCCTATATATGTTCTGGCTTGGGAGAGGAGTGAGATTAGTCTGTAGCAGACAGTGAAGGAGGAAGGAGCAGAGGAGAAGTGAGGAGCTGGAGGGGAGCTGCGACTGGGCTCCCTCCACGCTTGAGCGCAGGAGCCAGACACCGGAAGTCCGAGGCTGAGTGGGACTGTATGCCCCACAGCAGATCCAGAGGGCAGAAGATTGAAAGTTACTTGCCCACAACTACACCCGAAGGCACAGCAGCATACAGAGCCCGGAGTCACAGTAAATAGACACCTGTAAGAAGGCTCACGCTGCCTGCCATGCGGGTACTCTCCTAGGACACAGAGAAAGAGGACCTTGTAAGAAGCCATAGGCAGCAAGGAACACACCTAACAGTGCAACAAGGAAGGCTCCTAAACCAACCTGGCTAAGCGGATCCCTAATCATTTACAGGCTGCCTGGACCTCACCATCCCGTTACCAGTACCCTGGACTGTGGCTTTCCACCACCAGTAAAAGGTAAAGAGACTGCAACCATGTGCCCTCTGATTCTTTCTGGCACCATACTATTGACTATCTTTGCCTGCTACACCGGGAGCCCTGGGATCTGGCTTCTCCTGTGGGAAGCCATACCACCCCTGCTGCAGTACCATCATTCCCTGTGGACCCCTTTAAGCAGCGCCAGTCATCCCTGACCGAATACCACAGGTGGCGTCACAAACACTCTTTATTCAAATAACCCCATTAAAGACCTTCCCTTTTACTTGGACGCTCTGGGCCATGGACCAGGTCACTGCCACCGTGACCACCCCTTTAACGACCACCGGACCTGGCCCGAGTACCCCAGGGTCCTAGCAGGCGCTCCACTAGTATGGTTGTGTAGATGTTTGTTTTCCACTAATAAAAAAGATATGTTTTTAAAGAGATCTAATATGACAATCATGAGAAATGTAGTATAAACTATGCACAAATCAGTCTGGAAATGGACTAGGCATGTTGATGCACTTGAAGTGTTTTTTTTTTTCCTTAAGTGCAAAGTTGTGCATATTGTTTTCATAATACTGTGTTTGTGGGTCTTTGGGACCATTAGTCTGTGTCTGGTGGTCTTTGGGGGCCATCATCCTATTTGCGGGAGGCTTTAGGTGCCATCATACTACATGTGGGTGGGGTTTAGGGGGCCATCATAGTGAGTGGCGGTAGTGACCTCATACTGTGTGGGGGACAACTGTGGAGGCAATTATACATTGTATGGAAGGCTGTGGGGGGATGGCTGTATCTGATACTGTGTGAGGGAAATGCAATGGTGGGACAGGGAGCTGTCATCTGAGATTAGTTACAATGACGGCACTTGAGCGTGCCTGCTGTATATAGCCTGAGTACGACAGAACAAACAATTTGGAAAGGGGAGTATGATTCCTGTCTAAAAGCTGTTGAAGCCGTCATACTGTGTGGCGTGCTGTTGGAGGCATCATACTATATACGGCAGAACTAAAAGATAGCATATTAAAGTGCCAAGATGTCTACTGTAAAAATAACTGGTTCAGTACAGGTTAGCTATAACAAATAGAAAAAATTGTACGCCAGAATCATGTATACTGAAAATAAAACAACTTTTATTAACTACAGAATTATACAAAATACTATGTTAAACAGATAAAAAGTGGGAAACCACAGAATGGAACCACAATCCCACATATAGTATGTACAAGGAGGCAGGTCAAAGTGACAAGTGATAAAGATCAATAACAACTGTGTTGCAGAGTGCCGATGCGCATTTCGGCGTATTGTCTTCTTCCTCAGAAATGTGCATTGGGGATCAGCAACACAATCCCACTGGAGTCATTTGGTTTTCCCTATACATATCCCTGTTGTTTTGTTGCACTTTTAGATTGTTATATCTTTATTGATCTTTATCACTTGCTCACATGGTTTGTGTTTGATGCGATTTGAAGGATTTGACCGTTTACCATCAGGAAATACTGAATAGTCACGTGAGGTTTTTTATTTCTTCATCTTGTGCTATTCCCAGTAGACTAAAATACTTGTTCACATGGTATGTCACTGACTCTACATAATGTATGTGACTGTTCATTTACCATCAGGGAATAATATTTAGACTTTGTGTACAATATAGACATTTATGCACTTTGACCTGCCTCTTAGTACATACTATATGTTAGATTATGAGATTATGGTGCCATTCTGTTGTTTCCCAGTTTTTAACTGTTTTTTTTTTAACATTTAGTATTTAGTTCTGTAATTAATAAAATCTGTTGTATTTTTTAATATACATGGTGTACAATTCTCTCTATTTGAGTTTCATACTGTGCAAAGGTGGCAAACTGTGGAAGTAGCATACTGTGTATAAGGGGAGCTGTGGGGTATAGTACTGTGTGTGGGGGGCAAGATATTTTGTGGGGACGACTTCACACTGTGTGTGGAAGCTGCTGGAGCATCATAATGTGGGTGAGGGGACTGTTGGTACATCTATATTTATTACATATGCATGAAGCTGAATAATATTAAAATGATTTATGGCTTTTTTTTAATAAAAAACAATAAAAAATATGGTTTTGATTAGCCGGTTCAGGCCTCCATAACAGTCACGGTGTTTCATGAGGCCTCTTGGTACACTTAATTGCTTACCCCCGATGTTCATCATTGGGCGGTCCATGTCTTGAGGCCCTCTTTGATTGTGCAAACCAAGGAGCAAAAATGCTAATTTTATCTTAGAGTGCCTGCAGACCCATAGACTTTCTACTGAACCCATACACCATTCTGAGAAGTGGAGTACTTCTGCCCCTTGGTTTGTGTGATTAATGTGAGTCTAAACACCGGCAACCCCACTGATGAACAGTAATAAAAAGTGGTTATAATCCCTCAGCACTTATTTAAAATTTTGTTAGCTTTTAAAAAAAAAGTCAGTTGTCAGACAATTTATCTCTAAGTCAGAAACTTGGGACATTCATGGACAGCTTAAAGAGCATCTGACAGCTTACTGCACAGGGACATTCCCCAAGGGATCAGACTACAGCAGGAGGGAATTGAGTAGAGAGCTGAAGTGACAACTCACGGAAATGGACTGAAAAGAAAGGGTGGCTTTGAAAGGAGGGGCTTAAAAGTTGGGAAATATGGCATACTTATTTTCCCAGCTGCCACTCAAGTGGACTGGGGCTGCCCATTACTTGGCAGAAGGGCATGAGGGCAATAGCACAGTTGTGTAAAGTAGGCACATACTTTTTTTTGAAAGACGGATAAATCTGTAAATAAAAGTCTAGGCAAATTATAATTCTTTGAGATCTACCCAGTCACAAATTTACACTTACCTTCCCTACCAGAGTTATTTCCTTCACAACTTTATGAACAGCAGCTATTTGGTAAGACGTCTAAGGAGAAGCATCTCAATAATGGCAGTAAGCAGATAAGTGAAACTAGGTTGTAGTATAACATTAAATATGATTTTACAGCTTTTTTTTTTACGGAGTTACACTTTGAAAAAGGTTTTCACCCGAGTTACTTTCAGCTACTAAAATGTTTCTTCAGCCATTAGTAAACATCTGTTTCTCTCGCTGTTTTTGGAATATAAATCACAGGGAAAGAGCAACAGCACGGTTTTAATAGGGGTTGTTACCAAGATTTTAGAAACTGAATGGTAAATCCGCATTTTCCTGCAGTGATACATGATAGACCCAATGTTAGCACCATAGCAATCCTTATATTTGACTAATGGGTGTCATACATGGAGTAAAGTTTAAGAGGCACATTTATAGGCATATCAGTTTTCATGTTAGCCAATATGATCTAACATTTATATCAATCATTTATTAAACTAATGATGTTCTGAAAATATTATGCTGCTTTTCGAATAAGTAATACCATTAAATTTCTTGGTCGTGCCTGCTATCATCGATCACGGAGAGTACGTGTGAACTGCTGCATGTTGGTGCCATCGTACCCGCCTTAGGTATCTATGGCTCATTAGTCCCTCAGCTGAATATACAAGGTTAACTTTTAAAGAAATAGTTTTCAGCACAAGAGATTTATTAAGCTGGTACATCGTGTTACTTGTACCAGTTACATTGTCATCTGACTGGTAAATGAGAGTCTGGGAAATGACATTCAAGGTGACATGTTTTCTGAAATTTCCAATATAATAAAAAAGAATGAGAACATTATGAAAGCTTCATTGTTTATTACCCTCACTGAAGTACAAAAAAAAATCAATAGTTTCAGCAGACTCATATTTATAGATGCATTTTGGTCAGTCTTAACAATAACTATTCTGAATTTTTGCAGATGATGAAAATAGCCTTAGGCTGGTTTCACACTTGCGTTTTTGTCTGCATGCGTTTTTAAAAAAAACGCATGTGTGAAAAACGCATGTAAACGCGGTAAAACGCATGCGTTTTTTAGACGCATGCGTTTTTATAGAAAAACACAAGAAAACACAAGAAAACACAAGAAAAAACAAGAAAACCCTAACCCTACCCCTACCCCTAACCCTAAACGTGACTGAAATACGTGGCACTGAAATACGTGCAACTGAAATACGTGGTACTTAAATACGTGGCACTCAAATACGTGGCACTTAAATACGTGGCACTTAAATACGTGGCACGTGGCATACGTGGCACTGAAATATGTGGCACGTGGCACTTAAATACGTGGCACGTAAATATGTGGCACGTGGCACTTTAATACGTGGCACGTGGCACTTAAATACGTGGCACGTGGCATACGTGGCACTTTAATACGTGGCACGTGGCACTTTAATACGTGGCACGTGGCACTTTAATACGTGGCACGTGGCACTTTAATACGTGGCACGTGGCACTTAAATATGTGCCACGTGGCACTTAAAGTGCCACGTGCCACATATTTAAGTGCCACGTGCCACGTATTAAAGTGCCACGTGCCACGTATTAAAGTGCCACGTATTAAAGTGCCACGTGCCACGTATTTCAGTGCCACGTATGCCACGTGCCACGTATTTAAGTGCCACGTGCCACGTATTAAAGTGCCACGTGCCACATATTTAAGTGCCACGTGCCACGTATTTAAGTGCCACGTGGCACATATTTAAGTGCCACGTGCCACGTATTAAATATGTGGCACGTGGCACTGAAATACGTGATACGTGGCACTTAAATACGTGGCAATATGACTGTCAGAAAATGTTCATTAAACGGTTAGGGGTGAGGTTAGGGGTAGAGTTAGGGTTAGGGTTTAGATCCCTTTATCACCTTGATGGTGGTGGGTGGCTTTTCAGTGTGTTTTCTGGTTTTTTTCTATAAAAACGCATGCGTTTTTAGCGCAAACAAACGCATGTGCTTAAAAACGCATGCGTTTACATAGACAGCAATGCATTTTTTTGCCGCGAAAAAACGCATGCGTTTTTTCGCGGCAAAAAAACGCGAAAGAAAATACTGCAGGTAGCATTTTTGAAAATGAACGCATGCAGACAAAAAACGCATGCGTTTGAAAACGCGACCAAACGCATGTGCAAAAAAACGCATGCGTTTTCAATGTTAAATATAGGAGAAAAAAACGCATGCTTTTTTTGTGCAAAAAACGCTGCAGACAAAAACGCAAGTGTGAAACCAGCCTTACGTCAGTAGTTTTCATTGCTTCATCTTGGGTGGTGAATTGTGAACATGATTTATGATACCAATACACTGGGGAAAATAAGTATTTGATACACTGACAATTTTGTAAGTTTTCCCAGCTACAAAGAATGGAGAGGTCTGTAATTTTTATTATAGGGGCACTTCAACCGTGAGAGACAGAATCTAAAAATAAAAACCTGTCAATCACATTGTATGATTTTTAAGTATTGAAACTGCCTTAGGGTACATGTCCACGGTCAGGATGGCCGGCGGTATCGCCGTAGCGGCGAAGCCCCGCCCCCTTTCTGGGACGCGATAATGCCGGATGTGTTAACTGTACGCATCCGGGATCATCGCACCCTCGCATAGCGCCCTGTGATATTACTTGCGGCGACGCAGCGTCACCGCAGGTAGCACGGACATGCTGCGATCTGAAAAGACACGCAGCATGTCCGGAGTCGCAGGGAAGTCGGATGCGTGTTTCCACGCATAGTGGACACGGGATTTCATAAAATCCCCTCCACTATGCTGTAACATCTGGACGCTGCGTGTTTGATGATGCAGCTCTGTGCAGCGTCAAACAAGCAGCGTTTACTGACCGTGGACACATACCATCAAATTTCATGATGTACAATAACAAATTATATTGAGGTACCGTGTTAGCCAGAAAAATCGATGTGCATACTTTTCTACCCAATGATGACAAAAGTATTCTCGGAGTGATACCTTTATTGGCTAACCAGAAAAAAAAATGTTTGCAAGCTTTCAGAGCACAAAGGATCAATAAGAAAAAAGCAGGACATTAAGGCTATGTGCACACGTTAAGGTTTTTTCGCGTTGTTTTCGCGTTTTTTCGCAATAAAAACACTATAAAAGCTCATTAAAAATGCATACATTATGCATCCTATCATTTAGAATGCATTCTGAATGTTTTGTGCACATGGTGCGTTTTTTTCAGTGAAATAAACGCAACATGGTAAAAAAAAGCAGCATGTTCATTAATTTTGCGGATTTTCCGCGTTTTTCCCACTGTTCTATGCATTGGGAAAAAACGCAAAAAAATGCACAAAAAACGCGTCAAAGATGCGAAAAAAACTGCAAAAAAAATGCATGCGGATTTCTGGCAGAAATGTCCGTTTTTTGTCAGGAAAATTTCTGCAAGAAATCCTGACGTGTGCACATACCCTTAAGGGATACTACAGTAGGACATTTGTTCAGGGGGTGGGAGGGTGATGCCTCCTAGTGATAAGCCAAGGAAATCAAATTAGGCATTTTCTTACAACTGGAGAGGCAGTGGGAATGATGTTTTTAGTTATGTGGAGTCCATTTGGTGGAGGTGGGAATTGTATTCATGTAGTGAGTCATAAATCCAGGTGTTAAATTGAGTCCTAAGGTCAAAGAATTGAACATCTTCATTAGTTTGAATTCCCAAATGTTTAATTCTCTGTCATCCATAAAATGACCTTTTAGGGTATGTGCACACGTCAGGATTTCTTGCAGAAATTTCCTGAAGAAAACCGGACATTTTCTGCAAGAAATCCGCATTTTTTTTGCGTTTTTTTCCCGTTTTTTTTTAGCATTTTGCAAGCGTAATTAGCTTGCAGAATGCTAAAGTTTTCCAAGCGATCTGTAGCATCGCTTGGAAAACAGACTGACAGGTTGGTCACACTTGTCAAACATAGTGTTTGACAAGTGTGACCAACTTTTTACTATAGATGCAGCTTATGCAGCATCAATAGTGAAAAGATATCATGTTAAAATAATAAAAAAATTAAAAAATGGTTATACTCACCCTCTGCAGACAGCCGATCTCCTCAGCGGCGTCCGTTCCTATAGCTGGTGTGTGCAGGACCTTCCATGACGTCACGATCACGTGACCGCGACGTCATCGCGGTCATGTGACCGCGACGTCATCGCAGGTCCTTCACACACACCATCTATAGGAACGGAAGCGGCAGCATGCACCGCTGAGGCGGGAAGGCTCCGGGGCCATCGAAGGTTTTTTATTTTAATTTTTTTTTTTTTTTACCAATTATATGGTGCCCAGTCCGTGGAGGAGAGTCTCCTCTCCTCCACCCTGGGTACCAACCGCACATGATCTGCTTACTTCCTGCATGGTGTGCACAGCCCCGTGCGGGAAGTAAGCAGATCAATGCATTCCTAGGTGTGCGGAATCCCCGCAATTCCGCAAATTTAATGAACATGTTGCTTTTTTTTCCACAATGCGATTTTTTCGCGGAAAAAAATGCAACATATGCACAAGAAATGCGGAATACACTGTAAATAATAGGAGGCATATGTAAGCGTTTTTATCATGTTTTTATAGCGAAAAAACGTGAAAAAATGTGAAAAATACTGAACGTGTGCACATGGCCTTAGTATTAAGACTTTTAAATCTGTCATACTGTGTCCAGGTCTAGAGAAATGTTTTACCACAGGTGTGGCTAGGATCTTGGCTGGGTCTCCAGCATGATAATGACCCAAAACACATAGCCAGGGCAACTAAGGAGTGGATCCATAAGAAACATTTCAATGTCTTCGAGTGGCCTAGCCAGTCTCCAGACCAGAACCCAATAGAAAATCTTTTGACAGAGCTGAAACTCAATGGTGTCCAGCACTGCTCCAAAATCTGAAAGGATCTGGAGAAGATCTGCATGGAGGAGTGAGCCAAAATCCCTGCTGCAGCGTGTGCAAACTCAAAAACTACAGAAAACGTTTGACCTCTGTAATTGGAAACAATGGTTTCTCTGCGAAATATTAAGATCTGTTTTTCTATTGTATCAAATACTTAAATCATGCAATAAAATGCAAATTAATTATATAAAATCATACAATGTGATTTTCTGTGATTTTTTTTAGATTCTGTTTCGTACAGTTGAGGTGTACCTACTATAAAAATTACATGCACTTCAGGCTAGGGATGAGGGAGCCATGCATACCAGAATAGGGATGAGGGGGGCATGCATACCAGGATAGGGATGAGGGGGCCATATGTATCAGGATTGGGAAGAGGGGACCCTATATACCAGGATGGGGATGCGGGTGCCATGTGTATCAGGATGGGGATGAGGGGACCCTATATACCAGGATGGGGATGAGGGGGGCATGTGTATCAGGATGGTGATGAGGGGATCTGTTGTGAATTCTGCTCTTGGGCTCCCTCCGGTGGTTATAAGTGGTAGTGCTGCTGTCTCTCATTTATCAGGTGTGTCAAGTTTTTGCAATCCTGACTGGGCTATTTAGCCTTGCTTGACCCTTTAGTCAGTGCCAGTTGTCCATTGTTCCTGGAGGATTCACATCCTTGCCTGCTCTCTCCTGCTTTGCTGTTCCTTTCATCAAAGATAAGTTCTGGGCTTGATTTTTGCTGTCCACATGCTGTGGCCTTATTGTTCAGTTATTTTCCATGTTTTGGTCTTGTCCAGCTTGGTCTGAATAAGGATTTGTTTAGCCAAGCTGCTATCTCTGGAGATGCAGATATACCCTCCATATCTTTAGTTAGCTGTGGAGATTTTTGTATTTTCTGTGGTGGATATTTTCTAGTGTTTTAATACTGACCGCATAGTACTCTGTCCTATCCTTTCTATTTAGCTAGAAGTGGCCTCCTTTGCTAAATTCTGATTTCAGTCTGTGTATGTTTTTTCCCTCTCCTCTCACAGTCAATATTTGTGGGGGGCTGGCTATCCTTTGGGAATTTTCTCTGAGGCAAGATAGTTTTCCCTTTTCTATCTATAGGGGTAATTAGTCATCCGGCTGTGTCGAGATGTCTAGGGAGTGATAGGTACATTCCACGGCTACTTCTAGTTGCAGTGTTAAGTTCAGGGTCTGCGGTCAGTACAGGTGCCACCTTCTCCAGAGTGCGTCTCATGCTGCTCTTAGACCACCAGATCATAACAGTACAACAGGCCAACAATGAGTTAACCGCATCTCAGAAGAAGGGAAGAAAAGTGCTGAGCCATTTTTTTTTTCTGTAGTCTGTTGTGTTTTTTTTTTCCCTCTTTACCTCTGGGTGGCTCAGGAGTTTGGTGCTGGTATGGATGTTCAGGGATTGGCTTCTCGTGTGGATCAACTTGCTCCTAGAGTACAGGGTATTTCCGATTATATCGTTCAGACTCCGGTTTTAGAGCCTAGAATTCAAACTCCTGATTTGTTTCTTGGGGACAGGTCCAAATTTTTGAGCTTTAAAAATAACTGTAAACTGTTTTTTGCTCTGAAACCCCGTTCCTCTGGTGATCCCATCAAGCAGGTTAAAATTGTTATATCTCTGCTGCGTGGTGACCCCAAGGATTGGGCATTTGCCCTGGAACCTGGGAATCCGGCGTTGCTTAATGTAGACACCTTTTTTCAGGCGCTTGGGTTATTGTATGATGAACCTAATTCAGTGGATCATGCTGAGAAGACCTTGTTGGCCCTGTGTCAGGGTCAAGAAGCGGCAGAATCATATTGCCAGACATTTAGAAAATGGTCTGTACTGACTAAATGGAATGAGGATGCCTTGGCGGCAATTTTCAGAAAGGGTCTTTCTGAATTCGTTAAAGATGTTATGGTGGGGTTCCCCACGCCTGCTGGTCTGAGTGATTCTATGTCTCTGGCCATTCAGATTGATCGGCGCTTGCGTGAGCGCAGAGTTGTGCACACTATGGCATTGTCTTCCGAGCGGAGTCCTGAGCCTATGCAGTGTGATAGGATTGTGTCTAGAGCTGAACGACAAGGATTCAGACGTCAGAATAGGTTGTGTTTTTACTGCGGCGATTCAGCTCATGTTATTTCTGATTGCCCTAAGCGTACCAAGAGAATCGCTAGTTCTGTTACCATCAGTACTGTACAACCTAAATTTCTGTTATCTGTGACCCTGATCTTCTCATTATCGTCATTTTCTGTCATGGCATTTGTGGATTCAGGCGCCGCTCTAAACTTAATGGACTTAGAATTTGCCAGACGTTGTGGTTTCCCTTTGCAGCCTTTGCAGAGTCCTATTCCTTTGAGGGGCATTGATGCTACACCGTTGGCTAAAAATAAACCTCAGTTTTGGACACAGCTGACCATGTGCATGGCGCCAGCCCATCAGGAAGATTGTCGTTTTCTGGTGTTGCATAATTTGCATGATGCTATTGTGCTGGGTTTCCCATGGTTACAGGTGCATAATCCGGTGTTAGATTGGAAATCTATGTCTGTGACTAGTTGGGGTTGTCAGGGGGTTCATGGTGACGTTCCTTTGATGTCAATTGCCTCCTCCCCCTCTTCTGAAATTCCTGAGTTTTTGTCAGATTTTCAGGATGTATTCAATGAGCCCAAGTCCAGTTCCCTTCCACCGCATAGGGACTGTGATTGTGCTATTGACTTGATTCCAGGCTGTAAGCTCCCTAAGGGCCGACTTTTCAACCTGTCTGTGCCAGAACATACCGCCATGCGGAGCTATGTTAAGGAGTCCTTGGAGAAGGGGCATATTCGGCCATCTTCTTCACCATTGGGAGCAGGTTTTTTTTTTGTTGCCAAAAAGGATGGCTCCTTGAGACCCTGTATTGATTATCGCCTCTTGAATAAGATCACGGTCAAATTCCAATACCCTTTGCCTTTGCTTTCTGATCTGTTTGCTAGGATTAAGGGGGCTAGTTGGTTTACTAAGATTGACCTTCGAGGGGCATATAATCTTGTTCGTATTAAGCAGGGTGATGAATGGAAAACTGCGTTTAATACGCCCGAAGGTCATTTTGAATACCTTGTGATGCCATTCGAACTCTCTAATGCTCCATCTGTGTTTCAGTCCTTCATGCATGATATATTTTGGAATTATCTTGATAAATTCATGATTGTATATTTGGATGATATTTTTATTTTTTCAGATGATTGGGAGTCTCATGTGAAACAAGTCAGGATGGTATTTCAGATCCTTCGTGATAATGCCTTGTTTGTGAAGGGGTCTAAGTGCCTCTTTGGAGTACAGAGGATTTCTTTTTTGGGCTTCATTTTTTCTCCCTCATCTATAGAAATGGATCCGGTTAAGGTTCAGGACATTCATGATTGGATCCAGTCCACATCCGTGAAGAGCCTTCAGAAATTTTTGGGCTTTGCTAATTTTTATCGCCGTTTCATTGCCAACTTCTCCAGTGTGGTTAAACCCCTGACCGATTTGACGAAGAAAGGCGCTGATGTGACGAATTGGCCCTCTGCGGCTGTTTCTGCCTTTCAGGAGCTTAAACGCCGATTTACTTCTGCCCCTGTGTTGCGTCAGCCGGATGTTTCTCTTCCTTTTCAGGTTGAGGTTGACGCTTCTGAGATTGGGGCAGGGGCCGTTTTGTCTCAGAGGAATTCTGATGGTTCCTTGATGAAACCGTGTGCCTTCTTTTCTCGAAAGTTTTCGCCTGCGGAAAGCAGTTATGATGTCGGCAATCGTGAGTTGTTGGCTAAGTGGGCATTTGAGGAGTGGCGACATTGGCTTGAGGGGGCCAAGCACCGTATTGTGGTCTTGACCGATCATAAGAATCTGATTTACCTTGAGTCTGCCAAAGGGCTGAATCCTAGACAGGCCCGATGGTCCCTGATTTTCTCCCGTTTTGATTTTGTGGTCTCGTATCTTCCGGGTTCTAAGAATGTTAAGGCTGATGCCCTCTCTAGGAGCTTTTTGCCCGATTCTCCTGGGGTCCTTGAGCCGGTCGGCATTCTGAAGGAAGGGGTGATTCTTTCTGCTATCTCCCCTGATTTACGACGGGTTCTTCAGGAATTTCAGGCTGATAAACCTGACCGCTGTCCAGTGGGGAAACTGTTTGTTCCTGACAGATGGACTAGTAAAGTGATTTTGGAGGTTCATTGTTCTGTGTTGGCTGGTCATCCTGGGATTTTTGGTACCAGAGATTTGGTTGGTAGGTCCTTTTTGTGGCCTTCTTTGTCATGGGATGTGCGTTCTTTTGTGCAGTCCTGTGGGACTTGTGCGCGGGCCAAGCCTTGCTGTTCCCGCGCTAGTGGGTTGCTTTTGCCTTTGCCGGTCCCTGAGAGGCCTTGGACGCATATTTCTATGGATTTTATTTCGGATCTTCCGGTTTCCCAGAGGATGTCGGTTATCTGGGTGGTTTGTGACGGGTTTTCTGAGATGGTTCATTTGGTACCTTTGCCTAAATTGCCTTCTTCCTCTGATTTGGTTCCGTTGTTTTTTAAGCATGTGGTTCGTTTGCATGGCATTCCGGAGAATATTGTGTCCGATAGAGGGTCCCAGTTTGTTTCTAGCTTTTGGCGGGCCTTTTGTGCTAGGCTGGGCATTGATTTGTCTTTTTCTTCCGCGTTTCATCCTCAGACAAATGGCCAAACCGAGCGAACTAATCAGACTTTGGAAACTTATTTGAGATGCTTTGTGTCTGCTGATCAGGATGATTGGGTGGCTTTCTTGCCATTGGCCGAGTTTGCCCTTAATAATCGGGCTAGTTCTGCTACCTTGGTTTCACCCTTCTTTTGTAACTCTGGTTTTCATCCTCGTTTTTCTTCGGGGCAGGTTGAGCCTTCTGATTGTCCTGGGGTGGACTCTGTGGTTGACAGGTTGCAGCAAATTTGGGCTCATGTTGTTGACAATTTGGTGTTGTCTCAGGAGGGGGCTCAGCGTTTTGCTAACCGTCGTCGGTGTGTTGGTTCCCGGCTTCGGGTTGGGGATTTAGTCTGGTTGTCTTCCCGTCATGTTCCTATGAAGGTTTCTTCCCCTAAGTTTAAGCCTCGGTTTATTAGCCCTTATAGGATTTCTGAGATTATCAATCCAGTGTATTTTTGTTTGGCCCTTCCAGCCTCTTTTTCCATCCATAATGTTTTTCATAGATCTTTGTTGCGGAAATATATGGTGCCCGTTGTTCCCTCTGTTGATCCTCCTGCCCCGGTGTTGATTGATGGGGAGTTGGAGTATGTGGTTGAGAAGATTTTGGATTCTCGTTTTTTGAGGCGGAAGCTTCAGTATCTTGTCAAATGGAAGGGTTATGGCCAGGAGGATAATTCTTGGGTTGTTGCCTCCGATGTTCATGCTGAGGATTTGGTTTGTGCCTTTCATTTGGCTCGTCCGGATCGGCCTGGGGGCTCTGGTGAGGGTTCGGTGACCCCTCCTCAAGGGGGGGGTACTGTTGTGAATTCTGCTCTTGGGCTCCCTCCGGTGATTATAAGTGGTAGTGCTGCTGTCTCTGGATCGCAGCATTCATCAGGTGTGTCAAGTTTTTGCAATCCTGACTGGGCTATTTAGCCTTGCTTGACCCTTTAGTCAGTGCCAGTTGTCCATTGTTCCTGGAGGATTCACATCCTTGCCTGCTCTCTCCTGCTTTGCTGTTCCTTTCATCAAAGATAAGTTCTGGCCTTGATCTTTGCTGTCCACATGCTGTGGCCTTATTGTTCAGTTATTTTCCATGTTTTGGTCTTGTCCAGCTTGGTCTGAATAAGGACTTGTTTAGCCAAGCTGGTATCTCTGGAGATGCAGATATACCCTCCATATCTTTAGTTAGCTGTGGAGATTTTTGTATTTTCTGTGGTGGATATTTTCTAGTGTTTTAATACTGACCGCATAGTACTCTGTCCTATCCTTTCTATTTAGCTAGAAGTGGCCTCCTTTGCTAAATTCTGATTTCAGTCTGTGTATGTTTTTTCCCTCTCCTCTCACAGTCAATATTTGTGGGGGGCTGGCTATCCTTTGGGAATTTTCTCTGAGGCAAGATAGTTTTCCCTTTTCTATCTATAGGGGTAATTAGTCCTCCGGCTGTGTTGAGATGTCTAGGGAGTGATAGGTACATTCCACGGCTACTTCTATTTGCGGTGTTAAGTTCAGGGTCTGCGGTCAGTACAGGTGCCACCTTCTCCAGAGTGCGTCTCATGCTGCTCTTAGGCCACCAGATCGTAACAGGGATCATATATACCATGATAGGAGATAAAAAGTAAAGAACTGACCACATTTTTTGCTTCATTTTTTTCCTAATTTCCTCCTCTAAAGCCTAGGTGCATCTTATGATCTGGTGCATCTTATAGTCCAAAAAATACGGTACTTATTTTCCCTACTGTAAATACATATTCCATGATGACACAATTTCATTTGCATCGGTTGTAGGTGAAAGAGTCAGCACCAATCCATACTTAAGAAAATGAAAGGTTTCCAACACTTGTAGAGATAGCCTGGTATTCCGGTGTGTGACAATGATAATGACTGCAGAGAATACCCTCTGTGATGGAGCACGTGAAGCTCGACAGTACCATATATTCATAGCAAACTGGGCTAGTTCTTTCCACATGTCCAACCTGCTCTAGTTAATGAGATTGAGGCTCAGGGTATCAGGCGCCGTCCGCACTGCTGGTGCATGGCCGCTGCGGCGGTGGTCGTCACACGGCTCCGCTCCGTTAGGGCGGTAGGACCCACTACGAGGTTTGCTGTGAAGTGGCAGTGGGCTTCATACAGTCTGATCAGAATGTTAAACTGAAAACCTCATGTTCAGTATATAAAATTTTTGCCTAGCGGCTTTAGATCAACGTATGATTTGGGGATTTTGGGATGTGCGGTTCATGCTCTTTTTTTTTTCTTTTTGCACAAAGCATGCGTACGTATGCGTTCGATACGCATGCGTACTTCATGTCCAAGAAATGGTGTAACCACCTACAAAATCACTGATGTATAAAAGGGGATCTGGATACAGGTAGTCCATTACTCTCAAGTCTCTGGATGTAAGTATAGAAGATTTAAAAATGTCTGTTTGTCTTTGCAGTCTGTACTCTGTACTAATTTTTTTCTGTTCCTTGTAGACTGTTTGCTGCTCTGGTCCAGTTGTCGCTGTCCTGGTGCTGCCATCTTGCTGGTGCAGCTGGATGTAAGTATAGAAGCTTTGAAATGTATGTTTGTCTTTGCAGTCTATACTCTGTACTAATTTTTTTCTGTTCCTTGTAGACCGTTTGCTGCTCTGGTCCTGTTGTCGCTGTCCTGGTGCTGCTGCCATCTTTCTGTTGCTGCAGTCTTCCTGGTGCTGCTGTCCTGGTGCTGCTGGATTTAAGTATAGAAGCTTTGAAAATGTCTGTCTTTGCAGTCTATACTCTGTACTAATTTTTTTCTGTTCCTTGTTCACTGTTTGCTGCTCTGGTCCTGTTGCTGCTGTCCTGGAGCTGCTGTCCTGTTGGACTACTGCCTGTAATGTAAGTATTGGTGTCCATTGTTCTTTTTTTGTGCTACATTGTGTTTGGCTCTTAACAAGTAAAATTTTTTTATCTGTTCTTTTCTCTAGAGTTTCACTTGACTGCCGCCTGCTCTTCCAAAATGTCCTCCACTGAAGCTTCTGAAAGTGGACATGACACTGATTATGTAATCACATTTGATTTACTGATTGGTATGTATTGACTGGCAATACTATACATGTATTAAATCATGTATTTTCTTTACAGGTACCTGACAGTGCAGAAGAGCAGGAGCAGTCTAGTGGAAATGATCCTTCCCAGGGTCGTCGGCCTAAAGTTGCTGAGGAGGAAAGATGGGGTGTAAGTAGCCTTTATCAGAGTTGTAATTGAATTTGTTTTCAGTTTTACTTACTTTTTTTTTTTGTATTTCATCTATAGGTTCCAGAACATGAGGAACGACAACCGGATATTGATAATGATGTCCTTATTCAAGACGTGCAAGAGTGAGCAGCGTCCTTATTCAAGACGTGCAAGAGTGAGCAGCGTTGTGGAACCCTCGTGATCAGAATCATTCCGACTCAGCCTTGATCTGACGACTCTGCGAAGAAGTGGCCAGATCGTTGTTGGATGATTGAGACCATGCAAGGCCACAAGTCAAAAAGGATTTTCTTAAGCATTGCAATGTGGTCTTACATGTCAGCTTTGCTGTAAATGTTGGTGTCTTTTTGCAATTATTTTTTTTCTTCCCCCTTCACAGTGAAGAGTGTAATGGTGTTGGCGTTCGATGAAGGATTGCTTCAATAAGGATATTAGAGAGGAGATTCGGGTTCAAAGTGGTGCTGCTCAAAATGTCAGAAAATATAAGTACCATCATCTGCTTTCTTTTCTGAGGCTTGCACTTGCTCAGAGAATGTGAGTATCTTGTGTGTTGTCTTACTATTATTTAAACTTTTAATTTTTTTACTAATGTTTTTTATTTATTTTCCACACATAATCTGGTGCAGCACCACAGAACCTGGATCGTCCTCTGTTGGAGCGGCCCCTCATCAACCAGCAAACGAACAGGCCCAATCCAAATCATCCACCAGCGATGGTGTAACCAGGCAGGCTTCACAGGCTGGGGAACAGGAAGCCAGTCTATCTGGTTTTGCCCTCTCCCAGCCCTCTGCCACTACTTTACTTGGGTCTGTACACTAGCGGCAGAGGGAGAGGTCAGTCATGCCTGAGTTTATTCATTTAAGCCCGGTCTTCCAGGCTGGAATGAAGGCGATTGGGTTCACTCAGGTGAACACACTTTTCAAGGACGTCCACAGACGCTTTGACTGCCTGGAAGCATTAATTTTCCTCTAAAGAATGGGGCTTGATGGAAATCCTTAGTCCTGATCTCCAGCTCTATGTGATGAAGGCCTGTCAGGCTGCTTACACCGAGGTCATGCAGCAGTCCCGATTTCAGCAGCATACACAAACTTCCCTACAGGGCAACAAGTTCCAGGACAGCATCAGTGGCAGAATCTGCCAGCACCTTTCCCAACATCTCAAGGACATGGATACCAGTCATCTCACCAAGTGACCTATCCACCACCACCAACACCGCAGGACATTAGGACTGTTCCAACAGTACCCAGCTATACCATGCACCCAAGTGCAGCAGCCCAGCCTCCCCCTTCAACCATGCAGCCGAGTACAGCAGCCCAGCCTTCCACTTAAACCATGCAGCAGAGTGCAGCAGCCCAGACTTCCACTCGCACCATGCAGCAACAGGAAGCAAAAGGCTGAGGAAGCAGCAAAACAAAGTCCAGGAAACAAAAAGCTGCTAAAAAACATTATTATTATTATTATTATTATTATTTTGGTTCACAATAACTGTCTCACTGTGCTTTATTTATCTTTTTTATTTAAATGTGTGTATTGTTGAGTGTATTGTCGAGTGAAGTATTAACGGGTGTTACAGGTAAGGTGTTTATTATTAAAGTTACATTCAAGGTGTTAATATTAGGAATTTAGGACCTGAGAATTACGTCACGGCTTGTGATTGGTCGCGTGGCAGTCACATGGGCGGCCGCGACCAATCAGAAGCCGTGACGTCATCTAAGGCCCTTCACGCGCTCATTCTTAAGAAGGAAGGCTGCCGGAAAGAAGCAGGGCGCGTCCGAGGGTGAGTATATACCTAATAGGAATATACTCACCCTCGGCTTCTTTCCGGCAGCCTTCCTTCCTAAGAATGTGCGCGTGAATGGCCTTAGATGACGTCACGGCTTGTGATTGGTCGTGGCCACCAATGTGACCGCCACGCGACCAATCACAAGCCGTGACGTAATTCTCAGGTCCTAAATTCCTAGAATTAGGAATTTAGGACCTGAGAATTACGTCACGGCTTGTGATTGGTCGTGTGGCGGTCACATGGGCGACCGCGACCAATCAGAAGCCGTGACGTCATCTAAGGCCATTCACGCGTGCATTTTAAGCAAAGAAGGCTGCCGGTTTCCTCGGTAAGGTGCAGGCTGCGTCGGAGAGGTGAGTATATCAATATTTTTTATTTTAATTCTTTATTTTACACATTAATATGGATCCCAGGGCCTGAAGGAGAGTTTCCTCTCCTTCAGACCCTGGGAACCATAGTATCCCATTGCACTGCATTGGGTTTCGTGTTTCGGCCGACCCTGACCCCGACTTTTTTATAGGATCGGCCGATTTCACTCGACCCGACTTTTGAGAAAGTCGGGTTTCGTGAAATCCGACCCGATCCTATAAAAATAAAAGTCGCTCAACCCTAACAACGTCTTCTCCGTCTTTCTATTCTCCTTTCTTCCTCACAAGCCACAGCAAAAGCCAATTTCAATGACAAATTCAGATTGAAGCTCTCCACGCTAAGATCCATCTTGCAGCAGGATACAGCATCAAAAGAAGAGGATTTCATCTGTGCAGTGTCTAAATATATAGAAATCTCATAAGCCACACACATTGGGAAATATTGCATGCATGCGAATAAACACAAACGCATACTAATGCATGCACACGCAGCTTTTTTGGCGTCATGTGTAAGATCATGCGGATAAAAAACGCTGTGTTAACATGCGTTTGCATGCGTTTTGGCATGTGTTTGCACATGCAGATGATATGCTGCGCACATAAACGCTAATATGAACCTAGCCTTACTACTGTTTGGAAAAGGTAAACTCTGCCTGGCAGTGGAAACAAACATTTTTTTGAGTTGCAGACACTTTGTCACCTATCCCGGTTAAGCCACTGTCACTCAAATTATTAAATGGGTTATAAAATTTCTGTATTGTCCCCGCCATATTTGCTGTTCCAGGTATCTATTGGGCAGTACACTTTGGAGCTAAAAATCAAGAGAGTATCCCATGTTCTCTTGTATGTAGCGCACTGAGTAGGCACCAGGAAGGCTGAGTGCACGCTATAATTTCTCGAACGGGAGCTGACTACACTAGGTGGTATTGGAGTGACTGCACCACCAGCAACTTGTTCAAGTCCCCATACAAGCAGACCATTAGTAGTGTTTGCCTTTTACCACAACACACAATCAGGGATGGATTGGTGGTTTAAGGAAGGAGGAGTACTCAGAGCACCTCAATCAGTATTCATGAATGACTATTATGGCGATGAGAACATTGACTATATAGTACTGGAGAATGCAGCCTGGCAGGCAAATGTAAATGTGAAAAGAATGGTTTGGGGATAATTTGAGGCTTGCACTGATTACTAGCCAGTTTGTTTTTTTCCAAATATGCAGCTGATGTCACTTCATATGCCGATTGAGAGCTGGTGCTTCTAGTCTATGTGAGCTGAAAAACATTACTGACTTCTTGCACAGCCTGCAGTTTGCCATAGAATCATCTGGTGCCAACCTGCAAAAGAACATGAGCTGCCTATACGTATGGCTCACCACCACCATGAACAGAGCTTTTAGACACTGTTGAGCCTCCTCCATCAAAAGAAAACGCGGCATCACTGGCTTCAAAGCTGACCACTGAAAAAGTAGATTTTGCCCCAGAGGATCTTTTAGCCGCTCATCATCTATGTTGTGTATAGCCGCTGCCACTTTCTCATTTACCATACATTGTGTGTAATGCTTGGCAAATTTTTTTTTATTACACTTAGCCATTCCTGGAAAAATATGGAATTAACTAAAAAAGATAGGTAGAGTACACATGATAGCAAAAAATATGAATGCAACACCATTCTGCCTGTAATACCGGGGTGGCAAATAAGCGTCTCCAATTTGTTAACGTAAAAAGGTATGCCAGAACAGACCAGAAGAGTTAAATGTCTCAATTTAGTGCAATAATTTATTTTCAGATTTTTGGTTACAACACCGTGCCAACGTTTTTTTTTTTTAATTATTATTGCACCACAGGAGTGTTTTTTTAAATGCAAGTCCCCTGCCCCATGTCTGATACTCGCCTTTCGGAGTTTTCATCCATTTTTGCCACCACTCCCTTAAGTCTCCAGCGAATATTGACATGCCTGCAGCTCCAGTGTTTCATGGAGCTGCGCCAGAGGTCACTTTACAATACAAGTCTATGAGAGCCTTGTTTTTGCTCTCATAGACTGGCACTGTGCTATTGTGATGTAGCTTCTGACTTACGGCCAGTCAGAAGCTACGCTCACATAATGGAGCAGGGGACTAGAGTGGAACAGAAAAACTGTGAAGACAACGAAGGGTGGGTATATGACCAGGAGCAGGGGACTTAGATTTAAAGCGTCACTCCAGCACTAAAAAAAAATAAACGCTGGGGTAGTGCTTTAAGCAAAAAGGTTGCTACAGCAAATGCCAGGAGGTAGTTACATAGCTTTCAAATGCTGCAACAGTCCAAAGTATAGTTGTGAGGCGTATGTTTGCCAAATTGGAATAGTAAACTTTTTCTCAACTTGGTGAAAATTACATAACCTTATAAAGCTACATTGCTAGGCAAGTACATGCATGGGAAGGAAGATGCAGCTAAATTGGTCTAGTAAAACTGGTATGCAAAGATTAAAATGTGTCATTTTTTTCTACTTAAAAATAAATGACATTATATAAAGGCATGTTTCTTACGGGCCGAGCGGTTGTTTTGAATAGCATCATATATTTTGATATTCAATATACTGGAAAAAGTGAAAAACATTCCAAGAGAGGTGAAATTGTGGAAAAAAAAAATCAACTCTGCAATAGTTTTTGGGGTTTGCTTTTACCTTGTGTTGTAAAAACGACACAGAGACAGGATTCTAAGGTCAGAACAATCATGATGATACCAAACTTGTACTATTTCATTTTTTATTTCAGCTGTGAAAAATTGAAAGTTCATAAAAAATGTTACTTCTGTCACCATTTTCCGAGACCGGTCTCAATTTTTCCAGCAAGTTTGAGAGTTTGCTTTTTGTGTGGTGAGCTTATATTTTCAGTGATAACATTTTGGAGAAGATACAATGCTTTGATCACTTCCAAATACATCTTTTCCAGCATTGCATGACCTAAAAAAAACCATTTTAGCTCATTTTTCTTTCCCTCATTACATTAATTCATCCCAAATTTTTACAAACATGACGATATATGTTTATTTTTGTACTTTTATTTCCTTATTTTGTGAAAAGGATTGAATCAAATATACATTTTTTTTCAAATGTAATTTTTTCTTTTCATTTTTACTTTATTTTTTAGCCTGCTTAAGTTATAATGAGTTTTTGTTGAGGATTTGACACTACATATTTTTGCTATGCCAACAACGCAGTATCTGATAGATCCAGTGAAATGGAAGTGCAACTGCAATACAGAGTTTCCTAGTATAAGATGCAGAAAATCTGTAAAATAAATAAAAACGTATGAAATATAAATTTACCTGTATAAAGATAAGCCAAGCCAAATACTAGGAAGTATCAAAAACAAAGCAGCGTTATTTAAAAAAAATAAATACAAAAAAGGACAAAAAACTGCAGCCACAATAATGCTATAAAAATGCATGTTGAAAAAAAGCATGCAACCTATTTTTTCTAAGGCTACTTTCACACTAGCGTCGGGCTCGGCCCGTCGCCGTGCGTCGGGCCGAGGTCCCCGACGCTAGCGTTGTCCCCGCCGCACAACGGGGGCAGCGGATGCATTTTTCCCACGCATCCGCTGCCCCATTGTGAGGTGCGGGGAAGTGCGGGGAGGTGTGGGCGGAGTTCCGGCCGCGCATGCGCGGTCGGAAAAAGCGGACCGTCGGGAGCAAAAAACGTTACATGTAAGGTTTTTTTTTCCCGATGGTCCGCTACCACACGCCGAAGCGTCGCAAAACGGACGCGACGTTTGGCAATGCGTCGCAAATGCGTCGCTAATGTTAGTCTATGACGAAAAAAACGCATCCAGCAAGAACTTTTGCTGGATGCGTATTTTCGGCAAAACGACGCATTTGCGACGTATTGCAGTTAACGCTAGTGTGAAACTAGCCTAATAGGTGCAGAAATGCTGCATCATCAAAAACTCACCAAACACTTTATGCAACCAAAGTCTTAGGGGACTTGAACCTGTGATTGTAAGATTGCTAATAAAATATACTGCTATAACACAATACTGAAGTATGTAATGAAAAAGATATTCTCTTGTGAAGCCCACCCAACAGGCTGGTATTCACAGAAGGAACATGATGGCAGCGACAGGAGCCTTCATCAAGCGCCTATTAGCCAGTGGAAGGGGTTATAAAAGAAACAAAATAACACACCTTTCCCTTAGAAACAAAAAAGAAGGAGCGCCATTTCACTTTTTGAATTTGTTGGAATAATTAGCTGAAGCCATGTTTGGAGAGCCCCTGATATGCCTAAACAGTGAAAAACCCCAACAAATGACACCATTTTCGAAGGGAGACCCCTCAGATAACTTATATAGATGTAAATTGAGTCTCTTTAACCCCCAGGTGCTTTACAGAAGTTTACAACGTTAAGCTGTGAAATTTAAAAAAATTTAAAAAAAAATCACATTTTTCCCACCAAAAACTCTTTTTAGCTCAAAATTTTGCATTTTCTCAAGGGTAAGGAGAAATTGGACCCAAATTTTTTTAAGCAATTTCTCCTGAGTTCACTGATACCCCATACGTGGCCAAAAACTACTTTTGAGGCCCCGTGCAAAGCTCAGAAGGGAAGTAGAGCCATATTACAGTGCAGATGTTGCTGCACTTGTTTGAGGGTGCCATGTTACATTGGCAGAGCCCCTGAGGAGCCAGAACAGCAGAACATCCCATAAGTTAAGCCATTTAACAAGCTAAACCTCTCAATTAATTCATCTAAGGGTGCAGTGATTATACTGACACCATAGGTGTTAGCCCCAGGTTTTAAATTTTCATGCTGGAAAATGGGTAAAAATGGCACAAAAATGTATCCCACAATTTCTGCTGAATGTAGAAATACCCCATATGTGGATGTACAGTACTACATAGCTATAAGGAGAGACTTGGGAGGGATGGAGTGCTATTTGCCTCCGGGAGTGCAGATTTTCCTAAAATAGTTTGCGGATTCCTTATAAAGAGCCCCTAACTGCTAGAAAAGCAAAATCCCCCCTCAAGTGACCCCATTTTGGAAGTGATAACCCTTTGGGAATTTATCTACAGATGTAGTAACGATTTTTACTCCATGGGTGTTTTCCAGAAACAAGCAGTAGTGAATGTTGCTGACTGAAAATTGCAAATTGCCATTGTAGTGACCAGTACGCTGTAGTGACCCAGTACTTTGCAATCTCCAGTACATTAGGCCCAGCTCATGCTTCTGGAGACACGCACCTGTAAATTAGGCGGGCTCTCATCACTACAGAAATGCCAAACATGTGGGTGATATATGTGGTTTATGCACACTAGTGCTCAGAAGGGAGGGGGGCATTTGGATTTGGGAGCGGAGAATTTGCTGAATTTCTTTTTGGGAATGAGGAGCCATTTAGTTTTTTCAGGGCGTTTGTGCTACCAGTAACTTGGAAGCCCACTATAATCCCGTTAACAGATGACAGACCTGAGTGGGGACTTGCTTTTTTTGTCGATTGAGCTGAAGCTTTTTTTGGTAACATTTTACAAAATGTTTGGGATCAGATTTATCTGGCGCTCTACGCTGACCACTTACTTTGTGGTTTCCATCTAAATCTCTGAGTGACGTGACAGATGAAACCCCCGAGGGATCCATTCACTATAATGAGGCAGCAGAGTTACTCTGGACTCAGTCTGGCCTCTGTTCAGCAGTGTCCTTTTCGGAAGCGCACAAAACTGTGGCCGATGGCACTTTTATGGATTCCTAAAAAGACAGACACCGCCGGATCACAGGTCCCATGGTGTCCACAGTGCCTCCATCTGCCTCATTAGAGGGAATCTTCCCGCCGGGGGTTCTGTCTGAATCAAGTATTTCAGAAATTTAGACGGAAATCCTGGAGTAAGTGCTCAGCACAGAGCGCAGGATAAATGTGTGTCGAGCCTTACTGGAATCTTTGGGAGGCAGAATGAAAAAATGAACAGCAGGTGAAGAATTGGTTTTATTTATTTTTGTTATGCCGTTCCTCATGCGGTATATGTGATTACCGCATATACTCGTGCATAAGCCGAGTTTTCAGCACTTTTTTTGTGCTGAAAACGCCCCCTCGGCTTATACACAAGTCATTATCCCAGAAAGATTTCAGGAGGCAGGAGCCGGCAGCTGCAGCTAAACCCTATGCCCACTGCTAAAGAGAAATGAATATTCACTGCACTGGCACTTTTTTTATATCGTTCTGCTTGTGCTAAAATTGGTAAGGCAGCTTTATTCTTCGGTTCAGTACGATCACAGTGATACCACATTTATATTTTTTTATGTTTTAAAGCTTTTATACAATAAAAACTATTTCATAGAAAAAATAATTATTTTTGTATCGCTTAATTCTGAGAGCTACAATTTTTTATACTTTTTTATTTATCTCCTGAGTGAGCTGTATGGTGGCTTGTTTCTTGCGGGACAAGAGGACGTTGTCAGAGTTACTAGTTTTATTTACATTTGTTTTTTTAATCTTTTATGCACTTTTTGTTCAGAGGTATGATGATAAAGCATTGCTTTTTGCCTTGTTATTTTTTTTTACAGGGTTCACTGAAGGCGTTAATTAGCGGGAAAGTTTTATACAGTGGGTCATTATGTACGAGACAATACCAAATATGTGTACTTTTATTGTTTTGGTTTTTTACATAAATAAATGCATTTATTGGAAAATTATTTATTTATATTTATATTTTTTTTATCTTCATTTGGGAATTGAAAAAAAAAATACTTTTACACTTTTGATTTTTTTTTTTTTTAAACTTTTTTACATTGGCCCAAGACAGGACATCGCTGTACAGTATCAGATCGGTGATGTGACACTCTGCAATGCTTCTGCACTGAAGGGCATCAAACCAACATCTGACAGGCAGGAAGGAGGTATCTCAGGTCCTGCTCTGAGCAGGCACTGACACGCCACCTTCACCGAAGGACCCCACAGCCATCTTGCGGCCGGGGATCTCCATGGAGACCATCAGGACAGCGTGATCACATCGTGTTGTCCAGGTATAAGCATGCAAGGAACCCATTCCCTGTGCGATGCGCTTTGATGTCGCAGTCATCACTGACAGCGGCATCGGAGGTTAAATGCCCACAATCAGTGCTAGCACCAATTGTGGGCATTGCTGTGTGGTGTCAGGTCTCACATAGAGCTGACACCCGCACCCGATCGCTGTGGCGCTCAGCGTAAGGCAGCACAATCGTGCCGCTGTACATATACTGCTGAAGGGGTTAAAGGGTCAATATTGACTTGTAGGATTGCTACTTCCAATAGGTGTCACTAGAGTTTAAGTGCTCTTCATCTCTGAAGAGACAATTTGCATATCTTTTCAGCAGAAATTCTTTCTATGGTAAGAAGAAACAAATTATGATGTTGATTGATATTTGATGCTTTTGGAAGAGACTTTTAAGAAGCTCCATGCTTCAATATGCCTCCAGCAGTTTAATCCCCATTCTAAGACTTCTAGTTGAGCGCCCATACAAGCCATATTTGCATTATGTATATTATGTCCACAAAGTTTAGTTACAAAACTAAGCTTCCTTGAAATAAATTAAGTACCTCAATAGGATCTGTTCTGCATTATTTATTATTTGAAACTGGGAAGCTAGGGACCACACTTTCCATTTCGAAATATATTTCACGGATGAAAGCTGAGTAATAGCAGACACTATTTGATGCAAGCTTTGCATGTTTTGGCATTACTGCAATTAACAAATACAATTCAAATGATCTTATTCAGCAATACAGATACAAATCTAATCAGAAAAATGCATAATGCTTAATTTTTCATTATGAATTCAGCCTACTTTAAAGGGCAATTTTATCACAAATTCAGAATTTATGGCTAGACAGCTAAAATGGCGCAGTGCCAGCAACAAATGCAATGCTCCATTTAGAGTTCAAAGCATTATTTTTTTGTCCTAATGGTAAGTATGCCTTACTTTGGGATCAATACTGACTAGTATATGCTGTAATTTATATTGATTTTTTAAAAGGTGTATCAGAACTCCAGCTCAAATTATCCATACTGTGAAACTAAAGGGAATCTGTCACCCCCAAAAGGCATTTTAAATGGGCGACACAGTGCTGTAGAGACTTAGCCCTTCTAACAACCATACTAGTACTGTACCTGTTACTAGTACAGTGCTAAGAAAATAACTTAATTCATATGCAATGAGGTGGCTATGGTGCACCCTTGGGCATGGCCAAAAGCTTGGTGCGCCATTACACTTCCTCACTTGCATATTGGGGACCTTCTCCTGCTTTTGATTGACAGTGCACACTTCCTACAGCAAGCACTGTTTTAATGCTGACGGGGTGGGTGTGAGCATGTGAACAAACATTGTCTGTCTCCAGCAGCATGTGCACAGTGAACAGACACATTCTCCTCTCCATTTTGTTTTGGCTGATGCCGCTCACTTCACTAATACACCCGGAAGTGTAATAAGGTGCTTCAACAGAAAGAAGACATGGGGGAAAATGTGATCGGGCACACGCTGCCAGCAGTCAGCCATTGCCTGCTCTGGGAAGTGAGTACAGTCAATCAGAATGTTCCCAATATGCAAATAAGGCATAACGGTGCACCAAACTTTAGGCCATTTCTAAGGTGCATGAAAACCCTCTCATTTGCATATTAATTAAAAGTTTTTACTGTACCAGTCACAGGCAAAGTGATCATATGGTTTTCAAAGGTGCTAAGTCACCTATAACACTGTATGGCCCATTTAAAATGCATTCTGGGGATGATGCCCTCCCTTCAAGTATTTTGTTATCTAGATCTATTGACTTCCATCCTTTACTGAACAAGTCTTCAGTGCATGTTCAGTTAAGGTCAGAAGTTAGTAGTGCACACTGATAGCGCTTAGTATGATGGTTGAAAGGGGCATGGGTGGAAAGGATCATGCACCACTCTGCTTTTCTGATTCATGTCTTTTGCTCCGCCACTGTAAGGGGAGAGTCAGACAGCCGTACAACTAAGACTAGGATCGCAAAGCAATGCTTGGACTGGCCGGTGGCTCTCCTGACAGGAGCGTGACAGCATGTATATCTAAGCAGCTGTAATGCTCGGGATGGGAGAACCAATGGTCAGTCCGAGCAATGAGTTGCGATACTCATCCAAGATTGACTCTCCCCTAACAGAAACATAAAGGAGACCCCAAACTGAAGTCCGTGATAATTTTCTCTCAGTCATGCACTAGATAAGGCATGATGGTTAATTTAAAAAATCTTCAGAAGTTGAAAATGAGAAAGTAGACTGACAGATTTCTGGTTTCTTTAAAGTCTCAATGACAGCACATCCAATAATTATCATTTTCCTGATATGAAGAAGGCAGAGGTTGAAAGACCAGACCTACAACCACACCATAACCAATAATTTTAATGAAACAGCAAACACAGCAAGTAGGCCTACAATTTCTCAGGCCATATTAGAAAATGTAACAAAATGTAAATGTAACAAAATGTTCCTGTGCTTTCATGGAGACTTCCAATAAATGGTAAATTCCTTATTTAGCAGTTGACTCCAAGACCTAAGTACTACTACAAAAAAAATAATTAGTGAAGTGCAATGGCATTGACTTTTGTGACAAAAAAAATATCTTCAGAAGTCAAAGCATCTGATTTTCAATAGTTTGTAAAAAAGATGAACTCTCTTCCCTGTTGCAGCTCTACAAATTTGTTTAAAAGAAGGAGAGGTATTTCGCCCCACCAACCCGAGTGACTGCATCTGGATCAAGTTCTACAACTTGATCCTGGAACCAAGGGACCCCACTTCAGGTTTCGAGTGGAGAGCGACTATTTCTACAACACTAACTTTCTGAGAAAGGAGAATCCTATTTTTTTTCCAAAAAATCTCTCTATTATCCCATTAAAACAGAAGTAGCCTCTATTGAAGTGAAAAAGTGCAAATTCTAATAAACAACATGTAACATGTCCCAAAATGAAAATGGTGGCTCCTACTGAGGAGGATTGTGTACTCAGAGACAAGTCTGACTTGTCACAATTTAGAATATGGACTAGGGATGTAAGCAGATGAATTAGAATCTTTATGTCCATTTACATTTAAGCTCTTCAGATGACTACAATCAATATATTATACAGATAAGGAATAACCTTCATAGGTTGTTGTTTCAATTTTAGTGCCACTTTTCTGCCATAACCTCAGTGAAAAGCTCTAGGGAGAAATCCTGAAGTAGAGGCACAAAAGTATCGTGAAAAATCTCCTTTCTTGTCTTCAAAGCAAACAATAAATTGTTGGGGTGACCTGATGGATTAGAAAATGATAATAAGCATTGTTTTGATATACTGTTGTCACTTTGTTACACCCGGTCCGTTTCCTGTACCTCCAAGGGGTCTCTGTCGGGACTCTCGCTCTGTCGGCTTCACGCTGTCTGAATGCAGCCTCTGCCCCTCCTTCCTCTCCTGCTTCCTAGCATGCGGCCAGCAGGTTCCCAGGTAGCGTTCTTAGATCGCACGCGCACTCGCTCCCCATCTCTTAAAGAGACATTGTGCATTTTCGAAAAGTTGCCTCTAACCAATAGCGTGTGGCTTGTTACTATTTCTAGCTCCTCCACCATAGGGAGGGCACCGGAGCAACAAGTATGCACTGTTGCTAACTTCTAGTTCCTGTTAACATGCGTTTCTGTTTCTGAAGTATCTGCCAAGTACTCCGCTTACACTGTCTGTCTCCACAGAGACTCTGCAACCTGTTACCCGGTTATTCTGGACTGCATTCGCACTGTCTACGCTGGACCCGTCTAGTCCCGCCAGTCTGCCAGCCACTCTTCCGGACTTCACCAGTACTCCCGATACCAGCTTCTACTCATACACCCGGTATCCTCCAGTCAGCTCTGCAGCATCCGCTAACCCTGCTGGTCCGTCTGTTCCGCTGGGACAGCCGCCACGAGTACGGGGTCTAACTGGAGGTAGCACTCGTGTCCTCCAGACATTCCACTCTGTCCCTGTTCGAGGGGACTTACTACGGGTGTTTGGGGCTCACGCAGTAACGCCCCCTTCGGAGCCCCCTGGACCGTGGTCTAGTGGTTCCACATCTAACCTCAATAAATACTAATGTGAACTTCTACATCTGTGCCTCCGTTTCCATTTGTTACACATTTCCACATCCTTCCCTATTAATATTGTGACTTGATAGTTTCCATCTTGATTTTCTTGTAAACTACATAAATGGTGAAAGGTTTCACATTATTATACTTAGTTTGCCATTGAACTTTTCACTGACGAAAGACTGGAATACTGACCCTTTACCTATTATTCCTGGCATATTGGACAAATGGATACTGACTGCAACAAATGCATTTTCTCCTCTAAATGAAGAGAATTTGTTTAAAAGGAGTCTATAATAGCAGGTCTTTGAGGCAGAAAGTCAAGCAGATGTAAACAATAACCTTTTTAATAAGATTGTTAATTGAAAAATTTTGTGAAATTGATTCCCAAATGTCAACAACATTTTTAAATCTTGCTGGTGCTATTGCTTAGAGCAGGGGTACACTGCATTTTTTTGTCCAAAGTTTTAACATAGTCATGAAGAGCGTTATGGATTCCTAAGAGAACAAGATCAGAACCACTGTCAGCACATGAGTTCGGCACCAAAACCAACAGTATTATGTGAATGCAGCTCCAAGATGACCATCAGAACATGAATGCAGCACCAGAACCACCGTCAGTACATGAATGCAGTACCAGAACCATGGTCAATACATGAATGCAGTGTCAGAACCACTGTCGGTACAAGAATGCAGGACATGAACCACCTTCAGTACATGCATACAGCACCAAGCTTAGTACAGTGATAATTGCAATGTAAGGTCAGACCCATATACAATTATATTGCATGATCCTACAGATACCAGTATGTCCTTAACAATGGTAAGGAGATGCTGGGAGTTGCTGTTACCAGTCATCATCAGACTGCGAACCATACAGGAAACATAGTACCGATGAGACAAAGAAGTATCCAGGTACTTTATAGGTGACATCTTCTCTGATTAAAGTCTTCTCCTTTTGTCTCCATTTTGTCCAGACACCATGATAAGATTCCATGATCAATGCTCGTCTCTGCAGATTTCGCTCTTTTCAGTCTTCAGCAGCATTTCCTGACATGGTGCCCTTAAAAGTAAAAGTATCATTATACTGCCCCATGAATAAAAATATTTCCCCCAAACTGTCTTTCTCTCTAATATTCCCTCACACACTCCCCCTCTACTTAACATCCCCATCACTGACCCTCTTAACAATCCACTTCTCCCCACTGCCCCTCTACAAAATTTCCTGTCTCCACACTACCCTTCTACAATTTATAACCCCAAAATTCCCCTTTCCATATCTTCCCTACACCGCCTCTCTGTATAATATCCTCACTGCCCCTGGCTATACAATGACCCCTTTCACAACCCATCAATTGCCCCATAATGCACCCCATTGCATCGCAATGCATCCTATTGCACCATTATGTGCCCTCGCAGTAAATCCGATCCTTCCTTCCCCCGCGCCTCCTCATCTAAAATGAAAGCACACTTTACCTTCAACTCCTCCATGAAGCGCTTACCAGGGCCTGACATTTCCATTGTTGGTGCAGGCTTGGCATTGGCAGCAGTTTATTGCATGTTAGGGTGAGGGCTGACGGGTGCACTTCTGCCCCAGTGTTCAAATGTATTCATATCTCAAAGACACAAATACATTTGAATGTAGTGAAAAGGGAGCTGCGTCACCCGGACAGCTCCACAGGCAGCCGCAAAACCTTTGAAAGGCCAGTGCTAATAAAGTGGGCAAAGGTGGGGCGGGCGAGAGGCAGCTTTAGCCATGCCACAAATCTTACTCTAGTAAGTCCCATTCCCTAATGATGCCATGTCTGCAGTGAAACATGTTGTGGGGACAAGTGCTTCATTATAAACCATCCTATCTGCCTTATAGTGCTGATACCCCAGGGGGGTCACTAAATGATAGTTTTGCAGTCGCCTTTACAGTATATTAGAATCCTTTAGGCACTATAAGGACAGAATGTTTCATGTTTTGCATTATTCCACTATTTTAATTCATAATAAAAGCTAAGTTTTAGGACTTGTTAGTGAAGGTTCTTGTTAGGTTATCCCAAATTGTAAATAACTTTGATATGGTTTAGCAATCCCCCAAATCTTCCCAACAAAAGGGTAAGATCTTTTTTAAGTTCTGGGAAAAATATCCTTTTTTAGGTTTATTCAATTCTGCTTTGATTAATTTATGAATGTTATCATGGTCAGGAAAAAGTGTGTCTCTGGTATTCACCAAGTCCCCCCAAAATTTGTTGTCGAACAGATCTAGTTTTTTGGGGGTTTACATATACTGAGAGCTGGTGGCTTTAATAAGTTCATTAATGTCATCAAGATTAAAGAAAATGTTTCATATACGTTATCATTACCGCGTTAACAATTAACTACTTTTTCACCCTGTTCAGGTTCTGAAAATAGAACATTTATATCACATTCCAAAACCAGAATGGATTACTTTTTTTTTTTTTTTTTTTTAAGAATAAACTTGAGAAGTATTAGGTAGAGGGGAAGACAAGGTAGATAAGGCAGGATGTGTTTGTTCTCTAATAAGACATATAACATCGGTAAAATAAGAAGCTTTGTCCTTAATCGCAAAAGCAGTGCAATATTTGCATCATAAATGTTTACATGCCAAGATGCTAATGCTAAAACGATGGGAAAGTTTCATAGCATGTTCCACATTTTATGTATTTTGGTTTGAAAAAATAGATGCATCCTTGTCTCTCTAAAATATTAGGTAAAGGATGAGCATTCACAAAACAAAAGTAGCAGAAACCTGGCATGGCGTTATTGGGAAAGGGTGGAGGTGCTTTCCTATGTTTTTATCTGTCCTATCAAGAGAAGGGAGTCCTAAGTGTGATGAAGAAGACTGAGGAAAAAACCTTCATACCTTACAGTATGGATGATTTGGGCCACAGTTTTGCTATTGGATAACTGACTAAATAAATGTATACATATAATAAAATTAATTAGAGAAAGACAGTTAAAGGGTAGGTGCAGGTGACTGTATTGAGATCCAACAAAACTTCGGATTGCACCTAAATCAAGTTTAGCCGTGCACATGACTGATTGTTTCCTAGGACAAAATAAGTCAGATGAAAAAAATTGCTGCATGTGTGCGTGGATATCATCAGAGTGCACTCGGATAATATTTGAAGGTCATACACTGACAGAATGGAGAAGATGGATATTTTTTTTCTCCATCTTCTCCTCATCCAAGAGAACCTGATCACACTATGCTGACACTCTGATCAGCGTGTGATTTGCATAGTCAGTTAGGAGAATTTGTGGCCTTCTGCACGAGTTCTAAGAATGAAAAAAAATATATTGTTCTGTCATAAACGTCAGCCATTGATTCATAAGCAAAATATTACAATGTGGTGTAAATGTTTTAGGATATTTCTGCCCCTGCCAGCCCCGGGGCCTTGGTCAATCAGATTGCATAAGAAGTAAATGAGTAATAAGTAATAACTTTAAATTAGGGGAATAACCTGGAGTGATATTCGAAGCAGATTGAGATAAGGTCAAATTCACACTTACATCCACAGCATGCATTGACATGAAATCAATAGAAAAATGCGGGGGCCAAGGGCCCAGTCAGCACACCAGCAGACCACAGGAGCACATGAACCCGTCCTGACCCAGACGTAGCAACAGCTGAAGACATAAGAAATGTGAAGATTGTTCCAGCTCCTTTCCGATTAAAAATCCTTTATTGATCCATATCCTTAAAAATTATCCCTGCACCGAAGGGAATGTGAACAGCGACAGGATGATTTTTAAGGATATGGTTCAATAAAGGATTTTTAATCGGAAAGGAGCTGGAACAACCTTCACATTTCTTATGTCTTCATGCATTGACATGGTTTGGCTCTCAAACCTGCAGCTCTTCGATTACAACTGTGGATTTTTTGCAGCTCATGCATGAAATCTATGCAATATCCTGGCACTATAAAATGCAGCACATTTTTCACAAACAAATACACAGCGGAAAGTCTTCTGTTTGTTCACTGAGTGGGAGTACACCTTAAGGTGGATTGAGATTTTCCTTATTTTTGTATATAAATCTGAATCAGTATATCATAAAATGGTCTGCAGCTTTCTACATCTATGTTGGGGCTTTCCACATGTCTGTTCCAT
Organism: Ranitomeya variabilis; assembly: GCF_051348905.1. Classification (NCBI taxonomy): domain Eukaryota; kingdom Metazoa; phylum Chordata; class Amphibia; order Anura; family Dendrobatidae; genus Ranitomeya; species Ranitomeya variabilis. The sequence continues at coordinate 156,232,333 of NC_135237.1, read as the reverse complement.
GTTTTAGGAACAGGCAAATGGAGTTAAAGGGGTTTTCCACAATCAAGAAAGTGGACTCTAAATGCTCATTTTTTTATTCCACAAGTAACAAATAGAGCAAGTTCTCAACCTCCCAGGGCCCAGCGCTGGTTTCTTACTGATACTCAAGTCTCAATGTCTTGGTTGCAGCGGCGACATCAACTACCATTGCAACATTATGTATTTAATGTTAATCAGACATCAGATAAGCATTATTTTCAGATTATGAAGACTTTGTCCACTTCTTGGTGTCATTTTACAAATTTCCATCTGCACTTTAAAATTGGCCCTCTGCATTGACCTGAATCAGCGGCCGAGGGGGCTGCTCAGTGTCTTTAGTAGGCACTTTAAATTCTTGGGACAGAGACCCAAATAATAAGTACATCACCACAAATCTTACAAATGCCACTATTGTAAATAAATTTTATAATTAGGGATTAGCAAATAGCTTGGATAACTCCTTATTCGGCAAGCAATAGCGCTTACGAATAGCTGTATCGGGAATCCGAATACCTGGAGCGCTCCTGCTGATGGTGTCCAGCGCCGCAGCTGCATGTGTCGCTGCTGTGTCACAGGCACAACACACAGGCTCTCCATGCATATGTTGTGACTGTCACACAGTGGCAACACAAGCAGCTGCGGTGCCGAACAGCTGATTACACAGGTCAACAAAAAAAAAAAATTTTTCTGGTGTCCAAAATATTTTAATGAATTTGGGGTATTTTTGGGGTGCTGATTCTGAATATGCTATCAGTTTTGCCAGATTGGCTCAAGTTTTTGACATTTTTGGTATCTTATTTATAGCACTTGTTGGTAAATGCGACGCATCATCTCATTAATTTCTTTGGATTAGTACTTGAACTGAGCAGTTCTCAATATAGTTTTGTGTTAATTAGTGTTCTAAAAGTTTGTTCATAGCTTGATTTTTGCACTAACTTTATGTTGTTGTCTGTTTTCCAGTGAAAAGCATGAACTCATCAAGAAGAAGTTGTCTTAACGATCCAGACTCATTCTGTTACATTTGTGGTGAATACACACTGCCAAAACATAGAAGAAACATAACAGACTTCGTAAAAAAAGTGTATTTTGCCTATTTTGGGGTTATGCTTGGGGACCAAGACAAGTTTTGGGCACCACACATAGTGTGCAAAGCATGTATCGAATTATTACGAAAATGGAGCAAAGGACAAAGAAAAAGCTTCAAATTTGGTGTTCCAATGGTGTGGAGAGAGCCAAAAAATCATCATGATGACTGTTATTTCTGTGCAGTGCAAGTGCAAGGATTCAATAAGCATAAGAAACGAAAATGGGAGTAACATGGAATCTGCAAGAAGGCCTGTCCCTCATTGTGAAGATGTGCCTGTACCTGTGTTTACCATAAATAACAGTCATCATGATGATTTTTTGGCTCTCTCCACACCATTGGAACACCAAATTTGAAGCTTTTTCTTTGTCCTTTGCTCCATTTTCGTAATAATTCGATACATGCTTTGCACACTATGTGTGGTGCCCAAAACTTGTCTTGGTCCCCAAGCATAACCCCAAAATAGGCAAAATACACTTTTTTACGAAGTCTGTTATGTTTCTTCTATGTTTTGGCAGTGTATATTTACCACAAATGTAACAGAATGAGTCTGGATCGTTAAGACAACTTCTTCTTGATGAGTTCATGCTTTTCACTGGAAAACAGACAACAACATAAAGTTAGTGCAAAAATCAAGCTATGAACAAACTTTTAGAACACTAATTAACACAAAACTATATTGAGAACTGCTCAGTTCAAGTACTAATCCAAAGAAATTAATGAGATGATGCTTCGCATTTACCAACAAGTGCTATAAATAAGATACCAAAAATCTCAAAAACTTGAGCCAATCTGGCAAAACTGATGACATATTCAGAATCAGCACCCCAAAAATACCCTAAATTCGATGAAATATCTTTGGCACCAAAAATGCTGTTGACCAGTGTTATCGGGAGCGTTCCAGGTATCCAGGTTCCCGATGCAGCTATTTGGTAAGCGCTATAGCTAATCGGATAAGGAGTTATCCAAAGCTATTCGCATATCTTTATTTATCATATTAAAAGTTATGCCACTCGGGCATCTTGTGCAGACCGCAAAGCCTGGCATGTGCACTGCGTAGTTCCTCTTATTTGTAATCCCCTCAGTTCATTGGCTCCAATTGAATCTCTCCGGCAGGAATAAGAAGAACCTAAGGGACCTCCTAGAGAGCAGTGAGTGGAGACATGGAACAAACAACTGATTGCTCCCATCTATCAGTCCATGCACAGGGGATAAGAAACAAAGATGAAACATTGGCAGGGCAATAAAGATGATGTGGAGAATGAAGCACAGACAGAAGAAAAACTGAAAATGAATGAAAGAAAAAAGCAAAGGGAAAGTAAGCTGAAAGAGGCAGTAGTCAGTAGAGAAGCACCATAGGCTTTAAGCTACCATTATGTTGGCAGTACAAAAGAAACCCAAAGCCAACCTTTCAGGTGGGCCACAAACAGCAAACAGGCTCCATCACCCCCCATACTAGTAAACTCACTCCTTGGCTGCCTTAGCCACACTCCACACTAAGTATCGAACTGGCTTACTAGAGGATCCTTCTGTGGGCTAGTCTGTGTTGTGAGTAAGGTAAAGGGGAGAACTATTTTGCTTCCAAGGGGCCCTATCTCTAAATAGGCCCTTTGTGAGACCCTACACAGTGTCAGGTATGCTGTGATGGTTAGTGGCTGGTCAGCATGCCGTAAAAAAAAAACATTGACAAGGGGCAGTACAGTATATTGCACTGATGAGGGGCAGTACACCAAAACAGTGTCTGCAAATTGAGATTTTGGTTTTGGCTTTTATCCTAAGTCATGTGACAAGGCATTTTAGAGAGTCAATAGTGACTTTTAAGAAAGCTACTTACAATAAGTGTCACTAAATTTCTAGTCCTCTTCCTCTCTGAAGAGACAATTTGCATTAAAAAAAATTGCACTGATAATACCACTGTTGCATAATCAGTGCAGTTTCCAAGAGAAGAAGGACAATGGTGACATCATAGTCACATAACCTAAGGTCCTTGTGTGGCCAAAGACAACTCTTCTTATACCAAAGTGCCCGCAGAGTGAAAAACCCCTTTAATGGGGGTCCAATTATTTATGGGGGGGGTCAGTTTGGTTTCAGTTATGTGACTATTTTTAGAATTAAATAAAAAGAGCTTAGCTTCCTTCATTCAAACGCTGAACACTCACCCGACAAGCTGTTACAACATATCACTGTATTTAGAAGCTATCAGACCCCAGGACAGGTGAGGGATTTGTCTGCCACTATGTTCATTTCAAAGATATCGACTGAATTATAATAATCTTGCACTGAGAAATAAGTTTGTGTGAGTTTTTAAACAATGTGCATGTTTCTACTCAATGACAGCATGCAGCGATTCTAAAAATGATAAAACATTGTGAAACAATGTATGTTAAAAAATACATACGGTAACTTTGTACAATGAGTAAGTTCATAGCTGAACAATCTATTCAAGTACCATATTTATTTGATATATTAATATAAACTTACTACACAATATACATTAAGAAGACATTTTAGCACAAAAGCGCTAAATATGTCAACCTGTTAACGATAGAACTACTTTAGGTTATTTTTCCCACAGTATTTTCAGCTCCTGCTTTGTTTATATAACCATAGAAAATGTGAATTGCACTTTACGGACCTATAAACACAAATGTCAAATAAAAATCATTAAAATCCTATAATATGACAAAAACACCAGTGTTGTACTTACAGGCTGCAGAAGATAGATAAGAGATGATTCTTGAATTACTATTACTGGGATGGAGGAGATTTTGACAGCATGATAGAGTGTCTCCACTGAAGCCATAATCTGGTCAAAACGTCCCCCAAGTCCACCTAATGCCACGATGACATCGACCTAAAAAAGCAAAGAAGAAATAATTGAAGAAAATAATATTAACACTAAACATTGCAAATGGAAAAATATACAGGAGGAACCAGCAATATTTAAACCTAGGAAAATGAATGACAGTAATGGACCCTGGGCCAGATGATTGGAGCTACAGGAGGGCCGGATCCAGTACCCTGCTATTTTCTACCCTGGGTGACTAAATAACACTTTTAAAAAATGTGCTGTTTACATTGTTTGGCCTTCTCCATGTTGCAATCGGTTATCTGATGATAGAGGACGGTGTGGAGATTTATATGCCTTTGGCTCAGCAGAGTACCAGTTCCATCTTAGACAATATATATTTATACGGTAGGTACACATCCCCATAGGCTTTATAAAAAAAACTCACAGGGGGGAAAATATATTTTCCTTTTGACACCTATGACTCAGCGGAGTCACAGTCCCTTCCTAAATTTGGTAAGTGCCACCTGTCAAGTCAGAATGGAAGGATTATCCTTCTCGAAAACACCAGATAGGCTTCTGACAGTGGGCTTCTTGGGTCAACATTACTTCTAAAGATGTTCAAGTCCTCAAGAAGCAGACACTGATAAAAAATGTGGCAGTCCCAGTCCAGTCCTGGCTACATATATAAACTTGAAGAGCAAATGCAGGTTTGGATCAGGCTTAGTCTTAGGCAGGTAAAATAGACTGCTTGTCAGTATATGACTTACAGAAGTATTGCAGTGTATGATAGAAGAGATCAAATTGTCAGAAGATTGATGATGTTGTCCGATCTAAAGTTACAAGCGAATCCTCACATCACAAGCAACGGGGAGGATTCTCCAGTACTGAAGCCTTGAACGAGAGTCATGTGATCGCAAGTATCTGATATACATACTCGCGGTCATATTAGAGGCCGCACCTATCTATTTGGTATGTGGTAGGGAGTATGTAAATAGCACCAGCACTGGAGAATCCTCACAGCTTCCGGCAGGACAATCCTTTTAACTCTCACAGGTGATTTATAGAATAAAAATGGTAAAAATAATCCCTTAAGGCTGTGTGCACACGTTGTGGATTTTTCGCGTTTTTTTCGTGTTTTTTCGCTATAAAAATGCATAAAAAAACACATACATACGCATCCCATCATTTAGAATGCATTCACCAATTTTTGTGCATATGTTGCGTTTTTTTAGCGGAAAAAAAACGTAGCATGTTCATTAATTTTGCAGATTTACCACTATAGTACTGCATCCCAGAACCTCCGGAAAAAAACAACCGTGAAAAATCTGCATGCAGATTTCTTGCAGAAAATGTCCGCTTTTGTTAAGGAAATTTCTGCAAGAAATCCTAATGTGTGCACAAAGCCTTACAGTACAAAATACAATGTCATAAATTGTCATCTCATACTGATGATGACCATTGTTAGTTGACTGTATAAAATATTACAATTTTTATTGAGAAAAATTTGAAGACAATTTGGAGACTTTGAAAAAGCAGAGCGTGAGAATATTAAAACACTTGGAAATGTGAACTACAAGGACTATATAAGATTGAAATTGACCTTTTACCTTGCATTTAAAAGAGAAAAGTAAAGAGAAGGAGAGACAGACATTTATGCTACATAATAGTGCTTACAAAGGCAAGGATTAGCAAAGGCTTCCAAGCTACCATAATTACCGAGGTTACCAACTTTCATGGTAAACTAACACTGTAGCTAGGGGCCTACATAAATTGCCCCATAGCAAAAATGCAAAATGCAACTCCCCCACTAATAACCCAAACAAAAATAATTATTTGGCAAGAGGAGGCAGCGTTACAGAGAATAAGTGCAATCACAGAAGGTCATACTTCTCAACCTTTTAAAGTAAGCAATAAGGTACAATGGCTTGCGAAACTATTCACTCCCTTGGCATTTTGGGGGTTTTACAACCTCACAACCTGGAATTTAACTGTTTTTTGACGGTTTGCATCAGTTAATGTAAAGAAAATGACTACAACTGTGAAAATGTGTTTCATTTTGTTGTGAAACAAACAATGAATAGAATAAAATAACTATTCACCCCCCTAAAGTGTACTTTGTAGAGCCTCCTTTTGCAGCAATTACCACTGCAAGTCACTATGCATAAGCCTCTATGAGCTTTCCACATCTTGACACTGGGATTTTTGCCCATTCCTCAAGGCAAAATTCCTTCCTTCATCTCCGGTGAACAGCAATCTTCAAGTCTGACCACAGACTCTCAATTAGGTTAGGGTCTGCGATTTGACTAGGAACCTGTCACCCCCCCTGGCGTTTTTAACTAAAAGAGCCACCTTGAGCAACACTAATGCTGCATTCTGTCAAGGTGGCACTTTTATTTGGGGTCCCTTCCAACGCTGAAATATTTGTTTTTATAATTTGCCCGCCATACCTGTAGTCTGTCCGGGGGGCATGTCTTTTCCCCCTGGACAAAAATGCCTCCCAGCCATCGCTAATTTCCTCCGTGCGCCGCCTCCTCTGCATTCGTTTACGTCCCCGCTGCCTGCGCTGTAAGGTTTTTTTCTGGCATGCGCAGTTTGCGCTGCCCTTCGACTCCCATCACATGATGGGAACTTACAGTGCAGGCGCCGGGGATGTTAATGAAGGCACAGGAGGCGGCGCCCGGAGCACTGAGGGAATGAGTGATGGCTGGGAGGCTTTTGTGTCCGGGGGAAAAGACATGCCCCCCGCACAGACTACATGTAGGGCGGGCAAATTATAAAAACATATATTTCAGCGTTGGAAGGGACCCCAAATAAAAGAGCCACCTTAACAGAATGCAGCATTAGTGCTGCACAAGATGGCTCTTTTAGTTAAAAATGTCAGGGGGGTGACAGGTTGCCTTTAAACCACTCAAGTGTTGCTTTCACAGTATGCTTTGGTTCTGTTCTTGTTGGAAGGTGAACCTCTGTCAGTCTCAAATCACTGACAGACTGAAACAGGTTTTACTCAAGAATATCCCTGTACTTCACACCATCAATCTTCCGCTCCACTCAAACAGTTCACCCATCCCTGTTGCTGAAAAACAACCCCGCAGAATGATGCTACCACCATCATGTTTCACTGTGGGGGATTGTATTCTTGCGGTGATGAGCTGTATTGGTCTGGCGTCAGACATAGCGCTTACCTTGGTGGCCAAAAGGCACAATTTTGGTCTCGTCTGACCACAGCACCTTCCTCCATACATTTGGGAAGTCTCCCATAAGTCTTTTGGCAAACTCAAAACAAGCCTTACTTTTTTTTGTGTAAGAAAAGCTTTTGTCTGCCCAGGCTTTCATAAAGGCCACATCTATACTCCAGTCTCTGCTTGGCAACACTGCTGTTTCTTCAGGGTTATCTTTGGTCTCTATGTTGCCACTCTGATTAAGGACCTCCTCTCCCAGGCTGAGAGTTTTGGTGGGCAGATCTCTCTTGGCAGGTTTGTTGTGGTACCATGTTCTTTTCATTTGATAATAGATTTGATGGTGATGTGGGGATCATAGATTGGGATTTTTTATTTATTTTTATTTTTTTTTTATAATCCAACCTTGACTTTTACCTCTCAACAACTTTGTCCCTGACTTGTCTGGAGATCTCCTTGGTCTTCATGGTGTAGTTTGATTAGTGGTGCCTGTTGCTTAATGGTGTTGCAGCCTCTGTGGACTTTCAGAAAAGGTGTGTATATACTGACAGACCAGGTGACACTTAGATTGCACACAGGTCAACGTCCTTTCACTAAGCATGCAACTTATGAAGGTAATTGCTTGCACCAAAAATTTCCATTGGCTTAATAACAAAAGGGGTGAATACAAATGCACATGTAAATTTTTGGTTACCATATACTCGAGTATAAGCCGAGATTTTCAGCCCATTTCTTTAGGCTGAAATTGCCCCTCTCAGCTTATACTCGAGTCATTGTCCCTGGGGGGTCGGCGGGGGGAGGGGCAGCAGCGGCAGTCACATACTCACCTGCTCCTGGTGCGGTCCCTGCATCTCCGATGGTCTCCGGGCGCGGCAGCTCTTCCAGCTTTGTGCAGTCACATGGTACCGCTCATTACAGTAATGAATATGGACGTGACTCCACTCCTATAGGGGTGGAGCCGCATATTCATTACTGTAATGAGTGGTACCAGTGACCGCTCAAAGCTGGATGAGCTGCCGCGCCCGGAGATCATCAGGGAAGCTGCCAGGGACCGCGCCGGGAGCAGGTGAGTATAATGGGGAGGGGGAGCATGGAGATATTCACCTCTCCTCGTTCCACCACCGGGCGCCATCATCTGCATGTGACGCTCAGGTCAGAGGGCGCGATGACGTGGTTAGTGCCCGCCCTCTGCCTGAGTGTTAGTTCGGAGTACGGGGAAGACACAGCAGTGCCAGAGGGTGGAACGGGGAAAGGAGACGATAGCAAGTGCCCGGGGCCTGAGCAACAAGAGGAGAGTATGTCATTTTATTTTTTTATTATTTTTTTTAATCGCAGCAACAGCATATGGGGCATAATAGTCTATGGAGCATCTTATGGGCCATAATCAACATTAGTGCAGCATTATATGGGGCAAAAGTCTGTATGGAGCATCTTATGGGGCCATAATCAACATTTGTGCAGTATTATATGGGGCAAATGTGTCTATGGAGCATCTTATGGGGCCATAATCTGCATTTGTGCATCATTATATGGGTCAAATGTGTCTTTCGATCATCTTATGAGGCCATAATCAGCATTTGTGCAGCATTATATGGGGCATATTTTAATATAGAGCATCTTATGGGGCCCATCATAAACTTTATGGAGCATTATATGGGGCACATTTTGTATGGAGCATCTTATGTGGCCCATTATGAACTGTATGGAGCATTATATGGGGCTCCTAACTCAATATGGATATTCAAAAACACAACCTACTGATGTCTCAATTAATTTTACTTTTATTGGTTTCTATTTTTATTTTTTACATTTACCGGTAGCTGCTGTATTTTCCACCCTAGGCTTATACTCGAGTCATTAAGTTTTCCCAGTTTTTTTGTGGCAAAATTAAGGGTCTTGGCTTATACTCGGGTTGGCTTATACTCGAGTATATACGGTATTTGTTCCCATAACTTTGACTATTTAGTCCTGATGTATCACACAGAAACCGGATTACAAAAATATTTAAACATAGGTTGTAAATGTAACAAAATAGGAAAAAGACAAGGGGGTCAATACTTTTGAAAGCCACTGTACATGTATTGCGCGGCACATACAAAGAAATAGTCCCCTACTGTAGCCTCTTACTGTTCTCACTCACTGCAAAATCCCTTTCACATTTTATGAGGTCTCATAGAACTACTGACTGTCAAATGAAAAAACTGCTTAAGTAGCCCCGCTCCTCAATGCACTGTCGTGTGTGGACTGATGCTCTGCATAGCAGGCACAATCTAGTGATGTCATCACACCTGCTGAGACTCAGATGATGTATTCAACTGTATATGGAGCCTTGCGATGTAGATAACATTCAAATACAGATGCTGGGCATGAAGTTGTGAAGTTCTTCCTCTACTCCTCAACTCACAAGTTCCATAGTGACTGCATAGTTTGCTGCGATTAACCGTAAGTTATTGGTTGTTGCATTAATATATAGTGCTATTATATTGTCTGGGTGTTGTTTGTGGATACCCAGTAAGTTAAGTGTGGCTTTCTTCAAAAATTCTTAAGCCTCACACACACGTCAGTGATGTTTCTCATACACCAAAAACGATCTGCTTTTCATCATTGTTTTGGGTCTGATTTTCATCAATGTTTGGTTAGTGTTTAGTGCTTTTCTCCATTGCTTTGAGTCTGATTTTCATCAGTGTTTGGTTAGTGTTTCATTTTTTACCATCAAAAAAATTGCAAAGCTTTTCCCACCCATTGCAATGTTAAAAAGAGAATCTTATTGGCGATTTTGATCCATGACTCCAACTAAAACTTGATATGTCTCTACAATTTTTTTGTAGACATATGATTCATGAAAAAACTCATATATATGAACAGCTACACAGGAGCATGTTCTATCCATGAAGTATATGAACAGAACAAGTAAAAGTATGTCTGAATAAGGCTTTAATCTGATCTTCATCTGTTTCATGCTAATTCTGATAGTGTGTATGGCTGTATGGAAGGGTTAAAATTTAGAGGCAATTTTTTATTTTTTTTCAAGGAAATGTACAAATCCAAATTTTAACACATTCTAGATATTACTATATTAAATATTCCAGTTGCAAATCTTTATTCATTACATAGTGGAATGATACTCAAAATGAAAGTGGAAAATCAAATTACAGGCTGATCCAACTTCAGTGGAAATGCCTCAAGACAAGGAAATGATGCTCAGTAATGTGCATGGCCTCCACGTGCCTGAATGACCTCCCTACAATGCTTTGGCATGGTCCTGATGAAGCGGCAGATGTTTTCCTGAGAGATCTCCTACTAGACCTGGATTAAAGCACAAGTCAACTCCTGGAGAGTCTATGGGGCAAAAGTGACAGTTTGGTGGATGGAACAAGACATGATGTCCCAGATGTCATAGATTGGATTCAGGTCTGGGGAATGGGCAGGCCACATGAGGCTTAGCATTGTTATACATTAGAAGGAACCCAGATCCCAGTGAACTTGTATATGGTCTCACAATGGGTCTGAGGATGTCATCCTGGTACCTACTGGCAGTCGGGGTACCTCAGGCTAGCACATAGATGGCTGTGTGGCTCACCAAAGAAATGCCTTACCACACTATTACTGACTCACTGTGAAACCGGTCATGCTGGAGGATGTTGCAGACTCTTTCACATCTGTCACATGTGCTCAGTGTGAACCTGATCACATCCATGAAGAGCATAGAGCACCAATGTTGAATCTCCCAATCTTGGGTGTTACCTTATCACTTGTGGATGTCAGGCCCTCATAACATCCTCATGGAGTGTTTCTGACAGATTGAGCAGACACATGGATGTTAAGTGTCCCTGCAGGATGTCATTTTGCAGGTCTCTGGCACTCCTCTTATTGTTCTTCCTTGCACAAAGGAGGAGGTAGTGGTCCTGCTGCTGGGATGTTGCCCTCATACACCAGGAGACGTGGAGAAGGTCGTATTAACCTGCCTCCTGGTATCTGCCCCATGCCCTGGACACTGTGCTGACAGACCAGCTACCCTTTTAGACACAGCTCGCACTGATGTGCTATCCTGGATGAGCTGCACTACCTGAGCAACTTCTGTGGGTTGTAGACACTACCTCAAGCTACTGTACGGTACCTCTAACTGTGAGAGCAATGACAAAATTCAAGTGTGACCAAAACAACAGCCAAAAAGGATGAGAACAGAGAAAAGTTCTGTGGTCATCCCCTGCAAAACCATTCCTTTATAGGAGTTATCTTGCTAATTGCCTATCATTTCCACCTGTTGTCTGTTCCAGTTGCACAATAGCAAGAGAAACGGATTAACAATCGCTGTTGCTTCATAACTGGACAGGTTGATTTCACAAAAGAGTGATTGACATGGGAGTTACATTGTTGTTTAAGTGTACCCTTTTGACATCGTTTTGAAAACTACACCCCTCAAATTATTCTAAACAGCCACTGGAAGATTTCTTAACCCTTTAGATGCTACACAGGAAGTAAGGCACAGTAGATTAACCCCTTCGCGCCACCCGCCGTACTAGTAGGGCGCTGCCGGCACTGCATTTGTGCCAGCCGCAGTACTAGTACGGCGGCTCGATCACCGCGGTCTCGCGCTGAGCGCCGCGGTGATCGGGTGCGGGTGTCAGCTGTATATGACAGCTGACACCCCACAGCAATGCCCACGATCGGCGCTATCGCCGATCGCGGGCATTTAACCCCTCTGATGCCGCTGTCAATAGTGACAGCGGCATAGAGGGGGATCGCGCAGGGACGGGGGCTCCCTGCGCTCTCCCACCGGAGCAACGTGATGAGATCACGCTGCTCCGGTGACCTGGAAGGGGTCCCCGGATCCAAGATGGCCGCGGGACTCCTTCCGGGTCATGAGATGACCTAGCTTGCCGGCGCCTGCTGAGAGTTCCTAATAGCAGGCGCCGGCAAGCCTCTGGAACGTGCCCCTCAGATCGGTGATCTGAGAGAGTGCTGTGCACACTGTCAGATTACCGATCTGTGATGTCTGCCCCGGGACAAAGTGAAAAAGTAAAAAAATAAAATGTCCACATGTGTAAAAAAAAAGAAAAAAAAAAATCCTAAATAAAGAAAAAAAAAATATTCAAATACATTTCTTTATCTAAATAAAAAAAATCACACAATAAAAGTAAACATATTTAGTATTGCCGCGTCCATAACGACCCCACCTATAAAACTATATCACTAGTTAACCCCTTCAGTGAACACCGTAAAAAAAAAAAAAAAACGAGGCAAAAAACAACGCTTTATTCTCATACCGCCGAACAAAAAGTGGAATAATACGCGATCAAAAAGACGGATATAAATAACCATGGTACCGCTGAAAACGCCATCTTGTCCTGCAAAAAAAAAGCCGCCATACAGCATCATCAGCAGAAAAATAAAAAAGTTATAGCTCTCAGAATAAAGCGATGCAAAAACAATTATTTTTTATATAAAATAGTTTTTATTGTGGAAAAGCTCCAAAACATTAAAAAATTACATAAATGACGTATCGCTGTAATCGTACTGACCTGAAGAATAAAACTGCTTTATCAATTTTACCACACGTGGAATGGTATAAACGCCCCCCCTAAAAGAATTTCAGGAATTGCTGGTTTTTGTTCATTCCGCCTCCCAAAAATCGGAATAAAAAGCGATCAAAAAATGTCATGTGCCCGAAAATGGTACCAATAAAAACGTCAACTCGTCCCGCAAAAAACAAGACCTCACATGACTTTGTGAGCCAAAATATGGATAAATTATAGCTCTCAAAATGTGGAGATGCAAAAACTATTTTTTGCAATAAAAAGCGTCTTTTAGTGTGTGATGGCTGCCTACCATAAAAATCCGCCCAAAAAACGCTATAAAAGTAAATCAAACCCCCCTTCATCACCCCCTTAGTTAGGGAAAAATAATAAAATTTTAAAAAATATATTTATTTCCATTTTCCCGTTAGGCTACTTTCACACTAGCGTCGGTACGGGGCCGTCGCGCTGCGTCGGCCCGACGTACCGACGCATACTGTGCAAGTGCCGCACAACGGGGGCAGCGGATGCTGTTTTTCCACGCATCCGCTGCCCCATTGTGAGGTGCGGGGAGGTGGGGGCGGAGTTCCAGCCGCGCATGCGCGGTCGGAAATGGTGGACCGTCGGCACAAAAAAAGTTACATGTAACGTTTTTTGCTGCCGGCGGTCCGCCACAACACAACGCAACCGTCGCACGACGGTTGCGACGTGTGTCAATACGTCGCAATGCGTCGCTAATGTTAGTCTATGGGGAAAAAACGCATCCTGCAGATGACTTTGCTGGATGCGTTTTTTCGCCAAAACGACGCATTGCGACGTATGCAAAAAAACGCTAGTGTGAAAGTAGCGCTAGGGTTAGGACTAGGGTTAGGGCTAGGGTTAGGGTTGGGGTTAGGGTTGGGGTTAGGGTTTCAGTTAGAATTGGGGAGTTTTCACTGTTTAGGCACACAGGGGCTCTCCAAACGCAACATGGCATCCGATCTCAATTCCAGCCAATTCTGCTTTGAAAAACTAAAACAGTGCTCCTTCCCTTCCGAGTTCTCCTGTGCGCCCAAACAGTGGTTCCCCCCAACATATGGGGTATCAGCGTTCTCAGGACAAGTTGGACAACAACTTTTGTTGTCCAATTTCTCCTGTTACCCTTGGGAAAATAAAAACGTGGGGGCTAAAATACCAGTTTCGTGGAAACAATTTTTTTTTTTATTTTCACGGCTCTGCGTGATAAACTGTAGTGAAACACTTGTTGGTTCAAAGTTCTCATAACACATCTAGATAAGTTCCCTGGGGGGTCTAGTTTTCAATATGGGGTCACTTGTGGGGGGTTTCTACTGTTTAAGTACATCAGGGGCTCTGCAAATGCAACATGACACCTGCAGACCAATCCATCTAAGTCTGCAATTCAAACGGCGCTCCTTCCCTTCCGAGCTCTGCCGTGCGCCCAAACAGTGGTTCCCCCCCATATATGGGGTATCAGCGTACTCAGGACAAATTGGACAACAACTTTTGTTGTCCAATTTCTCCTGTTACCCTTGGGAAAATAAAAACGTGGGGGGCTAAAATATCATTTTTGTGGAAAAAAATATATTTTTTATTTTCACGGCTCTGCGTGATAAACTGGAGTGAAACACTTGTTGGTTCAAAGTTCTCACATCACATCTAGAGAAGTTCCTTGGGGGGTCTAGTTTCCAATATGGGGTCACTTGTGGGGGGTTTCTACTGTTTAGGTACATCAGGGGCTCTGCAAATGCAACATGACACCTGCAGACCAATCCATCTAAGTCTGCATTTCAAACAGCACTCCTTCCCTTCCGAGCTCTGCCGTGCGCCCAAACAGTGGTTCCCCCCAATGTATGGGGTATCAGCGTACTCAGGACAAATTGTACAATAACTTTTGTGGTCCAATTTCTCCTGTTACCCTTGGGAAAAAAAATTGCGGGCTAAAACATCATTTTGTGGAAGAAAAAATGATTTTTTAATTTTCACAGCGCTACATTCTAACCTTTTGTGAAACAATTGGGGGTTAAAAGTGCTCACCACACATCTAGATAAGTTCCTTAGGGGGTCTTCTTTCCAAAATGGGGTCACTTGTGGGGGATTCCACTGTTTAGGCACGTCAGGAGCTCTCCAAACACGACATGGGTTCCGATTTCAATTCCAGCCAATTTTGCATTGAAAAGTCAAATGGCGCTCCTTCCCTTCCGCGCTCTGCCATGCGCTCAAACAGTGGTTTATTCCTATATATGAAGTATCAGCGTACTCAGGACAAATTGCACAACAACTTTTGGGGTCCAATTTATCCTGTTACCCTTGGGAAAATAAAAAATTTGGGGCAAAAAGATCATTTTTTGTGAAAATTAATATGAATTTTTTTACGGCTCTACATTATAAACTTCTGTGAAGCACTTGGAGGTTCAAAGTGCTCACCACACATCTAGATTAGTTCGTTAGAGGGTCTACTTTCCAAAATGGTGTCACTTGTGGGGGTTTCCACTGTTTAGGCACATCAGGGGCTCTCCAAACACGACATGGGTTCCGATCTCAATTCCAGCCAATTTTGCATTGAAAAGTCAAATGGCGCTCCTTCCCTTCCGAGCTCTGCCATGCGCCCAAACAGTGGTTTATCCCCATATATGAAGTATCAGCGTACTCAGGACAAATTGCACAACAACTTTTGGTGTCGAATTTATCCTGTTACCCTTGGGAAAATAAAAAATTTGGGGCAAAAAGATCATTTTTTGTGAAAATTAATATGAATTTTTTTTACGGCTCTACATTATAAACTTCTGTGAAGCACTTGGAGGTTCAAAGTGCTCACCACACATCTAGATTAGTTCCTTAGAGGGTCTACTTTCCAAAATGATGTCACTTGTGGGGGTTTCCACTGTTTAGGCACATCAGGGGCTCTCCAATCGCGACATGGGTTCCGATCTCAATTCCAGCAAATCTTGCATTGAAAAGTCAAATGGCGCTCCTTCCCATCCGAGCTCTGCCATGTGCCCAATCAATGGTTTACCCCAACATGTGGGGTATCGTCGTACTCAGGACAAATTGTACAGCGACTTTTTTGGTCCAATTTCTCCTGTTACCCTTGGTAAAATAAAACAAATTGGATGTGAAGTAAAAATTTAGTGAAAAAAAAGTTAAATGTTCAATTTTTTTTAAACATTCCAAAAATTCCTGTGAAGCACTTGAAGGGTTAATAAACTTTTTGAATGTGGTTTTGAGTACCTTGAGGGGTGCAGTTTTTAGAATGGTGTCACATTTGGGCATTTTCTGTCATATAGACCCCTCAAAGTCACTTCAA
Source organism: Ranitomeya variabilis (assembly GCF_051348905.1). Classification (NCBI taxonomy): domain Eukaryota; kingdom Metazoa; phylum Chordata; class Amphibia; order Anura; family Dendrobatidae; genus Ranitomeya; species Ranitomeya variabilis. The sequence continues at coordinate 156,216,444 of NC_135237.1, read as the reverse complement.
GTGTGAGGTGGTCCGTAAAAAAAATGGTTTTGCAAATTTTGTTGCAAAAATGAGAAATCGCTGGTCAACTTTTAACCCTTATAACTCCCTAAAAAAAATATATATATGTTTCCAAAATTGTGCTGATGTAAAGCAGACATGTGGGAAATGTTGTTTATTAACTATATTATGAGATATATCTCTCTAATTTAAGGGCATAAAAACTAAAAGTTTGAAAATTGCTAAATTTTCATAATTTTCGACAAATTTTTGTTTTTTTCACAAATAAATGCAAGTCATATCGAAGAAGTTTTACCACTATCATGAAGTACAATATGTCACGAGAAAACAGTGTCAGAATCACAAGGATCCGTTGAAGCGTTTTAGAGTTATGACCTCATAAAGTGACAGTGGTCAGAATTCTAATTTTTTTTTTCTGTCTCTCAGAGTTGTAGTGTACCTTTGATATAAATTACAGACCTATTCATTCTTTGTAGGTAGGAAAACTTGGAAAATTGTCAGTGTTTCATATACTTATTTTCACCACTGTAGATTTGGTACAAAAAACTGCTAAGGCTGGAGTCACACACAACGCATAAAAAAACGGTCTGTTATACACTGACGAGAATCACAGAAATGTTCCCTGAACAGTGATCGGTATGTCATCCGTGTGCAGTGTGAGGATGCGATTTCCTCGCATGTAAGCATCCGTATGGCATCTGTATGGCAAGATTGTCTCACCGGCTTACAAAATGGACATATAATGGATCCATGGGCTCAAATATTCATGAAAACATATATACAGTATATATATATATATATATATATATATATATATATATATATGTGTGTGTATATATATCTATATAATTGTCTAAGGATTTTTCTGTCTGTCTGTCTGTCCTGGAAATCCCACGTCTCGACCAATCAGCGACGGGCACAGCATGGCGACGATGATGTCATAAAGGTTGCCTCGACCAAACAGCGACGGGCACAGTCTGCCGCAAATTCGCCTAGACCAATCAGCGACGGGCACAGTATCGACGTAGATGTCATAATGTTTGCCATGGCGACGATGATGTCATAAAGGTTGCCTCGACCGATCAGCGACGGGCACAGTCTGCCGCGAATTCTGGAATCATCATTGTCCATATACTACGGGGACATGCATATTCTAGAATACCTGATGCGTTAGAATCGGGCCACAATCTAGTATATACATAATTGTCTAAGGGTTTTTCTGTCTGTCCTGGAAATCCCGCGTCTCTGATTGGTCGAGGCCGCCTGGGCCTTGACCAATCAGCGACGGGCACAGTATCGACGTAGATGTCATAATGGAAATCCCGCGTCTCTGATTGGTCGAGGCTGCCAGGCCTCGACCAATCAGCGACAAGCACAGTATCGACGTAGATGTCATAATGGTCGCCATGGCGACGATGATGTCATAAAGGTTGCCTTGACCAATAAGCGACGGGCACAGCCTGCCGCGAATTCTGGAATCATCATTGTCCATATACTACGGGGACATATTCTAGAATAACCAATGCGTTAGAATAGGGCCACAATCTAGTGTATATATATATATATATATATATATAATAATAATAATAATAATAATAATATATATATATATATATATATATATTTATATATATACACACAGTGCCTACAAGTAGTATTCAACCCCCTGCAGATTTAGCAGGTTTACACATAGATCAGCCTGGAAGTGTGAAATGCACTGCAGCAAAAAAGAATGTTATTTCTTTGTTTATTTTTTTTTTTTAAATTGTGAAAAGTCTTTTCAGAGGGTCATTTATTATTCAACCCCTCAACCCACCAGAATTCTGTTTGGTTCCCCTAAAGTATTAAGAAGTAGTTCAGGCACAAAGAACAATGAGCTTCACATGTTTGGATTAATTATCTCTTTTTCCAGCCTTTTCTGACTATTTAAGACCCTCCCCAAACTTGTGAACAGCACTCAAACATGGTCAACATGGGAAAGACAAAGGAGCATTCCAAGGCCATCAGAGACAAGATCGTGGAGGGTCACAAGGCTGGCAAGGGGTACAAAACCCTTTCAAAGGAGTTGGGCCTACCTGTCTCCACTGTTGGGAGCATCATCCGGAAGTGGAAGGCTTATGGAACTACTGTTAGCCTTCCACGGCCTGGACAGCCTTGGAAAGTTTCCTCCCGTGCCGAGGCCAGGCTTGTCCAAAGAGTCAAGGCTAACCCAAGGACAACAAGGAAGGAGCTCCGGGAAGATCTCATGGCAGTGGGGACATTGGTTTCAGTCAATACCATAAGTAACGTACTCCACCGCAATGGTCTCCGTTCCAGACGAGCCCGTAAGGTACCTTTACTTTCAAAGAGTCATGTTAAGGCTCGTCTACAGTTTGCTCATGATCACTTGGAGGACTTTGAGACTGACTGGTTCAAGGTTCTCTGGTCTGATGAGACCAAGATCGAGATCTTTGGTGCCAACCACACACGTGACGTTTGGAGACTGGATGGCACTGCATACGACCCCAAGAATACCATCCCTACAGTCAAGCATGGTGGTGGCAGCATCATGCTGTGGGGCTGTTTCTCAGCCAAGGGGCCTGGCCATCTGGTCCGCATCCATGGGAAGATGGATAGCACGGCCTACCTGGAGATTTTGGCCAAGAACCTCCGCTCCTCCATCAAGGACCTTAAGATGGGTCGTCATTTCATCTTCCAACAAGACAACGACCCAAAGCACACAGCCAAGAAAACCAAGGCCTGGTTCAAGAGGCAAAAAATCCATGTGTTGCAGTGGCCTAGTCAGTCTCCTGACCTTAACCCAATTGAAAACTTGTGGAAGGAGCTCAAGATTAAAGTCCACATGAGACACCCAAAGAACCTAGATAACTTGGAGAAGATCTGCATGGAGGAGTGGGCCAAGATAACTCCAGAAACCTGTGCCGGCCTGATCAGGTCTTATAAAAGACGATTATTAGCTGTAATTGCAAACAAAGGTTATTCCACAAAATATTAAACCTAGGGGTTGAATAATAATTGACCCACACTTTTATGTTTAAAATTTATAAAAAAATTTAACTGAGCAACAAAACTTTTTGGTTTGTAAGATTTATGCATCTGTTAATAAATCCTGCTCTTGTTTGAAGTTTGAAGGCTCTAACTTATTTGCATCTTATTAAATCTACAGTGGGTTGAATACTATTTGTAGGCACTGTATATATATACCAGATAGCAAAAAAGAAGGCAGCACTCCAAAGATTTCAGGTAAAAAAAGGTGAAGTTTTAATCGACCCACATCACTGCGCGACGTTTCGGCTCACTGAGCCTTTTTCAAGGCTTGAAAAAGGCTCAGTGAGCCGAAACGTCGCACAGTGATGTGGGCCGATTAAAACTTCACCTTTTTTTACCTGAAATCTTTGGAGTGCTGCCTTCTTTTTTGCTATCTGGTATACATGTTGGATAAATGTATGGACCATTCTATCATGGGGGCCAGGCACCCACCATTGGTGAGCATTGTGCTGTTCCATTTTTTCCATATATATATATATATATATATATATATATATATATATATATATATATATATATACACACACACACAGATATCTATATATATATCTTTATATTTCATACAGAGCTAGAGAGCAGAATAGCCGATAATTCAGTTATAGCCGATAATTCAATTGGCGGGTTCTGTAAAATCATTATCGAACATGATCGAGACATGGTTTACATACAGAAAGCCATTGCATATCCATTATATTTTTATATGTCCCTCACTAATAATGTTAGCAGTGTGTGAGTAAAATTTTTGAGCTGTAGGTGTTAAAAAAAAGGATTATTTCACGGAAAAAAATGTCCTGGACTCCCGCGCAATTTTCTCCGCCAGAGAGGGAAAGCCAGTGACTGAGGGCAGATATTAATAGCCCAGAGAAGGACCATGGTTATTGCCCCACCTGGCTAAAAAAAAACTGCCCCAACCACCCCAGAGAAGGCGTATCTGTAAGATGCACCTATTCCAGCACTTAGCCTCTATCTTCCCACTGCCCAGTAGCAGTGGAAGTAGTGGAAGGACATACAGACCTCCATATGGTTGCCAGAGTTAGCCTGATTGCCATTAGGTACCGAGATGCGATCCTCAGACCCCTTGTGAGACCTCATGTGGCTGGAGTGTGTCAGCAGCTCCTGCAAGATGAAGGCATTGAAGCTATGGACTGGCCCGCCCATTCCCCAGACCTGAATCCAATTGAACACATCTGGGACATCATATCTCGCATCATCCACCAAAACCAAGTTGCACCACAGACTGTCCAGGACTTGGTGGATGCTTTAGTCCAGGTCTGGGAGGAGATCCCTCAGAAGACCATCTGCCACCTCATCAGGAGCATGCCCAGGGGTTGTAGGGAGGTCATACAGGCACATGGAGGCCACACACACTACTGAGCATCATTTCCTTGTCAAAAAGATCAAAACGCCAGAATTAAATGTTGTTGGTCACTGCAGCAATGCAATAAAATGCAATAACAGGCGATCAAAAGATCATATACACACCAAAATGGTATCAATAAAAACGTCAGTTCAACACACAAAAAAATAAGCCCTCCCAGGCCCCAGATCCAAAAAAATGGAGACGCTACATGACTCGGAAAATGGTAACTTTTGTTTTTTTTTTTTTTTACAAACTTTGGAATTATTTTTCACCACTTAGATAAAAAAGAACCTAGATATGTTTGGTGTATATGAACTCGTAATGACCTAATGGCAGGTCAGTATTAGCATTTAGTGAACCTAGTAAAAAAGCCAAACAAACAATTGTGGGATTGCAATTATTTTGCAATCTCACCGCAATTGGAATTTCTTTCCCCATTTTCTGTTACACAACATGGTAAAACCAATGGTGTCTTCCAGAAGTACAACTTTTCAAAACCAAAAATACCCCTGGATGTTAGGACTATATATATATATATATATATATATATATATATATATATATATATATATATATATATATATATATATATATATATATATATATGCATGCATCAAGACTATGAATTAACATATGTGAAATTATATACTTAGCAAAAAAAGTGTGAAACACATGAAAATATGTCTTATATTCTAGGTTCTTCAAAGTAGCCACCTTTTGCTTTGATGACTGCTTTGGACACTCTTGCCATTCTCTTGATGAGCTTTAAGAGGTAGTCACCAGAAATGGTTTTCACTTCACAGGTGGGCCCTGTCAGGTTTAATAAGTGGGATTTCTTGCCTTATAAATGGGGTTGAGAAAATCAGTTGTGTTGAGCAGAAGTCTGGTGGATACACAGCTGATAGTCCTACTGAATAGACCGTTAGAATTTGTATTATGGCAAGAAAAAAGCAGCTAAGCAAAGAAAAACGAGCGGCCATCATTACTTTAAGAAATGAAGGTTAGTCAATCTGAAAAATGGGGAAAACTTTGAAAGTGTCCCCAAGTGCAGTTGCAAAAACCATCAAGCGCTACAAAAAAACTGGCTCACATGAGGACCGCCCCAGAAAAGGAAGATCAAAAGTCGCCTCTGCTTCTGAGGATAAGTTTATCCGAGTCACCAGCAGCTCAGATTAGAGACCAGGTCAATGCCACACAGAGTTCTAGCAGCAGACACATCTCTACAACAACTGTTAAAGGGACTCTGTCACCTGAATTTGGAGGGAACAATTTTCAGTCATATGGGTGGGGTTTTCGGGTGTTTGATTCACCCTTTCCTTACCCGCTGGCTGCATGCTGGCTGCAATATTGGATTGAAGTTCATTCTCTGTTCTCCGTAGTACATGCCTGCACAAGGCAATCTTGCCTTACGCAGGCTTGTACTATGGAGGACAGAGAAACAATGTGTATTTGTGCAATGCAGAAAAGGGGAACCGATGGACTCCACATGCCTGGTTCCCACCATGAAGCATGGAGGAGGAGGAGAGATGGTGTGGGGGTGCTTTGCTGGTGACACTGTTGGGGATTTATTCAAAATTGAAGGCATACTGAACCAGCATGGCTACCACAGCATCTTGCAGAGGCATGCTATTCCATCCGGTTTGCGTTTAGTTGGACCATCATTTATTTTTCAACAGGACAATGACCCCAAACACAGCTCCAGGCTGTGTAAGTGCTATCTGACCAAGAAGGAGAGTGATGGGGTGCTATGCCAGATGACCTGGCCTCCACAATCACCAGACCTGAACCCAATCGAGATGGTTTGGGGTGAGTTGGACCGCAGAGTGAAGGCAAAAGGGTCAACAAGTGCTAAGCATCTCTGGGAACTCCTTCAAGATTGTTGGAAGACAATTTCCGGTGACTACCTCTTGAAGCTCATCAAGAGAATGCCAAGAGTGTGCAAAGCAGTCATCAAAGCAAAAGGTGGCTACTTTGAAGAACCTAGAATATAAGACATATTTTCAGTTGTTTCACATTTTTTTGTTAAGTATAGTTGTGGCCAAAAGTATTGACACCCCTGCAATTCCAATCCGGGTGAAAAACGTGTCACTTTATTCGTGCCAAATGCGACGTTTCGACCATAAGGTCTTTATCAAGCTTGATAAAGACCTTATGGTCGAAACGTCGCATTTGGCACGAATAAAGTGACACGTTTTTCACCCGGATTGGATGCTCTCCTTCACTTCTTTTCCATGGTATGTACTCCTCCGCTTGGGTCCGGTGGAACTAGGACGGGCATCCCGCTATTCAGTTGTGCTGTCGGCTAAACTTTTATTACTGGACCCCTGCAATTCCATCAGATAATACTGTTTCTTCCTGAAAATGATTGCAATCACAAATTCTTTGGTATCATTATCTTCATTTAATTTGTCTTAAATGAAAAAAAACACAAAAGAGTATGAAGCAAAAGGCAAAACATTGAACATTTCACACAAAACTCCAAAAATGGGCCAGACAAAAGTATTGGCACCCTCAGCCTAATACTTGGTTGCACAACCTTTAGCCAAAATAACTGCGACCAGCAGCTTCCGGTAACCATCAATGAGTTTCTTACAATGCTCTGCTGGAATTTTAGACCATTCTTCTTTGGCAAACTGCTCCAGGTCCCTGATATTTGAAGGGTGCCTTCTCCAAACTGCCATTTTTAGATCTTTCCACAGGTGTTCTATGGTCTGGACTCATTGCCGGCCACCTTAGAAGTCTCCAGTGCTTTCTCTCAAACCATTTTCTAGTGCTTTTTGAAGTGTGTTTTGGGTCATTGTCCTGCTGGAAGACCCATGACCTCTGAGGGAGACCCAGCTTTCTCACACTGGGCCATACATTATGCTGCAAAATTTGTTGGTAGTCTTCAGACTTCATAATGCCATGCACACGGTCAAGCAGTCCAGTGCCAGAGGCAGCAAAGCAACCCCAAAACCTCAGGCAACCTCCGCCATGTTTGACTGTAGGGACTGTGTTCTTTTCTTTGAATGCCTCTTTTTTCTCCTGTAAACTCTATGTTGATGCCTTTGCCCAAAAAGCTCTACTTTTGTCTCATCTGACCAGAGAACATTCTTCCAAAACGTTTTAGGCTTTTTCAGGTAAGTTTTGGCAAACTCCAGCCTGGCTTTTTTATGTTTCGGGGTAAGAAGTGGGGTCTTCCTGGGTCTCCTACCATACAGTCCCTTTTCATTCAGACTCAGACGGATAGTATTGGTTGACACTGTTGTACCCTCGGACTGCAGGGCAGCTTGAACTTGTTTGTATGTTAGTCGAGGTTCTTTATGCAACATCCGCACAATCTTGCGTTTAAATCTCTTGTCAATTTTTCTTTTCCGTCCACATCTAGGGAGGTTAGCCACAGTGCCATGTGCCTTAAACTTCTTGATGACACTGCGCAGGGTAGACACGGGAACATTCAGGTCTTTGGAGATGGACTTGTAGCCTTGAGATTGCTCATGCTTCCTCACAATTTGGTTTCTCAAGTCCTCAGACAGCTCTTTGGTCTTCTTTCTTTTCTCCATGCTCAATGTGGTACACACAAGGACACAGGACAGAGGTTGAGTCAACTTTAATCCATGTCAACTGGCTGCAAGTGTGATTTAGTTATTGCCAACACCTGTTAGGTGCCACGGGTAAGTTACAGGTGCTGTTAATTACACAACTTAGAGAAGCATCACATGATTTTTCGAACAGTGCCAATACTTTTTTCCACCCCCTTTTTTATGTTTGGTGTGGAATTATATCCAATTTGGCTTTAGGACAATTCTTTTTGTGTTTTTTCATTTAAGACAAATTAAATGAAGATAATAATAACAAAGAATTTGTGTTCGCAATCATTTTCAGGAATAAACTGAGTATTATCCGACAGAATTGCAGGGGTGTCAATACTTTTGGCCACAACTGTATATAATTCCACATGTGTTAATTCATAGTTTTGATGCCTTCATTGTGAATTTACAAATTTCATAGTCATGAAAATACAGAAAAATCTTTAAATGAGAAGGTGAGTCAAAACTTTTGGTCTGTACTATATATATATATATATATATATATATATATATATATATATATATATATATATATAGCGGCAGATGGTCTCCTGAGGGTTCTCCTCCCAGACCTGGACTAAAGCATCCGCCAACTCCTGGACAGTCTGTGGTGCAACGTGACGTTGGTGGATGGTGCGGGACTTGATGTCTCAGATGTGTTCAATTGGATTCAGGTCTGGGAAATGGGTGTGCCAGTCGATAGCTTCAATGCCTTCATCTTGCAGGAACTGCTGACACACTCCAGTCACATGAGGTCAGGCATTGTCTGCATTAGGAGGAACCCAGGGCCAACCGCTTCAGCATATGGTCTAACAAGGGGTCTGAGGATCTCATCTCGGTACCTAATGGCAGTCAGGCTACCTCTGGCGAGCACATGGAGGGCGGTGCGGCCCTCCAAAGAAATGCCACCCCACACCATTACTGACCCACTACAAAACCGGTCTTGCTGAAGGAAGTTGTAGGCCACAGATCACTCTCCATGGCCTCTCCAGACTCTGTCACATCTGTCACATGTGCTCAGTGTGAAGCTGCTTTCATCTGTGAAGAGCACAGGGCGCCAGTGGCGAATTTGCCAATCCTGGTGTTCTGTGGCAAATACCAAGCATCCAGCACGGTGTTAGGCTGTGAGCACAACCCCCATCTGTGGACGTTGGGCACTCAGACCATCCTCATAGAGTCGGTTTCTAACCGTTTGTGCAGACACATGCACATTTGTGGCTTGCTGTAGGTCATTTTGGCAGTGCTCCTTTTGGCTCTGGCAGTGCTCCTCCTGTTCCTCCTTGCACAAAGGCTGAGGTAGCGGTCCTGCTGCTTGGTTGTTGCCCTCCTACAGCCCCTGCAGATCTCTGGGTGTACTGACCTGTCTCCTGGCAGCATCTCCAGCCTCTGGACACTGCGCTGACAGACACAGCAAACCTTCTTGCCACAGCTCGCATTGATGTGCCATCCTGGATGAGCTGCACTACCTGAGCTACTTGTGTGGGTTGTAGATTCCGTCTCATGCTACCACGAGTGTGAAAACACTACCAACATTCAAAAGTGACCAAAGTGTTCCCTTTATTTTTTGAGCAGTGTATATACACACATTAAGTGTGGCCTTTTATTGGAGAGGTAACTCCATGTAAAGACATGATGCTCAGTGTGCTGACAGCTCACAAGCAAAGAAACCTAGATGACTTCAAAATGTGATTAAAATATTTCACGGCCAGGGTAGAATAATCATTTTCTGTGGTCTACCAGTTTGGTGCTTCTAAAGCAAAGAAAATAGGCCGCTTCCAGGGTGGAAGAGGAGAAAAGAAAGTTAATCTGATCTAACTAAAAACAAAAGATCTGACAAACGCAATAATAGCAAAGTACATTTTAATAAGCCAGTAAAACATAACCCCAGCAAATACAGAAAAGTACAACGAGCGTTCGGAGAATAGGACTGTGAAGTTTTATATCCTTTCCTTGCAATAACAGCACAAAGGGGAGAAAAAAAAACAAAGAATATGCCTGCTACCTGACAGCCAGTGTAAAATATCCTGTTGGGATCCCCAGTGCCAAGTCATTTTAAATTTTAATACATTACTAATAAATTGTAACCAAAAGAAAGCCTGCATTCCGGAGAAGAAATAATGGTTGTGTTTCTCGATGGGACTAAGAGAAAAGTCAGGTTGTCATGCAAAGTTTAAACTGAAAGGAACACTGCACACATCCTGAGTAGAAGTTTCTAATCATTTTTAGATCATTGATACAAAAATGCTGTACAACTCGGTGTAGGGAGCTAATTATTTTTTACGCATAATGGAACTGAATAACCAAGAACATTGTGTACAGAAACTGGCACTGAAAAACTCCACTGAGAGGATTAAAATAATGATGAGGTCAACTAAGACTGGAAAAACTCAAGTTGGTCATACACATTAGATGGCTGCCAGCCGACAGACAGCCAAGCCGACTCTCCCATACACAGGAGTGCTGAGCGCTTTTCTATGCTAAAAACCTCTCGGTGATAAATTGGTTTGCTGCCTAACTAGTGGAGAACAATGTACTTGGCAGTCCGAAATCAGACATGCATGCTTGACATCTCTCCCAAAAGTGATGAGCAAACGTGCTCGGATAGGGTCTAACCGAGTATCTTTGGCGTCCTCGAAAAATATGTCTAACAGCCACAAGACATGTAGCCGCAGGGACTCAGACATATTATTTGAGCATGCCGAAGACACTCTGTTAGCACCCAAACATGTTCACTCATCACTACTCTCCAACAATCAGTCAGCCGGCGCCCTATATACATTTGATCATCAGCTGAACACGTGAATATCAGCAAATTTGGCAGAAATTAGTCAAATATGTATTGGGGCCTTTAGATTAGGTCTTGTCTGTGCCAACATAGTGATAGCAATGTGAATATATGGCAAAGATATTGCTTTCACATGCTCACATAGGATGTAATGTCTTGGTCTGAGTCTTCATTGAGTAGGCAATGTTAATATTTGAGACAATTCACCTAAAGCCATTGATTTTGCATTGAGATGTCAAGAGACACCCTTGAATGGCCTGATTGGAGCCTTAATTAATATGACATTTATGGCACAAGTCATATCAACATTATGAAGCACATGCTGTTTATCTCCACAAGGAAACAGTGTTCCAGAGACATGCCTAGTTAATAAGTATTCTCAAAATAGAAAAGGTGCCAGAGAGGGGTTAAAGGGAACCTGTCAGCAGTTTTGGCGAATATAAGATACGGCCACTGTCTTTCAGGGCTTATGTACAGCATTCTACAATGCTGTAGATAAGCCCCTGGTCCGACCTGAAAGATAAAAAAAAAAAAAAAAGTTTTATTAAACTCACCAGGGGGTCAGTCCGGTCCAATGGGTGTCGCAGGTGCTGGGAAAGGCCCAGCACCTGCGCACTGCAGTACTTTACTCTGCCCTCAACAGGTCAAAGAATTACGCCTCCGCAGGAACGCGATGCCAGGGAGCGATGTACCAAGAGGAGGGCAGCATCGCAAGAAGATGGGAGGTGCCGGACCCGGACCTGTGACACCCATCGGACCGGGCCACACATGACCCCCCCGGGTGTGTATAAGAAGTTATTTTTTTCTTTTCTTTCAGGTCGGACCGGGGGCTTATCTACAGCATTATACAGGGTGGGCCATGTATACGGATTCACCTGGGTGGGCCATTTATAAAGTTGGATCCAAAATGGCTGACTACAAAATGGCCGCCATGGTCACCACCCATCTAGAAAAGTTTTCCCCTTCCCATATACTAATGTGCCACAAACAGCAAGTTGATATCACCAACCATTCCCATATTATTTAGGTGTATCCATATACATGGCCCACCCTGTAGAATGCTGTATATAAGCCCCAAAAACTGCTGACAGGTTCCCTTTAAAACGATTTTAAGACCCCCCTTACTTTTTGTTGGTTTTGAAAAGGCAGTATCTAGTGTGTACATACCACTAATCAACTAACACTGAAGATTACATTTATGAGGTCTATAACAAGGAGATATATTTTAATTTCATAATTGGCCAGGGAATCGGTCATAGGATAAGAGCAGAAGAAGTCATCTGATTAAATGGTGCACACAGCTTTTGATCTCCAAAAAATACCAATTAATTAAAGCATTTGTATCATTAGCATCCTTATAGTGGAGGTGATAATGTAAAGAACGGTCATTTATCATGCAGCGACTTTCCCATTATGCCTAAGTGATAATTAAGTGGTGGCAGTATAGGTCAACATAAGCAAATGGTATGTTCTATGCATGTGGGTACAAGGGCACAATATTGTGCAGAAGACTAGATTCAGCAATGTATTAAAGCAAATGTAAAAATCCTCCCCTTACCTATGGGTGGCATTCTGATGACATGCAGGCTTCAGTCAATGTTTATTACTGTCTTTTCTGTGTAACAATCAAAAAATTACATGGACTGATCTTATTTAGTTTCCTTTTACTTGCTTATAAAACACCATTAATTCCACAATGCTTTACAGAGAGCATTTATGCCCCCATTAGATTATGGGAGGAAACCAGAGAACCAAGAGGAAACCCACGCAAACATGGGGAGAACATGTAAACTCCTTGCAGATGTTGTCATTGGTGGGTTTTGAACCCACCTGGGACTATGTTAATGTGAATGGGATATAGATGGTCACAAATATCTTGTAGAGAAAGTGTGATCACTTCTGCACCTAGGGAAAACAGACCCAATGTTAACATTACATCGCTCAAAGGGTTGTCCCATTGTGAAAACCCCTATCCACATGAAGTACTGGTGTTAGGAGGGGGGAAGCAAACTAAGGAAATTACATTTTTACTAGCTCCCCTAATGAAGTTCAGCAAATATTCCGCATCCAAATTCAAATCCCCCTCTCTTTTGAGCCCAGTGTGCCTAAACCACATCTAGCACCCACATGTTTGGCATTTCTGTAGTGATGAGAGCCCGCCTAATTTACAGGTGCATGTCTCCAGAAGCAAGAGCTGGGCATAATGTAGTGGTGACTGCAACGTCCTATTCACTATAATGGCAGTTTGCAATTTTCACTCAGCAACATCCACTACTGCTTGTTTCTGGAAAACACCCACGGAGTCAAAATCATCACCACATCTGTAGATAAATTCCCCAAAGGATTATATCTGCGCTCCAGGAGGCAAATAGCTCTCCGTCCCTCCCGAGTCTCTGCACATGGCTAACTGTACTGTACATCCACATATGGGGTATTTCTACATTCAGCAGAAATTGTGGGACACATTTTGCTGCCATTTTTACCCATTTCACAGTATGAAAATATAAAACTTGGGGCTAACACAATCTTGATGGGAAAAAATGTATTTTGTTCACTTCTCAATGGTATAAAAGTCTGTGACAAGTGGTGTCCATATAATCACTGCACCCCTAGATGTATTCATTGAAAGGTTTAGTTTGTAAAATGGGGTCACTTATGGGGGGTTCTGCTGTTCTGGCCTCTCATGGGCTCTGCCAATGTAACATGGCACCCTCAAACAAGTGCGGCAAAATCTGCACTGTAATACGGCGCTACTTCCCTTCTGATCTTTGCACTGTGCCTCAAAAGTAGTTTTGAACCACATATGGGGTATCAGTGAACTCAGGAAAAATTGCACAACAAACTGTAGGGAGCAATTTCTCCTGTTACCCTTATGGAAATGCAAAATTTGGAGCTAAAAATGTTTTTGTGGGAAAAATGTGAATTTTTTTAAAATTTTCACAGCTTAACGTTATAAACTTCCTGAAGCACATGGAGGTTCAAGGTACTCAATACACATCTAGATAAGTTCCCTAAGGGGTGTAGTTCCAAAATGATGTCACTTGTGAGAGGTTTTCACTGTTTAGGCACATCAAGGGCTCTCCAAACGTGACATGGCTTTACATTCAAAAAGTCAAATTTCGCTATTTTCCTTCCAAGCCCTGCCGTGCGCCCAAACAGTTGTTTTCCTCCACATATGGGGTATCGGCGTACCCCGGAGAATTTGCACAACAAATTGTATGGTGCAATTTCTCGTGTTACCCTTGTGAAAATGCAAAATTTGGAGCAAAAATAGATTTATCTGTGAAAAATGTGATCTTTTTTTTTCAATTTTCACAGCTTAACGTTATAAACTTCTGTGAAGCACCTTGGGGTGTAAGGTGCTCAATACACATCTAGATAAGGTCCCTATGGGGTGTAGTTTCCAAAATGGGGTAACTTTTTTTGGGGTTCTACTGTTTAGTTACATCAGGGGCTCTCCAAACATGACATGGCTTCCGCTAATTTTGCTATCAAATTTTACATTTAAAAAGTGAAATGGCGCTCCTTACCTTTTCAGTGCTCAAACAGTAGTTTTCTCCCACATGTGGGGTATCGGCATGATCGTGAGAAATTGCACAACAAATTTTATGGTCTATTTTCTCCTGTTACCCTTGCAAATGTAAAAAAAATAGGCCTAAAGGAAATATTTTGTGAAAGAAAGCTAAAGGGAACCGGTCACCCCCCTCCCCCCTGGCGTTTTTAACTAAAAGAGCCACCTTGTGCAGCACTAATGCTGCATTCTGTGAAGGTGGCTCTTTTTTGGGGGGTCCCTTCCAACGCTGCAATATCACAATATAATTTGCCCACCATAACTTTAGTCTGTCCGGGGGGCACATCTTTTCCCCCCGGACACAAAAGCCTCCCAGCCATCACTCAGCCCCTCCGTGCACTGGGCGCCGCCCCCTCTGCCTTCATAAACGTTCCCGGTGCCCATTATGAGAATGCCTTGATGTGGCGGGGTGGCTCAAAGAATTGATCAATTGTTTGCTAAATGTCTCATTTTGATATACAGTTAGGAATTAATATGTGCATGTGCACTTTTGTATTGCGTCCTGACCACAAGCAGCACTGGCTTCTCCCCTTTTATTTTGATATTGGTTTGTGGCTGACTACCACTGTTGCCGTGCGCGCTGGGTCATGTACGCCATTCTTTCTGTTTTCATTGTGATTGGTCTAGGCTGCTATACACACATACAGCAGCCCTGCCCTGCCCTAGGCTCTGTTTGATTTGTGCACCTGTGCCTGGGCCTGTCTCACTGTGGTGCTGGCCAGTCAGTGTGGAGGTCAGATCTGAAATGTCTATGTTTGGACCTGGTCAACCTTTATCTGTGCGTACCCTTTCTGGCGCCATGGGAGTGATTCTGAAACACTACAGGTACAGTTTGCATTCAATATGGTCCTGCTTTTAATACATTTAGGAGGCCGTAATGGCACAGCAAATATAAAAAACCTAAAGTGGGGTTAATGTGTTCTTGCTTCCAACACATTTAGGAGGCCGTAATGGCACAGAGAATATAAAAATTGTAGCGTAGGACTGCCCCTTTATGAGAATGCCTTGACGTGGCAGGGTGACTCAAAGAATCGATCAATTGTTTGCTAAATGTCTCATTTTGATATACAATTAGGAATTAATATGTGCATGTGCACTTTTGTATTGTGTTCTGACCACAAGCAGCGCTGGCTTCTCCCCTTTTATTTTAATAAAAATTAAAAGATTGAAAATTGCAAAATGTTTGCCAAATTTCTGATTTTTTTCACAAATAAACACAAGTCATATCAAAGAAATTGTACCACTATCATGAAGTACAATATCTCACAAAAAAAACAATAAAACAATCTCAGGATCAGTTGGATCTATTGAAGCGTTCCAGAGTTGTCTCATAAAGTGACAGTGGTCAGAATTGTAAAAATTGGCCTAGTCAGATAGGTGAAAACAGGCTTTGGGTAGAAGGGGTTAAAGGACAGTATGCACGATCAACTTCTGCTATATTTCTCTTCATAGCCCTTGGGATCAGTTGGGGCCATGGTGACTGGACTTCCAGTGATTGGAAAGTTATGAATGGGGACAATGTCTAGGCTTGAGAACACACCTTTAGTGATCATGCTATATAATTATATATATATAACATAGTCAGTACAACATTATATTGTATACTTTACAGTCAGTACAGAATTTTAAGAACAACATTTTTTTTTACTTTCCCTTTTTGCTTTTTACCATAAAGTCATTTGTGCCTTACAATCATAAAAACGCCGTTCACCTATATTGTTGTCTGTTGGTATGATTGGTTGATGGCATAGAAATGTAGATTACGCATGAAGACAATTGGTAAAAAAACACAATGTTACTTCATTTGCTTTGTAAATGCTTTGCTTTATAACTCCAGGCAGAAATAGTTATCCTTGATTTCTTCTTGTATACAAATAAGCAATAAAGAACACATCAGGTACAAACAAGTCACAAAGCAGCTAATGAGGAATAACAAATGCAAGAAACAAAGGGATGCAATATCTTTATTAATCACAGCGAAAAGCTTCCAGAATTGTTTCTTGCTTTGATTTATGTATCATGTAGAACAAAAAGGAATGGTGTACCTTGATTTATACAGATCACAGAACATGTTGGGAAATAAACCTTACTGGAAAAAGAATACATTGAAGTTCTAAATCACATCGTGCAATGCCTTTCTCAGGCTTTTACATTTATATATTGTTTAAAGAAGTGACCATGGGAAATACAATGAGCTAATTAAATAAATATATGCACCACGGCACAAATAAAGTTTGAGGAGAGCATTAGAATATAAATGACAATAATGATGAGAAAATACAAGGGCCTGGGCGAAAATATAAATGCAGAGCAAAGAACATTTTCCTCCAAGGGATACTACAGAAATACAGATAAGCTGCAGACTCATTAAAGGGTCTCTATAACCCCCCACTTGAAAGGCAGATGTCAACTATATAAAACCTGCAGTCATGGTGTGGACTTAATAAGCTTGTAAACACAAACACAGCCCCATAGAAAACTGAATGGGAACTACACAACTCACAAAGACTGAAGGATTTTATATTATTTATCAGTTTTTTCAGGTTTCTCTAGGCAGCAGACATGAAAAGACCAAGGTGCTCAAACACTGAATGAGGGCATTCAATGCGCTATCTTCACCTGGCAGGAACACTTTCAAGTGCCGCTTAAAGAAGTTAGAAAAAGGAACAGTTGAAAATGTTATAAAGAAACTATATTAACAGTATCACCTGTTCTTCCCTCAGGTAATCCAACACTGACACTCCGGCAATTCTCCCAGTCTTTGTTTACAGGCAGTCAGTACGTGACCGCTGCAGACAAACAGTGGCCTCAGCTTTCATGTGCTGTGCTAATGCCTTCATAGCTCCTATCTGTGGCATAGTACATGTCCCAGAGGGCATTGATTGGCTGCAGCGGTGATATGCTGTCTGTAAACAACTGTAGTCATAGCAATCATATGCCTTACTACTTACATCATTGCTCAATGATAAGTTACTACATGATGCCAGCAGCATGGCACCTAAAAAAAGATGCTCCTAAAACAGACATGCCAGGAACTAAGAAAAGGTCCTTTTTAACCATCTATCTGAGAACTAATAGATTTACAACTGATGAAGTCCCTAAAGATCGCTTTGCTGCTGTTATCAGCCATGTTATATGTATCCTCAAACTTGGATGTGTTTGTAGCAGCTCCTCTGTTCGTGCTGATGCGCTTGTGTGCGAAAATAAAAGATTAACTGAAATTTACAGAAATCACGAGTGCTGAGCATTTCTTCTCTCAACTGAATTCTATTTTCATAGTTCTATTTAGCAGGTTTCATTTCAATACAAATCCAAGAGAAACTAGTGAAGGGCCTGAAGGATGCTCTGTACCATGCACCAACCACAGAGGTTAGGCTCTAGGCATAACACAGTGTTTTAACTTTGCTCACAATGATCGGGCTTGTCCTATAGCTATCTACTATATAATTGTCTAAGGGTCACTTCCGTCTTTCTGTCTGTCCTTCTGTCTTTCTTTCTTTCTTTCTGTCACGGAAATCCCAAGTCGCTGATAGGTCGCGGCAAAACAGACACGACCAATCAGCGACGGGCACAGACCGGCGGCAAAATGGCGGCTCCTTACTCCCCGCAGTCAGTGTCCGCTCCATACTCGCCCCCAGTCAGCGCTCACACAGGGTTAATGGCAGCGTTAACGGACCACGTTATGCCGCGGTGTAACACACTCCGTTAACGCTGCTATTAACCCTGTGTGACCAACGTTTTACTATTGATGCTGACTATGCAGCATCAATAGTAAAAAGATCTAATGTTAAAAATAATAATAATAAAAAAAAAATCATTATATACTCACTGTCCGTCGGCCCCCCGGATCAGGAACAGGCCTTTCCCGCTCCTTGCGACCCTCCGGAGACCGCTCCCATGCATTGCAATCTCGCGAGATGATGACGTAGCGGTCTCGAGACCGCAATGCACTCCTGGGACCGGAGCGCGGGAGGAGCATCGGTAAACGCTTCGCTTGGATCCGGGGGCCAACGGAAGGTGAGTGTATCACTATTTTTTATTTTAATTCTTTTTTTTAAACAGAGATATGGTGCCCACATTGCTATATACTACGCGGGCTGTGCAATATACTACGTGGGCTGTGCTGTATACTACGTGGGCTGTGCAATATACTATGTGGCTGTGCTGTATACTACATGGGCTGTGCAATATACTACGTGGGCTGTGCAATATACTACGTGGGCTGTGCAATATACTATGTGGGCTGTGCAATATACTACGTGGGCTGAGCAAAATACTACGTGGGCTGTGCAATGTACTACGTGGGCTGTGCAATGTACTACGTGGGCTGTGCAATATACTATGTGGGCTGTGCTATATACTACGTGGCTGTGTTATACACTACATGGGCTGTTATATACTACGTGGCTGTGCTATATACTAAGTGGGCTGTGCTATATAGCATGTGAGCTGTGTTATATACTGCGTGGGCTGTTATATACGTGGGCTGTTATACACTACATGGGCTGTGTTATACACTACGTGGGCTGTGTTATATACTGCGTGCATGGGCTGTTATAAACTACGTGGCTGTGTTATATGCTATGTGGGCTGTTATACACTGTGTGGGCTGTGCTATATACTACGTGGCTGTGCTATATACTCCATGGGCTGCACTATATACTACGTGGCTGTGCTATATAATATGTGGCTGTGCAATATACTATGTGGCTGTGCTATGTACTACGTGGCTGTGATATTTACTACGTGGGCTATTATATACTACGTGGCCGGCCACGAACAATCAGCGACAGGTGCAGTCCGGCCACAAATTGGCACGGAATTTGAACCACGCTTCACTAATTGGTCGCGGCCTGACGAATCCTGTATATTCAATGTATTATTCTAAAATCTTCATAAATAAACTACATACATATTCTAGAATACCCGATGCGTTAGAATCGGGCTACCATCTACACTGTGTTCCAAATTATTATGCACAAAGAGTTTAGGAGTGATAAGGTTAGAATTTTTTTGTTTGTCATTTAAACTCATTGATGGTGATGTGTGTCAGGGCTCTTTATATCACTGAAAGCAATTGCAGATACCTGTGCAAATTAGTTTGGCAGGTGTGTCCAAATAAAGGCAAGACTACTTAAGAAGGCTGTTCCACATTATTAAGCAGAATACATTTTATGCCAAAATGGGAAAGAAAAAGGATGTGTCGGCTGCTGAGAAGCAACAAATTGTGGAGTATTTAGGTCAAGGCATGACTACAATCAACATTGCCAAGACACTTCATCGTGATCATCGCACAATCAAGGAGTATGTAGCCGATTCCCAGCACACACGTGTGCATGCTGATAAGGAAAAATTGAGGACTCTTTCCAACAGGCAATTGCGTAAGGTTAAAAGAGCAGCTGCAAAAATGCCTTGTCATAGCAGCAGACAAGTTTTTGAAGCTGCTGGTGCCTCCAACGTCCCCAGAACAACAAGATGCAGGGTTGTTGTGAATTTGGTTTTTGGGCTCCCCCGGTGGTCACTGGTGGTACTGGACTTGTGTGCTTCACTTTCTCTGTTCACCTGTTTTCATCAGGATATGGGTGTATCCTATTTAGCCTTGCTGCTCAGTTATTCTAGTGCCGGCCATCAATGTAACCAGAGCCTTTCTGTTGCATGTTCCTGCTTCTAGACTACTATCAGCTAAGTTGGACTCTTAGTCCTAAGTTTGTTTTGCATTTTTGTTCCAGTTCACAGTTATGTTATTTTTCTGTAGCTGGAAGCTCTTGTGGGCCGAAATTGCCACTCCGGTGTCATGAGTTGACACATGAGTCTTAAAGTAATTTCGGGATGGTATTTTAATAGGGTTTTCAGCTGACCGTGAAGTTCCCTATTGTATCTTCTTGCTATCTAGTAAGCGGACCTCGCTTTGCTGAACCTACCTTCATACTGCGTATGTCTTTTCCTCTGAACTCACCGTCAATATATGTGGGGGGCTTCTGTCTCCTTTTTGGGGGAATTTCCCTAGAGGTAAGCCAGGTCTGTCTTTTCCTCTATTAGGGTTAGTTAGTCCTCCGGCTGGCGCTAGGCGTCTAGGGATAAAACGTAGGTACGCCACCCGGCCACTGTTAGTTGTGTGGTAGGTTTAGCTCACAGTCAGCTCGAGATTCCATCACCCAAGAGCTGTTCTGTTATTTATGTTCTCTGACGTTCCCTTGCCATTGGGAACCATGACAGTATGGCCGGCCCAGTGTTAAAACCGTTGGCAGAAGAAAGGAGAGAAAAAGAAGTCTGCAGATTTTTTTTTTTTTCCTCTGAGCTTGCTCTATAGTTGACTTAGTTGCATTTCTGCTCTAATTGCAGCCTTTGTCTCTCTCTCTCCTTCTAATCCTTGAATGGCTCTGATCTCACCTGATTAATATGGATCCTCAGAGTTTGGCTACAGGTTTGAATAATCTTGCTACGAAGGTTCAAAATTTACAGGATTTTGTTATTCATGTTCCTATATCTGAACCTAGAATTCCTATACCAGAATTTTTCTCCGGGGATAGATCTCGTTTCCTGAATTTCAAAAATAATTGTAAATTATTTCTTTCCCTGAGATCTCGCTCCGCTGGAGATCCCGCACAGCAGGTTAGGATAGTAATTTCCTTGCTGCGGGGTGACCCTCAAGACTGGGCATTTGCATTGGCACCCGGGGATCCTGCGTTGCTCAATGTGGATGCGTTTTTTCTGGCTTTGGGGTTGCTTTATGAGGAACCTAACTTAGAGATTCAGGCTGAAAAGGCCTTGATGGCCCTATCTCAAGGGCAAGATGAAGCTGAAATATACTGCCAAAAATTTCGTAAATGGTCTGTGCTTACTCAGTGGAATGAGTGCGCCCTGGCGGCGAATTTCAGAGAGGGTCTCTCTGATGCCATTAAAGATGTTATGGTGGGGTTCCCTGCACCTACAGGTCTGAATGAGTCCATGACAATGGCTATTCAGATTGATCGGCGTTTGCGGGAGCGCAAACCTGTGCACCATTTGGCGGTGTCTTCTGAGAAGGCTCCAGAAAATATGCAATGTGATAGAATTCTGTCCAGAAGCGAACGGCAGAATTTTAGGCGAAAAAATGGGTTGTGCTTCTATTGTGGTGATTCAACTCATGTTATATCAGCATGCTCTAAACGTACAAAAAAGGTTGATAAGTCTATTTCAATTGGCACTTTACAGTCTAAGTTTATTCTGTCTGTGACCTTGATTTGTTCATTATCGTCAATTACTGCGGATGCCTATGTCGACTCTGGCGCCGCTTTGAGTCTAATGGATTGGTCCTTTGCCAGGCGCTGTGGGTTTGATCTAGAGCCTCTGGAAGTTCCTATACCTCTGAAGGGTATTGACTCTACACCATTGGCTAGTAATAAACCACAATACTGGACACAAGTGACTATGCGTATGAATCCAGACCATCAGGAGATGATTCGCTTCCTTGTGTTGTACAATCTACATGATGTTTTGGTGCTCGGATTACCATGGTTACAATCTCATAACCCAGTCCTTGACTGGAAAGCAATGTCTGTGTTAAGCTGGGGCGGTCTTGTCGCAGAAAAGTTCCGACTGCTCCGTGATGAGACATTGTGCGTTCTTTTCTCGAAAATTTTCGCCCGCCGAGCGAAATTATGATATTGGTAATCGGGAGCTTTTGGCTATGAAGTGGGCTTTTGAGGAGTGGCGTCATTGGCTTGAGGGGGCAAGACATCAGGTGGTGGTATTGACTGATCACAAGAATTTGATTTATCTTGAGTCTGCCAGGCGCCTGAATCCTAGACAGGCGCGCTGGTCGTTGTTTTTCTCTCGGTTTAATTTTGTGGTCTCATACTTACCAGGTTCTAAAAATGTGAAGGCGGATGCCCTTTCTAGGAGTTTTGAGCCTGATTCCCCTGGTGATTCTGAACCTACAGGTATCCTTAAGGATGGGGTGATATTATCTGCTGTTTCCCCAGACCTGCGACGGGCTTTGCAGGAGTTTCAGGCGGATAGACCTGATCGTTGCCCGCCTGGTAGACTGTTTGTTCCTGATGATTGGACCAGTAGAGTCATCTCGGAGGTTCATTCTTCTGTGTTGGCAGGTCATCCCGGGATCTTTGGTACCAGGGATTTGGTGGCTAGGTCCTTCTGGTGGCCTTCCCTGTCTCGAGATGTACGAGTTTTTGTGCAGTCTTGTGATGTTTGTGCTCGGGCCAAACCTTGTTGTTCTCGGGCTAGCGGATTGTTGTTATCTTTGCCTATTCCGAAGAGGCCTTGGACTCGCATCTCTATGGATTTTATTTCTGATCTCCCTGTTTCTCAGAAAATGTCTGTCATCTGGGTGGTGTGTGACCGTTTTTCAAAGATGGTTCATTTGGTGCCCTTGCCTAAGTTGCCTTCCTCATCCGAGTTGGTTCCTCTGTTTTTTCAAAATGTGGTTCGCTTGCATGGTATTCCGGAGAATATCGTTTCTGACAGGGGGACCCAGTTCGTGTCTAGATTTTGGCGGGCGTTCTGTGCTAGGATGGGCATTGATTTGTCTTTTTCGTCTGCGTTCCATCCTCAGACTAATGGCCAGACTGAGCGAACTAATCAGACCTTGGAGACTTATTTGAGGTGTTTTGTGTCTGCGGATCAGGATGACTGGGTTGCCTTTTTGCCGTTGGCGGAGTTTGCCCTCAATAATCGGGCTAGTTTGGTTTCTCCTTTCTTTTGCAATTCGGGGTTTCATCCTCGTTTTTCTTCCGGTCAGGTGGAGTCTTCGGATTGTCCTGGAGTGGATACTGTGGTGGATAGGTTGCATCGGATTTGGGGACAGGTGGTGGACAATTTGGAGTTGTCCCAGGAGAAGACTCGGCATTTTGCTAACCGCCGTCGTCGTGTTGGTCCTCGTCTTTGTGTTGGGGACTTGGTGTGGTTGTCTTCTCGTTTTGTCCCTATGAGGGTTTCTTCTCCTAAGTTTAAGCCTCGGTTCATCGGCCCGTATAAGATTTTGGAGATTCTTAACCCCGTGTCCTTTCGATTGGACCTCCCAGCATCTTTTTCTATCCATAATGTCTTCCATCGGTCATTATTGCGCAGGTATGAGGTACCGGTTGTGCCTTCCGTTGAGCCTCCCGCTCCGGTGTTGGTTGAGGGTGAATTGGAGTACGTTGTGGAGAAGATCTTGGACTCCCGTGTTTCCAGACGGAAACTTCAGTATCTGGTCAAGTGGAAGGGCTACGGTCAAGAGGATAATTCTTGGGTGACAGCCTCTGATGTTCATGCCTCTGATTTGGTCCGTGCCTTTCATAGGGCTCGTCCTGATCGCCCTGGTGGTTCTTGTGAGGGTTCGGTGCCCCCTCCTTGAGGGGGGGGTACTGTTGTGAATTTGGTTTTTGGGCTCCCCCGGTGGTCACTGGTGGTACTGGACTTGTGTGCTTCACTTTCTCTGTTCACCTGTTTCCATCAGGATATGGGTGTATCCTATTTAGCCTTGCTGCTCAGTTATTCTAGTGCCGGCCATCAATGTAACCAGAGCCTTTCTGTTGCATGTTCCTGCTTCTAGACTACTATCAGCTAAGTTGGACTCTTAGTCCTAAGTTTGTTTTGCATTTTTGTTCCAGTTCACAGTTATGTTATTTTTCTGTAGCTGGAAGCTCTTGTGGGCCGAAATTGCCACTCCGGTGTCATGAGTTGACACATGAGTCTTAAAGTAATTTCGGGATGGTATTTTAATAGAGTTTTCAGCTGACCGTGAAGTTCCCTATTGTATCTTCTTGCTATCTAGTAAGCGGACCTCGCTTTGCTGAACCTACCTTCATACTGCGTATGTCTTTTCCTCTGAACTCACCGTCAATATATGTGGGGGGCTTCTGTCTCCTTTTTGGGGGAATTTCCCTAGAGGTAAGCCAGGTCTGTCTTTTCCTCTATTAGGGTTAGTTAGTCCTCCGGCTGGCGCTAGGCGTCTAGGGATAAAACGTAGGTACGCCACCCGGCCACTGTTAGTTGTGTGGTAGGTTTAGCTCACGGTCAGCTCGAGATTCCATCACCCAAGAGCTGTTCTGTTATTTATGTTCTCTGACGTTCCCTTGCCATTGGGAACCATGACACAGGGTCCTTCAGAGGTTTGCAGCTGTGCGTAAGCCATCCTGTCGACCACCTCTATCCACTGCACACAAGCAGAAATGGCTCCAGTGGGCCAAACGATACATGAAGACTGACTTCCAAACTGTTTTGTTCACCGATGAGTGCCGTGCAACGCTCGATGGTCCAGATGGATAGAGTGGAGGATAGACACCCCATGAAAACACGGCTAAGGCGCCAACAAGGAGGAGGTGGAGTAATATTTTGGGCTGGAATCATGGGGAGAGAGATTGTCGGCCCCTTTATGATCCCTGAAGGGGTAAAGATGAACTCCATAATCTATGTGGAGTTTCTAAAACAACACTTCCTGCCATGGTTCAAGAGGAAGAACCGTGCTTTCCGCAGCAAGATCATTTTCATGCATGATAATGCACCGTCTCATGCTGCAAAAACACATCTGCATCTCTGGCTGCTATGGGCATGAAAGAGGACACACTTATGGTGTGGCCACCATCTTCCCCGACCTCAACCCCATTGAGAACCTCTGGAGCATCATAAAAAGGAGTGTTTATGATGGCGGGAGGCAGTTCACATCAAAGCAACAGCTCTGGGAGGGTATTCTGTCCACATGCAAAACAATTGAAGCAGAAACCATCCAAAAACTGACAAATTCAATGGACGAGAGAGTTCACAAGCTTCTTTTGAACAAGGGGTCCTATGTGCAAATGTAACATCACCTAGAATAAAGTATTAACTTGAAAACTGTTTGATTTCATTTTGTAATAAGTTGATAATGCTTATAACTTCACAATTAAGCATTTTTTTGATCAAAATAAAAAAAAAAAGGTTGAAAACTCTGCTGTGCATAATAATTTGGAACATGCATTTTGAGTGTTTATTTTTTTTAAAAAGATACTGTTTTCAGTTTTTTCCAAAACATTGCAATTATACTAGAATAGTAGATGACTGGAAAATAACAATGACTGCAATTCAGATAGGTAATTTAGAGAAAATATGAAGAAATATTATTTGCATAATAATTTGGAACACAGTGTAGTTTTTTAATACTAGTCATTAATTGCAATGAGGAGACATCTATTGAATGAACAGGACACACCACAAAGGCTACGTTCACATTTGCGTTGTGCGGCGCAGCGTCGGCGACGCAACGCACAACGCATGTAAAAACGCAGCTTTTTGTGACGCATGCGTCCAATTTTGGCTTGATTTTCGGCGCAAAAAAAATGCAACATGCTGCGCCCTGTGCGCCCTGACGCTTGCGCCAAAAATGACGCATGCGTCACAAAACGCAAGACAACGTATGTCCATGCGCCCCCATGTTAAATATAGGGGCGCATGACGCATGCGCCGCTATGCGTTGCCGAACCTGCGCCCGACGCAACGCAAATGTGAACGTAGCCAAAGTCAGTACTCTGTATGGTTATGCATCCAGCAACATACAAGCTGAACTGTATCTGCACTGTTTACAGGTAGCCAGGGTTGGACTGGCCCACCAGAGAACCGGAGAATCCTCTGTTGGGCCCTGGCTTCTCTTTAAGGAGAGTCAATAGTGCAAACCTTGCAGCTGCTATGGGGCTTTTGAGTGGGGGAGAAAAGTGGGCTCTCAGAATAAAATCCTCTGGTGGGCCCAATGTTCTTCAGTTTGGCACTGCAGGTAGCCATGGCCAGCATAGGAGATAGATTTATCATAAATGCCACATTATTTTAAGGAAAAATCAGTATGACTATCTGTATTATCCTAGCCACTTACAGCTAGAACGAAAAAATGAAATGAAAATTTAATCCCAGACAACTGCTTTAAGTTTTTAATCCTTTTTTTCCTGTACCTGGAAACCAACATCCTATATAGTTAGAGCTGATGCCAGTATGTGAGGGTAATGTGTGAACGGGGGTGATGTGTGAGGGGGGTGATGTGTGAAGGGGGGTGATGTGTGGAGGGGGTGATGTGTGGAGGGGGAGATGTGTGAAGAAAGATGTGCTGGGGGGTGATATGTGAAGGGGGTGATATGTGGAGGGGGGTGAAGTGTGAAGGGGTGACGTGTGGTGAGGGTGATGTGTGGTGGGGGTGATGTATGGAGGGGGCGATGTGTGGAGGGGGTGATGTATGGAGGGAGCGATGTGTGGAGGGGGCAAAAGACTAGTACAACCTGGACAACTGCCCAAGGCCTCTGTTCCCAAAGCAATCCAAATAATAATAACTAGTGATGAGCGGGTGCTAGTTACTCGATTTGAGCACTTTGGACTGCACGGGTGCTCAACGCGAGTAATGAATATAACATAAGTCAATGATTTCAACAGAAAAGCAGGTGTGTCCAGTGAGTGGTGAAGGTAAAAAATAACTTTTAATGAAAATAAATTAAAAATATATCCATGTATATGGTATCCAGCACTCAGTACACACTGGTTATAAAATCTAATGACGATCTACACGTTTAACCCCTTCAAGACGCGGCCCTTTTTCGTTTTTGCGTTTTCGTTTTTTACTTGCCTCTATCCCAGAGCCATAACTTTTTTATTTTTCTGTCAATATGGTCATGTGAGGGCACCATTGGTTTTACCATGTCTTGTACTAGAAAACGGGAAAAAAATTCCAAGTGCGGTGAAATTGCAAAAAAGTGCAATCCCACACTTGTTTTTTGTTTGGCTTTTTTGGTAGGTTCACTAAATGCTAAAACTGACCTGCCATTGTGATTCTCTAGGTCATTACGAGTTCATAGACACCTAACATGTCTAGGTTATTTTTTATCTAAGTGGTGAAAAAAAATTAAAAACTTTCCTTAAAAAAAAAAGTGCCATTTTCCGATACCCGAAGAGTCTCCATTTTTCGTGATCTGGGGTCGGGTGAGGGCTTATTTTTTGCGCGCCGAGCTGAGTTTTTAATAATACCACCTTTGTGCAGATATGTTCTTTTGATCGCCCGTTATTGCATTTTAATGCAATGTCGTGGCGACCAAAAAAACGTAATTCTGGCGTTTCAAATTTTTTTCTCGCTACGCTGTTTGGCGATCAGGTTAATTCTTTTTTTTAATTGATAGATCGGGCGATTCTGAACACGGCGATACCAAATACGTGTAGGTTTGATTTTTTTATTGTTTTATTTAGGATGGGGCGAAAAGGTTTTTTTTAAACTTTTATATTTTTTATATTTTTTTCAGATTTTTAAAAATATATATTTTTTTAATTGTGCCATGCTTCAATAGCTTCCATGGGAGGCTAGAAGCTGGCACAACTCGATCGGCTCAGCTACATAGCAGCGATCATCAGATCGCTGCTATGTAGCTGAAATGCAGGCTTGCTATGAGCGCTGACCACAGGGGGGCGCTCACAGCAGGCCGGCATCAGTAACCATAGAGGTCTCAAGGACCTCTATGGTTACTGTCCTGACTCATCGCCGACCCCGATCATGTGATGGGGGTCGGTGATGCGCTTATTTCCGGCCGCGCGGCCGGAAGTGGTAGTTAAATGCCGCTGTCAGCGCTTGACAGCGGCATTTAACAGGTTAATAGCGGCGGGTGAATCGCGATTTCACCCGCCGCTATTGCGCGCACATGTCAGCTGTACAAAACAGCTGACATGTCGCGACTTTGTTGTGGGCTCACCGCCGGAGCCCACATCAAAGGGGGAGACATGACATGCACTGTAATAGTACAGCGCATGTCGTGAAGGAGTTAAAAGTTATTTTTTTACCTCCACCACTCGCTGGACACACCTGTTTTTCTGTTGGATTCATTGTGGCTACTTCACCCTGGTCAGTGCAAGGTGTTTGGTGATCACACAGGAGGTCAAGATAAAAGACATGGTGAGCTGATTTTTTTTTTTCTCTAAGGCCATGTGCACACGTTCAGTATTTTTCGCGTTTTTTTCGCGTTTTTTCGCTATAAAAACGTGATAAAAACGCGAAAAAAATGCTTACATATGCCTCCCATTATTTTAAGTGTATTCCGCATTTCTTGTGCAAATGTTGCATTTTTTTCCGTGAAAAAATCGCATCGCGGAAAAAAAAGCAACATGTTCATTAAATTTGCGGAATTGCAGGGATTCCGCACACCTAGGAATGCATTGATCTGCTTACTTCCCGCATGGGGCTGTGCCCACCATGCAGGAAGTAAGCAGATCATGTGCGGTTGGTACCCAGGGTGGAGGAGAGGAGACTCTCCTCCACGGACTGGGCACCGTATAATTGGTAAAAAAAAAAGAATTAAAATAAAAAATAGTCATATACTCACCTTCGATGGCCCCCACAGTCTTCCCGCTTCTCAGGTGCACGCTGCCGCTACCGTTCCTATAGATGGTGTGGTGAAGGACTTGCGATGACGTCGCGGTCACGTGACCGCGATGTCATCGAAGGTCCTGCACACACCATCTATAGGAACGGAAGCCGCTGAGGAGATCGGCTGTCTACAGAGGGTGAGTATAACCATTTTTTTATTTTTTCATTATTTTTAACATGATATATTTTTACTATTGATGCTGCATAAGCAGCATCTATAGTAAAAAGTTGGTCACACTTGTCAAACACTCTGTTTGACAAGTGTGACCAACCTGTCAGCTTTCCAAGCGATGCTACAGATCGCTTGGAAAACTTTAGCATTCTGCAAGCTAATTTTGCTTGCAAAATGCTAAAAAAAAACGCAAAAAAAAAATAAAAAAATGCGGATTTCTTGCAAAAAATTTCCGGTTTTCTTCAGGAAATTTCTGCAAGAAATCCTGACGTGTGCACATACCCTCAAAGTCAATGATTAACTCGATCATTTTTCTAGCAGACCCTCCGAGGAGGTGTGGGGGTGCATTAAAATCACTGAAATGAATGGAAAAAGTGCTGAAACGGAAAGGGAAAAGCATGGGGAAGATACCTGGATACATCACTGGACTCACAGGTTGCTGCTGGGAACAATGATGTCAGAGTATTACGCCACTTATATGACAATAAAACATAACAAACCAAAGCTAAAATGGATTTTAAAGGAAAAAAGGTTAGGAAACATTATTTCCAATATTATGTCTTATATATAAGGCAAATAAAAAGAGAAAAAAAAAGACACTTCCACTCCTTAGGCTATGTTGACACAGCGTTTCTGCACTTTCTCATTGCTTTCAAAATGTTGCAAAAAAAAACAAATAATTGACATGCTCCTTTTTTCACAAATGCAGCAGTTATCCATTTCAGTAAGGAAAAAAAAAGGAATAAAGAATCGTGTGCATGAGATTTCTGAAATTTTTTCACATTTGTAAGGAGTGGAACTCCTAGACTGGTGAAGCCTACACTGGTAAAGCATAGGCACTATGTGCAAGGGATTTCAAAATTTAGAAGGAGGCAATCCAGTACATCTTGGAATACGTGAAGTGTAGTGCCTCAGAAAACATTTACATCTAGAAGGAGAGGGACTTCTGTGGCAAACAAAAAGGAGTCCTCGATTCAAGGCGATTACTCAGGGTACAATTGGAACAACAAGGACCTTCAGGCATCCAACTCCGATTTTGCTCCAACTAAATTAGGCAGCAGTTCCTCCTGAGCAGGCTCAGGGCACCAGGCAGCCCTGAGGCTTCAAATAGAGTGAAGTAGGGGTTTCAAAAAATGTGTTTTCATCTCCATGGAGACCTTTGCCAATGAAAATGCATGAACAACGTGGGGCAAACTTCTCCAACCCATTCTGGGGCAAGATCACCACAAGTCCTTTGTCCATTTATTCATACAAGAGGTGAATTTGGGCCTTTCTTTTATTGCATAAATCACATACCATAGAAGAGAAGCAGGACAAAGGCACAGCTGTATGACCTCGGGTTGATGAAGCTGCACACACACCAGGCATTAAGGGAGCCACTTCCAAAGAAAAAGAATCTGTATGTCCATAGAAAAGAAAGCGGATTGGCATATACCGTCCCGTGCAACAAAATCCTTTATTGTGGCATCATCATACCAACAGCAGGAAGATAAAACAGTGGAGCAAATACAGACGACGATCGGTTCACGCTTCCATTGCGCTTCAACAGGTCATATGTAGGACAGAGCTCACAGAATATTTATCAGCAGCCATTGCCCTTGTCCCACCCACCATCAGGTGAAAGCATATCATTAATTGTGAACAAGTGAAAACCAGATCCATACAGTACAAAAAATATTGTTAAAAAGATATAAATAAAAACAAATCACAAAAACACAGCCATGCCGAGTTTGTCATTAAAGCCTAATGGACCTTGAGCACAAGTCCGAATAATCCATCTAGCCTCCTTTCTTAATAATAATTTATTGAGGTCACCTCCTTACGCAGGCATTTTAACTGTTTCAAACCATGCAAACTGCAAGACTTCAGGATTGCCTGCATGTGTTTTCCTTATATGTTCAATTAGTCTGGGGACCCTTTACCTGAGGTGATGGAATTAAAGTGCTCACGGAAACATATGAATAAGGGACGAATAGTCTTTCCAATATAATGAAAACCGCATGGGCAAAAAAACAACGTATGTAACGTAATTTGTGCGGCATGTTATAAAATCTTGGACCTTATGTGAAATACCTCCCATCTCTAAATATTTGGTGGTAAGATGGAAGGAACAGAAAGAACAATTTCCACATTTATGATTGCCTACAGGCATATTTTTTGCAGCCAATTATTGGATTCGATTTTAACACGATTCTGAACTAGAATATCTTTTATATTTTTTGCCCTCCGGTATGTAACCAGCGGACCTCTGGACATTATATCCGCAATTTCTTTTTCTCCCTATAGTAAATGCCAGTTCTTGTTGATCGCAGATCTAATCTGACTGTCCATGGGACCAAATCTAAAATAAAAAAATTATATTTTTTCTTTTTTATTCTGTTGTACCCAGCGTTTCTTTTCATATGAAACAGGAGGACTTTCGTCAACCCTTTTTAACGTGGCGACAACAACAGATTTGGGGTAACCCCTATCAGAAAAACGTTTATAAAGGTCCAAAGATTGTTCTTTAAACCTGATGGGATCGTTATTAATACTTTTTTTTTTATTTACACGGAGTTGAGGCAAATCTGAAGATCTCAGGCCTCAGTCACGGGTCCCTCCCTGATTAAGTTGATTTCATGGGTTTTTAGTGCTGCCAGAAGCATAACTAATAGGTGCATGCGTCTGTCCACTGAAAATTCTGACAGGATGACTGTTCTCAAAATGAACAAGGCACGGATTGGCCAAGACTTCTCAACCCCACCGTATGACAGCAGGGGAACATAAAGACAATTCAAATGTTTTTTTCTTATTCCTGGTGTATTCCAATGCACCCCTTTCCCACCCCAAAAAGGGTATACAATTTTTGGTTTAATATTTTTCTTGTCCTTCTCCTATACCATATCAACAGTATTATCATGTGGCCCTCGCTCCAAGTTTTTTTTTAAGGGCCATCAGGTGACTCTCAGTCATATTTTGGAGGGCCATCCGGCAGACTTTACTCATAAATTTTGGAGGGTCATCAAGCAACCCTCACACAAAAATCTGGAAGGCATGCGAGCAGCCCACACGCTAAATTCATTTCCAAACTACTTGCTCTAGAAATGTGTTCAGGCTTGTGAACACTGAGGCTTTCCGCAACCTCATGGTAGTGTCCTTTAGAACATTCAGTTATCAACCAAGATGGTGAGTGGAGCTGACACCCTAATCAGCGTAACCATCCCACTTCTGCAATGAAGTGTTCTTTAGGTTGCTCCTGGGGACAGAGACTCTATGGTCATTTGCCAGGGCATCCAACAGGGCTTTTGTGTGAATGGGCACTGCCAGAAGAGATGCAAGGGTGTTTCCTCAGCAAAAGGGCATCTAGGGCAGTACCTAGTGTTATTTAATCCAAGGGCATGCATGAAAGATCTCAGGACAGGTCTTTGTGCCCATTGGTTTAAATGCTGGAAGCCACGTTTTTCAACACAGTCTCGACTGTGGCATTGGGGAGCCCTGGTATAGACTCCTTTGAGTCCTTGGTTCGGATACATTTGTGGATGGTCTTTGGCTTCTTTCCACAAGTCTAACTTGAGTCCCTCCAGTTGGTGTTTCCTGCCAAACTTGAGCATCACTTGATAGTATCAGTGGATGTCTCAGGTGTAAATGTAGGAGCGCTCCCACTAGTCCCATCTGTTTAGCATGGATGGTCTGAAGAGGAGAAGGAGGAGGAGGAGAAGGAGAGTCGTCGTGCTGATGGGGACAGTGAAAACTTGCCTGTTCGGAGTATGGCACACAAGGCTGACTATGTCCTGCTGCCTTTCCCATGATCCTCGCATTATACATATTTTGGCGAACAATGATTACTGGTTGTTCATCATTCTAGAGCCACGCTACAAGGAGAACTTTCCATCTCTCCTTCCTACAGTGGAGAGGGCTGGTAAAATTGTGCAATACCAGAAGGTTGAACAATTAATACAAAAATTCCTATCTGACAATGCTGTTAGCAAAAGGCATAGCTCCTTGGGCAATCAAGGGGGAGAGATGAGGGAAACACACACCAGGTCCAACAGAGGCAGAGGAACACTATCAAAGATTTAGGACACTTTCACTAAACCTGTTAGTCTGACAAGGAGGGAAACATTTTTGAACCTAGCCGGCCATACCAGCATTCTTCAGGATTCCTCTGTGCCGTAAAAGTATTGGGTATCCAAGCTGGACACGTGGCACGAACTGTCCCTCTATGCCTTGAAGGTGCTGGCCTGCCCTACAGATAGCGTTTTGACAAAGCATGTTTTTAGTGCCACCATGGGCATAATAACTGATACGAGCATCCACCTGTCAACTGAAAATGCGTACAGGTTGACTTATTAAAATGATCAAGGCCTTGCTTGGCCCAGATTTCTCAATCCCACCAGATGACAATAGTGGAACAAAAAGCCACTTCAAATGTTACTACTGTAACAAAATCAATCCTGCCTAAATGTATCTAATATGCTATCCCTACTCCACCAGCTAAGCCTACATGAATTGCAGATAAGCATATTATTAGAGAACAAAATCTATTTAAATTGTCCCTGAAAGGACTTTTGCTTGTACGTAGCAGCACCAAGGACTGTAATGCAATCAACCCTGCTCTAAGTGCCTCTAATACAGAATTCCCACTCCAGCAGCTAATCCTACCCTAACTGCAGTTAAAAGCAGTATTATAGAACACTAGATGGTGGCCCGATTCTAACGCATCGGGAATTCTAGAATATGTACTGTATGTAGTTCATTTATGAAGATTTAAGAATAATGCAATGAATACACAGGATTTTCCAGGTAAAATATATACATTATCAGTAATGCAGTGTTTAAATCCAGCGCCAATATCACTGATCGGTCGCCGCCGGCCGGGCGTGACCAATCAGCGCAGCGGGGTTTAAATCTTGAGCCAATATCGCTGATTGGCCGCGGCCGTCCGGGCGCGACCAATCAGCTTAGCGTGGTTCAAATCCCGCGCCAATTCGCGGCCAGACTGCGCCTGTTGCTGATTGGTCACAGCCGGCCGGGCGCGACCAATCAGCGAAGCGTGGTTCAAATCCCGTGCCAATTCGCGGCCGGACTGCGCCTGACGCTGATTGGTCGCAGGCAGCTGGCAAGACCAATCAGGGATGCGGGATTTCCGTTACAGACAAACGGACACAGACAGAATTAGATGATTATATAGTAGATACCCGATGCGTTAGAATCGGGCCACCATCTAGTATTCATATAAACATTGGTGCTTACATTTATGTTTTAACCCATTGGACACACTGCCATTGTTTTTCTCCTGTCTTTATTTTAAGAGTCAAAACGTTATTAGTCATCTATCGCTGTATGACAGCTTGTTTTCTACAGGATGACTTAAAGTTTTCAAAGACACAATTTATTTTACCATATGATAAACTTAAAAACGGGGAAAATTTGTATGCTGTCCCTTACACACTGTCCTCCATGTTGTTCTCTCCCTCACAGACTGTCCTCCATGTTATTCTCTCCCTCACAAACTGTTCTCCATGTTATTACACACTGTCCTCCATGTTATTATCTCCCTCACAGACTGTCCTCCATGTTGTTCTCTCCCTCACAGACTGTCCTCCATGTTATTCTCTCCCTCATTCACTGTCCTCCATGTTATTTTCTCCCTCACAGACTGTCCTTCATGTTATTCTCATTCTAGAATATGTATATAGTTTATTTATGAACGCTGATTGGTCGAGGCCGGCCGGGCACGACCAATCAGTGATGCGAGATTTCGGTTACAGACAAACAGACCCTTAGACAATTATATATATAGATAATCTATTTGAATTAGCCGTGAAAAGGACTGTTTGCATCAGCAGGTACTGGAATGCTATATAACACACTGTCCCTTCTGCAGCGGTGACTATCCCTACACTATTTCTGGGTACAATGCACCCACGATGGCATCAACGGGTCTTATATAGACTGGTAGACAAAGCAATAGAAACATTGAAGAGGCTACAGCACTTTCATAAGTTATTCAAACAGCTTATGTACGAGGTAGCCAAAAGTCAACCCCCCATTGATCTAATATTGCTGACATATTCTAAGGGTAGACTAACAATATTGTCAAGTAATCTTGGATTGATAACTTGGATTACCTGTAGTTTCTTTTGCTGGACTTTGTCTTGTAGAATTGAAAGGCACTTTGTAAAATCGGTGAAGTCTTCGTTTGGTGTTTCCAGGAATTCACATCCCTATAAACATACAAAAAGATAACAGAAAATAAGAATAAATAAAACAAACAACATTAGCCAAGCCTCAACAGACTAGCAGAATACAAAACCAAATCGTAGCACAAGAAAATAAGAATTGTACTGCAGCAATGCATTACAGTTCCCTATGAAATTCAGGGAGTGTTGGTTATAGATATCAAAGCTTTGCAATAAAAATAATTCCTTTTCTTTAGTAAATGACAATATCTGATCTGTATCGTTATAACGGCACCACTTAAGGAAATTATTTAATCAGAATATTAATTGGATTCAGCCAGGAATAGCTTCTCTTTTAATTATCTTTTTTTGTATTTTAAACAATTTTGCAGGATTTTTTTAGGAATACAATTTTTGCTTTTGACATACAACATGTCCAACTTACAAAGTACCATAGTTCTAATTTTCACATGTGATACAGAATATAATAAAAAAGGCTATGGAAACCTTTGTAATGATATTTTTTATTGTTCTCTTTCTTTCTAAAGAAATACATACAAACGTAGTCCTCCATACAGTATAATGGCCCCACAGTCCTCCAAACAGTATAATTGGCCTCACATATCCTTCCATACAGTATAATGGGCCACCCATAGACTTCTATACAGTATAAAGGCCCTAGATAGTCCTGTATATTGAATAAGGGCTCCACATAGTCCTCCATACAGAATAATGGGCCTCACATAGCCCTCCATATAAAATAATGGGCTCCACATACATAGTCCTCTATACAGTATAATGAGCCCCACACAGTCATGCATATAGTATAATGGCCCCACAGTCATCCATACACAATAATGGCCCCAACATACATAGTCCTCCATACAGTATAATGGGCCCAACAGAGTCTTCCATACAGAATAATGGGTCCCACATAGTTCTCCATACAGTATAATGGCCCGATATAGTGCTCCATACAGTATAATGGCCCCACAGTCATCCATACACAATAATGGCCCCACATACATAGTCGTCTATACAGTATAATGGCCCAACAAAGTCCTCCATACAGAATAATGGGTCCCACATAGTCCCCTATACAGAATAATGGGCCCCACATAGTTTTCAAGATAGTATAATGGCCCCATATAGTCTTCTGTAAAGTATAATGGCTCAGCATAATTCCCTGTACAGAATAATGGCTCCACATAGTCCTCCATACTGAAGAATAGGCCCCACATACACAGTTCTCCATTCAAAATAATGGGCTCCACATACAAACATACATTGTCATCTAAACAGTATAATGGGCCCCACAGTCATCCATATAGTATAATGGCCACATATAGTGCTGCGTATAATATAGTGGCCCTACATAGTGCTCCATACAGTATAATGGGCCACACATAGTCCTCCACACAGCATAATGTGCCTCACATTAAAACATTTTAAAACATCTTCACCTCTCCTCGTTCCCCACTGCTCCAGTCTCCTCAGCATGTTTTTTGAAGCTCTGCATTACTCCGCAAAGGGAGAGCAAAATAGTGGCATCATTGTGCTTGCTGCGCCAAGGCATCAGAGGCAGAATGATGGTGGAGAGAGCGCCAGCTGTTGTCCATATGGTTTCAATAAAAACATCAGATCGGTGCATGCACAAAAAATAAGCTCTCAACCAGCCCCAGATCACAAAAAAATGGAGACACTACGGGTCTCGGAAAGCGGGAACTTGTTTTGACAAACTTTAATTTTTTTTTCACCACTTAAATAGAAAACAGCCTACACATGTTTGTTATCTACAAACTCGTCATGTCCTGGAGAATCATAATGCCAGGTCAGGTTTAGCATTTAGCAAACATGGCAAAAATAAAAAAAAATTGTAGAATTGCACTTTTTTTTGTAATTTCACTGCACTTTTAATTTTCACCCCGTTTTCCAGTACACTACTTGGTAAAACCTATTGTATCGTTAAAAAGTGCAACTTGTCCTGCAAAAAACAAGCACTCACATGGCCATATTGACAGAAAAATAAAAAAGTTATAACTCTGTGAATAAGGGGAGTAAATAATGGAGACATAAAAACGGAAATACCTCTGGTTCTTAGGGGGTTACCATAATTATGGTTTCAGTAGTTATGTTTATGGTAAGTTTGTACAAGTTCACGTTACTGATATCTTGCAGTTACTGATATTACTTGAGTGCTTTATACCTTACAATGGTTCTTTACACTGTGTTTCACTTGCAGTACTACTTGCTACTCTATTCCCAATTGAGGCTGTTTTACATACATTTTTTTGCCTTTTTCCCCAAATCACATAGCCTTTCCTTTCCCATTGTCTTGGTCATTCTAGTTTTACTGCAGTATCCTGTGTTTTCTAATGAATTACATATCAATAAAAATATGTATTTTATTTTTCTATTCGTCTTGGTTTGCTTTTCATTGGAGGCTTAGCAAACATAGGAGATTGCCATAACCAATTGAGAGGTCTAAATAGGTGTTCATCGACGTACTAATAGCAAGTCCCTTACAGCAGAATTACTTTCTAGAAAGACTGTGGTGCAGTCCTCTACACAAAGCACTTTTTAATATTTAATTAGGGAGCCTTTCCAATGAGAAGTCACAGTGATGGAGAACTGTGCATCTGTGCATAAAAAAAAAAAAAAAAAAGAATGTCCTGACCATACTGTAGATCTTTCACTATAGTATTCCGCTGCTGCCAAAAATTGTGAAGAATGATATTATACATCAGACTTTGGAATGGTTTTACTGTTCACCTCCTGCAATAGACTGCAACCCTACACAAATCACTGTCCACCATTATTGAGAAATTTGTTATGCATGCATTCACCTTGGTGGAAATGAACAATCAGTTAACTACCTTTGTGTGCAATGAGGTCTGTGAATATAAAACAATGTGATCGGAATCTAAAACATAATCATTATCAGAGGTGAGCAAATTTATTCAAAGGAAAATGATTTCTCGAACTTCACAAAAATTTGTCTTGAACAGAATTTGGATATTTTGCAATTTTCTCCAGGTGAATTCAGCAAAATGGTGGCAGCTGCGGATGCCATTTTGTAAAACCATAAACAGCCATGTAATCAGTTAAAAAAAATAAAATGAAATTAAAGAATACTCACCTCACCACTCACCGTGTCCTCTTCTTTTCCCCTTCCTTTGTTGCATGCATCCTCTTCAGCAGTTTAACTCCATGCCATGGTATCAATCGCTCACTAGGCATCTGGTGTAACTGTACACTGTGCCGTTGTGGTTCACATCTTGAGATCAGATATTACAATGTGTGTTGCCCAAGGCACAGTCAACACAAAGATGTCAGAGGCCTAGTCTGCGATTCAAGACAAGGAGTGAAGCGGCCAAATAGATGTGCATGATAAGGGAATGGAGAAATGAAGAGGAGTGGACATCCAATAGTGGGCTGGGAGACATGTGAGCATTATTTTATTACGGTACTTCATTTATTTTATTATTATTTTTATTTTTTTTGTTTACATCCTAAACTCTGGGGTTACTTAAGAGTGTAATAAGGAATATTTAATCCCCATGAAATACCTTTGTTCTGCATCAAATTTACCTGTAAAATTTGCATTATTTGCCAATTCTTATCTTGCAGATTCGTTCATCTCTAGTCTATTACAGTTATATATCTTCTAGTAGGATCCCATTAAAAAATAGCAAAAAAAAAAACAAAAACAGAATAAACATACCTTCTTTGTGTAGAAATCCTTCACCAATGACTGTATGGAATCAAAGTCTCCACTTATGAAATCTGGCAGGTATCTAAACAGGAAACAAAAACATTGTGCGTGAATCCATATTTAGACATTGTCATAATTCGAGTACATACTGGACAAAGCAGATAATATATGTTAACTAAAAAGTAAAATGCTATATATAGATAATCATACAGATCGTTATATTGCCATATATCTGCTAGCGGCAGCACTGGTTAAATGGTGGCACTGTAGAAGACGGGTGCTCACACGAGTACATAACAACAATTATTACTGTACATGTATAAATACAAGGATATATAAAAAGCAAAAATATAAAACAGATCACACAGGGAACAAGGTAAGCCAAAAGGGCGCAATAGAGCAGAGGTGTCAAACAGCATTCCTTGAGGGCCGCCAACAGGTCATGTTTTCAGGATTTCCTTGTATTGCACAGGTGATAATTTAATCACCTGCACAGAATGATTCCAGCACCTTGTGGAATGCTAGGGAAATCCTGAAAACATGACCTGTTGGCGGCCCTCGAGGAATGCAGTTTGACACCTCTGCAATAGAGTAAACACAGGGCACAATAGGAGACTTTAGGATTGTCTCTCCCAGACCGCCAGGTTATTCCCCAGACATTCACAGTGCTGTGGCTCAGAGCCATGAACTACCAATGTATCTGTGGGACTGGTGTCTGCAAATGTTTTTGCTAATCTCCACTGTGTGGACAACAATCTACTGTACTATGTAAGTGGTGTGTGGTAGAAGAGATCCTAGGAGGCACTGAATTCATGTGCATGCTGGATGGACCATTCTGACTTTTGAAGACTCAAAAGGAGTAAATCTGAACATGGAGCAATTTTTGGAGGGATTCACATTTGTCTCATGTATGGAGAGCTTGAGACAATTTTGAACAAAAATCTTATTTTGTTATCGTTATGATAAAAAAAATCTTTGATAGAAATGTTTAATTTTAGGATTTCATTACAGTAATTTGTGATCACTTTTTCACAATTTCTATTTCAGTGATCTATTTTTTTTGTTACTGATCTTAACAGAGTTAAAGACATTGATAAACCTTTTAGATGATAAACATTTTAGGTGATAACATGGCTGTCATCTCTAATAAGTAAATTTTTAATTCTAGCTACTATAATAGAAAATTATGTGCATCTGAAGGTAAACCTGACAGCTTGGAAATATAACAATTATTAGATTCAGTATAAGTTGTACTTTACTCAGTCAAATGTCTGCTTATTTTAAACAGCAGTCAGGTGGGAGGTCCTAATCAGAGATCTATTACCTTTCCTGCATAGAGATAGCTGTCAATCATTGATTAGGTCCACCTACTTGAATTTTGAGCTCAGAATGAGCAGAGATTCCAATGAATAAAATACACATAATATGGAAACTTTTCCCGTAAAGCTATACATCAATCTGTTCAGCTTCTCCTGTTTTATACTAGTGTTTTCCCAGAACAGACACCATGTTTATTTAGACTGGAACCCTTTAATCCATTTCTGTGCTCATACTATTCAGAATCTTACGCAGTCCCAAAAAGCTACGGTTACCAAGTAATTTTATATTCAGTAAATACTGTAGAAAGATTAGCACGAGTACAGCATAGACTTGATGTACTTTATGTGTAATCCTGCTTTTCATTTAGCTCATCAATCTAAAAAAAGGAAACACAGGAGGCAGCCAAAATATCAGCTACTTAAAATCACAAACGCCACTTATGACCTATCACTTTGTGCTTCACGGATGGCAGAAGTGTATGATGTGCTGCTTTATACGCACCAAGTAAGACACCGTTCCAATTTACAGCAGACTATACCAGCGAGCTTTCTTGATTTTCATGAAGGAAAATTACAGGTTATGCATCTTTCAATTATGGAGAATTGTCAGATGAGCCACATATTCTGATTACTGAATCCATTGACAACAACCTCATTTCATGTCATTGTTGTACAGACGTAAAACATAAGAACTACAGCAATTACTGGATGCCATCGAACACAGGCTGCAGAGAGCACAATCTTCTCTGCCGGTCCGGTGAAGAATTCATTACACAGCTGATTACAATCGATTCCATGTAGCACACAATTTATATCATGGATGTTTTTCTTGGTTTATTTTCAATTGTTTTCACATATTGTTTTCATATACAAAAAGATTATTGAGAAAAGAACAGTTAACAACAGCCAAAAAGAGACACCAGTATTAAAGTGGTTGTCCAGCCTTAGAGTGACTGCAGACTTGTGAATCCTTGCATCGCGCTCACGGTGTGCTGTGAGCATTCCGTGGTTTCGGCCTTCTAATAGACCTCTAACAATCCACAATGGTTATCTACTATATAATTGTCTAAGGGTCACTTGCGTCTGTCTGTCCTTCTGTCTGTCTGTCACGGATATTCATTGGTCGCGGCCTCTGTCTGTCATGGAATCCAAGTCGCTGATTGGTCTTGCCAGCTGCCTGTCATGGCTGCCGCGACCAATCAGTGAGGGCCACAGTCTGATTAGTCCCTCCCTAATCCCCTGCAGTCAGTGCCCGGCGCCCGCTCCATACTCCCTGCAGTCACTGCTCACACAGGGTTAATGGCAGCGGTAACGGACCGCGTTATGCCGTGGGTAACTCACTCTGTTACCGCCGCTATTAATGCTGTGTGACCAAGTTTTTACTATTGATGCTGCCTATGCAGCATCAATAGTAAAAACATCTAATGTTAAAAAAAATAAAAAAAATAAAAAATCATTATATACTCACCTTCCGCCGCCTTTCCCGCTCCTCGCGATGCTCCGGTGACCGCTCCATGCAAGCGGCAGGTTCCAGTGGCAAAAATGGTATGCGAGAAGGACCTGCCATGACATCACGGTCATGTGACCGTGACATCATCACAGACCCTGCACAGGGTCATCACACCCTGGGACCGGAAGCTGTCGCCTGCACCGCACACAGGCGACAGAACTACAAGGGGCCCTCGGAAGGTGAGTATATGTTTATTTTTTAACCTGTGACATACGTAGCTGGGCAATATACTATGTAGCTGGGCAATATACTACGTGACTGGCCAATATACTACGTGGCTGGGCAATATACTACATTGCTGTGCAATATACTACGTGGCTCTGTGCTGTATACTACGTCACTGGGCAATATACTACGTAACTGGGCAATATACTACGTAACTGGGCAATATACTACGTGGCTGGGCAATATACTACGTCGCTGTGCAATATACTGTGTGGCTCTGTGCTGTATACTACGTCACTGGGCAGTATACTACGTCACTGGGCAATACACTACGTGGCTGGGCAATATATTACGTCACTGGGCAATATACTACGTATCTGGGCAATATACTACGTGGCTGGGCAATATACTACATAGCTGGGCAATATACTACGTGGGCTGTGCAATATACTACGTGGACATGCATATTCTAGAATACCCGATGCGTTAGAATCGGGCCACCATCTAGTTGAGCATATTCTCCTTTAGAAGGAATCCTATACCCAGAACCCAATGGAACATGCTACAATTTTTCTGTTGGGTTGATTTAGAAACCCTTATAGGTTTCCATAAAAATGGCATGTGTGCACACAACATCTTTTTCAGGTGGATTCCACCTGGAACATGCTTTAAAAAGAGATCAACAAACATTAAAAGGAACCTGCCTCCAGAAAAAAAATGCTATTAACCAGGATAATAGTGTTATTATGCTGCCAGATGTTTGCAGGGACAAAATTAACTTTATTCTCCCCAGCAGCATTCCAGTTTAAGTCATGGGGATGGCGCCAGTGCTGGTTCACTCACCACTCTGAGTATACAGAGAAGCAGCTGTCAACGTGCTCCCAGTGCTGACAGCCAACCCTAATACCAGCCTGGTGGTTACAAATACCGCTCAATATTCTCAGAGTGGTAACTGAATTAGTGCCGGCACCGCCTTTGTGACTGAAACCACACCTCCGGCCCTGACTGAAACTGGCTCTGTATTGGGGCCTGCTGTCAGTCAGGGCTGGGGGTGCAGTTTCAATCACTAAGGTGCCAATGGCACGAGTTTGGTGACGGGGCAGAGCCAGGAGTGTGGTCACATTGAGAGCCAGTGTCATTCAGAGTCTGGGGCGTACTCAGAACGGTGACTGAACCAGCGCCGCCTCCATGAAAGATA